>NC_140219.1:16383448-17101693 GCF_951802725.1 Rutilus rutilus | reverse complement strand
CATGATTTTAGAGTATTGTCTTTACGTTTACATTATGATGCTGACTATATTTGACACTGTCCCATCTGTAGTTATAGAGCTGTGTTTTGGCTGTGGCATTGCTCTGATTATGAACCTAGCAGCCACACAGTTAATGGATTCCTCAAAGGCCTCCCTTTTCAGAAGTCTCAGATTCTCTAGGATTCTTGGCACATGCTCGTGTGAACAGTGCCTCTGGCTGGCCAACGGTTTGTAGTTAAAGGGATGGTTCACCCAAAAATGAAAATTCTGTCATCATTTACTCACCATCATGTCGCTCCAAACTCATATGGCTCATATGGCAAAACAAAAAGAGAGAATTTTGAGAAATGTGATGGGAGTTTTATTTTTCCCATGTAATTACAAATTAATGGGGACTGAAGCTAAAATAATAAAAGTATTGTAAAATTAAAGTATTATAATTCAACATATGTATGAATTATATAAATATTATAAATGAAAGTGAAAATGTTTGTTAACGTTTTAGATTTCCTGTGTGACAAATAGATTGACAGAGTATCTTGTGTTACATGCATAGAGATAGACACTAATGATCGATCATGAAAGTATCAAATATCAACAAATTGGCTTCTGTGATGGGTGAGGTGTGATTTGCGATAGTACCTGCGTTCGGATTAATCTGCAGTTTGCTCCAAAACTACACGATGACAGATACAGCATTCACTACTCATACTCTAGAGAAGCCAGAACAAAGGACTCACGCTAGAGAGGCGTGCACGTGCACACAGTTGAACATAGTGCAACTGAATTAAGCAGAGATAATACAGAGATTAAAAAGAGGCCTTCGTTTATTAAGTTAATTACGGTAAACAACAGGAAGCGCAGAGAGACTCGTTTTCTCAGTGTTTATGAATGTAATTACAAAACATGATGCCTTCTTTTTTAATTTAGCTGTTTTTTAGGCCTTTTGCAACAGTGTAATGAGTATGCAAGACGGTTAAAAAAAAAAACGATGCAATTACCAAATCCATCACTTCAATGAGATTTTTGGATTAGCCTACTGAATGAGTCAAACTTGCGAAAAGACCCTGGAAAAACAAGTTGGAAAGATTTGACTCAGTTCACAAATGTGAAGTAAATGTAAGGTACATAACAACTTAACTTTTGGTCTGTTCCTCGTACAAAGATATCATATTAAAGGTAGGTATACTGTATATAAAACATGAGTCGCATGGACTATCTTTTGTGGTGCTTAATCCATTCTGAAGCTTGACAGCTCCAGTCCCCATTCATTGAGTTAAACTGAATGGAAAAATTACCACTACGAGTTTCTCCTTTTGTGCTACACGAAAGAAAGAAAGAAAGCTATATGGTTTGTAACCACACAAGGGTGAATAAATGATAACCGAATATTCATTTTTTAGTGTATCGGTAAAATTTTTACTGGTGTGATAGTACAGTAGCCCAGTTGTACTATAGTAAGTTGAGACACTTTCTCAAACCCAAGCTTTAATGAGGAAGACCCAAAGAGATCTCACCTAACCCACAGTTTCTGGGCCTCTGCAATTAAACATCCAGAAGCTCTCTGCAATTATATTTATCATCAGAAACAATTAAACACTCACCGCCTGGGACATTACCCATCCTGCATGGCACTCCGCAGATAAGAGGGATGAATCATGCTTCCCTACTTTCTCTCCCTCTTCCTCCCTTTCAATTCATCTGCAACAAATGCATTTCCATGTTTGGTTGTGTATTACTTCTCACCAGATTGCCATGTTTGCATCATTCGTCAAAGGGGTTTTCCGTCTGTTTTGGAGGGAAAGGGGCAGAGATATAATGCTATCTGCCAGTGAGCGTATGTGAAGTCTTGTGCAGCCGATAGATTGGAGGTGTTGATGAATCACTTGAAATGTTCAGCAGGCAATTGGTTGCTGCTCAGTATGCAGGCCAGTGGTTCGAACAGCACCCATCAGGCCTGATATTAAAAGACTCAGCTCGATCACATTAGAGGGAGCTCTCTACACCTGCCCAATGATTAAGTCTATGGGAAGCATTTGTCACTTTAGTTGAGCAAAAGCCAGACTTCAGATCATATATGCATTCTTGCATTAACTCTTTTAATGCAAATATACGTTGATCCACAAGGAAAAAATGCTTCTATTTGGCATTTTCTAAATTAATACAAAAATACCATCAGCTTAACAATTTGAGTGAAAACTTAAAGGACCATGGATTTCAGAATGTTTCAATATTTTTGTTTGCCTGTCCTCTTGCTTTAATGCACTCAAGCTGCATGAACTACACAAGTTTGTGTAAAATCTAAAGATCATATTATCTAGTATTATTTCATGAATGATCCAAAGAGATTATTGTGCTTGACACAACAAACAAGAACATCTAACCTTTGCTCATTAAAACCCTAGAAATATGTCTTAAATATTGTTGGTTTTGCTGTTATTGTTTCTTATTTTTCAAAATGTGTACACACACACATTCGTTCAAAGGTTTCGTTGTGGCAAGATGTTTTAGACGTTTCTTATGTTTACCAAGGCTGCATTTATCTGATTAAACACGTTCAGTTAGATTAAGTTCAAAAGAACAGCACTTATTTTAAATATAATTTTTTTGTAACATTATAAATGTCTTTACTGTCACTTTTGATCAATTGATTAATTTCTTTAATAAAAAAAATAAAAAAAACGGTAAAAAAAATCCCAATCCTTTGAACAGTAGTGTAATTTTTACACAGTCTCCGACTTTTGGACCCTACTGTAAATGTAAATCATTAATTGATTTCCATGTAAAACGTTAAAACAAGACTTAAAAATGTGGATCAGAACAAATTATATACTGTAGTCACCTATGTATTTTTTTCCTACCACTAGATTTGAAGAAAGCTTTCTTCTTGAGTGGGTTGAGTGATCGTTCGATTTTGATAATGAGTCTCTTTAATTCTATTGACAAATGGGGTCACACTAGGTGATCAATGATAACCGTTCCAATTAAATTGCTAAACCTCTGCATGGTGGAGATTGTAACCATAAAGATATAGAGCAATTGGTTTGCTCAACAGCAGGGCGTCTTCAGTGGGCCATTTCACACAGATGTCTGTCTTTTAGAAGCTGCTGCTCACGATCGAGAAAAACAAGTCATCCATTTTACGGCCACGGGTTCCAAGACCCCCCCTCACCCATGTCTTAAAGTGATGCCTTATTTAGCTTGTCGGATTTTCCAAATAAACGCTATCACTGGGTTTATGGAAAAATGGATAAAAATGAGATTGTAAGGTATTGATCCCAATGTGGGTAGGGCTGAGGAAAAACAGGCCTCATCTATATAGGGAGAGAAATGAAGCAATAATTCAGGCAGGCATCGAACACCCTGCCACTGAGCCTATCGATTCCTATCCACAGCATATGAGATCACACCTGAATGAAAGAGAGCTCTGGGGAAAACAGAGAGAGAGAATGAGAGAGAGAGAGCGTAAAACGGAGTCTGCCTTTCCCTAACATGTACAGAACATTACCACCCTGACATTAACAGCTCTGTACAAAGCCCACAAGTGCCTGTTAAAAGGTTCTGCTAAAGACCAATTACCCAGCATGCCTTTCTGCTCCGTCAGTCAGAGATGCTGTTCTAGCCCTGCAGGTCTATGTGTGGTCAGCTGATTCAATTTACCACCAGCAGCTCAGTGCTAGCATCTGGTCTCAAAAACAGGAAAGCCACAAATATCGTGTTCTCGCCAGTCTAAAAACTGCCGCCCACATTGTGCCTTCGGGCTCTGTGAGATATTAAGTGTGGGATTTTTTTTTTGGGGTTGTGTAAGGTATTTTAAAATGTACTGTTTTGACTGGCTCCATCTGCTTTTGACAGCGCTCATAGTATTGTCTTTTAGCAGTGTCTCGCTCCTCTCCTCTCCTCTCCTCTCTTCACCCCCGCGGGCCTGTAGTTATTATTGTGAAATATGAAGCGATCCGGCTGTGCCTTCATGAAATTTCAATGAGCATTGATCTGTGTGATTGCAAGGAATCCTTCAAGCAATGGTTGTTGTTCATTTATTTATTTATTGCTGATATGTTTTACTCGTTTTGATCCCATCTTCTAGAGAAAGAGGGGAGCTGTCGATTGTTAATGTATTTGTAGCTTTCCTTTTTTGAAAAATCAGGTCTGTTCCTTGATAGTTTCTTTGTTCACAAGGCTGAAAATTCAATTAGCGCCTCCAGGAGGTCCGTTTAGATTCGTAACAGCCCTATATTTGCCTATATCGATTATATTCATTAAACAGAACAAGATGGTATGGTATACGGCTGATATTCTGCTCTTTTCAATATTGATTTTGTAGATTTTATTTCAGCTCATGACATCACACGTAACCTTTTCGTTCTCCTTCGCGTATGAAATTGGAGAGCTGCAATGAATCCGTGATGACACAAGACTGACTCTATCATATATGTTGGATGACTGGCTGGTGTTATTTCTGTCGTGAAACCGTTCCGTGAGCCCAGAAAGAAATGGAAACCACAGCTTGTCAGTTTCTGGAACTGTAAAAGTAAACAAGTGCATGGACAGTTGAAAGGTGTTTCCCTATAAATATACAGGTCTGCTGTGCATGGTTTGGTAAACAACGTTACACACCAAGTAGGACATATAGGGTCCGGAAATGAAGAAGCTCGTGGGATTTTACTTCCCTGTTTGGTGTGTATCTCTGAAAATACACCGTTTTGTTCGAATTTCTGGCAAAGTTCACCCCATGACCCAGCACAGGAGGTGTTTTTTTTTTTGTCTTTTTCTTTTCTGCATGGTCTCAAGGGTTTGAGTTTGTTTTTGCGATAACGTATATGCTGTCACTGGCCAATGTCAGTTTGATTTGTGACATATACCAGAATTGCATGGATTTGTGTTCATGAAATGTTTGCATCATTGTTTTCTGTGGGCGTTCAGCGACTCTATAAAATTAGCAGCACTTTGCCGGTAACTGTTCAGTACACAGTCACTCTCTCAGCAAGTGTGCATTATCGAGTCGACTGGTGAGAGGATTGTACAGTATGTGAAAATCAATAGCAATGAAGGAGAGTAAACATGTGCAGATGTCTTTAAGTGTGGCAGAGTACTGTTTAGCCTGAGATCTTGCCCATCCATCTCTGTATCAGCACATTAACTCTGTGTCCTTCTCAGAGGTGCTTTGCATCACGACCCCTGCCTCATTATACTAGCACATGGGTCCGCTTTAAAGAGAGATTCTTTAAATGTTCCCTGTCCAGGCCCTCACAAAAGTTCTGCTCCAGCAGCCACTTCATTATTCACTCTTAAATGAGTTTAGTTGTGATTTACTCAAGACCAGCTGTTTTACAGCTTTTATTGCTTGTGTATTCTTGAAGACAAATTAAGTATAATGAGATTGAACATCTTTACTAATAAATGTCCCTAAACTACTCACAAACTATCAGTGATTCATTATTATTTTAAATTAAGAAGATTTGTTTTTATACTTTTCAAAATACATTCAAATCCTGGTGGATACAATCAAACCAATTATTTTATCAAATGTATTCATATTAATTTTGGTTGAATATTCTGTTTGTTTATTTTATGGCTTTTATAGATTTTACACTAATGTTAAAAAGTTTGGGGTTAGTACGATTTTTTTTTTTTGGTATGCTCCAATCGACGCAGTATTTTCCAACGTCATTTGAAAGTTCAACCAGTGGAAACTAGATCTCGGCTATGGTAGGAACGATGTGTAGAGACCAATTAGACACTGTTTTACTGCTGGAGCGTGCTTGGTTGGCATTGATCGCTCATATTGACAGGTCTTGATTCACCATGCATCATAGATATATATATATATATATATATATATATATATATACTGTGTGTCATAGAATATAAATATAAAGCTTGAATGATCGGGATCGGTATCGGCAGATGATGACAGAAATCGATAGTCAGTATCGGCTGCAAAAATCCTGATCTAAGCATCCCTATTTTTTAAAAGAAATTAATACTTTTATTTAACAAGGAAACAGTAAAGTGACAGTAAATACATCTATACTGTTACGAAAGATTTATATTTTAAATAAATCATGTACTTTTGAATTTTCTATTAATAAAAAAAATCTTGAAAAAATTCATCACAGTTTTCACAAAAATATTAAGCAGCACAACTTTTTTCAAAATTTATAATAGGAAATGTTTCTTAAGTAGCAAATCAGCATATAAGAATGATTTCTGGAGGGTCATGTGACACTGAAGACTGGAGTAATGATGCTGAAAATTCAGCTTTGCATCACAGATGCAATGTCACAATATTACTGTTTTTACTGTATTTTTGATTAAAATAAATGTAGCTTTGGTGAGCAGAAGAGAATTCATAAAAAATATACCAACCCTAAACTTTTGGACTGTAGTGTACCTCTGTTAAAATTTAGTTTCACCTAGAAATACGTCAAATTACCGTAGTTAAATGTGTTGTGAAAATTTTCTTTCTTCATTTCTTTTCACATAGTTCAGGCTACCCCCGCTCTTTTACTCTTCCATTCAATCTCTCCTACCTCCATGTCAAACCTGCTGTAATACTGCACAACACAATCTCTCATTCAGCCTCCATCTATTTCTTTGCCATTACGATATCCTGCAATCAGCTTCTCTCCAACCCCCATTCGTACGCCACTCGGGCCGTTTCTGTGCTCTGCACTGGTCCGCACTTCCATATCCCTGTCTCCAAACCACCAACAGACCTGATTACAGGAAGCCTATTTAGATATGATGTATTGTCAGCCGCAGGGCGGCTTTGAATCATTCTGTCACATTCGACTGTTTTTGTTGTTCTTTCCTTCGCCGATAGCTGCGTCTGTTCTCCATCATGCTCCGGGATTGTTTTAACTTTTTTTTTCTCTCGTCTTGCTCTTTAAGTAAACAGCCAGTCAATCACTGTGCTGCGTGAGCGACTGTGCATCCAGGCGGTCATGGGGGCCGAGAAATTCGAGGTTAATGCTGCCTCTCAAACAGTGAGCCGTTGAGCCCTACTGTGTCTCGACGCATGAAGTCTGCTGTTATTATCCAATGTCAGCCGCTTTTTAATGAAGTTGTGGCTTATTGTAAAAGTAAACAAGAGTTATTTTAGATGCAGCCTGGCTTTTTTCAAATACTTTCTTTCTTGGGGGCAGTCATGGTCTAATGGTTAGAGAGTCAGGCTGGTTACCCCCGAAGGTTGTGGGTTCAATTCTCAGTACGGGTAGGAAACGACTAAACAAGCACGGTGCCTAACCCCCAATCGTTCCCCAGGCGCCACAGCAAAAATGGCTGCCCACTGCACCTGGTGTGTATCCACCTTTGCAGTGTGTGTGTTCACCACTCACTACTCATAATGTGTGTGCACTAACTTGGATGGGTTAAATGCAGAGGACATATTCTGAGTATGGTTTACCATACTTGGCCAGGCCTTCACATGTCACGTTCACTTTCACTTTTCAATGTATGTTTCAGGCTTCATGTCAAAACCAGATACTGGACCAGCATTTGCTTGTACTTATAAAACCATAGATCCCACCTGCCGTTGGATGTTATATCGAGAAGCATTGATGTACAGTCAGAGTTGCCCCTGTTCCCCAGTGGAGGATGGCCAGGCTGGGCACAGCTTGTGTTCTGGGCTCCAGGGGTCTGGTTCTGTCTGGGCCCTTGGCCATCTGAATCCACTCCACTGCACTCAGAGGCTGCCCACAGTCTGTCCTCTCAGCTGTGGAGCTGAGGGGAGCTGGGCGAACTCCCTCAGGAAACGTCCAGGCTGCGGCCTACAGGGCAAACAGAAGGGAGGCTGGAAGAGCCCCCATCTTCAGCAGGACAATTAACTTAGGGCCAGAGGACTCTAGTCCTCAGTTGCTATTTTTCTGCTTCTCCTCTGTTTTGTTTGAGATTTGACGCTTCAGGCAAAAGAAAGGCAGTCAGTCTATCATGAAAGAAAAAGAGAGGGGGAAAGTGTGTGTGAAGAGTGAACAACTGTTAGAATGACTCTTGGGTATCTTATGTCACATACCCAAATCATTTTATTACAGTATTAAAGACTTTCTTCTAATTTGGAAAAATGTATATTCAACTTGTTCTTCGTTGTATTTGCTAATATCAAGCTGATTATTAATCAGTTGAGGTCAAATTAAAGGTCAGTTGACATATCAATCTCTAAATTATCTGAAAAATTATTAGCAAATTTAAAGCAAAAGTCATTTGTGCACCAGATATTGCATAAAGTCAGCTTAAAACCAGTATACAGTGGCTCCAAAAAAATAAACAATTTGGATACTTAAGCCAATGTATAAATATATTTGCATTCCATAACAAAATATAGGCTAAAACTAAGTGCCATTTGTTTTAAAGCAGTATAGCATAAGCACACGTTTCAAAGATAAACACTTGACAAAAAGAGTTTTATGTTTAAAATGATAAAACAATTTATACATGTGTGTATATATATGTGTGTGTGTGTGTGTGTGTGTGTGTGTGTGTGTGTGTGTGTGTGTGTGTGTGTGTGTGTGTGTGTGTGTGTGTGTGTGTGTGTGTGTGTGTGTGTGTGTGTGTGTACATACGTATATAGTATACTGTTTAAAAATAAAATAAAAGAGGAACATACTGTATTAACCATAGTTAATATGGTGAATTATACTTGTGGTAATTCTGAAATGAATGAGTGAATGAATGAGGCATTTATAGTGCTCTCATATGTACTGTACACCCAAAGCACTTTACAATCATATCAGGGAATCTCTCCTCAACCACCACCAGTAGTGGGGATAGTATTCTGTCAGTGCATTCATTAAAAATCGCCTTAAAAAAAATTACATTAGAGACAGACCAGCTGTGACGAAAGGTCTTAATTTGTTTGATGCTTCTTGGTTTGATTTTGTTATCTAATGCAGTGAGATTCATACATTTTTAAGCATAGCTTAAATGACCACATACTTTTGGGGCCATTGTTCTGCATGCTGCATATCAAATATCAAGTATCTCTGCTGACATATATATCTCACTGTACATCTCTTACTCTGTCTCAGTGAATCACAGAAGGGCTGTGTGTGAATGTGCCCCTGAGGGCTGGAGTTTAGCACCACAACAGATAAACACACAAACAAGCTCTCTGGGCCGGTGCTGGAGAAAGACCCATTGTCTCAGTGTGAAAGTCCCACTCAATCCAGGGAGGTTAGAAAAACATCAGGCCAAGCACCATGTGGTCCACCCCTTGCAGGATGTTTGGGCCTATCACGCAGATCGGGTTCCTTTTTCAATATTATCTTATTGCTCCGTCCTCAGCGAGCATTCGTGAAGCTGTCTGTGGGCCTCTGAGGAGTGGGAGGTGCTGCTACACAGAAATGAAAACTTTAATTAAATTATTTGCTCATAACGGTGGTCTATAGATTTGTTTAGCAGATTGGTGGTGCTTATGTAAACAAAACAAAAGAATCCAGCATTATTTGTTATTGGAGTTTTTAAAAAAGTTGCCTTGTAGTTGATCTTAATCTTGCTTCTAGATTAAATGATCTGGCTGCTTCTGGTCATCATAAGATCTCTGTTAGTCGTTGGTATAAAAAAAACGTTTTGCCGATCCATGATATCAGCTGTAAATATGTATGTTTACATGAATATTACGAGTTCAATACAAGTTGAGTTCAGTCAACAGCTTTTGTGGCATAATTTAGATTACAACACATAATAATTTCAACTGCTCTCTTGGTTCTTTGTTTTTAAGTCTAGGTTACAGTGAGATATTCAAAGTTTAGTACATGTAAGAATAGTTGCATTGCTGTTAATCTGTAGCATTTGCATTGCAGATGAATCTGTCACAAATCTCATTGCTCATCACGACCAGTTTGTGAAGCTCTCAGTGATGGTTCCGCCTTTGCGCCGGCTGAAAAAATAGGATCCATTCACACAAACTGCTCAAGTGTTTTTTTATTCATAAAGTGGTGCCTTGTGGTTGCAGACGGCTAAAGCATTGTGGGAATTGATACAGATATTTTGGCAGCTAGTAAGGAAACATAATATTTGATACTTTAGTTATCCTTTTATTGCTTTTTACTTTGTGTTTTTTGGAACTGTATTGAGGTCTGAAGGAAATGACACTTATGTTTTATATACATTTCTTTGTAATGGTAATTGCAGATAGGTGTTGAATTTCACTGCAGTGAAATTGTTGAATTTTCTCTTTTCCTGCAGCACTGAATGAACCCACTATTGACTACGGTTTCCAGCGGCTACAGAAGGTGATCCCTAGACACCCAGGCGACCCTGAGCGCTTACCAAAGGTCAGTTCTCTTACGTGACATAGCGGTTGTGCTTTCTTTGCTTTAAAGTCAACATGAAGTCCCTATTTACTTTGTGAATATTTACTATGTGTTATTGTGAACAATTCATTAGTGCGTTATTTAAAAGATCATCCCTTGAAACAACTTTTGTTTTCTGCTGACGTCAGTTAAGGCCACACAAGCTACTGGATAATAATAACCAATAGCCAAATAACTATTTAGGCACTGTTTTAGCAAACTCTCATTCCTTTCTGGTACGTAACACCTACTTTTCACAATCCAATCCATTCCCAAGGAATAAGTCCCGCCCAGATATTCTCATTGTATATCGTTTCATTCATAAATAGGTCACATTATAGATGTAAAATGGGTTTAAATGTTGACTTTAATTGTTGATTTTCATTTCACTAGTTCACTTTTATTTTCATAGACAAATGCTCAAATAAACACACTGGTCCTGATTTCCATTTACCACGGTAGCCTTGTTATTTGAACCATTCATTACAG
The DNA here is from genome assembly GCF_951802725.1 of Rutilus rutilus. Lineage (NCBI taxonomy): Eukaryota > Metazoa > Chordata > Actinopteri > Cypriniformes > Leuciscidae > Rutilus > Rutilus rutilus. The sequence continues at coordinate 17,090,912 of NC_140219.1, read as the reverse complement.
ACTCCTTCAGTTCAGAGATTATATGCTGTATATTCAATCCCACGCATTTGTGTTCGGTATTCTCGGTGAAAGGAGCCCAGTTGTGGACCCAGTTGGGTGTTTATTGCTCTCTCCATGCACGGTTCTTAAAGAGAGGCTGACCAAGTAAATGGATCCTTTGGGAGGGATAAATAAACATTACTTTATCTTGTTGTGCGTGTCCTATACCCCAGAGCCCCGCTCCAGCAGCACCACTTAATAGTGTAAAAAAAGAAAAGCAAAAAAAAAAAAAAGAGTAATTATAGCTGGCTGCTGGCTGGGCCTGCTCACGCTCAGAACTGACCTTGTGCTGTTAGCAGCCCTCTGTATCAAAGCTGGGCCATCAGTATTCACGTCCCATGAGCCACCTCCCAATCCATTACACCTTAAACACATCAAATTAGACCATGGGGTCAACAAAATGCGGCATCAAACCAAAGCCAATCTAGAGGAATCAGGCAAATGTAGAGTTGGTGGCCAAGTAGTTACAGTTGGCTGCTAATCTCATGTGCCCTGCACCACACAGCAAACTATTAGCAACTAGCTTTTTAATATTTTATTTCAGTTAACATTTTATTTTATTTCAATTAACATTTTATTTTATTTCAATTAACAAAATTTGTTTATGGTTTTAGTTTTAGCTAAATATAATAACCCTGCCACAGCCTGATATATATATATTTTTTTTTTTTGGCTCTTAATTTAGTGATTTAGTGATTTAGTGGAGTGTTTGACAGGAAGTTCCATTTGTGATGTCAGAGTTAACATTTTGCAGGCAGTCTAGGAATAAATGGGTCATGGTGTATGCCACAAATTCATTGGGTGTCTTGGGTGCTGAACTGCCATTATCAACTAATCAGGCAAGGTTTTAAATTATACAAATAAAAAGTGTAATTATTATTATTATCCAGATTTGATAATAATAATAATAGTCATCAAAATTATAAAAGCTTTTCATTCACTATCCATTTGGGGGGGGAAATCATTTCAATCATCATTCATAAACACAATTTATATTTGACTAGATACTATATATTATTTATTAATAATAAATTAATACATGAATGAATAAATAAATATATAAATGTTTTTATTTAAGAATACTTTATATTTTTAAATATTTTATATTTGAGTGCAAACTACTTTTTGATCTAAAGGATCAAAGTGTGTGACTTTTGACTGGTAGTGTGTAGTGACATTTGCTATATATTATCTGTAGCTGAACAAATAAACATGTCATGAACAAATTTGGGAAATATTCCATTGAATTTTTTTCTTTTCCGCTAATAGATTTAGATTTTATCCAACTTCTGGAGATTGCACGCTCAGGCTTTCTCATATAGTAGTCCTCCTCCTTCCTCTATCTCTCAATTTCTTCTTTCATTCTCTTCCATCACTCCCTCACTCATCCCTTGTGTTAGTGTCCATTCCCCAGCTGGTGAGGAGAGGACAGATCTTCTGTCTCCTGTCAGTGGGGCTAAAGAGGGCAATGGCGTTTGATCTCAGTCTCTAATGAACCACATGGACATTGTTTGAATACCTTCCTCTGCAGTCCCACAGTCTGAACCCTGTTACCACACACACTCACCCGCTATCGTGTACTGGAGCACTGTGCTGATGACCCACTAAAGGGCCCTGTAAAAATCACCAGCTGACATGTGTTGCTGCTTGTCCCTCCTAATGCTGATGGGGACTATTACATTACTGGCTAATTGATGTCACTAATGAAGATAGAAATATCCCCTTATAATGACAGATTGCATACATACATACATACATACATACACACACACACACACACACACACACACACACACACACACACACACACACATATATATATATATATATATATTCATGAAAATATAAATTGCTTTAAAATAGACGTTTAAAATAGCATATTGAGGGTTCCTGTGGTCATCTGTTAATATCAGGATATTTTAAAATTGTAATTTCCATTTCCAAATTCATCAAATTATAATCCTGAAAAAAATGCATTTAATTCATTTTAAATTTTAATTTAAGTTTGTTTTATTACTTTTTTATTGCTCAACTTTAAACATTTGAATTGCTTTATTTGTGTGTAATCTCTATGAAATTGTTGTTAAAAAATCTGAAATGAATTGGTCAAAAGGTTTGGGAACTATGTTTTTTATCATTTGCCTGTCAGAGAAATTAGCTTCTCTGCAGAAAGAGGAAAAGTTAAGTCTGCCTCATGATTATTTTTCTCTGTCTTTCATAATGGAACTATCTGGTATTTTTCATTGAAACTGGGGCAACATATTGCTCTCATATGCTCTCTGTGGTCTTAACCTTGGCTTGATTTGGACTCATTTTCCTGGGCTGATGATGAAGCTGAATGCATTAGGTGGGTCATGGCCAGGGTCACCTGTCACATCTTTCCCACTGTTTTCAGCATAAAGGAGGCAAACCAGAATACACTCGTGGCTGCTCTCCCCAGAGAGCCCGCTTAACGGCCGCCCATATTTTTAACTGATTCCTTACCATTTTAATGAATAGGTTGGAATGGCCCACAAGTGAGCAACCTCGCCCTATTAGAGGTGCTGAATATAACAGGTAGGCAAAACTACTCTGGAAGATAGCTTCAGGGTCAGGTATAGGGGAAGTCCCCGAGGAAGCAGTTAGATGTTTGTTATATTAAGATTCTCAAGTACATGCTCACCTTTTCAGCAGGCCATGTACCAGGTTTTTTTTTTTTTTTTTTTTACTTGAAAAGCAAAATGATAGTCTTGGTTTTAGAAAAATCGAACAAAATTCATTGAGGTTTCTACTTAAAACAAGAAAACAAAATTTCCAATGAGGCAAGAAAAATAGCCATTATTTAAAGGAAAAATAATTAACTGTCATGTTTTTTTTTGCTACGTCCCTATTAGCATATTATCTGTCCTAAATAGTATTCTGAATAGTATTAGTGTGTCCCAAATCGTAAGAAATTAGTATTTCAAAGATACCCGGATGGTCTACTTTTTCCGGTTAGAATCCGAAGTGCAGATCCGTGCTCACTCTAACGGCTAATATTGCCCACAACCCATTGCGGGTTGGACAAGGATTGGATTAGAACTACAAACACAAATAAAAAGTGTTTAAAAACTACAAACATGGCGGAAGTGCGATTCCATCGGTTATGTAGAGAGGTTTAGAGAAAGGGGTTTGAGTGATTATCAATATCAAATCTGACGAAAAGATATTAATTCAATGTTACCACATTATATTTAATCTTCAACAGCATTGTGAACTTTTGCAATGATACGTTTGGTCATTAATTTTTAAATGCATCATTATGCAAATTGCAAACACATGAGGAGAGTTCTCCGCATGAAAGACCCATGACTGGCAGTTCAACGTGTTACTACATTTCTCTCTGAAATGGTAGGAAATGAAATTAAATTGAATGTAGAGGATTTTAACAAGATGATAGACAGGGCAGTTTAAACGGTGACAGGATGCACTTAACTAAGCGACAGAACTGTCTGTTAAAGATGTTCATTTTTCATTGTTTGTTGCTATGGTTTCTGATTCAGATTAGTTACACACCTTTTCCTTGTTTCATTGATCATCGGCTCTGTGTTTATAAGCCCTCCGTTTTTTCAGTTGTAAGTTCGGTGTTGTTAATGGTAAATGTGGTGTGTTTCTAGTTTTTAGTGTCTTTGTTATTTTGTTCATCCTCATAGCTCATGGTAGGTCTTTCCTCTCTATGGAGAAAATAATTGGCTGATGAATGGAAAATGACTCATTGTATGCCTAACTAGTTCGTGTTTATCCTCAAAGAATGCAGATCACATGAAAACAATAGCACTAACATTTACAGCTTTACTCCTGGGCCTTGACAGGTTGGCAGAGAAAGAGAGCGAGAGACAGAGAACAAAAGGAACAGAGGCAGGAAGGGAGAGAGAGAGTTGGGTGATCCATCATGGTGAAGTCAGCTGTCCGGTGCTGCCTTCTCACAGGTCAGCCGATCGAAGGCACCACAGCCCTCACTTTATTACTGCTCACCCAACAATAATTGAGTCACCACAAGGGGGAAGAGGCAGGCAAGGCAGCATGAGGAAAGAGGGCATAGAGATAGTGAACATGGGAAGGGTAAATGAGAAATAATTTCTTGCCGGTGTTACCTATACATGTCCGGTTGGTTGTCGAGACAAGGTTGGTATTAGCAGATAGATTTTACCCTGATTTCCTCAAGTACTTGAGGTTGTAAGCATCCCCCCCCCCCCCCCCCTCTCTCTCTCTCTCTCTCTGTCTCTCTGTCTTCCCCTCCCTTTTCTGTCCCTCCTCCACTCGTTCGAACACTCTCAGCGAGATATTAACAGCGTCGGCTACTGCGCCTAGCCTCTCATTTCAGCACTATTGATTTTGCCCTTTATTGAGGCAATAACAGTTTGTTGACGGCACTTCTCTAAACTGCTGGACTCAATCACAGGTGAGGGCCAAGTGTGGAACACGGCAGGTTAACTTGTTTCTCTCAGTCCTTGAACAAGCATGCTACTATGTTATCCAGCCCAGCAAATTTATTACGCAGCGATGGTTCAACAAGATATTTTTTCCTGTGATTTTTGGGGAAAAATTGTCCATCTAATGTCTCTTATAATAAACAGTTTTTTGCATTTGTGGTACTGGTGATACCGAAGATATTTGATTTCAAACCAAGAGTGTGTGTCTCCAGAGGTCAAGCATGAACCTCCTGTTCGCCTAAATATTGTATAAAACAGTGTTGCATTTTATGCAAGACTGGCCAATAATATCATAGTTAGATACCATATTAATGTATTTGCATACTTTCATGATTAATTAAAATATACTTGAGCTGTACATGTAAAGTGTATATATATGCAAGTATATAATTAAACTAATTTGCATATATATATGTATACATATATATATATATATATATGTATGTTTTATGTGTACATATATATATATAATATATATATATATATATATATATATATATATATATATATATATATATGTATATTCTTGTCTTTTCTATAGTAAATAGATATATTTATAGTGTTTGTTGGGAATAATTTGAAGTAGAATCTGCATCCCACAGTGCACCTGGCCCATATTTAGCACATCGGCCTAGGCTGCGGCCTTGTTTGGTTTCTCTCCATCTCCTCTGTCAGTGTTATTTCCCACATTTTCCCTGTCACTTCACACCCACCTGATCCCTTTTGGCTACCTCTACAGGGTCCAGCATTCAATCTGTACTTCCAGGAAAAATCTCTTGTTTCTGGGTTACAGTGCAGTGTGTTCTTTATACACTGGTCGGTTAGGGGTTAGGGTACTATAAAATATCTTAATATGGATGTAGTTAAACTTAATTTTAATCTTATCTTGACCAGTGTTTTCCAACCCAGAGCAAGAAAAGTTGATGATCACTGATCTCACAAACTTTTCTTTAAAAAATAGTATTTGTCAAGTCATTGAGTAGTATGTGATCCAGACATTCAGTCTTTGCAGTTTTTTTGGTGGCTGCACTCCGCTGTCGTACTGTGCAGATGTGGACAGACAGGTTATTATTGACTTTCAGAGAGTAACCTTTGAGGCCCGGAGAGAATATGAATTATGCAATGAAGTCACATTAGTTAAAGAGCACAGTGACTGATATTTATGATAGGCAGATATTGATGGAGGAAAGACATGGAGGAGGAGGGAAAGATTGGAAAAGGAAGACTAAGAATATTAGATTTTGCATTAGATAAGCCCAGTGGTTATGCCACTATTTTAAGCAAAACTTTTGACAGCAAGCAAACCCAAATCTGTGAAAGTCAAAGAACTGCACATCAGCTGTGCTCATACACATGGAATGGACATTCTGCTCTACTTCACACATGATTTACCGCGTCTACACAATGTGATGGCTACTTTCACTCAATGCACTCTTGCAGAAATCACAGTTTACCTCACGCAAAGGTGATTAACACGCGTGTGACACCATACGCACAGTAAAAACTGGCTGAACCTGCAGTTACTTAAATTCAGGAAAATGCATGCAAACATACAGTATTGACTGTCATACATCACAACACCAGAAACCATATTTTTAATGAACCACCGTTCTCTTATGCTGCCCGTAACTAACTTTGTCATAAGGCTGTCATACAATTACGATTATTACGGTTAAGACACTTTTCTATCAGATTAACACCTAATAGTTTGTTCTGGGAACCGTCGCAGTATTGTATTGACTCATGGTTGAAGTATCTCATCTCTTACATCAGCGACAAATGATGTGTTTGAAACTGAAGATTGGATTATTGTCAGGATAAGGAAAGGCTCACTATATGATAGCCTTCATTCATCAAAATGGATTGCAGCATTGGTGGGAATAAACAGCATGACATTTACACACTGGGGTGGTCACTGTTTGAGCCAAGCTTTTATAGTTATTGCAAACAGATAGAGGCATATGAGTTTGTGTGGTAAGTTTGCACAGATTATATGTACATCCAACTTGGATTGGTTTTGCATTTGGTGCGCCCTAACAGTATGTGCTGTTCTTATATTCTAGTCATTTGTTTTTGAATATTTGCAATAAGGTTGTCAATTTAATGTTTATTTTGGCATGATTAATAATATTAATAATAATTAATAATAATTTATTATATATTTTTTATATATAATAACATAAAAATTATATTTCATTTTCCTACCTAATGAGTAATTCAAGGAAATGATTATATTGAAATACAATAAGCAGTATATGAACTCCTAAAAACTCATTTACTACTATAACGCAATGCAATTAATTTTGATTCATCAATTTGCATATCGTGTAATTAATTTGTTTAAAGTTTTTAGTCAGTTGACAGCTTTGGAAACAATTCTGAGAAGCTGTGGACTGAAGGCTGTATTTATATAAATATTAATATATATAAATGAGTTTGTGACTGCACAGCACTACCTGTAAGGGACCTCAGTTAAGCTAATAAAATCAGAACCTCCACAAGACCAGCAGTCCATAAGGTCAGGGGAGCAGAGCAGGAAGTATGACATCATCACTCCGCTCCGTTCCGCATGAGCGACGATGGTGACCCCGCTGGTATTACTGCTCTAATAGAACATTAGGAGATGATAAAATTGCAAATGAACAAGCACAGGAATAAATTTGTCATGTTTTTACAGGCCTGGCTTTCTTGTAAATGTGCAGACGCCATTCCCTTAACATTCCAGATGTGACCCGGGCCTTATTTCATTTTTTTCAGCAGTCCCCTTCCTAATGAATGTATATCATATTACCAGCCACCATAATTTACACACAGGAACAGATTCAATGTCCGGCGCACATTAATGTGGAGGCTGGCCCTTACGGTGCTGTGCTGTGGCTATTTGATATTATTTTCTTCGAAACACTATGCCTGGGGTTGTTTGGTTGCACACATTCGCATTTATACGTGCTTATGTATTACTATGAGTGTATATATAGATCTCAGCTTTCACTGTGATGGAAAACAAAGCTGGAAAACACCTGTCAGGGTGCTAAAGACACTCCAAATGGGTCGAAACGGAGATTGGGTCCTCATAGCTCATAGCCGTACTGATGGAGTGGAGAAGGGGGAGGATAGAGCCCGGGATATGATGGCTCTGACTGATAGACAGCTATACAGACGCACAGATCCAAGATCAGGTTTCTTTCCTGTTTACCGCTCCTGGCTCCCTGCTCAACCCTTACTGGAAGCCCTGCTACTCGCCCAGGAAATGGGCTCTGCTTCCAGACACAGGGCCACCGCACACAGTCCTTGCTAATAGCATTTATTTGTTTATCTGGACAAACTTTTGGCCCCTTCCTTATTGGATTTGCCCTCTCAACAGATTTCTCCCCCACCCCCCAATATCGTAATGACGGGAGATCAATAGGTAGGGATGAGACCTTCTAACAAAGGAGAGTGAGCGCGAAAGGGAGAGAAGTAGAGGAGAGTACGAGGTGTGAGTAGAGGTGTACTGGATAAATGACACAGTGCCGGTGCAGCAGGGGACCGAGCCATGGACTAATGCTTCCCATCCCTTATGTTCTTCCTCTATCCCGCGAAGAAGAGGGTAAAGGAGAAGAGAGCCCATCGGAGTCACACATCCATACTAAAGCACCACTTTAGGCCCCCCCAGGCTCCCGCGCTTCTCTCAATCACCCAGCCCGAGCCCGGGCGAACGGAGACGGGCGCCTCCCCCGCGAAGCACCCCTAACGAGGGGTTAACGCAGTGCCAGAGCTCCCATTATTGAGTGAATTTAGCACCTTGGACAGCGCACTAAAAATCTTTATTGCTTTGCTGACCCCCTCGTCATGTTCGTGTCTGTGTGTTGCGTCTGGGGCTGCCGGGGGGAGGTAGAGGGGGCTGATTGAAAGGCAATATGTCGGCTGGCAGGCAGGCACACATGCTCGGGGGCTTGTTCGCAGCGAGGGTTACACGCCGAGGGTGAGAACAATTTTCTGGTTGTCGCACTGCGAGCTTATTTTCCTCAGCACCAGCACATTAACTTTTAAAAAGGGTTCCACTGGAGCTTCAGGGTTTAAAAAGAAAGGAAGAGAAGAGAAGCAAGGAAATGAATACACAGTGTAAAGAAAACTGTAAATAAATGTTTAATGTGTGAAAAGGTTGGTAATAAATAGTTTTTTGGTTATGGAAGTGAAAGTCGATTACCTGGAAGGAAAATAGCATTACTGTAGCCCATGCTTCCTGCGGAGCGGTCGTTTACATGTACTAACATGCACGTGGCTGCTTTAAATGTGTTTGTATTCATGTATTATACATGGAATCGGTGGCAGTACTGTTGGTAGGAAGTGCTAGATGAAGTACTGGGGCTGTAAGGTGTTTTCTAAGACATTTTCCCTCTGCAAATGGTAGTGTAGGGAGCTGTGGTCAGGACTATTGGCTAGCCATCCAAAGGTCACGTTCAAACCCTGTCAGGGGCGATCTATGAACTGAAGGTCCCCTGTTAGCATCGTGCCCTTTAGCAAAGCACTTAACCTGATATTGTTCTAAAGGGACTGATTCTGTTGTAATTGTACTGTCAGTCGAGTAACCAAATAGACTAGACTAGTAATTAAATCATGCCTAAAAAATCTTTCTTTAAAAATGTTTTCAGATAATGTCTTGAAATGTTTTTTTGTTTTTTTTTACCTAGATATTGTCTGTGGTCTATATTATGTTTTGTGCGTTTGATATCATTAGAAATGGAAAGCTTAAGTGCCAACTTATATACTTTCTGTCTTGTAGGAGGTGATTCTGAAGAGGGCAGCAGACTTGGTGGAAGCTCTGTATGGGATGCCACACAATAATCAGGTAAGATTCAAGTGAACACGACAAGACTACAAACCATAAACACTCTAGATGCACAGGGCCTCATTGAGAAACCATGATTCATTAATTATTTGTGGCTGAAATGTATACTAAATTTACTATAACATTTTAGAACTGACTGGAAACGCATATATGTAGAAATTACATATAAAGAAAATGCTGCGCATCCTTTTAGGCAAGAGTGCAAACACACGAGAGAGTGCAAATTGTTTTATTAGGTTTAAGATTGTGATACAGGATCAGTGTAAATGTTATCATCCTCCACATGTAAATGATTTAACAGAGCATTACAGATAGACATTTGTTCCCAGTTATGTCCATTTCAGAGCTTTAAGGCCGTAGTCTCGTTCTCTAATATTCCCTAACATATTTCCTCAACATAAATCCCCCAACGCAATTCCTCCAGAGCTCTCTCTCATTGGTTTGAAGGACCACAAGGGCATCTTCAATGTTAGATCAGTTATGAACTGCGAGTGAGGGCATATGCTCATCGATTGCTGAGCTGAGCATGAGTGCAGTGATGCTGAATTATTTAGGCTGGGCAGTGGATGGAGCATGACTCCAGTCATCAACCCACTCTCTCTCAGGAACCCCTATCCCCCCAACCTCCACACGGTCCTGTCATCTTTATGAGGGTGAATTATGAGACCAAAATGTTCAGCCCCACTCCCCTCCACCCCAAACTTCTGTGCTTTGCTCTCTATCTAGACTGACTGGCAGATAAACAAACCTCTTTGAAATTTGTAATGATTCTACTTCTATATTTTGTTATTTAGTATTAACAATATATTGACCCTCTAATTCACTGATTCATTTGATCCTATTTGAACAGGTGGCAACATATAGGTTGCCTGTGCATTGGTGTAATTGTTTAAACTATGCACAGGCAACCTATGTGAACTTTTAAAATACCAAATAATAAGGTGCAGTGGTAAATTTGATATATTTTGGGGAATTATTTTCACTATTTATTAGTATTATAAAAATTAAAATAAATGTATTCATTGGGTTATTATACTATATTATTTTTAATGCATTTTATTGTGCTACATAGTATTATTATTGTTTTACATAGTATTATTATTTATTTAGTCAAACCTTTATTTATACTGTTTGATTATTTGAAGGAGAATGTGAGTTTTTTTCAGGCAGTTGTTGGCTAACTAATATCCTTTTAACCGTGGCATTGGTTCATTTCTTTGTTGATCCTGACAGGAGATCATTCTGAAAAGAGCAGCAGATATCGCAGAGGCGCTTTACAACGTCCCACGTGGTCACAACCAGCTGCCAGGCCTGGCTAACAGCTCAGTCCACACTGGCATGATGGGTGTCAACTCCTTCCACAGCCAGCTCGCTGTCAATGTGTCCGATTCCACACAAGCAGCCAATCAGGGTGAGCAGAGATGACATCAATCTGAAAACCTCAAGATATTTTGGCCATTCACAGAGATTAATCCTAGGCTACTGTGATTGAATATGATTAACCAGTTAATCACTTTTACATGTGGTAATTTAGCACAAACGTGTTTTATTCACTAAACACCCGCAAACCAGTTTAACCAGGTGCTAAATGTGCTGAAATATTGCTGCAGTTGTCAATCTTTCCATCGAAAACACGCCTCCTTTCTATGTAAGAGTGATTCTGTACAGTCCCAGTAAAGTGTGCCACAGTAGTCTGTAGTCTACTGCATGGGGAAGTGGGGAAGAACTACCGAGATAGACAGCATGCAGACAGATACAACCGTTCAGCAATGCGCCCTGAACCTCCAGGCTCCTTTACCTCAGCATTCCTTGGCCTCTGTGACAGTGAATGATTTGTGTTAAGTCAGCAGTAATGTATCAGTCGTCTGATGAGAGGGAGAATGAATAGCAAGCAGAGCAGAGATGAGCGCTGCCTTTGTACCAGACAGCGGGGACTCCTGGAGCGAGAACTTCCTGCTGCTTTCACCCATGTCAGCGTTTAATGTCCTGATGTATATTTATAGTCCATATCCTCCTTCTGTCCTCTCTGCCTCCATATGCTACTGACACAGATCTTTTTTTAAGTTCACCCCAAAAATGAAATTTGTCATCATTTATTCACCCTCATGTCATTCCAAACCTGTATGACTTTCTTCCTACTGTGTAACAAAAAAGGAGATGTTTAGCAAAATGCTCATAGTGTTCTTTTCCATACAATGAAAGTCAATGGTGATCAGGAGCTGATTCTGTTTGTTTCTTTATTTACTCTGTCTTTGTATATTCTATGTCATGTGTGGCTCCTCTCATTCCGGTGTGTGCGTTTCAGGTTTCAGTCGAAACACAAGCAGTGTATCTCCTCACGGTTACGTACCCAGCACAACACCCCAGCAGAGTAGCTACAGTACCGTCTCTACCAGTATGAATGGATACGGAAACACAGGCATGACCACGCTGGGAGGATCGCCCAACTTCCTCAATGGCTCTGCTGCCAACTCTCCTTATGCCAGTGAGTACTGACCCACTCGCACCCTTTTTTCACCCTTTCGAATCATTTGCACATAAATATGAGCATTCACATAAGTGATTAGTGTGTGTATATATATATTATTTCTAAATGCAACCTTGGTGAGCATAAGAGACTTCTTTCAAAAATGTACTGTAGTGTATATATGTTTATATAACATCCAAACGGGTCCTTGCATGCTAAGCATAAACTGTAGTAACATTAACACATCTTATGCCTGTATCATATTTCACTCAGACCACCAAGTGAGCCAGTCCTGCCAGTCCTTAAAAAAATTAAGTGCCCCTTGGCTAGAGACATAAGTTAGATCAACAGTCATAGCTATAATTGTGTGTGTCTCTTTAAGAGCAGAAAAATAATCCCAGCCTCCCTTTACTTCAGCCATGATCAGATGCTGTCTATAATGCTTAGCCATTCGTATAACACCAATCTTCTCGCGCGGCTTCTAAATTAAAGCGTCTTAATTAAATCAATAAACTAATTGCAGGAGAAGCAATTCAACTTCGGTACTTTGATTCCGAGATGTTAACAAGTATTTTAACAGGCTCACTGACTCCACGCTGACACTTTCAATCAATGCGAGAGAGCAGGCTTTGTGGGCTCCAATTTTCATTAATTGATTAGTTAGGCCTTCATAAATGGATTATGACACTATCAGGTGAATTTACTTGGAAAAGTGCCATAAAATTTAAGTGTAGAATAATAACAACAATAAAAGTAGAGCAGGATATAAGAGAGCAGCTGAAATACGACAGGAGTAATTGTAAAATCGTTGAGGGGGAAAATGCTCTTAGGGTATTAATAGACAAAAGGAGAGGCGGTAGAGACGGGGCAGGGGAGGGACCAGCGCTAATGTTGTTCTGAGAGGAGAAGATGTTGATCTGTGGATCTTGTGCAGTCAAAGAATACTATAAAAATATATAATTTGATATTAAATATACGGTAAATGTTCACATTTTCTTTTTTTAAACACTTGCTGAAAATTGCTACTGTTCCCCCCCCCCCCCCCCCCCCCCAAAAAAAATCTTCTAACATTTTCATCAGTGCCCATTATATAAATATTGGCCTATACTACACGAATATTTTTCATGGGTCTGTGTTCGGTCCCCTAGGACTATGAGGTTTGCTCTGACCTATCCTAAACCCATTTCCCTCTTTCGCTCATTCCTGTCCCTCAGTTGTTCCTTCCAGTCCCACCATGGCCTCCTCCACCAGTCTTCCCTCCAACTGCAGCAGTTCCTCAGGCATCTTCTCTTTCTCCCCGGCCAACATGGTGTCTGCAGTCAAACAGAAGAGCGCTTTTGCTCCCGTCGTGCGGCCTCAGACCTCTCCGCCCCCCACCTGCACCAGTGCCAACGGAAACGGCCTCCAAGGTGAGTGGAGCAGCAGAATATAAAGCTTGACCTATCCAAGAAAGCGCTAGCACAAATGTCAAAAATTAGGCTTAAATCTTAAAATACACAAATGTGATGAAGAGAAGGGTGCATATTTCGGTTTTGTGTATATACAGTTTTGGGTCAGTAAGAAGTTGTCATTTTTTCTGGGGGGAAAAAAATTCTTATGCTCACCAAGGCTGCATTCATTTGATTAAAATACAGGAAAAATGGTAATACTGTGAAATATTAATAAATAAATTGTTTTCTATTATTATATATTGTAAAATGTATATTCTTGTAATGCAAATCTGAATTTTCAGCATCATTGTTCCAATCTTCAGTGTCACACGATTCTTCAGAAATCATTCTAATATGCTGATTTGATGCTCAAGAAACATTTCTTATTATTATGAATGTTGAAATCAGTTTTGTTGCTTAATATTTTCGTGGAAACTGTGATATATATTTTTTTCAATATTTATTTGAAATAGAAATCTTTTGCAACAATCCAAGTCTATACTGTCACTTTTGATCAATTTAATGGTTTCATACTGAATAAAAGGAATAATTTCTTCAAAATGTACAAAATCTTACTGACCCCAAACTTTTAAATGGTACTATCTATATATGAACTGTTTTCATAGTCTTTTTAAATGGTGTGCTGTGCAGTATTATGTCTAAACGCTCTGTTCCAAATACTTTTTTCAAAAGTCTTCCATGTTTATATGACGTAAGGAATCTGTGCCTATGTAAAGCTTTCCAAATAGTCACTTATGAGGTTCCATTCCAGTTAAAAGGCAGCTGCCTATGTATGCGGTGATGCAGCTCACTTGTTTTGAAATAGCACTCGAGTGTTTGATCTACAACCTTCTAACACATAGACAGTTGTTAGTTTGCCCTAACTTGTGGTAATCTGTTTTTATATTGGCTTCTCTGACCCAATTCCGCTTGTTGTACTTAAAAATAATAACTCTCTCTCTCTGTTTCCTTCATCTTCCTTCCCCTTCCCCCTGCTTCCTCATTCTGCTTCCAGTAGATCAATCTTTTGTGGACTCTAGCAAGTACTCCACCGCCAGCTCCCTGCAGGGACTGGCCTTTTCCTGAAGTATGTTACACCTGTCTCACACTCTTTCTTCATCATCCTCTCTTTCTATCCATTAAGCCATCCATCAGCATGACTGTCAGAAGATCCTCTCCCTTCATCCTCCCTCATTCTCCTCGCTTCTGCTCGGTCACCAGGGGCCTGCTGCATGTCTCGCAGGGCATGCCATATGTGTTTTGTTTCCTGTCTGACTTCCTGTTTCCTGTGTCAAGTCCTGCTTAGAATTGCTTGTGGCTGTGGAGTGTAGAATACAAGGGTTAGTCAGTTAACTAACCATAAGTTCATCAGTATAAAAATATATAAAAATCCAAAAGGCGAATCTCAAGAAGAAATGTGCAGATGATATTAATACCCCACATTTTTATTAAGATATTTTGCTTTGTGACATTATTTTGAAGAATTAAGCACATTTCCCCATAAATTCGCATTACTGTAATGCAACACAATATCATTATCTTCACTGTAATATGAAGAAACTCAGAAATACAGTTAACCTGGGCATTTGGTTAAATAAAATAAAATAAAACAAAATAAACGTATGTGTATATACAGTATACTATTTATACTAAGGTGAAAATGTCAAATGTGCAGTTCAAACTAAATCTTAGTGATCCTAAAAATAACATATTTATTTAAAAAAATCTATATTTATTTTTATGAAGATTTTTTGGGACATTTCTTTAGCTTTCAGCTGTAGCCTGCTACATAAAAACACTCATGTGACGTCTATAAAGACATATGTTAACTGTTATCTGAAACAAAGCCACAATCAGCTTCCTCTGAGTTATGACAATTACTCTGCGTAGCATTTGGCCCTGGGTGTTGAGCTGAAATATTTAGACATCCACAGTGAGACAATATTAAAGTAATTGAGCGTTTGAGGCAGACATCTCTTATCTGCAAGCGTGGAGTGCTTCCTCTCCGTATGTTGATATGCACTCAGCACTCTGACCCGATGACCGATTGTCGGTCACCACTCATTTCTTTTCCATTTCAAATGAGGCAGAGACACTCAGGAAATAACCCAGGAATTAGAGATGAGAGACCAGGGAGAGGAAATCAATAGGAAGCCAATATGTTACATGAAAAATCTGGTGCGGTGATGTGGCCTGCTGAATGTGGAGAGCGATGGAGAGAGAAACCCGGCTCGGTGCTCATGGGACTTCCTTCCTCTTGGCCAATAATGAATAGAAGTGATACTAATGTTTGACTGAACATTGTTTAGTGTTTGAGAACAAAAATTATTTATCTAAGCTCAAGCTATTTTTGTTTAAGTGTCGGCAAGCACGTTAATTTGGGTCAGACTATGTATACTCTGCATGCACTTTTTATTAGCATAGCTGTTTGTTTGTAATTTGTCTCGAAAAAATGATGTCTGCATAAATGTGCGTCGGTCCCCATAGGCAACGTGGAATAAACACTCAGTCGCTCATCGAAACGCACAGTCAAATGAAAACAGCTTTAAATGACCTGTTTTTATTCAAGTCAGGTATATTATTTAAAATGTCTGGATTGGATTACACCAATGAAAGTCATTTTTAAGAGTATAAATAGCTAACAACAGCATGCGTACTCTTTTTAGCGCTCTGAGTTTGTCCTCTACGCTCTTGATGTAAATGAAAAGTCCCTCCGACTGTAAGAATATCCTGAACGTCTCCTCCGAACCCGTGGAGCTTTGTCCTCATGGGAGAGAAGCATTAGCTAATGCGTCGCAAAGCCGTCCTATAGTGTTATCACTAATTGGATTGATGAATTGTTCATATAATGGCTCCCTGATGGGGAGACTGATATACAGCCTGTAAAGCAAGTCACTATTTATCCTGACAATGACTCCAATTAAACACGGACGACCTGCAACCTTAGGTGGATCATACAGAATAAAGATTATCCTCACCCACTCGCAGGGAATTG
Organism: Rutilus rutilus; assembly: GCF_951802725.1. Lineage (NCBI taxonomy): Eukaryota > Metazoa > Chordata > Actinopteri > Cypriniformes > Leuciscidae > Rutilus > Rutilus rutilus. The sequence continues at coordinate 17,074,699 of NC_140219.1, read as the reverse complement.
TACATCCTTCTGATTAATGTACACCTTCAGTGTGATCGAAAGCACAGTGAATTATGGGATATACTTCTGCATTCGTTTAGTCTCTCTGTCCCTCCTTCAGCTGATTGAAGCCATGTTTCTACCCGGTTGTTTAGATGTGATCCATGTGCTTTTCTTAGCATAGATTTACTTTAAAACTATTTCAATCACGGAGTGATTTCAAACTCTCCGAGTGAATTATTTAACCAGCAATTATTGGCTAAGAATTAAAATAACATACATAAAAGACATGCTGCTGCAAGAATATATATATATATATATAAACAAAGCAGATCTTTAGGTGGTGCTGGGGAGGGAGGAGGAGGGTTAAACAGAATATTTGATAATGGGCGATCGCAATATATGGTTACATGGATTAGGAAGTACGTCTGGTTGGCTAATGTCACAGTGGACCAATCAGAGCTTGGTTAGAGTTTCATGACTGAATTATTTATTTAACCCTTAAACATGTATCCTGTTGTGCACGTTGCATACTGTTTAGTCCTCTTGTAGGAGGCATGAGAAAGAATTTTTAATCCAATAGTGTTATCAGTTTGCAGTATGTGGGTCACATGACTTGGTTCAAATTTTCTTGTGCTCGTTTTGTCAGTTTGACCTACATGTCCCAACATGTCCGCCCATGGTGCTGGACATTCTGACTTTGTAGAAAGTAGGCAAAACTAAATGAAAATTAAAAACAAGTAACTGAAATAAGTTTGATAAGTTGAAGCACTAAAATGACTAGAAATAAAAGTAAAACTGAACAAATAAAAATAAAAAATAAAAACATTATAACATAATTACATTTTTTTTGTCTAAAATTAAAATGAAACTCATATTAATAAACTATAACTGTGTATAAAAATAACACTGAACTTATTGTAATTTTCAGACATATATTGAAAAGTCAGCACAAAGCAGTACAGTATTTCAAACACCCTCTTTCTTTCTTTCTTTCTTTCTCTGTGCCAGGTTGACTGTAACACAAGGAAACAGTCTTATTTGTTCATATCGTTTGAATAAGACATGCTCTCCAGATGCTTTTCTTTTGGGATTGTTGCATGACATATGAAACCATGTCTTACCCTCCTTCTCTCTCTCTCTCTCTCTCTCTCTCTCTCTCTCTCTCTCTCCTCATGACTAGTGATCCCAGGGATGATTGTTCCTCCCATGTAGGGGCTCCTGGGCTGCTGAAGAGGCACATTTGATTTCAGCTCTCGCCAGAGACTCTACGGTCTGAGCTGAAGGCAATTTCTGGTGGAGGAGACATGAAAACTGAACTTTTAAAACTCAGGCCTTTTGACAAAGGAATCTCATTTTATGGGAAGAAAGTGTTTGTTTGCTTTTGTTTTTAAGCTAATTTTTGGACTGCTCTACCGAAGGACTTTCCCCCCCTGTGTTTTACCCATGCATAAAGGAGGGATGGATTTCTTTTTCATTAAATGATCACATGCCTTTTTTACAGACTGTATCACACAAACATGACACTTTGGGAGCGGGTGAATCCGTAATGTTCCTGAGAACAGTGACTGGCAACGGCACAGATCTCTGTTAATACTGACCAGTTTTTATACAAACAGACACATTAGTGCAAAATCCAAATGAGAACATTTAGGCCAACTGCTTGAACACAGAAAAGAAGAGGGGAGGTTTTTTTTGTCCCAGAGAGAAGCCAACAAATAGTTTGCCATAATCTTGTTTGTTTTCTTACTAAATGAAATAGTAGCGCCATACTCACTTCCCTGTTGTTATTTTTTGTGAAGAGTCATATGAAGCATCTGGGTACCAGCCGGTTTGGATGGCTATGATGTAGGAAAGTTATTTAAGAGTTATTAAATGCTGTCATGCTGTAATTTTTCAATGTCCAGATCCGTCCTCAAAGAGAAGAAAAAGCAACCTAATTACCGCAACAAATCAGTATTTATGTTCATGCAAATATTTGCTGCTAAATAGAGCAGAGATATGCAGTAAACAGATGGACTGAAGGAAAACGCCCTCAGTTGCCATGCCATTTAATAAAATAAAACAACGTTTAATTTTATGTGCTCAAAGAATGTGATGATTTTTTTTTTCCTTTTCTTTTTGTTTTTGCTTTGTCTATGAAAAAATGAAACTGTGATTATATCAATTTTACCGTGTTTGGTTTGCTGTGTTCACGAGTGAAGGATATAGGTTAAATGAAGTGTAAGAGCCGACTGTTAGAACAACCCGTATTTTTCTTTTTCTTTCAGTGTGTTTCTTTGGCTTGTTTTGGGGGGACATGACTTGAATTAGCAAAGTATTTTCATGTTTAGACAGCACTGTATGAAGAATGCTTTCCAAATGTGTCAAACACCCAACATACAGCAGTTTGATTGGCTAACTTTGGTAGTCGTCTATTTTTGTACATATACTTTCTGTTGCCAAAGTCTTTGTTTTATTTGTATTTATCTCAGAATGGCTTAAGGCAGCTCATAATAACACTGATGATCGGTTCATTTCACAAGTTACACAAAATCTCTCAAACTTCAGCAAACACAAATCAAGGATTCTGGACAAAAAAGAGGGGAGTCTCTGTAAAATATCCATATAAATAATGTATGTATATCCAGATTTTGTATATTCTTTTCTCCCCAACGTTACTTTGATTGTGGAAGGTTTTTAGTGATTATTTGTCCATATGTTCGCTTTAAACGCCGGCCTTGTGTTTATTGTCAATGTTTTTGTCTGCATTTAGGTCCATGTTTGTATCATGTCAAGCTTCCAATTTTTTAAGTTCCATTCATAAAAAAGCCATTGTCTATTTTTGTATAATTTGTAAGTTAAAAAGCAATTGTTTTCCTTATGGAATTTTTAATGTATGGCAAAAAAGTAGCATCTCACAGCATTTAGTTATGTAGATTTTTTTTTTTTTTTTTTTTTACAAATTATATATATATATAAATATATAAATGATGAATATATAAATCTATATCTTTTTCTTTAAAGGCTTACAGAACCTGTACTATTGTAATAATATGCATGGGCTCTTCTCTGAGAGTGATGGTTTTATTTTGCGTGTCAAACCTTGGAGGACGTCTTTGATGAAGTTTTAACCTACGTTCTTTTTCGTCTTTTCTTTTCTTTTATTTATGCCTGCTTATAAATCTGTCTATTCCATTTTCTCTCTCTCACGCTTATCAGTACCAGCAGTATAGATGCCTTAACAATGCAAACCCATAAGCGTACAATCACTTGTACAGACTTCACAACCACCATCACCAATAACAGTGACCACAGAGTTCCTTAAGGGATTTCTTTCCGGAAAAAAAAGCACAAATCGGTCTGTTTTACCTAAAGCGAGGAGGGTTAAATGAATTATTTGTCCTTTTTCTGTTGTTTGTTTATGAAGGAAAATGAAAGGGAACTTGAAGGAATATAAAGAGAGATTATATGATTCATATTTTATGTGTTTGCTGGTGGGATGGGTTGCACTTTCTCATTAATTTAAAGCAAAAGTCTGCCTTTTTTTCATTCGTTTATGTCTGCTGCGTTCACGAGAGGGGTAGAAGCTCAAAGCCATATTCTACAGTGTCACCGTTGGCTCGGAGGGGACGTTCACTTTAGCTGGAGGTGCATGTGAACCTGCATGTTCTGGGTCGTGGTATGTTGTTCGTGCTGCAGCACTCTGTAAGGTACCGTTCACGTATTTCTCGCCCCGAGCAAAGTGACTCGATACCAGAGCACAACGCCTTGCCCCCAGAGCTGACGTGCTGCTGACTCCCAGTCTAACGCTGTGTCTAAATCTACTGTCAGCCGAATCGGCCCTCGATGATCGGTCTTCAGGGCTCTTTTATGAATGGTTTAAGTGCTGTCTCCTGTAATGTATGTCTGCACTCTGCCATCTAACAGAAAATGGCTTTTAATATGCTGATTTGGGGTTTGTGTGAGGACTTTTTATCAGAAATGACTGATGATTGAGCTTTCATGATGTTTTTCTTTCCATATGTGGCTGTTACACATTGGTTACTTTGTCAGCAGCTCCGTCGCAATGATTAAGATGGACTTATTATAAAACGACAAGCATTTGTAGGACACAAGACTCGAACCAAAAAGATGGTCTCCTTTTTTCTGCCTCCTATTCTTTTTTTTTTTTTGACTGGATACACACTGAACCGTTCTGTTGATAGGCAAACTCAAGACAAAAACTACTGTATAGATTGTTATCATTTTTGATGAAAGCTGTAAAATAACTTTTCAAAGTTCACAATATTAAATTAAAGTTACTTCTTGTCTGTGATTCTTTTTGTCTTCCTTGAGCTTTTCTTCCAGAAGCAGGTGTTTCGGGGGCATGTTAGGATCATAGACGTAATAAACGTAACCCAGCATGTTATTTTTGTGCCATCTTATCGCCAACAGATGTCTGATTGTTTGTTATCTCCGGGGAGCGATCTCTCATTGGGCCCAGCCCACTTTCCTTCTACCCCAACCCGCCGATTCCCCTTAAAGTAGCACATTTTAATTAGCCCCATTCATTAAATTATTATATACCTGAAAGCATAATGAATGTAGGAAAACATGTTAATGATGGGCTCCTCAACTTATTAATTGAACTGTGCATTGCATTTAATTGACTCATCATTTGCATTTGCAGTCATCAGCAAAAATTAATATCTCTTTTTTTTTTTTTTTTACTTAGCATATTTAATTTAAGATGCTCTTGATCTGATTAGCTTGTAAAAGTCACTGAGAGGATTCTGCTGACCCGATTGCATGAGGGCAAACTCCACCTCAGCACAGGGCTTGAAAGAGAGCTTCACATGACCCTGAAACATTAGTGAAATGCAAGATTGAATCGTTAATATCATTAGCCATTAAATCAAAACACGGCCTGTTGTTTCAGTGGGAATCGCTGGTGTTTTAAGGCCTGAATCGTTAGTTGTCTGTTTGCTGAAGTAAAGAGAGGACCACAAATGAGCTGAAAGAGTTCTGTAGATTATAATTTATGATGCATTATAAAAGTGTTTTGTCATGTAAAAATGTGATTTATGTGAGGGCATTTAAATGAACTGTTTTATGTAATGTGAGTGAATACACCTCAATATATTATGCAAAGAATAATTTAGAAATATGTCAGATCAAGTAGGAATAGCTCTTGAAGTAAAATAAAAAAACTTAAATCATGACAACTCTCTGAATAGTTTTAACATGTTATTGAATATAGCAATGTTAATGTATTTGGTCTTGGTATAGGGGCCTCATTTATAAAATGTTACATAGAAAGTGTCCTACATTTTATCTTACGATCATTTCTCAAATGTGCGTATGTGTGATTTAGAGAACCAGCGTACGCACAAAAAAACATGCATACGCGCCGTTATCCAGAAGTGAAATTTATAAATCTCAAATGATCTTGAAATTGTGCGCTGCTGAATGGTTTGTCATTAATGTCATTAACATATAACAACGTCCAAATCCTTTACTTGACAATGTTGAGCAGCAAGAATTGCATAGATTTTCAAATACCTTCAGTACTCCAACGCTCTGCCACAAGTAAAAGTGCGTACGTCTGCTTAGACCCTATACTGTAAAAAAATTCTAACCTCCCCAACTCAAAATTTTCTAGTGACTGGTCACATCTAAATTTTTCAATTGTCGCAAGTGAAATTCTGTAAATTATCAAATTAAATTTACAGATTTTCACTTGGGCCAAATGAAAAATTTAGATGTGATCAGTCACTAGAAAATTTTGAGTTGGGAAGGTTAGACATTTTTTACAGTGTGAAGTGGCGCTTTAAGCACTTTTCCACGTCACAGACCAACGCTATCTCACGACCAATTCGTACGAATTCGTACGAATGATGAAAAGTTGGCTAATTCGTACTAATTCGTACGACCTCACTCGTACGAATTTGTACGATTTGTCTAAACCCACGTGATGGGTAGGTTTAGGGGCGGGTTCAGGGGTATGAATTCAAACGAATTGGCCAATTCGTAAAATATCTACGATTTTGCAAAAATCTTACTAATTCGTACGAGTCAGGTCGTATGAATTCGTACGAATAAGCCACCTCGTAGAATTTGTACGTTTTCCCGTGAGATCGGGCTCCACAGACCGTTTTTTATAAATATGAACTTTGGCGTGGATTTTAGCGTACGCACAGATTTGATCTTAGAGTGTTTTATAAATAAGCCCTTAGATCTGCTGAACTTGCTACTGCTAACAGAAATACAGACACACTGTTGTGAGAATGTAAGACATGTTGCTGCTGCTGCATAAATAGACATAGGCTACGTAAATTCCAAAGCAGGTGGAGCTGGGGAAGGTGGAGGGTTTCAGAAGAATTTTGATAGCACATCGTAGGAATATCTTACAGCAAACCATTAACCAGACTGTTTAAATGTTGAGGAAGCAATCTCATTGGCTGCAGGAGTCCAATCAGCTTGTGACATGCGGTAATGCTGCTTTATAATGAGGCCTATATGTATAAGTCTGATCTTTGAATTCATTGAATTGCCACCTGGTTCCTAATGTCTCAGTGTTTTAGAGTCGCTAATTATCAGTTTTATGTCAGTATTTTTGTTCAGCCAGTTGCCATAAGATGGCAGAGCTTTGGATAGCCATTAGCTAATGGATTATTGAGAGACATGGCCACCCCCCTCGCCCCAAACCTTCAGTCCACACCCTGCAGTGAGGCACTTAGCAAACAAAGCCCTCTTTGAACATTAAACATCACAAGTGAAGGATTGCTTATGTCCCCTTCTCGTTCTCTCTCTCTCTTTCTCTCTCACTGTGTCTTTTTCTCTCTTTCCGTCACTCTGCTCACTCTCTCTTCGTCACTGATCCCGGGGGAAGACTGTCTGGAAGCTAATGCACAGGAATGAGTGATAGATGACAATTTGAACAGAGGTGTGTGCGCATCTCTCTCCACTTGTCATTGTTGACATTCGCAGACAGAAACTCTATAGAGCAAATCAGCCTCTTCCAGTGTTAATGAGTGAGCTGATTATTTTTATATGGCACTTATAAAGCTGACACATCAGAGCATGAGTACTTAGCACCCAGAGGAAAATTTATATTTCTCAGTGGTTGCCCTTTCAGTTCGCAGTTTTGTGTCATTTAAGTAGCGCCTTGCTTCTCTTAAAATTCATTGGAAGAAATATAAATGGTCACAAATAAGAAAACTGTGGGTGTACAATAAGAGCAATAAAAAGAATGTGGATACCAAAGATCAGATCATGTGGAGAGTTTAAATAATAATAATAAAAAAATATCCATCTATCTATCCATCAATCCATCCATATAATTTGTTATTTGTTAGTTTGTATATGAATATATAATATTGTAAACATAAGCATTAGTGCATGTAATTATTAGTCATGCAGGGAATGTTCTTTACTGCACAGATACCTGCTCAAAAACATTTCAGATTATACCTTGAGATAAAGACTAATACATGCAGGATCTACCTCAGCCCAAACCAAATAAATAAATTAATAAATAAAGCGGATCGTCTCCAGCTCTTCCCATGAGCAGGGATAGAGGGGGAGAGGAGAGCTGAAAGGCATCTTTGAGAGGGAAAACAGGGGTCCCACTGGGGAGTTTGGGGAGAACGGAGAAAAGGAGAAAACAAGGAAAGAGCAAGACAAAGACGGCGAACTGAAAAGAGGAAAAAATTTGAATGAATAAAAAGCCACAAGAGAGAAGGAGAGGACACAATACAGAGAGAAACGGAGAGCGAGCGAGTGAGAGGGTCCTCATAGTCCACAGAGAGATACCAGAGATCAGAGAGGGATGTTCGAACTGATGCGGGAAGGCGTCAAAAGAGAGAAGGAAATGCTGCCTGGTACCTGAGCGTGGGGGTACAGGTTGGGGGGTGGCCCTCCTGGGACACGCAGGCCTGTCATCGCAACACAAAAACACTGCAGGCCGAGCCATGGGGATAGTGGGATGTGGGGAATAAGGGGCAGGAGGGGTTGGGACTGTGTTTCAGCCCAGGGGCCTCTTCAGGCACAGAGACACTTCACACACAATAATGCAGCCAATGCAAACTCAAATGTCCTTTACATGACTCCACTGTTGACTCATAAAGGACATGCATTGTCAAAACATTTGGCTCCAAATGATGAGTGACAATTCCCTTTTGGAGGTAGAATTGAATTGGATGCAGTATCATGGCTGTGAAATAAAGACAGCTTGAAATCATTGTTCAAATGTTTTTCAATATGAAGTTTCAGTTTCAAGCACAAAGTCAGTGTTTGTTACATTTTATTAGCCTATATATTGTTGTATGTTATTATATACCATTTTAATAATCTTACATTTATGTTATAATATTTAATAACAATCCGCCCAAAAAAACACCAGAAGAAGATGAAGACGTCCGTAACACTGTCACAGTTGAGACGGCGCAAGTTCATCCGTCAAATCTGAATTAACCGACAGTGTTTTGCGTGCGGACCACACAACTGACCAAGACTCACTGGAAAAAACGTAGCTTACCTGTGGCAAAATTTAGGCAAAACGCAAAATACGTACCAATATGTAGGCTATATCACTGCAGTTTCTAAGGGGAATTCATAATTCACACACAATTATGATTACTGGGGCAGATTATGGATTAATAAAGACTTGTTTTACACAAATGCGTTCACACAGAATGCAATTTTGCTGTTAAAAAACCTAGACGCAGGTCAGTGGAATAAAATAAAAAGGTCTTGAGATGCATTTTTTAAACCTTGAGCTTCTTTTAACTTGAGCGGCCTTGTCATTGCGTGGTTCGCTGAAATGGATGCCAGACAAGAGCGCAAAAGTCAAACTTGTCTGTCTAGATCACATTGAAAAGCAACCCAGTAGAATTAAAAAAACACTTTCTCTGAGACTGGCCCCTTAGACTTTTAAAAATGTGCTGCAAGAGCCTGCGTTCCTTGCCAGGACTGTCAACAGTTTTCTTTTGCTGTGTGAACGTGGTTATAGACAATGACTGTTTACATCATTTTAGAGTGTTTATTGTCATTTTCATTTAAGGCTTTCTATGTTAAGTCCTAATATAACAATGACTAGTGAGAGGTTATAAAATGTGTTTTTCTCTAGGTTAATATTCTAAACAGTCATATTCATACTGGTGCATGTTTGTCTATAATGGCTAATTCTGATATAGGCTTGATTTGCAAAAGCCTTTCAGATTTTTTTTTGCATTGTAGACAGTTCCCTCTAGACATGACAGGAGATTTACTGCTATTAACATGCTCTCGGATAAAGGGCAAAAGCATAAATCAGGATTTACTTCATATCCTGCACATCAGAGTCCATCTTCAGCATTTTGAAGTCTGAGTCGCATCCTCCACCGCGTCACCTACGTATGTAATCTGTGTAGTTTTATACATTTTAAGAAATAATTCACCCAAGAAGGAAAGTTCTGTCATCATGTACTCACCAACGTGTTTTTAAAGAATGTACTGGTCGGGCTTCTGCATATTATTGCAATAAATGCAGGCAGAAGCTTTCAGGCTCTTCTGAAGTCATATGATAGATTTGTTTGAGAAATTTACCGATTAACTTCCCCTAAACTTCTGCTCCCTCCACTGCAAATAGATCATTGAGTAACCCAAGAGCTGGATCAGTCCAAATTGCAAAAGAATCTTGAAGGGGTCATTCGCACAGAACGCTGCTTTTCCATTGTTTTCAATGCAAGCACACGCTAGACGTGTTTGATCATTGTGCTCACGTCGACGATCATCTACGGTCAACTATCATATACTATACCATTCAAAACTTTATATTCAGTAAGATTTTTAAATGTTTTTGAAAGAAATCTCTTATGCTCACCAACAGTCATTTTGTGAATTATTATTACAACATTTTAACATTTTAATTGAAAAATATAATTTATCTAAATTTCCAGCATCATTACTCCAGTCTTCAGTGTTGATCCATCAGAAATCATTCTAATATGCTGATTTTCTGCCCAAGAAACATTTATTTTCAATGTTGAAGATAGTTGAATTGCTTTTCTTTCTTTCTTTTTTTTAAAGAAATGAAAGATGTTAAATTAAAGAAGTTAAACCCAAATTTTGAACGGTATGTCTTATGATCTTACGAAAGACTTACGAAAGTATATTGAAGCACCAAAATATTCAATGAGTATATAACCAACAAAGACTTGCAATCTGATTTGCTTATGTTCTGATTCAGAATCACTTTATCAGAATTTACTTTTCATACTCTTTTACAGTTACTGATCTGGTACTGGCTTGTAAAGGGCAGTCTATGGCTATAGTGATTGCAACTCTACCGCTTTCATTTTACTCACAGTCTCTGTGTTATACAATGCAAAAGGTGCAATCCTAACTGCACAGAAATACAGTGGTGGCACTGTCCATTTAACACTGTGGTTTACCTAAGCTCCACTGTGGGGCTTTGATTTAAGTTTCACCTTAATCAGAACACCCACAGTAGGTGTTCCAGCGTGAACCCGAATGTGCTGTGGCCGGGGCTCGCGGTGCCGCTTGTTGTGTTTGATATTTATTCTAATTGCTGCGGGTAATTTGCTGTGAGTAGGACTAATGAGAGGGTCGGAGGGACCTAATGGATGACGGAGGCTGCATTTAGCCGTTTAGATATCACAGGTGGCACCACAGAGAATGAGGCAACGTGAACTCTGTTAGACAAACCTGCATATATTACTGTTCGTTTGATTGCTCTGGCTATTCTCACCTCCTGCTGCGGCTGCCAATTGGCTGTGATTCAGTAAATTGACTGCAGAGTGGCAGAGGAGTGAGATAGCTGAATTATGAATGTGGAGCCATTAGTACAGGTATCGGTGTGTTTAGCTGTTTATTCCATGACAGTAATTATTTATCACAATGTGTGGTTATGATTACAACATCATAAAGGAGATAAATGGACAGGGACGCCACGATAAATCCACAAAGCTAATAGAGCATGTGCATTTACAGGAGTGCATTACGCATCGGGGATCTTTGGATTTTCTGATAACTGATCGATCTAAGTGACCTCTTATAACCTTCATCAACAAAACATATTCCATAACAGCTACATGTGATGACAGAACTCTTAAAGGGACAGGTCACCCAAAAAATAAAAAATAAAAAAAATTTTAATAAAAAAAGTCATAATTTTCTCTGACTTTCTTTCTTTTGCATACAAAAGCAGGTATTTTGAAGAATGTTTTTAACCATAAAATGAAAGTCAATGGGGTCCAAAAGATTGAAACCTCTTCAGGGTGATTCAAAACCCCACTGTGAAATTTCCCCGCTACTTTCCAAATAAGTAGACAAAATATTAATTTGACATATTTTATTACCTCAAGATGACTCGCAGTACCTGCTTGAGCTGGCGCGATTGAAGAATCAGAATTGAGGATTGCATGGAGCCGTGAAAAAAATATAAATGAATGATGCATGGTTCTGCACTAAGCATGGACAAGTTTGTGAAAGGACTGCCAGTGCCAGGTAAATGTAAAACAATGAATCTGCTTTAAACGTCACACCAAACACCTGTAGCAAATAGAACCCATTATAATCATTGAAGCTGCCGGCTACACCGGATACGGCGCTGTGCGATAGGACATCATTTCTGACAGTAAACTGATGCCCTGTTATATTTCTGACGTACTCCAAGCGCTCACTCAACTTCTGACAGCCAGGACAAATGGATTTGCAACATTCGCTTTGCCACGTCCAGTCTAGACAACCTCCATACAAAAAAAAAAAAAAAAGACTGAAGCGTATCTCGCCCTCATAGACACCAGTACAACGGTGGGTAATGAAGAGAGACCAGTGTGTTATGAACTGTTGTAATACTGTATTAATTATAATGCTTTAAATAAATCGTATAGGATTTTGCAAACAAAGTCACGTCTGATAGCGTCTTTATGTGGGTGCATGGAGGTGAGGGGCTTCAAAATATTTTTCTCTTCACTGTATAAACCAATAAAACACAGAGACATACACAATGACTGAATTCTCATGAGAGAACTATCCTTTTAAACTTAGACAAAAATTGTTTACTTGTGTCCTGTCCGATCCTATGTGAGCGTCCCAATTGAGCACTATATTGGCAAAATAAATGATCACTGTCGTGTAGAGCACTGACTCTTTGTGACGTTTGGACATGGACCAAATCAGCCCTTGATTTGTTCTTAATGGGGTCAGAATGGAAGTTTGTTCATTTGACAGGATTCTCCATTGACAGAGACACATTGATTGATGCTTTGTAGTGATTTCCCATGTTATGTATTCTTTTCTTTTAATTACGTTTCCCAAGCATCATTAAGTGCCATTATACTATAATGACAGAACTGCAGAGTCACAAGACAAGCTAATTGGTGATTAATGTTGTGTATCAGTGATGGAAGATTTGCAATTTAATGAAACAGTTCTGTATTTAAATGCTGAATTCGTACAAACGTAAATCTCAAGGACAGATATAGTGAATGTGATTCTGTCGTATCTATCTACGAACCATGACATCAAGACAAAACATGCCCCAGCTGGTCTTGTATCAATATACAAAACCTTGCAAAAGGAATTATGGTTTATTAAAGCGGGCCGGTTTTCGTTGTTTTATAAATACGGTGAGAGGAAAATAAATACTCGCGTTTGTTTTCTCTTCCTCGTTGCCCCTGTTTCTCTCTGTCTGTTTTTTTTTTTGCATCTTTATACAGGCCTCATAGTTTACATGTCCGTCCATCCATCTCCGCTTCATGTGTGTGTGTATGTGATTGTGAAATATCTATCTTTCCATCCACACATCCATCCTCGCCACCACCCCCGTGCTCCGTCTTGGCGTGTTCATACCCCGCTCCTGGCTCATCTCCTCTGGGCTGGAGGGCTTGTGAAAGCCTCCTGTTTACAGGCCCTGTTGCCCACTAAAATCAGCTACAGATTCCCATTAATTTCTGCTTGTTGGTGTTGTACCCCAGCCAATGAAACAGTGTGTGACCACCGCACAGCCCTATCCACTTTGGAGCGGAGGCTGCCAAGGCGCCGTTTAACCCTGTGTGCTTGAGAGGGCAGGCACATATAACTCTTCCTAATGTATTGTCCCTCGTATGGGCTTCGACAGCCCCTTCTACTTGTGCGGCGCTATTCATTACCGCTAATTTGACGTGTTTACGGCCAGCCTTCCTTATATTAGATACTTAAAGGAATCGATTGGGCTTAAATCGAAACACCTCCAGCCGCACAAACATGTCAATACGGAGATGAGTGCTTAATCTCAAGGACCAAGGAACTTATGTCCGGGGGGAGGAAACTCTGCAGATCTAATTTATGTACGTATCCCAATTACGATCAAGTGTGTGTTGGTGTGTTGAAGAAGCTCTTGCTCGTGTCCTCAGGGCATATACAGTTCTGTACTGTTTCGAGGTAATGCCTTCCAGTCTGTCCGCATGCACAGTGTGATATGGACCTTTTTGTGAATGAGTTCATCTGCGGGGAGGGAGATAGGATAATGGGGATTCTCCATGACTTTGGAGCTCTGGGAATCATTATATGAAGACATGAATTTGGCATTTCATAACCTCAGTAAACAGCGAGGTGCGATGTGGTCGCTGTGTGCTTGTTTATTTGTGTGTATAAGGGTGCATAACGGACAGAAGGTGAGAATAATACAACTGTTATTATCACACACTACAGCTATTATCTGTTAGGTCACTGACAGATTTTAAACACACATGCAGGTAACCCTGACACAAAGAAGGGCCTAAAATATAATGAAAAAGGTGGGAAAATATGATATCGAACACCCACGGCTATTATGGAGGCAATAGCGGTCTGTGTGTGGTGTAGTGTTGCCTCAAACTTGTCTAATGGCTTCCAGACCTGCAGGTCAACTGCGTGTTTCTCCATCATTCTGACGTCTTGGCTGTACTATTGGGCTCAATCTAATCATGGTGCCCAAATGCCCTGCGGGCTTTACAGTGTGCTGTTGATGCCCTTCACCTTCATTCTGAGTTCCAATGAGCGGGAAGCCAGGTTCGAGTCTCACAGGCACTATGCAGTACAGTTGTAAAACTACATACTCGTCGCCACGCTGCTGTTTGGCACTTTTTTGTGGACCGTTCATTGGCTTTTTTCATCTTGGAGTGAATGGTGAGTGAAAACGGTGCCAAAATGAGCCGATTTTACATGGTTTATGGATTTATTTTCATCAAAATGATGATAAACGTTAGATTCTTTCCACCGCCGATTCACAGCATGAGGAAACTGCTCAGAAAGGCAAACACTCTGAGCTGAGTTTTATAATGAACTCGAGGGCAGTAACTCTTCCACCTACCCCCACCCCCGAGGCCAAGCTTTCTGTAGCCCACTTCCATTCTGTGTTTTTCTTCTTCATTCTTTCTTTTTTGGCTGGGTGGGGGGCATCCAGAGGAAGCAAAAAAAAAAAAGGAGAGCGCAGCACATATTTCAGATTTATGAAGTTTGGACACTCCTCGCGTTCCAACATGAGAAAGAGAGAGGGAGAGAAATCCTCATCTGGAAATAATTAGACTTTTTCTTTTTTTTTTGTCGTCCTCTCAGTATTAACGCAACATGACAGCCTGTAAGCATTTTTGTGCCATATTTCAAAGTTATGGTTTATAAACATCTGGTGAAGCTCTCTCTTGCGCACTCTTGGGAAAAGGGGATCTTTTTTCCACATTGCGCTCTGTTTGTATTGGGCTCAGGAAGGTGAGAAAGTCCAGCGATGTAAGAGGCCGTTGTTCTGCGCTGGATAGAGAGATGGAGCAGGGGGCATTGGGTGGGAGGCAGGTATGAAACACTCTGGCCTCTCTCAGACCTACAGCTTCCTCAAAGAGCCTGTAACAAGCTGCCACACGCACATTAACAGCCACGCTAAATGCCCCCAGTAGTCCTGAGCTTAGCCAGACCACTGTGTCGTATGAAGCAGTCATCTGTCATTCTGCCTCCCCATTTTTCCTCACTTTTTTCGGAATCATTAAAGATTGAAGATTAAAGAAAAATAGATTGCGTAGCAGATGCATTGTTCCGCCAATGCAGATGAAATATCATACTAAAACTCTCTGATTGAGTTTTCCTTCAGTAAAGAATTGATGAACAGTTATTTTTACTGACTCAAAAGTGCAACCAGTGTTCAGTTTGATTCCTGAACAAATGGCTCTTATGGTACATCAAAACACCGTAGTCCGTGTCCCGTACGAATAACTCTAACAAGTCAGTTTTCTTTTTAGTGAATCAAAAATATAATGCATAGCCAGTGTGGTTCAATTCCAGAATGTATGACTAATGAGTTTGATGAATCAAACACATATCATAAACAGAATCGAATTCCAATATTTATTCCTAAAATAACTAAAAAACTCGTTAATGATACTGTTACAGAACCAGGATCGTTAAACACGTTACGATTCTCTATTTCGCACAACATTGGGTTCAGTTTCTCATGTATGTCATAGTATTCTGTGTATCATTTTCTTGCTTCTCACATAAAAATGCAACCCCTAGATTGACCGCTTCAGTTTCACATTTTCTTGTGCAATACGAAGGTTTGTGTTTCGTATGCATGATTTTGCCAGATGCTCCGGTGGTCCTCGCCTGTGAAGTAGTACTCGGTCTATTTTTGAACCTCCATCTTGTAAAGTGCTCATGGGAATATTTTAAAAGTCATGCTTCTTGTAAAAAAAAAATACCCTATATGTATTTGACAATGCTCTCTTTCCTTTCACCAGCAACAAAGGATACATTGATTATCCCTCTAAAAGAAATTCTGTCCCGCCGCGGACCAGTGTCTGATGTGTTTTTCTTGGCTTGCTCAAGTTAAACTTTTGTCATTCACTCAGCATATTTTAACAAATTAGAAACATTAGAAACCCAAACCATGGTGATGTTTTGGTTTCGACATTTCAGTTCCACAATTACATTTTAAAACACAACCAAATTGTTTGACAGCAGAATTGAAAAACTTAAAACAACTATCTATATTTGAAACACATGCTTTTGGAATTGAAACTCACAGCGCCATTAAGGTCATGTGAATGCTTGCTGCTTTGTCATATGACCGGTGTTATGTATTTTTCCCTCTGTAATAAAGATAGCTGTTACAGTGCATACTAACGGAGGGGAATCAGGCTCCTATTTCTATGCACTTTTGCTGAACTAACTTAAATGTACTTCCTTTATGAAAGCTGCCTGGTATCACTGACACAGCCACTCGCAGACTCAACTCACAGTCTGATCACATAGAAATCGAGTGAAACAAAGCATTGCAGTCTATATTGAGGAACAATATACTAACAAGCAGTGAAGCGCAATGAGAACGCTCTTTGTCAGTGCTGTTTTCTCATCAGGAGTGACCTGTTTTTCCTGGCCCTTCTATGAAGTTTGTCTTGTATTTCAGCCAGATGGACAGAGTTGCCCATGGTCAGCGCGCACACAATGGCCAATAGGATCAATTTCTTGTGGGCTGCATATTTAGCCTTTTGTCTATCGATAACTCTCTCCATACCTCTTTAAATCTATAAAGTCCATAAGTTAAACTTCCTTTTGATATGGATGTGGAAGTGTTTGTTTTTATTTTTTGTTCTTCCTCAGGATGCTTGTCCTGATGTTGATGTGCTCTGGAGACAGTCTTTGTTTTTGTTATAGACTGTTGAGAAATTGTATCTGAATGGGGTATTAAGATAACAGCAAATACATAAAACTTAGAGATGGACTTACAGTGAGTGGCCCCAGAAAGTATTTAGGACACTTAAAGGGGCATTTCACCCATTTGAACATTGTTTTTTATTTAAAGTGGGTCATATATGTAGTCGAAATGTAAAAGAAATTTTGAATTTGGTGCCTTTGTGACCGAGAAAAGACAAAAAATAACTTCAGGACGCATTTGTATGAAAGACAACAACTCCCACAATGCACCACATTGCACAGCTCCGCAAGCCACTCCCACTAATCCAGAAAGCGCATATCTGCCTATAAGAGAAATCAATCTTCCGTCTACAAGGATAGCTACCACCAGAGCTTGAAATTAATTTCACACAAAATGTCTAGTTAGTTGGCGAACTCATTAGTGCATTACTCCTCGTTTGTATTTCTTTCGAAAAGGTGAATTATTGCATGGTACCTGGATGTTCAGTCAGAACATATGCGGTGCGAAACTAGGAAACTAGTTCACAACACAAACGTCCGTGTCCTCGTCTGATTCAGAGATTTCGTCCAGGAGAAATTGTCATCGTTGAAAATCTTTGCCACAGACGGACTCTATCTCTGTGTTCGTAGCGGTTCGTAGTTGCATAGTGAGATCACCGGCGCCACCAGTCCGCCCTAACTCGAGCCAGTCCGGGCTCCTCGTCCGCGGCAGGCAGGTCTTCTGCCTCGGCTGCTCTTCGCTACAATGCGGCTTGTAAAGGTAGCCACAAACACCTGATTCAAGCATCAGACTTCCGAAATCCTCTTCCTCTAGTCTATATCATATTGAGTACTCTCCTCCGCTATTGTCATAACTTTACATCTGTCTCCACAGCGCCTGTTAGCTTAGCTTCAAACAAGATGGAGGATATTGCTTTCAGTTTCAGAGAGTAAAGTCCCACCCACTGATCTGTAATAGGTCTGTAGCGTGAGCGGGTCCCGCCCCCTGGGAAAGATGAGGAACGAGTGCTTGTAGTCTCAACAGAAATCCCCCCCTCTTACACTTCCTCCTACAATGACGCAAAATGGCGATTTTTGCGTCATTGTAGGAGGAAGTGTAAGAGGTAAATAACGGATTTCTCCCGTCTCAGGGGAAAATGAGAGAGTGTTGCACAACCATTCAATAGTATGACTGGGTTTCTAACAATGCAAAGCTTAATGCAAATGGGTGAAGTGTTAGCCTAGAAATCTAGACGCACCCTAGCGGCAGCACAATTATTTTGCAGCCAGGGTGGGTCTAGCAACTCTCAATAGACCTTTTTGCTGCAAAAACCTAAATTGGGTCAGGCCAATCACGTCGTGTATAGAGTAGGCGGGGGTGGGCTTAACATATGACGACAGAGTTGCGACGGTTCCTGCCACTTGAAAACAAAGAATGGCTGCTGCGGATGAAGAACAACGGTCTTTCGAATCGGCTTTGACTGCAACTCTGGAGGACTTGGAGTTAAGTTTTTCTTTGAGAAAAGAACAAAGAACGGCACTTAAGTCATTCTTAAAAAAAGGAAGATGTGTTCGTAGTTTTGTCGGCCAGATTTAAAAGTTGAATCTATCAACTAACGTTAGCTCCGCTGTTGGGAAAACGCTCTGGTTGGTTGAAGCGCTGTCCTATTGTGTGCAGAGGGAATTTGAAAGACAGCCGTTTATCCCGCCCATCAGATTGACCGTGTCTATGGTGAGTTGCCAGACTAAACATCTTGATGTACGTCTGGCTTGCCAGGCTAGTGAAGTGTCCCTTTAAGTCACTCGTGAAATGTTTGAATTTCATTGCAATAGATAATAACTTTTCTGAACTTTTCCTTTCTTTTTTAAATGACACATTTAAGAACCAATGAGTGTCAAATACCTTATATATTTTGAAAGCATACAAACTTATTAATATTTAGTTATTTATTTGTTTGAAAGTGTGCTGTTTTTATTTGAAATACATTGCATGGGTTTTCCATTTTGTTGTATATGTCTACTGCAATAACATTTAGATACTTTTTGGGCCACTGTACCTAAATTTTTTGAAAATGATAGTTTTCTGTTGCGAACAGTGATTTAAATGTGCACAATTTGATCTAGCGCTGCTGAGTGAGATTCCTAGTGTGCTAGTGTGCTAAAAACTGTGCTTACAGACAGCTCAGCCAAATCCCCTTCTAAAACACATTTCAGAACTATATTTGATATTTACTGATTTTTCCAACACTACATAAATCTGTGAGCTATAATTATGATAGTAACACGCTATATTAGTCTGTCACTCAGTATGTTCTCCATACGCCTCACCCTCCTTCTCTCTCTCTCTCTCTCTCTCTCTCTCTCTCTCTCTCTCTCTCTCTCTCTCTACTGAATGCCAAACAAAAGTACCTTAATGTGCTGGGAGAGAGAGATTATAGCATTTTTATTGAGAACATGTGGAAATAATTCTCTTGTAATCTCCTGTAATTGTAAGTCTGATATTAGGACGGGCTGGAGTTCATTTTCACTAACATCTCAACTGACTGAGTTATTATATCACATTTGTGGTCCAAGCAAATGATGTAGCCATTTGTATGAAAGGTCCATTAAAGTGTTTTGTAGGAACTGGCTAAGATGTTCATGTTGAACAAGTTAACATGTGTTGAAAAAAAATATTGTCAATGTACTTTGTCAACTCGCTGTGCTATTTTTTCTCCCTCTCTTAGAGTGATAGAACCCTCTCTGAGCTCAAGGTTAAAGTGAAATGTCAACTAATCAGAGTTTGTAAAATAAGGACCTCTTGGCCAGGCAAGCCAGGTGACAGCTGCTCATAAACCTACAGGAATAGTTTACCTAATAATGATTCAGTGAACTGGACTAAACAGTCTTTAATTGACAACAACTCATTCACAAACAGGGCATTGCTAATTAACATGCAGAAGAAAGATTCTCAGTGATAAACATTTTTATTATTTAAAAAAAAAAAGAAAAAAGAAAAAAAAGAATCTAATATTCATCTAACATGCACTGCTAAGATGACTTACTCTCGCTGATATTGCGTAATATTAATGGCGCATGAAAATTGCCCTTATTTTGCCTCTCCTTATCATGGTCAATTTGCAATTAATGCATTGGAACACTTTACTATGAGAATAATGTAGACAGATAATTACACAATATCTGCCCTTCATTACTCCACCTTAACCAGGACTTAATGAGAAATTCATTACCCATTTCCACATTTCCCTGCTGCCCATGTCTTCAAGGCATACACTCAGCATACATTATCTCTTCTTTTGCTATCAACAGCAAAATCCTCAACCTCTGTCTTTCCTCAGTAAAGATCAGAGGATTATTTGCCAGCATGAATACTAAACACGAGAACAGAGAGTTCAACTTTATCCAAAGCAAAGATATCACACAAATTCTGATGAGCTATCAAGGAATAATCTACCAATCCAGACTCTCAAGCTAAACTACTGCGTGCAGATCGTTTTTGTATTTGAAATCAGCATATTGTCATATTGGTGAGAACGGACAATGAACAGAACAAAACACAGGGCTTAAATACCAGAGCAAACGAATTAATGAAACTGAAACACAGGAAACTGAACTAAAGCACATGTCAAACCCACCCAAAACATAAACAGACATAGATTACCTGTAAAATGAATCCTTTTTTATTGCCTGTGTGTGAAGGGGTTGTAATCTCACATTAAAATGATCCACTTTGCGGGTTTTGCTATTACCTCGGAAAGCAAGTATTCTTATTTTTATGTGAAGGTGCCGGGTCGGATTTACCGCGAAATCCAGTGACGTGACCTGCATGCGCGCTCCCGAGCCTCTCGCCTCGTCTACTGACTTTGCACTCAACAGCGACGACACTGCAACTTATGACATGGACTTATGACTTATGCAACTCATGACATGTCTGATAACACTAAGAAACAACCTGCTCCCAGCACAACACAGACTCCAACACAAACTCCACATATTGATAAAAAACAATCTGCTGAAGCTCGTAAGGCCAGACGTGAATCGGATCAACTTCGGACGAAAACACGGATCAACATCGGCAGGGCATTTGAATCATGGAGAAACCTTATCTACAAAACTAGAATGTACATTTCCTGAAGAAAATGTGAAGTGGTGCTTGCAGTGGCAAAATTCGGCACGGTTGCTAGGGTTCCATACTTATCATGGTACGAGCATGGAGCATTAGTTCAATGTCAAGCTGATAAAAGCTGATAAAAGTAGCCTATTATTGTAACGTTGCAGTGGGAGTTTACCTGAGTTTCCAGCATGTTGTGTGATGCTTTCTCCTGTTGCGTCTCAGTCTGGCCGGTACCCAGAGTGCTCGCTCATGAGTTCGAGCACGCGCACGAGCACTCGCTTGTAAACTTATTGGTTGCAATCTGAAACGTCACCGCTAGAGGCCGCTGAAAACTACATATAGCCCCTTTAATAGCAGACATCAAAAATACAAAGAGTCCAACAGAGGAGGGGGGTGGGGACTTAGGAGATGAGCGCAGGACTGGACCACTGAGCAACCATAGGAACCAGGGCGGAGACAACGGTGGGAGAATCCAGGGAGGAGACGGGCGGCCAAGGAAGTCAAGGAAGAGTCAACAGGAGGAGCCCGGGTGGAACCCCCAGCAGGAATCCCAGGATGTAAGCCCACGGAGGAGCCATGGTGGACTTGACAGGCAGAACCAGGGGGACGACCGACCGAGATGAAGCCCATGGTGTTGGAGACCCAGGCGGAGTCGAGGAGGCAAAGAGACTGGGCGACACAGAAGCTCCTGGAGACGGGAACGAGTGGCAGAGGCGAAGCCAAGGTGCCGGAGGACTGAGGCGGAGCTGGTGTGCCCAAGGACTGAGATAGAGCCAGAGGGAAGGTGTAGCCCGACAGAGCCAAAGAGGTGGAGGGACCAGACTAAGGCCCGTAAGTCCATCGCAACGGCAGAATGACAGCTGACCAAGGCAGAGCCGGAGGGACGAGGAAGCCTGGTGGAGCTGTAGGAACGATGGTCCCAGGTGTGGGACTGTGTTTTTTTTGTTTTTTTTTTTTTATCAAATAAATGCAGCATAGGTGAACATAGGAAACTTCTTTCAAAAACATTAAGAAATCTTACTGACCCCATATATCAAAACAGTTTAGACCTAGGATAATAGTGCCTATACAGTTGCAGGAAAAAGTATGCAAAGCTTTTCTGGATGTCTGCTGAAATTGGTCTTAAAACTACATTTGAACTAAATCACAACAGTTGACAAACAGTCTGCTTAAGATTAAGAACTGCTGATTTGCATAAAGCAAGAAAGAGTTACAGAAATATCCGAGTCTTTATGTCTATGGTAAGACAAACTATACATAAGTGGAGAAAGTTCAGCATTGTTGCTGCTCTCCATAGGAGTGGGCGTCCTACAAAGTTGACTGATAGATCATAGTGCAGAATACGTATGATACCAAGTCCAAATCATAGTCTCTGCTGCACCAATTTAACTGATATAAATACTAGTGTAGAATATTGCATAGAAACCGTGTCTATTCCTCGTTTAGTGAGATCAAATAATAAATCTACTGCAGGATCTAGGAAAAATCTAATTGTTATTAAAACAGAAAATGTTGCTATTAGTAAACAAAAACAATTTCTAAAGCTAGGTCTTCTAAACATTAGATCACTCACACCTAAGGCAGTTATTGTAAATGAAATAGTCACAGATAATAGCTTCGATGTACTTTGCCTAACTGAAACCTGGCTTAAACCAAATGATTATTTCGGTCTAAATGAGTCTGCTCCTCCTGGATACTCCTATAAGCATGAGCCCCGTCTGATTGGTCGTGGCGGTGGTGTTGCGACAATTTATAGAGATATTCTCAATGTTACTCAGAAAGCGGGTTATAAGTTTATTTCGTTTGAAGTACTTGTACTAAATGTTACGCTCTTAGATGTTAGAAAAACATCCCTATTATCTCTAGCCTTGGCTACCGTATATAGACCGCCTGGGCCTTACGCTGATTTCCTAAAAGAGTTTGCAGATTTTCTCTCAGACCTATTAGTCAATGTCGATAAAGCATTAATTGTTGGAGATTTTAACATACACGTAGATAATCCAAATGATGCGTTAGGGGCTGCGTTTACAGATTTATTAAATTCATTTGGGGTCAAGCAAAACGTCACCGGACCAACTCATCGTCTTAATCATACACTCGATTTAATTATATCACATGGAACCGATCCAACCGATATAGATATTATACCGCAAAGTGATGAAGTCACTGACCATTACATGGTAACTTGCATATTACGTACTGCTGTAATATGTCATGCGGCGCCGCGTTATCAACCAGGCAGAACAATCCTTCCATCCACCATAGATAATTTCTCAAATTGCTTATCCGATCTGTCTCAGCTGCTGCCTGAACCCAAACAAACAGATGAACTAGAAGAACTAACTAGCACTATGAGCACTATTCTCTCTAGAACATTGGATGTTGTTGCACCTATTAGATTAAAAAAGGTCAGAGAGAAAATTAAAGCACCGTGGTACAACAATACCACGCATGTTCTAAAGAGAGAAACCCGTATTTTAGAGCGTAAATGGAAACAAACTAATTTAGAGGTCTTTAGAATCGCGTGGAAAGACAGTATGTCACGTTATAAAAAGGCCCTAAAAGCAGCCAGGGCTGAGCACCTCCGCAAACTAATAGAAAATAACCAAAATAATCCAAGGTTTTTATTTAACACCGTGGCTAGACTAACAAATAAACAGACATCACCCGAACAAAATATCCCGTTACAGTTTAGTAGTAATGATTTTATGAAGTTCTTCACTGAGAAAATAGAAAACATCAGAACCACAATTGTAAACGTTCAATCTTCAGTTGCGCCTTATAATTCAGCCTTAATTATCACCCCGCAAGAACAATTACAGTGCTTTACAACTATAGAACAAATAGAGTTAAATAAACTTATCACTTCCTCTAAAACAACAACATGTTTATTAGATCCGATACCAACTAAACTACTGAAAGAAGTGTTACCTGTAGTGGAAGAGCCTCTCCTTAATATTATTAACTCGTCTTTATCTTTAGGTCATGTTCCAAGAACATTTAAACTGGCAGTTATAAAACCTCTCATTAAGAAACCACAATTAGATCATAATAACCTAGCAAATTATAGACCCATTTCAAATCTTCCATTTATGTCTAAAATATTAGAAAAAGTGGTGTCCGCTCAATTGTGTTCTTTCTTGCAAGAAAATGATATCTATGAGAAGTTTCAGTCTGGTTTCAGGCCGCACCATAGCACTGAAACTGCGCTCGTTAAAATCACAAATGATTTACTTTTAGCTTCTGACCAAGGCTGTATCTCAATACTAGTTTTACTTGATCTTAGTGCTGCGTTCGATACTATAGATCACACAATACTCTTAGATCGACTACAAAATTATACTGGTGTTCAAGGACAAGCATTAAGCTGGTTTAGATCATACTTATCTGACCGCTACCATTTTGTCTATTTAAATGGAGAAAAATCGATCATAACTCCAGTAAACTATGGAGTGCCGCAGGGATCTGTGTTAGGCCCTCTATTATTCTCAGTATATATGATGCCACTTGGAAATATTATAAGGAAACATGGAATTAGTTTCCATTGTTATGCTGATGACACTCAAATATATATTTCATCACGGCCAGATGAAAACGATAAATTATCCAAATTGACAGAGTGTGTTAAAGATATAAAAGATTGGATGACGCGTAATTTTCTTTTATTAAATCCAGACAAAACAGAGGTACTACTTATCGGTTCAAAAAACCGCCCACAAAACCTCTCGCAATACAACTTTAATATAGTAGGATGTCCTGTTACTTTATCCTCTACAGTAAAAGACCTGGGTGTTATACTCGATTGCAACCTGTCTTTCAAAAATCATATTTCATATGTTACAAAAACCGCCTTTTTCCACCTTAGAAACATTGCTAAGCTACGTAATATGCTATCAGTTTCTGATGCAGAAAAGTTAGTTCATGCATTCATGACCTCGAGACTAGATTACTGTAATGCTTTATTAGCCGGTTGTCCTGCATCCTCAATTAACAAGCTACAGTTAGTCCAAAATGCCGCCGCTAGAGTTCTTACTAGATCAAGAAAAATATAAAGGATTTTATGTTTTTTATATTTCAAGTATTCTGTGGATAGATGAAACCAAAGGTTGTTTTATAAAAGAAAAAGGCTCAGCACACAAACATCTCATCCCAACTATAAAGTACTACAGTAGATGGAGGGGCTATGATGGTTTGTGGCTGCTTGTTGCCTCAGGGCATGGACAGCTTGCTATCATCGACAGAACAAGTTTATCAGGATATTTTGCAGGAAAATGTAAGGCCATCTGTCCACCAATTGACACTCAACAGAAGTTGGGTGATGCAACAAGACAGTTACCCAAAGCACAGGAATAAACCAAGTTTTGTAAAAAGAAATGGTGCAGAAAACCCTCCTGAATGATGCGCAAGTCTGACCTGCAATTACAGGAAACGTTAGGTAGGCTAAATGTTATTGTCGCCTAAAGAGCGCCAACCAGTTATTAGATCAAAGGGTTGACATGTTTTTGCACTGTGAATCTTTACATGGTGTGTTCAATAAAGACATGGAAATGTCCAGAAATTGCTATTTGTTTTAGCAGACTTTGATGAAGATTAAATCAAATTTGTGAACTAATCTTTCAGAATGGTTTTGTAAACAAACAATTGATTCAGTGTAAAGATTGGACAAATTATTCATTCATGAAATCAGACACTACTACTTTTCACTCGCAAATGTTTTCAGTGAACATCTTTGAATCTCTTCGATTTTTTTTAAAGCCTATTATACAGTGACCGAGAGAACCGCTGCAACTGAAGAAAACACATGCAAATAGAAAAAAACACCAGTAAATTAAGAAAACATCTTCATCAGTTTGACAACACATGTGCTGCAATTGCTCACAACGCAACCAAATGCAGAAACACGCTGCACACAGTGCACAGACCGCAATGGAAATGTTTCAGGGGGACCCCAAAAAGTGACGAATCGGGCTGGGACGTGCTTATTGTTCAATGTCTACTCATCAGTGGTGTTGACGATCACCTGAAAGGTGAGTTTTTTGTTTACTTTAACCTCCCGATCGTATGTGCGTTGTGAGTATCTGCAGCGTGTTTCTGAATTTGGTTGCGTTGTGAGCATATATATATGATATATATCATTTAACATCAACTCTCTTTGCCACCGTATATTACACCGTATTTGCATTCCTTTTGAAATCCTTTTTATCCAATTTATATAGAAATGCAGGTAAATCTAAAGGTTCACTTACTTTTTCCTGCAACTGTAGCAGGAAAACCAGCCAAACCAGGCGCAGTCAATCCTCAACCTTGGCCAAAACTTCTGCTCATTACAGTAAGACTCCAATGCAAACCACATGTTTCATATTTTTTTATTCGGTCTTCTCTTTATCAATTTTCATCTGACTGATTGGATCAAAAGCAAAGAAGAGTAAAACCCTGATCTTGGATTTTGAACCGTTAGCCTGTGAATGATAGGCCAAACACCTTCCTTAATTGCATTTTTTTTTTTTTTCTTGTAGTGTCTCAATTTATTTCTGAAAATCCAAAGCACATACTCTGCTTTTTTATGATGGATGGTGCCGCAGAAGAGGTTCAGCTCCAGGAAGGCACGAGGTGCTGTGATTAACGATGCTGCATGGAGTCCCACCGGAGCCCAAGAGGATGATACAGTTGTGTGAAAACAGCTGCTTCTGTGAGGAGATAGAGGGCTCCAGGCAGGAGGCACAACCCTCCGACTCACACCACGGACCTGTCAAGATGGAAACACAAGCAACGAGGGGTGGGCTGCAGCGTTAGAGAATATGAGGAGGCTGAAGGTCACAGAGGAAGAAGAGGCACGATTTGATCCAATATTAGACTAAGGGCGATTACAGTGAGAGGAAGCAGAAGGATCTCAACACAAAAAGTTTAAAGCAACAAACTCAGTAATGACTCTTCAAAAGAGTGCCCTGCAGTGCACTGGCCAGGTATAACTACTGTTTATACTCTATTGTCAAGGTGTTTTGTGCACCCCGTTATATTTTTCCGATTATATCCAATCATCCGTCACAGAGACAGGGCAGGTGTTATTTATGTCAGACCTGTATGTGCTGCAGAAGTGGGGTGACTTTGGCAAGAAAACTTTTCATAAGCTTCTTCATCTTAAAGGGTTAGTTCAGCCAAAAATGAAAATTCTGTCAGTAATTACTCACCCTCATGTTGTTCCAACCCCGTAAGGCTTTCGCTCATCTTCGGAAAACAAATTAAGATATTTTTGATGAAATCTGAGAGCTGGCTCACTCCTTCATAGGCTGCTAGGTAATCGATATCTGCCATCCCAGAAAAGTTAGTAAAGGCATTGTTAAAATAGTTAAATAGTTAAAATAGCGACGAGAATACTTTGTGCGCAAAAAAACAACAACAAGTGAAACTGAGTGAGTTAACGGAGTGTAACCGCAGCGCTTCTGGGTTGTACGTCAAAACGTAGGCTCACTATTGGCCGACGCTGGTCATGTGTTTGATGCTGGCCAATAGTGAGCCAGAAGCGCTGCTACACTACGTAAACTCACATCAGAGGCCCACACAGAAGAAAATGAATAGTTGCATAAAGTCGTTATTTATTTATTTTTGCACACAAAAAGTATTCTCGTTGCTTGATAAACTTAAGGTTGAGCCACTGTAGTCACTTGGACTATTCTAATGATGTCTTTACTAACTTTTCTGGGCTGGCAGATGCAATCACCTAGCAGCCTATGAAGGAGTGAGTCAGCTCTCAGATTTCATCAAAAATATCTTAATTTGTGTTCCGAAGATGAATGAAAGCCTTACGGGGTTGGAACAACATGAGGGTGAGTAATTACTGACAGAATTTTCATTTTTGGGTGAATTGACGCTTTAAAGTTCAAATATACATCTAATGGGCACTAAGAATTTATTAACCAAACTCATTCTGAATGACACCTTCTACATTAGCCAGATATACTAACACACTTAAGGCCCATTCACACTACGATAACTATAAAGATAACTATAACTATATTAGTATCCACACCAATGCACATTAATGCTCTGTTTATTACTGTTGCAATTATGTCATCTGCTGCTTTAAATACTCAAGCTCTTTAAAGCCAGGTATACATTCTGATTGGCTGTCAGTGTTTTTATTTTTCATCAGCTGGAAAAAAATCATTCTGAGAGTGATTCCAACATCGTTCCTCTGTGCCATTATCATAATATTTTTGGTGTGGACTTTCCTATTCTCATAGAATTTGAATGATTATTAAAACATTACAGCTATATTTCGTCTTTGGGGTGAACAGGCATTTACTCCATCTTGATGCCCTCATCCACAGCCAAAAAGATGTGTCAATGCATGATGCATTATCGAGGTTTGGCTCATTAGATGCTATGATCTATTACTACAGATTTCAGCAGTGAATATTTGATCAAAGTTAGCAGTCAATATTATTGCAGAACAGTCTTGGCCTTTAAAAAATTTAAGGTCACGTAAAATATTTCTTTCTTAAAATCTATCTTTCTCTCCAACTCTTTTGCTCAAACTCCTAATGAGAAATGTGTTGAAATGAATTTCTCATACTCATATTATTCAAATACTGTATATATAATTGTGCAGTTTCATAAGATTATATTATATTAGACTAGATTAGATTAGATTAGATTAGATTAGATTAGATTAGATTAGATTAGATTAGATTAGATTAGATTAGATTATACATACTCATTAAAGTCCTCTGTTGTGTGACTGTTTAATGTCTTGAATTGCATATCAGTAAATTCACTTCTGTTTATTCTTGTTCAACATCCTGTGAGGTGTGGCATATTCAATTCCCACTAAAGAATTGCCACTATTTCAGTTAATAAATTCTGTATTTTGTTCATCCCTCATAGACATGATCTCTTGTTACCAAGCTGAGAAAGTAGCAAATAATTGGAGCAAGAGGGAAAGGTGTAGTTTATTAAAGAAGGTGCTTCGGAATTGTGAGTCTTCCTGACGGAGCATGCTTAGAGACATGTAAATGAGAGGGTAATGGTTGTCAGGTCCTGACAGCTTTAAACAGCCTTTTAGTTCACTGCGCTTATCTGTCATAAAAAAAAATATTTAAAAAAACATTTAGAGAGCAGGCACAGACAGCTGAGAAAATACAGCACATCATTATCAGAAAATGGTGGGATTCTCTCTCTGCATTTGCAGGCTTGTCTGAGTCGGTCCACGCATCTGAGTCTCACCCCCGGCCGTGCAAACAGTGCTCTGGCTGTCAGGAGAACAAGACATGCACTGCCACGACCACGTTTCTTTATTGCCAATCACATACTCGCTACATCACCTCCACCCGGGGAGCATGTGTTAGACCAAGGTTGATTTGGACTTATGCAACACACAGTCATACAAATGCCTTATCAAGATGTGATGTTTGTCAGTGCTGTTTTATCTCCTCCTTTATGTGATTATGTTCATTCCTTTTTTGCTCTCTCACATCTGTTTCCCGTTTTCCTTCCTCTGTCTTGTAACTTTATTGGAAATGTGGTATGTGTGAGGAGGAGTGTTAAACTAAATCAAAAATGTAAAAAGACTATAATCTATATAGATAGATAGATAGATAGATAGATAGATAGATAGATAGATAGATAGATAGATAGATAGATAGATAGATAGATAGATAGATAGATAGATAGATAGATAGATAGATAGATAGATAGATAGATGGATATAAATAGATAGATAGATAGATAAATGGATATAAATAGATAGATAGATAGATAGATAGATAGATAGATAGATAGATAGATAGATAGATAGATAGATAGATAGATAGATAGATAGATAGATAGATAGATAGATAGATAGATAAAACAAATTTGTGTGGACAAAATTGTACACAGAATTTATTTATTTTTTAAATGCGGGGGGCTATTAAGTTTAATATTCTAAAAATGCAAAACATTTTTCTTTTATGGGTATGATGTGAGGTTGAATCTATGGTATGCACTCGATTAGATAAAAATACGTCGATTTTTATGCATACGTGTGTGTGAGTGTGTGTACATTAGATAAACCAATCTGTGCTAGTGATCCTCACAGACAAGGAATAAACAAGCAAGATGTGACATTTTCCCGTTTTCTTTACTTTGTTGAACTATTACACACAGACCAGTTACTAACTGACTAAAGTTCAAAATGAGTTTAATGTGTTTACAATTGTGCCCTAAGCATATTGTGATCAGTTCCATCTAATAGTCTGCATCACTCCAGTCCCACGGCCCGACGACTTCAATACCAGATGCACATAAAACTCCCACAGGTCCCTGAGGTCCAACTCTGTAAGATGCAGGTTGTTGTGCCCTCTAAGGTCACTGCAGTTAACCTCTGTTCAGTGTCTAGTCTGCAGAATCCAGCTGTCCTCATGGGAACAACAGGAAAGGCAGGAGAGACAGAAGTTGCTTGCGACACCTGTCCATAACTCCACTGGCACTGGCCGGATGCCCGGCCAATGAAAACACAGTGTGAACGTCCCACATAAATGAGAAGCGGGCTGATGTTATTGAATGGGAGTGAATGACATGGAGGCACCTGAATGAACTTTGTCAGGTCATTTAAACTGCTTTGTTTCCCAAAAAAGTCCCAATTTACAGCAACCATAGTAGCTGCAAATCAAACACGGGGAATGAGAGATTTGGAAACAAAGAGTTAGTGGAAACAAAGAAAGGGGGAGGGGCGAGAGAAAAACAGAGAAGGGGAGCAAAAGACAGATTTGACTTTAATGGAAGGAATTCAACTGGGACATTTTCTCGCTTTGTATTCGTTTCAGTTCATCATACATCCACTTCGTTTTACAGAATACATCCAGTGTTTTAATGAAAGACATTGCGTCTAATTTTGTCCGTCGGTGTTTCATCTGCCTCTTCAGAATGCTGATTGCAGTTTGATGAATGTTTAAACTGTTTAAACCGTATTGAAGGGCCCCGGGTTAAGGGCTTTAGAATAATAGAAGCACTCTGGTGGGTTTTGCGAGGTCCTCCATTAAATAAACATCTGGCTCTTCCATTCAGCAGCATTATTCATGCCATAGGACGGAATTGAGATCTTCCTCTGCTCTCGTTCCGTTGCTGTTCTGCCACGGGCAGCTCACTGTATCACCGCACAATGAAGTCATGTATGTTTCTACCATTCAAACACAACGCAGCGTATGCCAGAGGCTCACTGCCACGGTAACAAGAGAAATAGGCATTACTCCAGATTGCGAAGGAACCATAAATTGGCTGCTTAAGAGCTTTGTTTTTACAGGAAGCTCTTGCCTGAGATGTTGTAAAATCCACTACTGGCCCTGTCAACACATTCTAGTGTAGGCCTCACCTTAACAATACATCACTGTATCGGCAATGTCAGGTAGAGTTACATAAATGCCCACATGACCCCGACTCTCTGCCAACAGAGACAAACATATATTGAGAGATTCATACCAGAAGCTTGGAATGTTATTCTCTTGCGATTTCGTCAAATGTGCATGCAAGTAGCAAACCAGAAGTAGATGAAGTAAACCAGGGTTGTGTGAAATTCAGAAGAATGAGTGTGATTTTGAATTGAATTGGGCACAACCCCACAGGGAGTTGTATGTGAATGACCAAAAGGAATTTTCTACCTTGCAATTAAAAAAAATCATGACAGGTGATGCATTCTGATTTAAATTTTACATTTTATAAAAAAAAAAAAAAAAATGATCAATGAATAAACGAAATAGAAAGGGATATATAGGTGGCCGCTCAAACTATTCATCCATCCATCCAAGATCTTGATAAACTTTGCTTTTCCAGTTATGAATTTCTTTGAATCTCTGTTTTCAACCTCTTCCTTAGATTCAAAAGTGAATTGCAATTCTCATTTCTGCTACCTCAATTCAAATCATGTTCACCAGTCAACAAATGTTTCAAATTTTAGTGTTTAGTGCCATTCAGAATTGAATTGAGAATGCCTTTTAAATTCAAATTCAATCCTGTATGGCGCACAACCCTAAAACTAGCAACATTTGTTAATTGGTGAACTTGAATGAAGGCTGTGCTTGTTGTCATTTGAAATTCTTCATGGCCGTGAACCAAAATATGTTGGTTTAAAATAAAGTTTAAGTTCTCCAATAAACAAGTGATCCATGTTTACCTTCCAGAATCATACCAGTAATAAGAACCTTATGATATTGGTTTTTTTCCAGTGTCAAAGAGTAAACATTGGCACA
Organism: Rutilus rutilus; assembly: GCF_951802725.1. Classification (NCBI taxonomy): domain Eukaryota; kingdom Metazoa; phylum Chordata; class Actinopteri; order Cypriniformes; family Leuciscidae; genus Rutilus; species Rutilus rutilus. The sequence goes on along the minus strand of NC_140219.1, from coordinate 17,042,776 downwards.
AGAACGAAACAGAGAGAAAGAGACAAATCTGTTATTGCTATATATGCTATATATGTTATTTAGTTGTTGTTTTTTTTAGAAATGTTGAAGTCACTGTAAAAAATTAACGCTTGCCAAGCAGCAATGCAAGGTAAACAAAAAAAAGTAAAACAGGCTTCATTGAGTAAATAAAACATTGCATGATCTGAGTCAAATATGCTACAGTGATTGCCAATATTACTTGGAAATGGAAACTCATGATAATGGATTAAAGCCAATCCCAGAGTGCCATGTTCTGCATGTTTTTTCTCTTCCCACTTTTTTTTACCCTATAGTCATTGCAGTGGTATAAGAGAGACAGCTGCTTTGAAACACGTCATGATGACATTGGCTGTCGGATATAAAGTATGGGGGCTTTTGGGTAATGTCTTTGTCATGATAGCTCAGTCACCACTTGCACATAGTTTGTCAGTGGCGCAGAGACACATGTGGCCTCACTACTCCAAACAAAGTTTTAAAAAGAGCGGTTCTTGATAGCTGGCTCACCGTGAGGGCACAAATGAAGGGGGAGCAAAGCTAAATCCTGCTCTGACTGACAGGCGAATAGCCAGCCTGTCAAACATGGCGAAACCCTGTACCAAGGGACATCTGCTGGCAGCATGAGAACACACAACTGTTGAGCAAATACGTCTCAATTAGCCTGATAGGGGTGTTAGGGCTGCCTGCATATACAGGGGTTGGACAATGAAACTGAAACACTGGCCAATAATGTTGGAAGTTTCATGCCTATATATGCACGTCCCTGTGGCCAATCTCCCCTGATTTTACATTCCACTGGAAAGAGCAGAGTGTGAAGGTTGAATTAACAGAGCAATAGCACAGCTGTACATAAAATATTGCAATTCACACAACATAATGGGAGACATATCCGTCTCGAGTTCGAAAGAGGACAGATTGTTGGTGCACATCTTGCTGTCTCATCTGTGACCAGGACAGCAATCTTTGTGGTGTATCGAGAGCCACGGTATCCAGGGTAATGTCAGCACACCACCACACAGGACGAACCACATCAACAAGAGTAACTGTCGACACAAGAGGAAGCTGTCTGAAAGGGATATCTAACCCAGATTGTATCCAAATAACACACAAAAAAAAAAAAAAAACAGCTGCCCAAATCACTGCTGAACTAAATGTGCACCTTGACTCGCCGGGAGCTCTACGGAGTCAGTCTTCATGATCAGGCTGCTATAGCCAAAGCTTTGGTCACTCGTGTCAATGCCAAAGTTGATTTCAATGGTGCCAGCCGAGGAAATCTTGGACAATGTTAAAAGGAAGGAATTAAAATATATAAACGATTCATTGTCCTCTCATGAGTCCACCTCCACTGTCTTTCCCACATCCGTGGGAGTTACTGTATGGAGAAGCCCCAAAGAAGCTTACCACCCCAACTGTTGCTACCCAGAGTGAAGCACAGGGGTGGATCGGTGATGGTTTGGGCTGCAATATCATGGCATTCCCAAGGCCCACTACTTGTGCTAGATGGGCGCATCACTGCCAAGGAAAACCAAACCAATGTGGAGGACCATGAGCACCTAATAGTTCAAAAATTGTACCATGAAGGTGGTGCCATGTATCAGGACGATAATGCACCAGTGCACACAGCAAGACTGGTGACAGAGTGGTTTGACCAGAGTTGAACATCTCCCATGGCCTGCACTGTCACCAGATCTGAATATTATTGTTTTATAAATTATTATAATATTTAAAAAAAAAGTAATTAATTTGAATACAACTATGTACTGATTGTAAATATATATTCAATGTGCATATAGATGCATCATAGCATTTTGCTGTACTATATAGATTTCAAAACCATTTAAATAAAAATGTTATAAAATTAAATGATTATTATATAATATAGTGATTATGTGTAATCACTATATATATATATATATATATATATATATACGTGATTATTAATACATTTTAAATGTAAATTTTACTGTGAAACTTATTCTGACATGCATAGTCTCTTCAAAACCATTTTGATTCTTTAAACCACACAACATGCTTATATGCATTGTTACCACACAAGTAAATGCAGGTGGGCTTCAGGGACAGACTTGTAAGGGCATATCAAATGAATTAGTAAGCATTAATACATTATGAGCGCTGTTCTGGCTCGCTACAGCATGTTGGGGCAGGGAGCTAATGGGCGTAAATGATTTCCATGTTTCACCGAGGGTACACAAGCACTCCTCCTTGTCAACTGGGAGCGATTTTGTAACCCATACTGTTGCAGGGCCGTAATGGGATATGACTGGGTGAAACCTTGGGGTCCACATTAACCTTTAAAGTGTTGGCCCAAAAGTGTTGAGGAGAGGCCGTGCAGGACCAGAGTTAATGTACCAGCCCCTATGTCCTGGCCCGGGAGGGGTCTGCTGAAAGACTGTACACACCAGCTGCCCCCTGCTATTTTTGAAGGGGCATTTGTCCCATCCTTATCCATTGCTGGCTGACTCAACTGAAAAACATCCATAACTGTGCTGAGTCCAGCCATTACCTGTGCTTGTAGCACAGCACCTGAACCTGTTGACCTTGTTAGCCTTCACTCATATGAGAGAAATACAGCACTTAGAGAGAGTTTTGCAGGGGTTTTTTTTAGCTTTGTGTTCATCTCAGAGGACAATACCTGCTAGTTCTAGTTTATATCTGTCATAAACTAAAATATATGCATATGCTTGTGTTTTTAAGATATGAATATAAAAGATAAGATCAACTATACTGTAACAAATTACTGTTGTTTTAACTTTAAAAAAGTAACCTGGTTGCCTTCAAATTTTGAGTTTAGTTAATACAATGAAGGAGATAGGCAACAGATACTCAAAATGTTATGTAATCTGAACCATGCATGAATTATCTAAATTGGTTTGACAAAAGAAAAAATGTTGTAACAAATCATGAAAATATATATATATTTTTTTTATGGTGTATAGGTTTTAAATTTGAATAGGCCTATATCTGTACAGTGCGTGCATTATTTATTCAGACACTATTTTTATGTTAAGCTACTTGACATTATGTGGCATTAGGAGGTCACATGAGGCTGAGAACAGATATCGTGGCATAATCTTGAAGAACATTTTAACCGAACCTACCGACCTACAGCTACCGACAACCAACAAACCACAATTTGCACTACATGGATCTCTGGTGGCGCATGGGCACTTAAAATCTGTCAGCGTTCTGAAATGCCAGCGATTATGCCGTGGCATGATTGCGCCATTTTTCAACTAAAAAGGTCCAGTGCACGTAAATAAATAGCAGAACCCTGGCTGGAATTATAAAAATGTCACCACAAACCAACAAGTGCCGCTGATGCATATAAAGCCGTTTCGTTTCGAAAAGAATGGGGAGGAAAATGTGATACTTAAGAGTCATTAAAATTGTATGATGTTGTGCTGCACGCAAGTCAAATATGACTTCTCTGTTCGCTACAGAGGGAGAACATAAACAATGCCGACTGCCACACACGGTCCATAAATGTCTCCAGAATAATGTTTACATCTCGACTGATCTGTCATCTGCAGGAGCCCCTGCCCCATCATGCCCTCACCCAGACGTGCCATAGGCTAACTAAAGATGCTGACATGGGATTCTTTGTCTCTGCACCAAATATTTCCCTGTTTTTATTAAAGCGCTGAACAAAACATCAGGAGTAGATTTATTTCTCCATTTGAATAACAACATATTTTAGACCTATAATTCACATTATTGCGGTAACAAATAAATACTTTTCTCAGATGATACGACATGATCGTTTGTTTTGGTTTATTTCAGGGTTTGTTTGTAATAAGCTCTCAACTTCACTTAGTTTAGTGGAAAATAATGGAAATGAAATGCTAGGAATATTGTTTATTGCCAATACACTTATATATACAAAATATTTTATTGGCTGTTATGTGACAATAATATTAAACTCAAAAAAGTGCATAATATATTTTGGATGTTGTGTAGGCTAAATGTAGACTATCAAAGGGCAACATGCTGCATTGCAAAGGCTGATCTACTCTTCTTAAAAGTAAGCTGAAATGATTTTCATTGTGCAAAAGGCTATCACATAAAAAAAAAAGTGTTTTTGTTTTGTTTTTTGTTTTAGTTTTTTGTTTGAGACATCATTTTACACCATTGTTGGCAGAATATGTTGAAACGTGTTAGGACATTTATTGACATTGTTTCATTATATTATATGTTTGATTCTTATATATATATATATATATATATATATATATATATATATATATATATATATATATATATATTTGTTTATTTTGATTATTCAAGTCATTGAGTAGGCTATTAGCAATTAACATGCACAATTTTGTTGCAGTAGGCTGTCAAGTGTCCGATACACTCACAATTCACCTCAGCGTGTAGTAAAATCCATTGATGAACTACCACAATTGTATTCAAGCGCTCTGATCAGACGATGACGTTTCCCAGTGGCTCTATGCTGCCCTCTTTTGGCTTGATGTGATCATGTCATCCAAGGGTCAAAGAAAAATAAAAGATAGTGGACAGTAAGCATTATTTATTTATTTATTTATTTATTCATTTATTTATTATGAATTGATTAATAAATAAATAAACAATGTTAACTTTTCAGACTTTTGGATGACGATACATTTATAAATGTTAGATCAAACTAAATAAATAATGCTCTCTGCTCAACATTTATTTATTTATTTAAGAATAGTTTGTTTATTAGTAATATAATATATTTTTATAGTACAATTTTATTAATTTTGTATTTTGTATATAAGTTTATTTTATATAAATGTTACTATCTACTCACTTTTCAGCATTTTTTATCTTTTTGTGTGACCCACATTTATTATAAATATTATGTAATTATTTAAAATGAACAAACAAACAAACAAACAAACAAACACACACACACACACACACACACAAACACACACACAAATAAATAAATAATGCTAACTGTTTAACATCTTCCAGAAATCCCTACAATTTATTTATTTATTGTTTGTTTGTTTGTTTGTTTGTTTGTAAGTTAGTCAATTTGTTTGTTTTTTAGTGTGCATGTTCTAAGAATTAGTTCAGTTTTGTATAGGGGAAAAATAACATTTACATAAGACTAAAGAAAAAAAAAACTTAGGTGTGATAACTATATAGTGCTTTGCATATTGTCCAGTTTTGGACATTTGAGTTTGTCTTTCAAATTCTTATTTAATCAAATACATTACCCTCACTTATTTAAGCCATCTATACTTTGGTCTTTCTATAGTTGTGTTCCCTCTTCGATGGGGCTAATCTGTGCTGCTTTGTGAAAGGAGGAAAAGAGGGGAATTTATTCCTTCTAGGGGGCTGGAGCCTGTCCCAGTCAACCTTCTTTGAGCGGTGACAACCACTGAGCCCTTTGCCACCAACTGCCACCGGGGACGACACTTGTTTAGAGGCCCCGAGTCCCGTTGAGGACATAAGGAGAAAACGAAAGAGAGTGTGTGTGTGTGTGTGTGAGAGAGAGAGGGAGAGAGAGAGAGAGAGAGAGAGAGAGAGAGAGAGAGAGTTGCTGATCCGATTTTGCACTTGTATACTTATCAGTGGCATTTAGGGGCCAGTTCCTCCTTGGTAATACAGATGGACAAAAACAGCATTAGCTGGGCTGCTGTTTGGGAGGAGTAGCAGAATAGCTAATCATGACCCGGCAGCCTCTCCCTGTGTGTTCTCCAAAGACTGGAACACAGAAGGAGTGTTCAGACGGCCCTCACAGGAACAATGGCGTTTGTCCTGCTAGCATATGGGTGCAGTGGGTAAATTATGTAAATAGATATGGAGCAGCTTGTGGGGCTGCATTCAACGCGCTTTCAGACATGCATGCATGGCAGGTCACCACCTCTTCCTCACGTTCTCAATCTCTCCATTAATGCCACAACAAAGGCTTGACACAATTAACAATGGATGTTGACTGATCTTTGATGTCCACATCAGTTATTTGAGTACATTAGATGTTTCAGAAAATCTTCAGAAGAATTTTGCAGGAAGAAATAGGAAACTTTGATGGTAGAAAAGTGTATTGAGTCAGTCAGCATGCAAGTACACACTATCATTCCAAAGTTAGGGGTCAGTAATGTTTTTAAAAGAAATATCTTTTATGTGCACCAAGGCTGCATTTATTTGATCCAAAATACAGTAAAAACAGTAATATTGTGAAATATTATTGCAATAGAACTTTTAAATGTCATTTATTCTTGTGATGGCAAAGCTGAATTTTCAGCATCAATACTCCAGTCTTCAGTATCACATGATCCTTCAGAAATCATTCTAATATGATGATTTGGTGCTCAAGAAACATTTCTTATTACTATCAATGTTGAAATCAGTTTTGCTGCTTAATATTTTTGTAGAAACAGTGATACATCTTTTTCAAGATTCTTCGATGAATAGAAAATTCTATTATTTTAAAGAAATCTTTTTTGTAACAATGTAAAAGTCGTTATTTTCACTTTAAACAATTGAATGTATGCTTGCCGAATATTAATTGCTTTTTGAATGGTAATGTATATGTCAGTATGTGCAGTTTCCTCAGACACCTTTGTTTATTCCAACAATCCAAAATAAAAAAAAAAAAAAAAAAAAGCTTATGTATATAGTCTTTAGGGCTTCCTAAAACAATAAAAAGATAATCCAGTCCTATCATAAATATTCACGCTCAGTGGTCATTCAGGCGTAGACGTCTCTCAGAGGTCTTTTCAATTGCTAAGTGTTAAAAAACCCCAGAAGAAAGATGAATTGATTAAATTTCCCATGCTCACAACATGACTGCTTGTTGATGCGGAATGTGTTCACGTAATTGTATGCGATGGTTTTTGTACTAATTACCCCTATGCCAGATAATCTCCCAAGATTACTGCAACCTGTCACAAGCATCTTTCCAGTCTGTGCAGAGTCATGGGACAGAGTTTTGTCATTTTCTTTTCTTTTTTTGTGACAATGATTAAATATGAGGTTAATTTCTTCTGTCCCTTACATTTCATTATGTCCCTATTAATTCACCTCTTCCTAATTGAAATCATATTTGTTTAATTCAGAGAGCAGATTGCTCTGATCATTGAAAACCAAATAGTCTGCAAAACCTTTGGTCTGAGGTTTTGTCTTTGCTGATAATTTAGGATTCTTCAAGTCCAATAGCCTTAGTTGCTTCTACATGTAAAATCAGCCTCATATAGGCCTGAAGAACACCATCATCAGTCACAGTCAGCATGCATGCCTTCATCTGTTTCTTTATTGGTGTTTAAGGCTTTTTCTCCATCTTACTGTTAGCAGAAAGAGTGGAGGTATAGCAGTAAACAAATAGACAAGTTGAAGACAATTAAAGTCATTCAGAGAGCAGAAAACCTAACAAACAAATCCATTCCCTTGTCTGTAATGAGAAGTAAATGGAAGCCAATTGTTTTCCACAGCTCAGAGACTACTGATATAAAGTGAAGTCTGGAGTTATACGATAACATTCTGATGCTCTTATATTGATGCGTATTATAATAGATGTGATATGATCAAGCTGGGAGATGAGGAGAATGCTTGCATGGTTTGATAAAGAAAATATTGGAAAATGTTTACCAGAAAAAAGTAATACACCATTCATATAAAGATGTCACCCTTTATATACATATGTGACCCTGGACACAAAACTAGTCAATTGGGTCAATATTTTGAAATTGAGATTTATACATCATCTGAAAGCTCAATAAATTGATGTATGGTTTGTTAGGATAGGACAATATTTGGCCGAGATACAACTATTTGAAAATCTGGAATCTGAGGGTGCAAAAAAATCGAAACATTGAGAAAATCTCCTTTAAAGTTTATGTTTATTTTTATGTTTATTATTCTCCTTTATGTTTGCGATTGTTCTGCATTCACTTACAAAAATAAATGTTTTATATATTTACGGTAGGAAATTTACGAAATATCTTTATGGAACATAATCTTTACTTAATATCCTAATGATTTTTGGTATAATAATGACCCTTACAATGTATTGTTGGCTATTGCTACAAATATACCCATGATACTTTGTTTTGTGACTGGTTTTGTGATCCAGGGTCACATGTATGTTTAATTGACCAAAAATCGACAAAACATTTATTTTTATTTATTTATGCATAAACCTCACTTAATTAGATTTGTGCTTTAAAAAATGTTTTACTGAAAAACAAGGCAAAATACCTAAAGAAAATATACATAATTATTTCTGCAGTGTATAGGAAATACTATATTTCAAGACTCTCAAAAAATGTCTTTTAAAAATGCATATTGAATTCTGCATTAAATATGGTGGTGCCAGAAGTCAAGTACGTAAACATGAATCAGCCAGCAAATGTGTGTCATTGTGAATGAGTGAAAATTTATTTGCAGACACAAAGGCCTGGACCTCTGCGTGTACCTTTACATACACACCACAGGATCATGATACGTTGTCATGCGACATACAGTACATAATTACATAGCTTTTTACCTTCCACCTGGGACAGTTTACATTTCTCCACTCTCCCCATCTGTGCTTGAGAGAGGCAGTACAGTGTGTTTAAAATGAGGGCGTTTAACATCGCTGTGCCCCTAGAGCCCTGCCTCTCCTCAGGTCTGACCTTGGCTTTGACTGCCAGACTGACTCACAGCTTCATTGTGACTACAGACAAACAATGAGCGCATAGAGACAATGCAGCTCTCCTGTCCCATGTGTGCCTCCACACAGACTCCCCCTGTTTACCACCTCGCCAATAGGCCCTTAATTCCTCTTTTGTTTGGAAAATGGGAAATGCGCAAGGATCTTCTTAACGAAAGGCATAGGATGAATGCATTCATGGGATGGGGTCTCTTGTGGAATACAGGCGAGCTCTCTCTGTCTTTGGCCATGACACTTCTCTTTAATACACAAAAAGCAATTACAGCCCAGTTTCCCAAATGTCAGCCTTCTGTAAGCTGTCGTCCCAAAGGCAGGCGGAATGAGAGCTGTAACTTATTTCCCACATCTCCCCTGTATCTTTTCCTGCAAATCAGACGGGATGGGATTAACGGAATGACTGCCAAATGGGGCCTGTGAATTTAGGATTATGGTTTGTGGAGGACTAGTTGTTTGAAGACTTCAGTAGTCAAAACCACTCTGGATCGAGATTCTCCACACTTTCCTCTCTTATACAATGCATTTAAGTTATCTTAATTATTGTCTCTTGAAGAATTTGTACATGGATTTGTGGCGTTTTTGTGAGTGTGTGTGCATGTATGTATACAGCTGTCACTCCTCCATGCTACTCGGGTCTATTAAGAGGAGCAATTAAATAGAGAATATCTTTCTGTAAGCAGTTAATGAGGTTCGGTCCCTGGAGGAGGCGGCTGATTGGCTGAGACTGTGGACTGGGGGAAGTCAAGGGCACCGTACTAAGCAATGCATTGTGGGAGACTGTGACATTATGCACCAAGGAACCAGAGGACTTAAATAATATTAGTGCCTTGCCTTTTTTCCCAGACACAGATTTTACATTAAAATGACAGAAGACTCTGGAAGGATGATCTTAGACATCTAAGATTGAAATCAAAATTTCTACAGTTTTTGTGAGCTCATAACAATACATCTATCACTTCAGTACATGAAAAGAAGTTTCAGTGTCATACTGAATTGTTCTGCTGAATTCCTACGGCCTTATTTTACATTGATCCAAATAGACATTCCAGTTTTATTATAAATAAATGTAACACACTACTTTCCGTAAAATGTAACTTAGCAACACAATATTGTAATGCATTACTTTTAAAAGTAACTTTTCCCAACGCTGACTGTATCTATGCCTTCAAACACATATGTATATATGTATATATACATATACTATTTATTTGGGTTTAATTGGCTTTCAGTTATTCTCTGAAGGTTTGATTAAGTGAATTTGTGAATTTGGAAAAGGTTTACACCCCTATTAACTTTATTCACTTACTTTTAATAGTTGTACCAAATAAAATCAACTTATTGATTTTCAATTCACAATACACATTGTTTCAAAGCAGCATTATATACATTTTTTATTTGCATTTAGCATTACATTTTGCGATGATACAAGCAATCAAGCAAATGAGATATGCCATACACTAAATAAACTATCTATCTGATCTAACATCTTTCAGTTTCTCAAAGAGCTGTTTTTATGTGGCAAGAACAGTGAATTATTTCTGCATCACATATCGAAACTGTTTATGTTTTGGGGTTAATTTATATTATTGCATTTCTGCAGTGTTTGTCTTTCCATTTTTTGGTTTTAGGTATTTGACCTTGCCTAGGCAGACTTTTGACCCCAGCATTTATTCTCTTTTGATGCCTCGGATGCTTGCAGTGTTTGGGGGTCCCCACCAATCTATATCTCCAAGTTCGAGTTTAATTGCCCCTGTAATTGCCCTGCACTCTGTTGGACCTGTAATAGTAGTAGATCTTGGATATTGGCAGGGGCTGCTCACTGTAGCATGGTTAAAACAACCTTAATGTCTCCTCGTTCTGGAACTGAGATGGTCTACTTACAATGGGAACAGTATTACATGTTTGAATGTAATCATCTGATACTTTCCCATTCACCTTTTAGCACCTTCCACCATTCAACATTGTCATTTACAAAGAGTAAACGAGTATCCACATTACAGAACTACATTAAACTGAATTAATGTTTTTTTTTTTTTTTGTAATCACGGGTATAAATGGAACGATAGTTTGCCTCATTATCTCATTTTTCAAGCTTTGTAATTTTGGCCCAAGTTCAACAAATTAAATTTTTTACTTCTCATTCCCACTTCTTCCATGCACTCGGAATTCCCAAATCCCTTCCCTCTCTGATTACCATATCATCTTAGCCCTTTCTCACCCACCCACCCACCCCCTCCCTCTCTTCCTCCCCTTCCTCTTCTCTGTCAGTAAAGCTGCCCCATTAGCCCCTTTGCAGGAGTGTTAAGAGTAATGGCCCTGCCAATGTGAGAGCCAACACAGGGGAAATAACGCTTCCCTCGCCTGGCCTGGAAATCTCAGAGCAGGGTAATGAATCCTTATGAGAGCAAGGCAGGGGTATATTGTTCCCTTATATGGGGGAGGGAGGTGCACGGCAAATTGAAGAAACTCACGAGCCACTGTTGTTTTTGCAGGTCATTAAGTCTGTGTTAATCATCTCGGAGCATTTTCATAAGTTTGCAGAGGGAAATGAAGACCAATGAAGGGATGTGCTGATAACGGGAGAAAAAAAAAGTTGGAGAGGGATGGTCAAATTCAATGTGGCCTAAGCTAACTCTTTGAACCTTGAACCGATCAAGTCACCATTATTGAGGTGGTGCTAGACTGTGCATCCATCATGCAGTCTTGACTTCAAACTTGACATCAAATTTGCTTATTCGTGATGATGAAGGTGGAATGCTATTTCTCAGACTGTTTCTGACACCTTTGCAAGTGCAATCCACTGCTAAAGTGTGGTCTTCTTAGAAAAATACATAGATGTAGGACATGTGGATGTGTATATTATAGCAATTTCAGAGAGGTCAATGCAGAGAATTACTCCGAGTTCTGTTTTATATACTTATTAGCAGCTGCATTACAAATTGAAGGCCTAATTTACGGTGCCAACATTGAGGAAAGTGGATACGGTATTCAGAATTAACGAAGCCTTCCAACAACACTTTTTATATGCGAATTCATACTAAATAAACATAAACTATTCATGAATAAAGCCCCCCCATGTTCTTCGCACTCGCTTTTAAATATTTTCCGTGTAGAGAACATGTCTAATTGTAGCCTGGCACAGCGTCTCCAGTAAACCTAGCTCAGTGAACCCGTATTTCCTAACTGCAACTGACTATCTTTATTTCTTTGGCTCAATAAAACCCTGCCGTTTATGTGAAACCAACAAGATTCGAGTGACATCATTCACACTTTTCCCGTGTGTCTTTAACTCTGTACTCAATGTTTGCCACAAAGCATTGCTCAAAATCTTTATAACATGATGGAGTTCTTATTTGTGGTACGTTTCCCTTTTGTTCTGCGATTCATTTGTTTAATGCTCAAGGATGATAGAGATTATGCATTCATTGTTGGATAGGTGTAATATCACCTTATGGACTAATTAACTAATGGTTGTGGGTGTAGATGAATTTCTCCCCATCCTCTCTGGAGCCTTGCCAACGGTACCTTTCCACAGCTGGGTCTTGTTTGCTTGCCTTATCTCAATTCCCCTTAGTTTTTCTACTATGAAATCTTTCCTTCTCCTCACGCCAACAATACCACAGTCTGTTGGGTTTTCTTTTTTTCTTATTTTAGTGAATGGGGGTGTCTGGGGGTGTGAGAATGAAAGTGATTTCACATCCAAACCCCATACACCAGTTTTCTTAATAATAGTATTTTTGTAGGTTGTCTTTCTTCTCTGGGGTCTCTATAAACATGACATCTCCCATTTAACCCTTTCTTTACAGCTGAATAAACTTTTGGCATGCAAAGACGTATCGCTGATCCCCAACGTCCTTGAACATTTTACACCGCAATACTCCCCTATCTTACCTTTTTTCCAGTTTATTACATTAACATGTAACGGCTCCAGATGTTGACTTCTCTTTTTTATTCAGCTTAAGTACTAATTGAATTCGCCCATAAAAGAGCAGATGCTTTCTGCTTCAGAGCACAATGTGTCATGGGCACAAAAATGACAGGAACATGTTGGGAATTGGACTAAAGCACTGAGTGAATTTTAACTCTTTCTATGCCAGGACTTTGTATCATGCTGCATGCGTAAGAGATAGGTGTTTTACAATAATGAGCATGTGTTTGGTTACTGTAATACTCAGGAGTGACACAAATATGTCGATTACAATGATTAACACCCCTTAAAAGACATGTTATGCAATAATATTGACATGCAGCATTCCAACGGTCTATCACTCCTGTTACAAATGTTAAACAAAATGCTGTCGATAATCACGTTGCAGGCTCAAAAATCCAGTGAAAACTGCCTTTAATAAAATAAAACCTTGGGACAATGATCACTAGTTAATTTCCACAGTTTATGCTGTAGCGTTTCCCATGAAAATGTGGTCAGCACATCATTTCAGAGTGGGAGTGGGAAATCTAACATTTCTATTTATTTATTTTATTCACCACACATGTTTCCAATCTGCAGAAACTCAGCATAGTTGGGTTTTTCCCCTTTTACAATGCCATTACAAAACAATGTTCATTGTTTGTGGCATTTGCTCTAATTTTACAGCTCTTGCTCCATTTTGTACTCATTGCTTAGTCCTGCACTGGACTGACTATGGGATATGGGGACTCTTTTCATGCTGTTTTATTTAAGGATGTTATTGTTGGCCCTTGCACAGGCCACAGTCAGCCCCTGGGTCTTTTTCCCAAGCGATAGAACCACCCACACGTCATCCATCATCTGACCTCTCTCTGCATGACAGGTCACTTCTGCTTTTCCACCAGGATGCACTTGTGTGTGTGTGTGTGTGTGTGTGTGTGTGTGTGTGTGTGTGTGTGTGTGTGTGTGTGTGTGTGTGTGTGTGTGTGTGTGTGTGTGTTGTGAGCCAGTTTTGGGACAGTAATTATAAGATGAAGTTGAGACAGAGCTCATAATGCAGATGATACTCTGTTAAGATGGTGTGGTTTATACAGTGCCGTAAAACCTCATCTAAATACAGTTCAGTGTGTCTTGCCAAGCTCTGCAAACATTGTGCTAATTATATGCTATTATCTATAATTACAAATAGGTAGGCTATTATTGCACCTATTCACCAACTATTATTGCACCACCACAGTTCAGGGTGTTTATAATTATAACAACCTGAAACATACTGAATGAAATATGACTAAGGCTTTACATATGATGATAAGAAGGTAAAGAGAGGAAATGTTTATGTGGTGTGACAGTGCCCCCTACTGGCAGTTTGGTTCACATCATGCCGTTGTTCTGGATAATGATAAGAAAATGCAATTTTCCTCCCATCATTTATTTTTGGCATAATTTCATCAGTAAAAACTTTCTTTTCAAATTTGAATGTTGCTTTTGGGACATCAAATATCATAGTAAGAAAGGCAAAACATTCCATGGACCATTTTAGACAATGAGGCCTTAAAACACTTACAGCCAAAATAAGTCCATGGAATTGACATTTCCACTGTTTCTGCTGTAATATTTATTTTAATTTCATTAATATCACTTTGCTTATATCTAGAGCCAAAATAAAATCAACAACCATAACATATTTACCCACTTGCAACATTTCTCAGTAGTATAGTTTATATGTTAATAATACTTTTACAGCTATTTTTAAAGGAGACATATTATGCTTTTTCAACTTAAGTTAGTGTGTAATGTTGCTGTTTGAGCATAAAAAAGATCTGCAATATTACAAAGCTCAAAGTCTACTCCAAAGGGAGATATTCTACTTAACAGAATCCACTTTTCAAGAACTACAACGAACGGCTCGTTTGGACTACAACACACTTTTTCCGGTTCTTATGAAGTCACAATGTTCCTCATTTAAATAATCCCCGCCCACGGAATAGCTGCGCTAAAGAAGATGAGGAGTGTTGTCGCCGTTTTTTCCACCCCGGAAAAAGTTTGTCCAAAGGCTGATGAACTTTGAAGATGAACAATGTATTTTTAACACTGTTCCTGAACATTATAACCTCAACGTTTGCCTGTACGCTGCACATTTTACGGAGAACAGCAGACAGACAGAGTACAATGCAGGCTATACGCTCAAAAGCTTACTGAAAGACGTAGCCATTCCCATTTTGTCTGGACAATCTGTTGTTTATAGATAAAAACTTGTAAGTATGTCTTATTATTTGTAGTTGTGTTTTCTATTAACAGTTCCAATTCTAAGCTTTATGTAGTTGCTATGACTGCTATATACAGAATTGATAGTGTTTACTGTAGCTTTTGTAAGCTCTTGCTTTTGTAAGACTTCACCGCCCCTTAGGAATATTATCTATGATTTTTGTGATCGATTACTGTTTGTATTACCATAGTTTTCCGACAAATATGATTAAATGGTGGATAACATAAAAACGTCTGAAACGTCCTGTGAAATCCGTGCTCGCAAAGTCTGCGCATGACATCCGTTCAGCACAATCCTCTTGTTTGTTAACATTGTCAGGGTCTGAATCAAGCCCGAAATGGTTTGAAATTGACGCCATCCTTAATATTTACGTCTGAGTAGAGCTTGCGGTTATGGTGACATTTCCATAAAGCGCTGCCAATCACAAAACACACTGGGCTAACCAATCGCATCACATTTCGTATTTCATAAGGAGGGGCTTCATCTAAAATGACGAGTTCAACCAGACTGGAGATAGAGAGGAGCTGTATAATAATGTACTGAACAAGTGTGTGTGAGAAATAATGCGTTTTTTTAACAATCAAGCGTGAAAACATATGTGACCCTGGATCACAAAACCAGTCACAAGTAGCATGGGTATATTTGTGGCAAAAGCCAACAATACATTGTATGGATCAAAATTATCGATTTTTCTTTTATGCCATTAGGATATTAAGTCAAATATGTTCCATGAAGATATTTTGTAAATTTCCTAACATAAATATATAAAACATTTATTTTTGTGAGTAAATGCAGAACAATCGCAAACATAAGTGGACAACTTTAAAGGCGATTTTCTCAATGTTTCGATTTTTTTGCACCATCAGATTCCATATTTTCAAATATCCTATCCTATCCTATCCTAACAAACCATACATCAATGGAAATCTTATTTATTCAGCTTTCAGATGATGTATACATCTCAATTTCAGAAAATTGACCCATGTGACTGGTTTTGTGGTCCAAGGTCACATATTCTAGTATACCCCAAAAACAAAATAAAGACTTTGTGAAAGGGCATAATAGGACCCCTTTATTCAACTGATAATGACATGCACATTGCATGCAATTGACTATATCAGTTTATGAAAATATAGATGACTGCATGTATTCATACTGTTGTATAAACATATACATAGGCCTATATTACATTCAACAACACTTAATTTTTTAAGTACAATCAACTTTAAAATACATTTTTTACTTTAATTACACGGATTTAAAAAAAATCTGTGAATCTTGTATAACAAAAAAGTTGAAATTGCTTAACTGATGAGTTAAAGCAACTTATTGACTAATTGATCATACACACACACACACACACACACACACACACACATATATACAGTGCAATGCATAAGTTAATACACCCATGCTAAAGTTGACTAAAAAGAGGAATAAAAAATCATATTTTGGAAATTGAACTTAATGCTTTAATTTAAAAAATTAGGAAAAATCCAACCTTTAAGGACACCAATTTTCTTTGTGAATGAATAATGTATCGTAAATAAATAAATGTTCTTCCTTAAAATACATGGTGCATAAGTTAGTACACCCCTATGTTAAATTCCCATAGAGGCAGGCAGATTTTTATTTTTAAAGGCCAGTTACTTCATGGATCCAGGATACTATGCATCCTGATAAAGTTCCCTTGGCCTTTGGAATTAAAATAGCCCCACATCATCACATAGCCTTCACCATACCTAGAGATTGGCATGGTTTTATTTCAGTTAGCCTAAAAGCTAGTTTGATTTGCATTGCTCTCATGCATTTGCATTGCATTGATTTGCATTGCATTGCACTGTATATATATATATAATACTGTCATGTTTAACAGCTGTTTAATACATATAAAATAAAATTTAAAAATGAATTAAAACTAAGCTATTTGAAGCGCCTGATAAAAACACTTTAAGGTTCTATAACCTTTTCTTTTAAGAGTGTTTTAATTAACATGAACTAACAATGAAAAACATCTTCTAAAGCATTTATTAATCTTAGTTAATGTTAATTTCAGCATTTACTAATGCATTAGATTTATGAATAGTTGTATTTTCATTAACTAAGGTTAATGTTAAAGATACAAAAACACTGTAACAAATGTAGTGTTCATTATTGTTAGTTAATGCATTAATATGGGACCTAATTGTAAAGTGTTACCACTGTCTAAGACGCATCTTAGTGTCCCAAGGAAAATGTTTTCTGAAGTATTCGGTTCTGAATGCATTTCCTTCATAGGCTCGATCTTTCAAATAAAGATAGTCAGACTGCCTGTGGTTTTCTTCATTGAACTTGCAGCAGTAATTGAAGCAGTTCCCATGGGTGTAGTGCATTTGGGGACGTTAAGTGCTGTCTCTTGTCATGCTATGTTTTTGTAAAATAGGTTCTTTTTGTCAGTTTCCTGTGATGTTCTTCATTGTTTTTTTCCTCATTTATTTATTTATTTCTTTAAAGTGTGCAAGAAGCCCCTAATGCTTGTTTTCCATGAGAGGCTCTCCTCTATCCCAGGGGGCTGTCAGTTGTGGAAGGGCCTCCATTTTCACCCGTCACTAAGATGGCCCATCTACCAGAACACACAAAGTCTTGGCATCTCAGCTCCTGAGAAATGGATTACCTATTGGAGCTGACACCCAAAAACGTACTCCATTCTACCATGTTAATGTCTCATACTTGACTGATGTGACTGATAAAACTAGGCAGTGCCATACAGATATACATATGAACATATTTTCATACTTTCACTTGAATATTTTTCAGTTTTTTGTATTATTATTTATACTGTGTTTGCATCTTTATTAAGTTTAGGTAGGCTACATAAAGTCTTGGCTCCAAAAATATTTTCAGCATTTCAACAGTGTTCAGTAAAGCCTTTTATAGGCTTTTCAGAGTAATTTAAATGACACATAAAACAATACATAAATCAGCAAATTTTTTGTAATTTATATAAATGTATATGATTCATTTATGATATGTTTCATGACATTGTGACAACGTACCTCTTTTAATTCTACCTGCAATTCTGTTTTGGTAGGCCAACTTCAATTCACATTTGAGAACTGAATCACAAGTAATTTTCCCAATTTAATTCTGAACTGAAAGGAGTAGGCCCCCAAAATTATTTCCCCCCCCATACAATGGAAGTCATTGGGGTCTATCAGCTGTTTGTTAACCATGCATCTTCTTCAAAATATATATTTTTTGTGTTCAGCAGATGAAAGAAATTCAAAGGTTTGGAAAAACTTTAGGGTGTGTAAAATTGACAGAATTTTCTGTGTTTTTTGGGTGAACTATTCCTTGAACATTTATGGTTTATTTATCATTTAAAACTTTATACTCATTCACTGACCTCTTCTGGAAGGTTGTGGTTCATGTGTCATATCCTCATCAAGGATGTAACGTTAGCGTTGTGCTGAAGCAGTTTACTTACGAAATTTCCGTAGGTGACGGAGCATTTCCGTAGTAACCTGTCTGGCCTGCTCTCCTTCATCGCTGCCTGAAGCAGCGGAACTTTAGAGTTCATGCTTTGGCTGTCGTGACAGCTCGACTGGCGCGACCAGCGGATTTCAAGGGCTGGAACACCTTTTTTCGCGACCGAAAGACACAACAACACAGCCAAGATGTTGAATATGTGGAAAGTGAGGGAGCTGGTTGATAAAGCGTGAGTATTGTGAATGTTTTCTTAAGTATTTTGGTGTCTTGTCTCATACCTGTTGAAAATGAGACACGTACGCACTCATTGACGTCACACACTCTCGAGACAGGAGCTAGCACAGTAGCTAACTACAGCTTTGTTGTCCCCTTAAAAGTCGACTGTGTAACGTTATATAGAACAGTAGTTTTCCAGTCGGTTACTATACTTTATCAAACGTTTTCACTTGTTCATCACGGCTTTGTTTTGTTTACAAGATAAACGATTCCCTCAAACTTCGTTTCTTTGAACTCAGTGGCTAATTTTATGACAGTTGCTAAACTTGTGTTGGCTGTCAAAACACGGTGTTTGTTTTTAATAGTGCTTTTCACATCAAACTAACGTGTCGTCTGTTAACATTATGAAAGAGAAAATTATATAAAAGTAAAGTAAGAGCACACGTTTTACTTGCAATGGAGTGACCATAACTTTCATATTTGACAGCTATTTTAAGGCATTGTTTAAGCTAATCAGTTAGCCTGATATGATAAGCGAATAATTGGCCATATTTGTGTGGTGTCCTTTGCTGATTAATTGTCAAACTGTTTACACTTTCTGGTTGTAATCCTGTTAGAAAGGCTGTAAGTATAAAGATGGATGCGTAGCTGCTATATTGGAGCCCATGAGTTTTATGGAAACTCCTGAAGTTAGACTGAAACTTGAAGTTAGACTGAAACTTGTATTTTAACAAAGGACAGGAACTGGAATTTTTTTTTTTTTAAGAAATTTTTTCCAACAAAATAATTCAGTGTTATGTTTCTGTTAAAAAATATGAGTTTATTATACATTTTACAGTTTGTTTGTCCCATGAAAATAACATAACACTTAACATTGTAGAATCGAGTCTTTTTTTTGTGTGTGTGTGTTCAGGTGGCAAATTTAGGAAAAGTAGCCAAGTCTTGTACCGCTCAGATTAAGGAAAGTATTTTTAAAAATTAAATAAAAAAAATATTTTGCCCACATTTGTCCCCATTACGGGGTTAGGGTTAAAAGATAAGCATTTACTTCGAGGTTAGTGGCATTCTGCACTTTCAGGGATTTAGTCCAGTAAGACATGCTGTCATGTTTGCTTTTACATAAAAATTTTAGGCTGATGCCACTTTCTATACTAAGTCACTACTTGACCTAAGTATTTTCTGGAACCCTCTTTCATGAAATGGAAGTTGCGATCATTTTTTCTTCCCTATTGAGACACATATCCAAGTGAATTAGCTTCTCTGACAAGAACAAATTTAGGGCAGAACTTGTTTTTGTCCATTGGGAATTGATTGAATGGTTGTGGTTTGCTATTGTTGTGATCTCATGTGAGTGACAGGTTGTCCCGCCCACACGCCAGTAAACGCATCATCAGAGAAGAGAAGAGATGCCACTGCAAGAGGGAGGGGACATTTTGATAAAATAATTTTTATAGAATTTTCTATTTAGATATATATTTTTTTTTTCTCAGGAATTAGGCCCATTCACTATCTCAGAAACCATTTAAAGGTTAAACTCTGTTCTAGCTGTGCTGTCTGTCTTGCACACAGCCCCAACTGCTGTCTTATGAAAAGTTTATGAGGTTGATCAAAAGGCAAGTACAGCTATTCAAAATTATGTTTGTCTTGAGAAGTGCCGCGGTCAATGACAAATCAAATCCCCTTCATAAAATGAACTGCTGGTCACAGTCACAGACTACACTTTGATTTTTATTTTTGTAGACTTGTGTGTCTCAGAGTTGGGCTGTCTGTTTACTGCGATTGAAGAACCAAAATGGCTTTTGCAACTTTTATTCAACAGAAAATTGGTGAGAATGAGTTTAGCTACAAGAATGACATGCAGTATGATGATCATTAAAGAGGTTATTGTGCAACTCTGAACCTGTTTTTTTATTTTATTTTTTATTATCCTTCTCTGACAGTACAATAAAATGGTTACTGAAGGCTTTAATTCACAAATATGAGTTTGCATAAACGTTTGGGTGTTGCCTAACTGCGTACGTCCCTGATACTGTGTCATTCACACGTTCTTTTCAGCTTTGAAACTATGTGATAATATAATAAATCAGCTGATGTTGTTGTAAGTTGAAGGGTGTAGCTACTTAATAGAGACTACAATTAATTATTGGAGAAGCAAAAAGCCTATATCTTATATGCTGGATGACACTGAATATTAAGCAAGTATCAATACCATCACTCATCATGACCTGCAAGAAAAAAAAAAAAAACATTGTCATTTCTTGTTTTTACAGAGTAACTTTGAAAACAATGTAGCAAGCTGTTGCCTCCAAAATCAGTCTGTCATCTCCAACAGTCTGACCTTTTTACAGACGATTTGCCAAGTGTACCCATGGGTGGTCTGATGAAGTGTGTGGAATTTAGCTTCATGCTGGTAAAGCAATGAACAGCTTGTTCCAAAATGGTGTGAAAGTTCTGAGATGACACAGGAAGACTTCAGTGCTTTAGTATTTAGCATATAGTGGATAGTATTTATCACTTACCACAGGGATCAAATAACTGTGGAAAGAATTTCAGTAGTACCTGAAATAAAAATCAAAGCATTATCCTCAAGCTGTGAAACCACCAGTTAATTTTAAAGCAGTGTTTTTGAAGAATTATGACACTCTTGTTTTCCCCAAATTTTTCTGGAGGAGTAAATGATTGCACCCTGCAAGCATAAGCAAACGGATGTCTTGACCTATTTTTTATCAACTCAAACTATGCCAAAGTTAATTACAGTATTTATCTGTTTTACTCTTTCTTTGATCATTTTTATTCTATCTTTGTCTAGGTGATTGTGTAATCTATCTGATTAAACCTTGAATAAACAAGGAGAAAAGAGTTTTACTCTTCCATTGAGCAAGACAATACCCAGGTATTTTTTCAATAGGCTGTAAACTGAGACATTTTCTAGACGTGGTCTTTATTAAAACCACAAACAATCTAGGAGTAGGAAAGATTGAGGACCTCATATGGTGCTTTTTATTTGATCCACCCTCTATTCTCAGAGAGCCTGTCCTACACCCCTCCCATATACTGAGATCTCGTGTGTCTTGTATAACCACTCTTTACTCTGGTAATGTCCCTCTAGTACTAAACTGGTTTCACATAATAAGAGCTTTTGGTGCCCTGCTTTGCTGCTTACCACCATCTGGTATTCGACTGAAGGTGTGGTCTGAGATTTGATGATTTGAATAACTGTCCTAACTGTTCTGTTCCTTTTTGAATAGGTAATGAAAAGTTTTCACTAGTTATGCAACCATAGGGGATTTTTAAAATGGTTACTCACTATATATAGTTTGAATAGGATGTGTTTTTCTGTTTATTTATAATCACTGTTGATTTAACAATAAAAAATACGTGCCGGGCAGCGCTGCCGACAACTTCCGTAACTTGAACGAAGCACGTTGATGGGCTTTGCTCTTGCTCTCGCTCTGGTTGATGTGTGTGCCCGCTCTTCCGGCAGAAGTGCCCAAACAAGGAATTCCGCCCTTTATTATGTCATACAGGGCCAAAACTTTCCGAAACCAATATGTACCCTGAAGCTAACTTTGGTTAGCATGATAATCCAACTATTTAACAGTGTAAATAAGTCAGAATGCATGAAATAGCATTAGACATCCCCTTTAATATCATTTCCATCTTGTTCAACTAAAGGATTAAACTAGATGTGAAACAGAATCAACTTTATGGACATCCATTTAAAGTACCTATAACAAAGATCACCTAATGCAGATGATTAATGAAGGCACCTGTGCAACAGTCTGCTCAGTCTCACAATTTTTTTTTCAGTCTCAAATAATTTGTACTACTGATTTATCAAAATGTTGTTTTTTATAAACTTTCTGCCATTCAAGTAATATTTAGCCTTTGCTGAAAGGTTCTTTCCTGCAGATTATCACACAATCTGAATAAAGACTTAACTGAAAGGCTTTTTTCTATTTAATTTTTTTTATCTCTTTCTCACAGAACCAATGTTGTGATGAACTATACTGAAACTGAGTCTAAAGTTCGAGAAGCCACCAATGATGACCCATGGGGACCCTCTGGACAGTTAATGGGGGAGATCGCCAGGCAAGTGGGGTTTTTTCATGGTTTATTTGTGACTTCTC
Source organism: Rutilus rutilus (assembly GCF_951802725.1). Taxonomy (NCBI): domain Eukaryota; kingdom Metazoa; phylum Chordata; class Actinopteri; order Cypriniformes; family Leuciscidae; genus Rutilus; species Rutilus rutilus. Next base: position 17,020,103 of record NC_140219.1, on the reverse strand, counting down.
TGCATGCTTTTTGTTAACTTTATCTTGACTCTGAACCTGTCAGCAGTTACACATTTACGATATGGAGAGTGCTAAGCCAAGCTTTGCCTATCTTCGGTTCCAATTCAGGGCTACGTTCATGTACGAGCAGTTTCCTGAGGTAATGAATATGCTGTGGACTAGAATGCTGAAAGACAACAAGAAAAACTGGAGAAGAGTTTACAAGGTATGCTTTACTGATGACGATACAGAAGTTTTGTTTTGCTGTAATCGGTCCTGAACTTAACTGTCCTTTCTACCTCAGTCTTTACTGCTGCTGGCGTACCTGATTAGAAATGGATCTGAACGGGTGGTCACGAGTGCAAGAGAGCACCTGTATGACTTGCGTTCAATTGAAAGCTATCATTGTGTAGGTGAGTGAACTGCACAAAGGCAAGAGCTTATATAATTTTTCATCTTCCATGTACACTGTTTGATGTCTCAAAGGTATTGCAAAGTGATGGATGAATGGGCTTTGTGTTTCAGATGAGAATGGCAAAGACCAGGGTATCAATGTGCGTCAGAAGGTAAAGGAGATGCTAGAGTTTGTCCAGGACGATGACAGATTGAGAGAGGAGAGGAAGAAAGCCAAGAAGAACAGGGACAAGTATATAGGCGTGTCCTCTGACAGTATGTCGGGTTTCAGATACTGTAAGTCCCTAACTTCCTTTTCTAGGTCATTTACATGTACACACACACTGTCCTGCCTATCATGTTTATAAAGGTATACAAGGTGTTTTATACCACACAGCAAACACATTTATCATAAGGAATTTATCTAAAAGGGACTATCTGAAAACAAGGATGTCCCCTGTCTCCTCTCCACTGTAATTATCCCTGAAGGGTTTGCTTTGCCCGATGAGTGAACTGTACTGTAGCTTTATTTTGATACCTGGCATAGCTGCTTTTTCACATGACAGCATCAATTATAGTTTTGATGTCCTTGATTGGAAAGGAAAAAATGCAATGCATGATTTGTAATGGCTGTTTCAGATTTAATTTGGTATCTTGTTTTAGTTTGACAGTCGTTTTACCTTTTAAAGTTGAATGAAACTTGATATATATGTGATTATATATGTGAAATATGTGATTTTGAGATGGTGGCTTGCAAATTTATCCAGTAATGTAACCACAGTACAGTCACAGAATATACCTAAGTTGAAGCTTTACAGCCTCATCTCTCTTCTCTTCACATTGATATCGAGTGTTTGTGTGTGAATCTTATACCGGGTCATATTTCACCCCACCCCCTGAAAATAACTAAATTAAATTTTATTTTGCATAACAACATTAAGCCTGCATTTTTGCATTATTTTCATGACAATTAAGCACCCCTTCATAAAAAGTACAATTAACAAAAAAATATATATTATACAAATATTTATTGTATTAACTTTCATTAATGCTTATTAAATAATTTAATTCTAATAAGAATCACCATTTAGAATAATGGAAATTACAAACAACCTCAAAAGAAAACATAGTAAGTTGAATTGGGTCGGGAAAATGTGCTTAAATATATCAGTGAGTTTGGGTGGAATATGACCTAGACATGAGATTCACCCTTTTATTCCTTATTGTCATATATTAATTCTAAATGAAGCTTGACTTTATAATATGTGTATATAGCATAACACACTGCTATCCTGTTTATGCATTCTGCAGCGGAGGACAAGTTTGATTTCAGAGAATCACGCTCGAAATGGGATGAAGACTGGGACAAAAGCAAGGGGGCTTTCCCTTTCAGTGAGAAACTGGGAGAGATCAGCGATAAGATTGGAAGCACCATTGATGACACAATCAACATGTTCCGCAAAAAAGACAGGGACGACTCGCCTGACAGATTCAGGTCAGGACCCCCAGGCTGTCTCACCTTCCCGTCTCAATCACCTGGAAACACCTTTTCTCTTTTTTTGAAACACAAATAGCATAAATGTTATAACTAATTAAATGAACAAATTGTTGACAGCTGTTTATAACATTTTGAACTGATTGTGTCATGGACTGATTGTGTTTTGTCTACTTGTTCTCAAAGAAAGAAAGCATTTTGTTAGTAATCTTACACAAGCGCATGCTTTATCTCCTCTGTATAGTGAGGCAGATGAGGACCGTCGGGGAACGCGAAACGGGCAGACGGGGAAATCCGAATTTAAAGATGAAGAGACGGTCACAACAAAAAGCGTCCAGATCGTCCAGGCCACGGAGACCACTGCCACTCGTAAGAGAGGTGTTCCATCCAAAACGATAGACCTGGGAGCAGCTGCGCGTTACACTGGCGATAAACCCTCCACCGACTCAAGCACAAGCCAGGTAGAGAAACACTGCGATGAAACAATAGCTACTAGCACTAGTCTTTTTGCTGTATAATTAAACCTCTCTGGCACTTGGACTCGTCAAATATGCAACTTCAACAAGAGGTTTGTTAGTAAATAGCACAAAAATTAAATGTTAAACTTGTATTTTAAAAAAACGTAGACTCTACACTGACATCTTGTGGTAGATGTTAAGAGTGTTTTCAGTTTGTCCTCTCTTTGTTGCTGTAGACCACATCAGCAGTGAACCAGCCCAGTTCTGGTCTGGTGGACTTGTTCTCGGCTGATCCTGTACCTGCTCAACCAGCCTCCAAAGGTGACAGTAGTAACATCTTTGGGTTTTAGCAGAGGAAAATATCATTTATTTGCTTTGTGGTTCAGCACTACCTCAACAATTGAACATGCAAGAACAATTCACTGTGGGATGCTTGGGAGGAGTAATATTGAAGGGTTCATCCCTAATGGAAGTAGGGTTGCACCAACTGGTCGATTAGTTCTGCCTCAAGTCACTAAAGTAAAAATAAATCCAAAGAGTGCTTTATGTTCACAAAACATGTTGTAAGCAGACCACACCAATGCTGCTGACAAATGAGATGGTCTGTGTTCAAGACAAACAATTTCAAACCACCCTGAATGTATGCTCAATTATCGCCCTAAAAGACCTGACAGAGACTACAGGCAAGCAGGACATGACTGTTTTTGCAACATTAGCAAACAGCATGAATCTTGCACTATCCTACAACACATAATTGGACTTTTCATGAATAGAAGAATATTATACATATTATGAGTCATTTGCATAAGGTAAACATTTCTGTCAAACTACTTTTTTGTATTAATACTAATAATGAGTAGTCGTTAGGGATGTGACTAATGAGGATATTTTCCCACCGATTAATCGACGTGTGACAACACCGGTAATACCGGTGTCGCCGGTGGGTTTTTTAAAATCGCTAATTTAAAGGCAAACGTAAAATGCGCGCGTCCGCACTGGAAATCATAATGGTGCGGAGGAGCACTGTTTTGTTGTTGTGTTTTTCATTAAGAATAATAGGCTAATGAACTAACCAATAAAACAATCCGCCCGAATTGGCATTAATTTGAAAACAAAACTAATATTCGAAGATCACTGGGTATTATTCGATTATTATTAGAAAATCGCACCCCTCCCCCACATGCACGCACACATGCATGTATAGGCTACTGTGAGACAATGTTTCTTCTTCTGTTGTCTGAGACTTGATTGACAGCTTTTAGATGCGTTATTGGCATCTCGCCACCCTCTGGTTACGTGAATGTGTCACCACCGCATCAGAACCGAAAACATGGGATTTTTTTTTAAAGACAATAATCGCACAACCTATTCGATATTCTATAATAAAATCAACTAATCGAATATTCGAAAATCGTGACTCATCCCTAGAATAGAACAAGCGTTTTTCCATAGGAATGAACTGAAAACGCTCGCACCCGTGGACACGTGTGGTCGTGCGCATTAGTTTCGTTTTCAAATGAATGGTTAGTTCATAGCCTATTATTCTTAATGAAAAACACAACACCAAAACAGTGTAATGACAAATTCGTTAAAACAGGCGCTTTTACACCAAATATTCTGCAGTCACCTTGTTAGTCAGCTCCTCACTCTCATGTGCTGCGATTCTCGTTCGGCTCACTATTTATTAATCTGACACGTTCAGTTTAATAGTGTCTGTTCTCTAACTGAACTAACGGATTTTATATTAAAAAAATCAAATCGATGGTGGGAGTGGTGCCACGGTGGGCAAGTGATGTAGCCGGTGTTGCTTCTGTACACCGGTAACACAGACTATCGTAGCAAGCCTAGTAGTCGTTCAAGCTGTAGTTGATGTTCATGAAGAATGGATGAGGAGATAAGTGAAAGTAGAAAGAAGCGTTATGCCATTAGTTTGGCAGCGTGGATGTATCCCGCTGAAAAGGAGGGGTGCACAGAGAAGTTTAGCATATGCACTCTCCTGCGCTCCTGCTGCCTGCTGAAGCATATAGTCACTGTGGCCAGATGTCAAAGCGGTCCCTGGTGGGTGTGTAGTGCCGAGCAGATGTTTAGCTCTCATCCTAACTGTCCTGCTCCCTCCTCCACCATTCAAAGAGCTGCATCTTTCCTCCTCTACATAACTCCAGCCACAGGCTGCTGGAATGTAACGTGAGTTACACACTCAGAGTGTGTATGTCCATTACAGACGCCAACAGATGTTTCTTATTTGTATGTTCTCCATTTTTGTCTTTTTCTTAGGAGATTAGTGAGGAATTGATATGTTTTGCAAATCTAGAATGTTGTCATAATTGAACCACTCTCTTTCATTCTAGGTTTAAACTCTGACCTGATTGGAGGTTTTGCTGATTTCTCTTCTTCTGCAGCTGCAGCCACTCTTCCATCATCAGCTGGTATGTTTATATAACCTCTTAATACACTATCAGGTCAAAAATTCAACCTGAAACTCTTTCTTATTTTTACATCTTCTTACTACAACATACACTTACTGTTCAAAAGTTTGGGTCAGTAAAACATTATTAGTTGTATTCAGCATGGCCTCATTAAATTGATAAAAAGTGACTGTAAAAACTTTTCAAAAGATTTCTATTTCAAATAAATGCTGTTCTTTTGAACTTTCTATTCATCAAAAAAATCTGACAAAAAAGTATTATGGTTTCCACCAAAATAATAAGCAGCACAACTGTTTTCAACTTTGATAAGAAATATTTTTTTGAGCAGCAAATCAGTTTATTTGAATAATTTCTGAAAGATCATGTGACACTGAAGACTGGAAAATTCAGCTTTGCATCACAGGAATAAATTACATTTTAAAATGTATTCAAATGAAAAATTAATTTTGTAATAATATTTCGCAAGTTTACTGTTTCACTGTATTTTTGATCAAATAAACGAAATAGCCTTGGTGAGCATGAGACTTTTTTTCTTTTCTTTGTTTTTTAAATGTAAAAAATATCTTACCAACCCCAAACATTTGAATGGTATTTTCAAAACTGACTAGTCAGTGTGTTTCCTAAATGACAAGTCAGTTAATTGGTCTCAAGAAAACTGTATAATTAGGCAGGTTTTGGGTTCACATGACCCCAATCAAACATGTTTCTCAAGACAGAAACAGCTGGACATAGTGGAACTGAATGGAACTGAGCATTGAGGTCTTGTTTTAAAAGTTAGAATATCTTAAACTTAAGATATTCCAACTTAAAAATATGCTATGTCCAAAGACATCCGTCTGAATGTGCATAGCTTTAACAGTAGAAGGGGATGAATTTAAATGCATAACTACTCTGAGAAGGTTTTATTGTGCAAACTGTCTAACAGTCTAGCACAATATTTAAAGCACCCTTACTAATAATATCAGAACTAGTAACCAGAAAATCTGGATACATTTTGTAGAACTTAGTTATTGAATAGTCGACCTTCATGACTGTAACCATAATGCTCTTTAAAAGATACGCCTACAGAAAAAGTTTTTTTTTTTTTTTTTTGGCCAAAGTAAGTCTCTATATTTTTTTCTACTTAAACTCGCATTTTAAAATGAAAGCCTTAAGGGAGACAACTTGAAGGACACAAAGTGTGTGTGTTTTTTATATGATTATTTAAATATAGTTCTGGGAATATAACAGAAGGCTGTTTTTTTTTCCTGCTGGACCAGAGTTTGCCATCCTCAGCTGCCTGTTTATGAAATACTCCAAGCAGAAAGCTCTTAAATAGTGAAAGGAGGAGGCAGCCATATGGTGGGCTGCTGTGCTAAAAGCTAATGAGTAAAGACACATTTCAGCTCTTGTTGGGTGTGACACATTACCCTCTGCATTTCTGGGACAGAGCTGAAGTGACTGAGAGTCTGAGATTCGTTTGATATTCATGCATCTTCAGTGCCCTGATCATTTCATTACTGGTTCTCTTACATTTCTCTATATTTTGTGTTGCTCATTTGCATGCAAATCCTCTGTTTTATTTGCTTGATGATAAAGCCTGATGTGATTGTGAAGCAATATTTTGGATTTTGTATGCACAAATATGCCTTTTGATCAAAAAGCTTCAGAACTATTACAGCTTCCTCCTGTGATACTTGAGCTCTCTATAATATTTGCGCTCCTCTGCGCACCATTTCATCAGAGACTTTTGTGTTTCCTTAGCCCCAGCGTCTAGTGGAAATGGAGATTTTGGGGATTGGAACGCTTTTCCTGCAGCCCAACCAGCCGTCCCGGCAGCCCAGCCTGTCAACTCTGTAGGAACAGACCTTTTCTCAGGTCTGCAGGTGGCCCCTGCTCCTGCATCCATGGCACCCTCATCTGACCTTTTTGACCTAATGGGCTCCTCCCAGACCACTAACTTCAGCACCTCCCAAAGCATGAACTTCTCCATGACCAGCTCTCAGACCATTGGCATGCCAACGTCCAATTCACAGGTGCCTTTGAGATTTCCCTCAATGCATCTATCTATATTATATGAAGAAAGAGTACTTGATACATCATACAGTCATGATCTTTCAGTTCAGGACTCCATGAAATGCTTTAAAGAGCACAGTTTTCTTTCCCACTTTTCTTTGTTATTGAAGCTCCAGTTGAGCTTGTTAATTTTTTTTTTTTAATAGTAAGTAGCTTTTAGTTTACATCAATATATATATATATAATTTTAAATTTTATATTTTTGTGGAAACCAAACCATGATACATTTTTTCAGGATACTTTTACTGTCACTTTTGATCAATTTAATGCGAAATTTTATATATATATATATATATATATATATATATATATATATATATATGAATCATTTCGCATTAAATTGATCAAAAGTGACAGTAAAAGTATCCTGAAAATTTTTATCATGGTTTGGTTTCCACAAAAATATTAAGCTGTTTTCAACATTGATAATTAAAAACTGTTTCTTGAGCAGCATATTAGAATGATTTCTGAAGGATCATGTGACACTGAAGACTGGAATAATGACGCTTAAAATCCAGCTTTGCCATCTCAGGAATAAATAACAAAAAAATGTATTCAAATAGAAAACAGTTATTTTAAATTGTAATAATACATTTAAATTTTACTGTATTTGATCAAATAAATGCAGCCTGGGTGAGCAGAAGAGACCTCTTTCCAAAACATAAAAAAAACATACAGACCCCAAACTTTTGAATGGTAGTTTACATTTTAAATGTCTATATTGACTGGAAGTTTATTTAGTCAAATTTTAGGAGTACAAAAATTGCCTCAGTGCTAATAGACTAATAAAACCCCACAAAAATAATACATATAAGCCATAAAACATTTGATTAGGCAGAGTCATTAACTTACAAATCTGTACCTATGCATTTTATTAGGTATCACACCCAATTTAATAGACTTTGGTGTATTGCCATCCCTCACCGTTATGTTTACAGCACAAAGAATCAAGATGAAACCTAGTGATGTAGAGCCTGTATTGCACATAGATGTGGTTTTCATTCAGATCCCCCATCTGTGGAGTACTTAATGCAGCTCATCTAAGTGGAACTGCACACTAAACACTATTTACGCAAGAAAAGACAATTCTGGCCAAGGTTCAGAGCCAGCGGTTTAGAGAGCAGGCAACATGAAAGCGAAACGAGCGAGGGTTAACACACAGCATCGGCACAATTTTCCACCCGCCCCCTCCTCATTACCCATCAACCCCGTCCCCTTGGGACGCCCATCACAGAGAATGGCAGAATGAGGAGGAACAAGTTTAAGTCAGAAAACCATTAAATTGAAACAAAAGCCTTGCACAAAGATAATATTTGCATGCTAAAAGCCTGACCTACTTTAAAATGGCAAGTTTTGTTTGGCTAAAGAAAAAAGCACCCCCACCCTATAATTAGAGGGACTTGAGATGCATTTTAACATGCTGAAATAATTTTAGGGGAAGACAATGCCTCTCAACCAGCATTTCTGTCTTGTATAGCTCAAGAGTCTTGATAACCCTGACAGACCACAGTGCAATGTTCTGGAGTATTAATACTGCCTTTCATCTTCTCTGACTTGTGTCATTCTGCCATTGGCAAACATTCATGGCCATCGGAGAATTTTAATTACCATGCTTGAATTGCAGCAGAACAGTATCATCTCAACAAAATCAGAAGAAACATTGTTTTTGATCATATGGGTGCTGTCATAAATGGTTTGTCCTAAAACTGACTGACTTTTCTTTTGGTCTTTGCAGCCACTGCAGACTATGGGGGGCCCACTGATGCCCCAGCAACCGATGGCCCAGAAGCCCAATCCCAAAGTGTCTGTGCCTTCCACCTGGTCCAACTCTAATGTAGACATAAGCTTGGACTTCCTTGGCCCTGGCATGCAGCCACCCAAACCTTCTCAACCCACACTTAACATGATGCAGCATGGTAAGCATATATACCTGGGCCAATCCTGCTCCTGAAGGGCCACTGTCCAGCAGAGTTCAACTTCAACCCAGATTAAACAGACCTGATCCAGCTAATCATGGCATGATCTTATTAGGCAAACTTCCAGGCAGGTTTGTTGATGCAAGCTGGAGCTAAACTCTGCAGGACAGTGACCCTCCAGGACTGAGTTTGGACACCCATGATATAGACACCGATGTTGAGTGTCTGCGAAAGGATTGAATATGGAGTTCAGTAAATTAAATTAGTTAAAAAATTAGGAGTCTGTATGGGATGAGGAAAAGTTAAAATGAGAAAGCAATGATATATATAAACTAGAATGAGATGAAGAAAGCAATCTGCCATGTTAATTTTCTCGTTCTATTTTTCCTCTTTAGGTTTTAAAAGGTTTTAAAAGGTGCTATATAAATAAAGCTTTATGCTATAAAAATAAAATGTAGGAAATTTGATCAGAATCAAGAACATTACTGTTAGTTTGAAACCGTCTTACGCATTTTAAATTAATATGTTTACATTTATCCAAATAAGATAAAAAATAAAAATCATACATAGCAGCAATGACAGTAAATACATTTTAGAATGTTACAAAAATGTTCTATTTTAAATAATTGTTGTTTTGTTTTACTTTGTATTCAAGAAAGAATCCTGACAAAAATCAGTTTCTACAAAAATATTAAGCAATAATATTAATAAAATTATCTGTTTTTGACATTGATAATAATATTTGTTATTACTGTATTTTTTATCAAATAAATGCAACCTTTGTCAGCAGAGGCTTCTTTCAAAAACATTTTTAAAAGTCTAACCGTTCCAAACACAACACATTTAATCAGTTTGACATTTTATACACCAAAAACAATTGAGGACCTAAAATAAAAAAATGGATTGTCAGCCCTTATTTTAATTTTATTTTTTTCTGTATCCTGCAATAGGAGTTCCGACTCCTGTCAATATGATGACTCAGGGCTTTGCTGGAATGAACCTGGGCATGCAGGCTGCCACTACAATGGTCAGACCGCCCACCAACATCATGATGGGAGGAATGAACATGGGCATGCAGCCTGGCATGACAGGTAATGCCATGTCCATGCCACCCATGGGAGGGATGCCAGTCAATCAGGGCATGATGGGAATGAATATGAACATGGGTATGTCTACAGCTGCCATGGGGATGCCAGGAAGCATGGGTACGGGAATGGGGATGAACCCTGCCATGGGACAGCCTAAACAAGATGCCTTTGCAGATTTTGCCAACTTTGGGAAATGAATTGCAAAGTATTAAGTGAACAATCTTTCAGGAGATGTGACCATGAAGAAGCTATGAAGAGCTAGAAGACAAAGACTACTTGAAAGATGTCAAATAAAGCCTCACAGGAAATGTTTGTTCAAATGATGCTGATGTTCAACTGGATGATTATATTATTTTCGATGTTCTTCTGATCAGCTGTACCAAGGAGCCCTGTTGAGGGTGGCTGGTTTGTTCTGAGAATCATTTCAGTCATTGCACACACACACACACTCACGCACGTCCCACGTTTCCATGGCGTCGGGATATCGCTTTAAGGAGTGTGATGATAGTGAATGACTCTGATTGACCTTATCCTCTTATATAGCTTGTTAATTTAACCCAGGAAATATATGGGTTTCTAATGCTGTAGAAAAATCCTAATAATCAATTCTGGCCTTTCCTCTACTCTGCCTTAAGATGATAACCTGTAAATATTTTTGCGCGCAGACAATAAGTTATTGAGTTCCATGATTAACGAATTATGACGGTGAGGATTTTTGTATGGAGTAAAGCTTGTGATCACTTTGCCATTTTGTATTTGATTTTAACCATTTTCTGAAGAGAAATGAAGTACTCCAACATCAAGATGATAGAATTACAACTCCAAATCAAAACCTTTGTGGCCTTAAATAGTAAATGTGTAATCTGATCTACTTTGCATCTTTATGAAAATGCAAAATCTGTCGTTAGAACACATGGTGCCTGTCAGCCTTACTAAAAAAAAATTCTTTAGACAATATGAAAAGTACAGTATTTATTAAAGGTACTGTTAAAGAAGATACATATACAGTGGTGTACATATATGCACACACTTTATTTTATTTTATGTTTTTGCATGGTTAACTTATAAGGAAGAGTTTGGGTAACTAAAGGATATATATCTGAACCTGATATGGGTTCGTATTTTTATGCAGGTCTGCTCATGCTGAGTGTAGGGTGAGGCTGTGTGTTTGTAAACCCTGGTAGCGCTGAGTTGGATGCTGTATCCAGAGGACCATCACTGTATTGTCAATATCATCTGTTTCTGTCCGGTGTCTGCTGACGCTAACCGAGCCCCTCTCTTCCATTCTGAGGCGTTTTACAAGCAGAATGACCAAATTCTTCCTTTCTTGTTACTTTTGTCCCCCTGACGGGTTGGTTTAGTTTTTTTGTAGTCAGGTCTGTTTGGTTGGGGGAGTGTTACTGGAAACACTATATGTTTATGCAAATCTACAGCAAGCAACAAAAGACAAAATCTTTCTTCCACTGAGAATGTTTAATGTTTTCAATTTCATACAATGACTTGATTGTACTTATCTTTTATGAATGACAATAAAGAGTTGATTTCCATTTTCATTGTTTTGCTTGTTTTTATCCCCTAATCAATCTCATGTCTTAAAAATAGTCTGTTTTTGGAGTCCTCCTAGGACCTGACTTCAAATGTTAACTTTGCATGCATTAATAGGATGAAAGCAGTACAGCCACATGTCCCATTTCCACTGGATAATTTTCCAGTGAACTTTTTAATTGGCATTAAATGAATAAGTCACATTAAACTAATAAGGAACTTGATCTTAATGTAGGACAAGGAAACTGGCTACAGTTCCGGTGTCTATGTATTTATTTTTAAATGCTCAGTGCAGAATAATTCTGTATCCTACCGTTATTTTCTATATGTATTTCTGAGTCATTATATCTACTTTCCATCTGAAAACATGTTCCCCTAGCCAGTGCCAATGGTGATTTTATAAATATGTAAGAAAATGTTGGACTTTGGACTACATAAATATAGAGTGGTTAAAGATACTGAGATTTTCATGGCTTGATTAGTTGTATGAAGAAATATAGAACATCAAGTGTTGTAAAGCATAACATGATATAAAACATTTTATATGTACATGTAACTAAGTAAAATCACAAGGAACTCTAAGATTTAAAGTGAAGAGAAAGTGTTTTTATACTTTCATGATATGAGTAATGTAAGGCTAAAATATGCAGAAAGGGAAAAATAGCATTCAAACATGTCAAGACAAAAAGCCTTGAGTGCCACATGCAATTTCCAACCTCAAAAAGCTCAATTATACTATTTTATGAAATCCATGGAGAAATCCAACCGCAATTTTTTACATTAAAAGAGATAAATGTAAAAAAGAACAGTCTTTCAGTTTGACATTAAAATAAGAGTGTATTGACGGGCCTAGAGTTTTAGTGAGATTGATAAATTACTTTAATTTTAACCGAGCAGTGAAATGAATAGCAGTAATGATTTGTTAAATATATTTCCATTTCCCACTTGATTTATAAAAATGTGTAACAAAAATAAGACTAAATGTGCAATGTCAAAGCTTGCAACGAATCAGTGTCTTACTTCCCCCTAGTGGTCATTGAAAGCAAAAACAAATAGTGTGTTGAGTATGTGACATCAGCTCATAAACCAACCAAAATTGAGGAGTTTTTTTACTCTATATTTTTAACATATTCTTTTCACATATCAATATGATACACTCATATTAAGAAACCTTTCATGGAGACTTCCAAAAAAAAAGTAAACTAATATTTCATAAGGACAGTATTTAGTCCTGTTGTACGTTTACAAGAAGAATGTTTTCTCCTCGTATAAAAAGCTGATTGACATGACGCGTGTGCACGCTCCCAAACTTCACTTTAGGCTTGCTTTCAGATTGATGTGTCACTTTTGATGTACTCCTGTCTTTCTCAGAGAGTTCGGATCTTTCCTGGGTATGTTTGGGGTCGGTTCTCCTCCTGGTTTGGTCTCCGAGTTGAGAAGGGTCTGGCTTTAAGAGGTTATGTCCTCCTTTCCTCTCAACCGCACTGAGGGCCACAGTCTCTTGAACTTTCAGTTTTTCAAATAGCTGTAATAGAAAATTTTGTTAATAATTATATTGAAGAGTGTAAACATACAGTATAAAGTAAACCACAGAACAAAAAAAAGTTTATTTTTCTATTATAACGTCAATCAAGATTTGACGTCGTTATTCGTAATATTCATGTGTATATGAAAACATTAAAATGAATTACCCTTGTGAAAGTAAGTGCTTTCTCGTGATAAAGAGCTTGTCCCAAAAGGGGCTCCCTGTACGTTTCATCCACATCCACCATCGCCTGGCACCAAAAGAATCCAGAGGATAAAAAAAAAAAAAAAAATGGGATAAACATTTATTAGTAATGATGATAATAATAAGAATAATAATAAGTAAAGGTGCTTTAATACTTACCAGGTTCCAGAACTTATCAAATGCCACCACAAAGCCAGAACACACTCCCCGGAGCCCTTTAAAGGTCCTGATGTGAACTTTGACTCTGATTTTCTCCTGGACGCACCTATTGAGCTCTCCTAATGGACTGCCTGTATGCACTGCAAAGATAGACACAACCTAGTGAGCTACCTACCCAGACAACACTACGAAGAACTCACCTAGCACTTTTGGTTGAGAATCCACAGTTTAGTGTTTACTATTGTCTTCTAACATAGACAGTAAAGAGAGAAACGTACGTGGCATTCTGGTAAGCACATTTTTGGCCGCTTTTCGTTGTCGAGGCGGTCGCTTGACACCGCTTCCCTCTCCCTCCTCCTCCTCAACCGGGTTGTTCACCATGAGTTTCTTCAGCCTCTCTATCCTCTCCGGGTCTGCTTTACCTTTCTGTGCTTTTCGGAGTCTTTTCTCCACATTTTCGGGTTTCGCTCGGCCTCGACCACCTTTCATAAAGCTCTCATATTCTGCTATGTTGTTAAAGCACTTGATATTCGGGTAAGGCAATGGCACTTTCGGGGAATACAGAGCGAGTAATGGGTCAAACTTATCCGAACTGATATCCAACTTAGTTTCGACATCCTCTTCGCCAGTCTCTAGCTTTTGGCCGGAGGTCTCGGTAGCGGTTTGCTGTTCAGATGTTTGGGAAGGTGCTGAACAGCGCTCACTTTCTGACTCTCTCTCACTCTCCTCCATTTTTGAATGAGCGGCAGACTGTGCGGAGAATCATGGGTAAGTTAACTTATCAGTGTGTGAAGCTACCGACGAAAACCATCCTTGACTCTAAATGTTTCCTGTAATAGTAATAAAAGTAATAGTCATAGTCATACTAATATATTAGTAAAATATTTTTACTGGTGAAAGGGTTAATAGTTAAAACTGGTTAAAACTAAAGTTTATAGTTAAAACTAAAAACATTAAATAATTCCGTTACTTAAAATAAAATAAACATTAAACTTAAAAAAAAAAATTATCTTGTTTTATTTAAGCTATAGTTGCCAAGGCAACATTTCTCATTTTTATTTAGTTTAACTACTAGACTAAAACGGAAATAAAAATTTATAAAAACTATAGATATAGATTAAAAAAAAAAACAATAACTAATAAAATGACTAAAACACAACAACATTACTAAAACTTTAACTAAAATTAAAATAAAAACGGAAACTATAAAAATAAAAGCTAATTCAAAATATTGATAAAAACTATACTAGTAACTCAATTAAACAAAAATAAGACTGATTTGTGATGTGATTTTTTTCCTCCTATGGGTAATACAAATAAATAATAATAATAATAATAATAACAACATCATGTTAAACATCATGTTAATTTAACTGCCTAGAAAATGTTTTCTTTTACATGTTTTTTTGTTTTGTTTGTTGCTGCAATCACAGAACAAACGCTGCTTCCTCTTTCGTCTTCCTCCTCGTCAGTAGGTGGCAGAGCACGCTTGTACATACATGCTGAACATACTACATGTAGAAGTGTGTGTTCGTCATGTATTGTCCTAAAGGAAAACACTCCCGTATCGCGTATACGTTTTAAAAATTCACACATTGGTCTTCACTTACAGAGAAACAATAAACCACTGGTTGTCCTCTTGGCTAGAAGATATTTTAAGGATATGTGTCACGCTTTCGATGTTATCTTCGGTGCTCCGGAGAAGGTTTGCTGTACTAACCCATCATAGAAAGATGCTGTGTGAAGAATACACGAAGATTATGAAGTAGTTTTATTCCTTAAGGATTGAAGTATATACATTTACTGGCATGGATTAGTGAACAACTGTTGATATCAAGAGAATGTCAGTGGATCAATAAAGCAAACATGATGGTGCGTCAAAGCAGCAGATGTTAAAGCGGACGTGGGGACTTTGTCATCACTCTGGACATTTCTGTAAGAAACATTTCATCTTAACTAGTAGATGCTAACATTATGAATTTAATCATATTATAATGAATATTTTAAGATATTGTATCGATATATGCACTGCATAAACTGCTTATTAACAATACAATACATCTTCTGGAGAATAACATTTATGAATACTATTATTACTAGGTTGTCAGTAGAAATGGAGTTCCCAGAACATGGTCAGCAGCTCTTGGCCAGCCTGCGCTCTCAGCGTCTGCAAGGTTTCCTATGTGACTGCACCGTGCAGGTCGGCCCGACTCGTTTCGGAGCCCACCGTGCCGTGTTGGCCTCTTTCTCCCCTTTCTTCCATATGTTTTACTCAGATCAGTCAATGGGAAATACCAGCACAGTCAACGGAGGGCCACACAGAGAGACCGTCACTATTAATGGAGATATCGTGACCCCTCAAGCCTTTGGACTCCTTCTTGATTTCATGTATGAAGGAGTACTGCAATTAGCAACCCACCCCCCTCCTGAGGACGTGCTCGCCGCAGCCAGCTTCTTACATATGAATGATGTGGTGCGAGTTTGTAAGAGAAGACTTCAGGGTCGAGGATTGGCTGAGGCGGATAGCACAAGAGTAGAAGTTGGAGCAAATGAGTCTGCTAAACCTGGAGGGCTTGACGGCTCGCCTAGAAAAGACGTACCTGGTGCAGAAACAGGAAGAGATGGAGGACTAGAACATTTTCATCAGTCGAGCCAACAAATGTCACTTTATCTCAATACCAAGGCTGAAACACAAGCAGGGATGGCTAACCTCCTCACACACAGCGTGGAGAGGTCAGAGATGGCAGACACCACCCAACCGGGAATGGACTCGCTACCAGCTGTTAGTAATTCTTGTTCAGGACCATCCACATATCGTTCATCGCCTAGACCTGACAAAACCAGAATATCGGCACGGTCTGCTAGCCTTGAGTCTGCACTTTCAAGTCCGTGCAGTACGACAGAACTAATTCAGACAGAGACTCAACCTGTTGTAGCCACTGCCGTGGCTCTGAGCAATGTGGACAACACCAGCGCTGCCCAAGTACATGAACCTAGTGTTTTCATGCCGACTCAAATACTAAAACCCCAAGTCCAGAATAAAAGTTCTGGGAATCCAGGGTCATCACAGCACATTCAGAGCCAAAACGAAAGGAGACATGAGAACACTTCGTCCAATACAAGTAGAATGCAAAATATGCGTAAACTTTCGCGAAACTTTAGGGGAGGAAGTCTTTCACAAACGTCAGGGGAGGAAAATGAAGAGAGCTTTGAAGTGAAAGTAGAGGCCATTGTGATTTCTGATGAAGAGTCTGATGACACAGAGGAGACGGTGGTCATGGATAATGGCCCAAGAATAAATGAAGATTTAGACGATGGGGACGATTATGACGACAGCAACCATGATGTCGAGGAGCTCACTGATACTCAATTTATAACAGCACACCCATTAACTCATCTTCCCCATCAAGAACCCCTTTCTTTCCCTCCTTCACCGCAAGGTCCAAATCCTTCTGCAGCCGAAACCGCTGGCTTGCCGTCATCCCTTTTTCCTGCCAATTCCCACCCGGAGCAACAGACCATGTACCTCGAGGATTTTCACGACTCCCTTGGGAGTTACATGGAGGATGTGCCTACTTGTAACACTTGTGGAAAGACCTTTTCCTGTGCTTACACCCTGAGGAGACACGCCATTGTGCACACCAGGGAACGACCGTATGAGTGCAGCTACTGTTACCGCAGTTACACACAGTCTGGAGACTTGTACAGGCACATCAGAAAGGCACATGATCACGACCTGCCAGTCAAACGCAGCAGAGTTGAGTCGGACCCTCCACCATCACCGCCTCCTCATCCTCCTCCTCCTCCTCCTCATCTTCCCCAGACGTAGCCATTGATTGTGGTCCAATCTTCTTAACTGGTCATTTAGAAAATTACACAAAATCCTGGTGAAGGTTTTGCAAATGTCACAAAAACATAAATTGCCACGTCTATACATTTGTGGATCATCCCTCAAAACAGTAAACGCTTTGGAAAGGAATCCACTTGACTGCTTCCATGCCACATACAAACAGAACCAATGTAACAAAAACAAGGTTTTTGTTGTTAATTCACTAGTTATACATGTCCTTGATATTTGGATTGTTGCACAACCTGGTTTTAATCTTCATTAATTGTTTTTATAAAAAAAAAAAAAGTAAATTCGACTTGACCAAGATTGGTTCCAGCACACAGTCCTAGTATATTAAAACCTTTTTAATAGTTAATTGCCATTCATGATGGTGTTTTGCATTTTAAAATGTTATGTTTTTGTCTCTTACGGCGTACTACTGTAGCTGGTATGTCAAGAAATAAGCATTCAAGTCCCCCTATTATGCTTTTCAAATATTACTTATTAATTCCAGTTTCACTTTCTGTTATATACCTACGTAACAATGTAACATTTTCAGCCTATGGTCTTCATTGGCTACCTGTGAACGACATCTTCTTTGTCCTGCCCTCCAACACTGTAGTTGTAGCTGAGGCCTGGAAAAGTTTGGTTTGTGTTGTCGACATATCGAGAAGACGCTGTTTTCAGCTCTGCAAATCCACTTTACATTCACTTCAAAAGGATCAGGTCTCACACTGGAACTGATACAGAAACAAGTAATAAAAACTCAGTGAGTGTTTTAGCGCAATTTTCTCACGTCATGGTATCACAACACTAAGAGATAGTAAATGAAAGAGAAAATAAGTTGCTCGAGAATATAACTTTCTCTTGAAATTCAAATGAACTTTCTGAAATCAAATCAGCAATGGATAATAAAAAAGGCACAATCACTTGACTAGTTGAACATCATTTTTTTTATTAGCTCATTATTTTTTACATCTTGTGTTCACTCAATATCCTCGATTTTCTCTGTATCAGCTTCCTTTTCTGCTTTGTCCTCTTCAGATTATTCCTTCTTTTCTGCTTGACTATTGGCTTGTGACTTTGTAAACTCTTCTTCTGCTTTCAAGATATTTGCCAAAACATCCTCTGAAAGCCACGAGTCATCGTAGAAATCAGATACGCCTGATGAGGAAGCCGTTGGTGTGGATGTCGCCATCTTTTGTCGCTTTGCTGAACGTTCTTCCATTTATTTTGCAACAACCTCTTGTCGTTTTCTCATATATTCTTGCTCCTTCTCCAAATCTTGATCGATACCTTCATTGATTTCTTGCCGTAATTCAGTGGAATTAATTGTGCTCATGACTCTTGTGAATACCTTCCTTACGTATTTCTGTGGAACAATAGTTTTATAGGTGAAAAGGCAATATTTTTCTTATTTCCCTTCATATAGTTTTAATTAATTTTTGAAGCATAAAGGAAAGATTTTTGATCAATTCTTTTTTTCTAATATTATTGTAAATTTTAGAAGCTATCGATTGCAATTTGTTTCAACTCGATAGCTATTATGGTTGCTGAGAAATTTGCAAAAAACGGAATTTTTTCTGGAATTTCCAGGAAATCCAAAATCTTTTCCTGGATTTTTTTTTGTGCGTTCCCGAGATTAGACCTTCCTTAACATAATGCCGAAAACCCGAAGTCTCTAGGTGGTCTGGTTGAGGAGTAGATAGAAGTGCAAGATTGGTGCGCACAGACAGAACAGAAATCATGAGTTAACAATTGCAATTTTGTCCGGTGGAAAATTGCGCTAAAAACAATGCCATTGTTCGTATCACTGTGTATCAAGCCCTGAGGAAGCCTCCAGAGCTGAAATAAGGATATGGCAATAGGCATTTCATTTTGGTAGGCCAATCACAACAGACTGGGCCGTCTGGCCAATCAGAGCAGAGTAGGCTTGTGGAAAGGAGGGGTTTAGAGAGACTGAATCTTCAATCAAACCATTTTCAGACTCTTTGAGAAATGAGGTGATGTGCAACGCATATAAGAAAATTAAAGTGTTTTTTTTTTACCTTGGATACATGTAAATCTATTGTAGGAGACCTCCAAAACAAATTAGGAACCTTTAAAATAGCATAATAGGGGCACTATCTCACTACAAGGAAGAGTTTGTCTGTGTATGTGTTCTGTGCATTTTTGTTTGAGAGTGAAAGATGGTGAAACATTTCTTGCAGGTACTATAAATTAAAACCAGCTTTCAGTGCTTTTGGGATCGGTCCATTTATTTGTTGTAAAAAAATGTAGAGAACTACATTACCATTCAAAAGTTTGGTGTCAGTAAAAAAATTATATTTTAATTAAATTCTTTTAGTCGTGAAGGACACTTTAAATTGCTCAAGTGACAGTAAAGACATTTATAATGTAACAATTTGCAATAATTTCTATATTAAATAAATTGTTTCATTTTGAACTTTTTTTTTTTTAACTATTTTTAACCAAATCAGCATATCAGAATGATTTCTAAAGGATCATGTGACTGAAGACTGTAGAGCAAGGATGCTGAATATTCAGCTTTGCCAAAACAGGAATAAATTACATTTTAAAATAAAACAGTTCTTTTAAATTGTAATAATATTTCACAATGTTACTGTTTTTTTATGTATTTTTGATAAAAAAAAGAAAAATAAATAAATAAATGCCTTGGTGAGCATAAGAGACTTTCATCAGAAACGTTAAAAAAATCTTACCGACCCCGAAATTTAAACCGGTAAGGTATTTCAGATTAAAACATATCAGTTACTGATAAATAATGGACAAATATATGACGAAAGTAAAAGTTTGCACAAGGTAAACAATAAAACAAAATTTTAATAGTCATAATACATTGTGACATTCATACTTCAGTATCAGTTTGGTAAAACGGTGGTCAATACCACAGCCCAGTGAGTTAGTTGTTCTGACTTCCAGCAAAGAATAATTTTCACATTTGTTTAACTGTAACAATGTACTTGAGAAGAAGCAGGTATCCAGAATAAAAAAAAATTCCATTATCATTCGTCTACTGGTCTGTGCATCTGCAGAAAGAAGTATTGATTTAGAAGTGAATATTTTAGAGATTTTAATTCAATTGAGAGAAAATGTTTTTTAGTCCATCGGATTCTAATTATGTAAATAAGTGGTTATCAAGAGTTACTCACCGCTTCTGCGAGCTGAGGCCATGCCATAGCCATCACAACTCCATCATCAGATGTGGGAGGTGTCTCCAAGTTCCAGTATGTGAAATTATGGAACACTGAAGAAACTTTAACTATTCTGTCCTAAAAGCAAATGCCAAAACAATTTCTGTTAATAATCTGTTATTTAGAAGTTCATATTTGTGAATTCCAAAGAAAGGTGCAGGTCAGGTCACCTCTTGATCGGACGCAGGCTTTTGGACCTCTTTCAGCACTAGTCCTGTGTATCCTTGTGGACAATGCAATTCCTGACCCTTCAGCCCTCGACCTCTGAATGACACTGTTGTTTCTGCAAAACACAATGTCATTTTTATTGGGTGGAGAGCTTTAATGCGTTTCATTCTCGAGCCGTGCACTGGTATTTGACTAACCGTGTTTGCGTTCCTTCACAGTGGGATTAAAGAACTTGAAGACTTCAGCAGGTCCATCATGCTCTATTTCACAAGGTAACAGGTGGATCTCTGGTTTGTCAGCTTGCTTGAGGGAATCAAGCCGGATAGACGTAACGCAACTGTTCACTGACATCTAGTAAAACAAAGTGTGTTAGGCACAGGTGACTAGGATTGAACTGTCTTATATAAGAGAGACCAGGGCATTGTAACTGGAAGGTTCAACTATGTTGTCAGGACAAGGGTATTTTCTTTCATTTTTGGGAGGCCAAATTTATATAATGTGTTATTAAAAAAAAAATGTTGGCCATAAAAATGGTTTGTTATTGTTGTACGTTAACGTTACCTAACATTTTACATTAGGACACCCGTTTCATTAACTGTTTTGTGTTTCATACTTTGCTGAAAAGCCTATTGAAAACTTCAATGACAAGCCAGGTTCCATTATATACTATTTTGAGTTTTTTTTTTTTTTGAAATGACAATACATCAAATGCCAGGGGAAGAAGGATTACCAATTAATTATGATTAATTTATACCGCTTTATTATTAAAAGTAGTTTATATCAATGTTGCCCGAACTGACCCTCTGTAAACCTATAAAACGGATATATAATTTCCTACATCTATAACTTCTGATTGCAGATATCTTACCGTGCTCGCTTCCCACAATGTTTATAAAGTGTCACATGGGAAAGATTCGTTTACTGTGATTGGACGGGCTGCATTCCTTCGCCACCAGACGGATGTTTTTCGCGGTAAAATCCAAAGTATTGTGCCATCTACCGTTTCGGTGGTGTAACATTAGTCGGATGATGACTTAAAAGAGTCTTTTAATGCTGTCTTTTAAAAAGACAGCATTATTTAATAACTTTTACAATTACAACGCATATAAAACAATCCGAGAGAAACAGATACACAACAAAACTTTTAATAACCTCTGTTAAATCACATCATATGCACCATTTCCACCATGATTTCAAAGCGCTCTACAAGTGCAACACTCATAATGTTCCTACTAGGAACTCACAAGCGACTAGGAACGATATTTCTTTAAGGCGAATGTGTGTCCTTAGGTTAAAATACGGGTTTGATGAACCCTCATATGAGTTTGGTAGATAATTAATTAGATAATATATTTTGATCGTTTTTCTAACGCATCCTGTGGAAAATGTTTGTAATTCCGTGTTTAAAAGTGCCGCAACGTCATGCACAACTGTACAGGTAGGCTGCGAACAAATAGTTGCTCTCTGTGGTATATTTTCCCCTTACGGAAATTGACCATGGTTTTATTATAGTAAAAGTGTAGTAACCGTGTTTGTTTGGCGGATTAATTACCATTTGTTTAACCACAGTTTTACTACAATATGGTTATAGTATGGTTAGTTTAGCAGTATACGTTTCTGTGTCTATTTTGATATCTTGCTGGTGTATTAACATGCATTGTTTCAGAAAATACCTACTGTCACAAGGTGTTCTGGACCGCATGTACTGTGCACAGAAACACTCAGATGGGACTGTAACCCTTCCAGTCGTAGCATCTGTTCTGGCACAGCTTGATCTGGTGGCACTAAAGGAACATGTTGCACATGACAGCTTTTGTGAAATTGTTGATATCCAGGTACATAAGCACTGACAGTTATTTAAGATATGTTTGCTCCCAAGTCACTGAACATGAACATCTGAACCTCAGTATACTGTATACCTGCTTTCAGGCTCCTCCATTATCGAAGAAGGAGAAAGTGAAATCTTTCCATAAGAGGCTTGCAGAGACTGCACAGTCCTTTCTGGTTTCTAAAGGGATAACATGGAGTGAGGATCTGGAGAGAGACATTCCTAGCCGATGGCAATGCCACGGAGATCTTGTCCTGTTTAGTGAAGGCTGCTTCTCTAATGCAATATGGAAAGAAAATGGTGGGTGATAATGAAACTCAGACCCTCTGTAGGTCCAGTTTTTTTTTAATAAAATGATTAGATTGTATATCCTCTATTAACATTTAATTTATCCCAGAATAATATTTTATAGCAATGAATTAAAATGTCTGATTACATGTAAAATATGTTCTTACTTTTTATTTGTTTTAGGATCTGAATTCTGGACTGCTGTTGCCCTAACGCTGGGAGTCAAACGTTTAGCGCAAATTAAAAAAATTTCCCATGATGGTTACCGCACACCTATAGTGACAATGCTTTTAGGAGACAGCAGCTATGTGACACACATCGATAACCATATTAGGTAACCTATAAGTTGCTACTTTATCTGAAGAAATAAATGAATATTAAAATGAATTAATCTGTCTGAAATTTCAGGTACGAGTTTGATGTCACCAAGTGCATGTTCTCTTCTGGGAATATCACAGAGAAGCTCAGAATAGCCTCCTTTAACTGTATCGGAGAGACTGTGGTTGACTTGTATGCAGGTAAAAGCAATGCTGTGTGTTTACCATTTCAGAGTTGGAATGGTTTTTATCACCTGAGATGTATGACCATATTTTACTCCATTGTCCAGGGATTGGCTACTTCACTCTTCCATATCTGGTACATGCTAAGGCTGCTCATGTGCACGCCTGTGAATGGAACCCAGATGCAGTGAAGGCTCTTCAAAGAAACCTACAGATCAATGGTGTGTCCGACCGCTGCACTATCCATCAAGGAGACAACAGGCAGGTGAGGATAACAGCTTGTACACTGAGATACAAAAGTGCTGATTGTCATTATCTTAATTTCACCTACTAATTTTTCAGATAATATTTCACCTACTAATATTTTTGTTGTTGTTGTTGTGGAAGAGAATCAGTTGATTGGGCAATAGAAAGTATATATATATTTTTTGTCTCATTATGTGATACCACAAATCTGGGCAGTTGAATAAATAAACATTTGCACATCCTTTTTAGCTACCTTTAAGTGATCTTGCTGATCGAGTGAATTTGGGCCTCATACCAAGTTCAGAGGAGGGTTGGCCGGTGGCGTGTCGTCTGCTAAAGAGAGGCACTGGAGGAATACTGCATATTCACCACAATGTCACAACACCTTTGCACCATAAACCACCTGAACATACATCTGCTATAGATACTGATAAAGACTCTTCCATCCAGAGAGATATGCAAGCATGGACTGCTTGGGCTTCAGGCGCAGCCAGACGCATCTGTACACTCTTGTTAGACATCACTGGAAGTGAATGGAAGACAAATATCAAGCACATAGAGCATGTCAAAACATACGCACCACATATCAGTCATGTGGTTCTGGACTTAGAGTGTAAACCTCTCTGATAAACACATCCACTCATGTATAAAGTTGAAAGACCCTCTGTCTGTAATTAGCTCTAGTCAATTTAACCCTCTGATTGCTGATTTTTCACCATCTATTTTTTTTGTGTGTGTGTGTTTAAAATGCAAATTGTTTTAAGTGTTTTGTAATCATTTTAAATAATAATAATAATATTTAAAAAAGAAAAAACTTTTAAAAATCTGGTGACAGAAATTCATAAAGAGCAACATCAATTATTATTTTACAAGAAACCTTCAATATTTATATGGAATTTCCCCAATACTAATAAATAATTATATAATATACACTACCATTCAAAGGTTTAAATGTTAAAATAAAGTCTTTATGCTCACCAAGGCTGCACTGATTTGATCACAATACAGTATTTTTTTTTTTTTTTTTTTTACTGCATTTTGAAATAATAGTTTTCTATATATTATATATCTATATTTTTATATGCAGCCATTACTGCAGTGTACAGTGTCACTTGATCCTTTGGAAATCATTTCTTATTATCAATGTGGAAAACGGTTTTGCAGCTTGATTTTGTTCTGGAAACTGCAATTCTCTTACGGATTATTTGACGAATGTAAAGTTCAAAGGAAATAGTATTTTTATAACACAGAAATGTTTTGTAACATTATACAAGTCTTTACTCTCACTTTTGTTCAATTTAATGCATCCTGATTAAGTATCTTAAAAAAAACTAACTGACCCCAAACTGGTAGTGGTAGTGTATGCTCTTTCTTTTTCTATCCCAAATCCCATTGAAATATAGGGTTATAATAATGTATGTAATACATTGTGATTGTGTGTGTGTGTGATAAATATGATTTTATTTGTCCTCAAAGTGACTATAAAATGTAATTCACTTTTCCATTGGTTTTAGTGAGTGACAGAAAGTGAATGTGAAATGAGTGAATACACAGCAACACACTCCACATACACTGATGCATTGATAATGCACACAATCATATTTATCAAATCAACCAGCAAGTACACACAGACATAGATTCACCCACTGCAAGCAACAAAAAGACTCAAACAATATTTCATCCTATCATCTTTTTTCATATTGCATTATCAAAATCTTCGGAACGAATTAATATAATGTATTTGTTTAAGCTCTAGTTCATAAGTAATATGATGTATTTTATGTTGCTTTAGTCCTGGTGTCCATTTTAATGGACATGAAAATAATTCAAAAAATAGCTGTGCATACTTTTTTGGTTGGTTTTTAGGCAAAATTTCTATATGGGAGAAGATTAAATATCAAGTGTTTTTTTTTTTTTTTTTTGCTTAGTGGAATAAAAAATCTGGTCTGAAGGGTTTTAAAATCTTAAAACGCTGAAGAACAATAATCTCGCTCACGAATATGTGATTTTTGTCCATGGACTCCACGCGGACGTCTGCGCGCATCGTGGACGCGCACCTGTTGCTTGGTCTTCCAGTTTCTCTGACGCGCAGACAGAGCTGCAGTGACTGAAAACTTTTGTTCCGGGACGCGACGTTTGTTTGGCAAAGCTGGAAGTCAGTGAGCTCGCACGGAGAAGGACACGAGAGAAAGAGCTAGTGTGGGAAAATCCTGCGCCATTGGTAAGTGAACATTTGAAAACACGTTTGAAAAGATGTTGCTAGAGATGTTATAGATCAATTTAATATGCGACAAACTGTATTACACTCTTTGTTTATATTCTACCTTAGAATAACACTTCCCTATAAGATACAACGAGAGTTTTTCAGTTGTTGATATTGTCACGAGCGATGTTTATTTTATCATTTCCCCCTAAGATCTTAACGTGTGGTAACATTTGTATTTTATTTTCCTACTTGTTTGTTTTAACAAATTTATGTTTAATATCGGACTCTTTTTACATGTAATGTTGGATTATTTAGTTCAGTGAATTTAATGTTCTTGTGTGTGGTCCATGTGTTAGAGCAGCGCAGATCCTTCAGGGCTGCATTTCCCAAAAGCATCGGTTCTACGATCAACTTAGGTTTACGATGTTTTTGGGAAACGCAGCCCTGCTCTTTATAAGTAACGTTATAGCTGGAGGAAGTTGTCATTAGTGGTGCTTACTTTAATCCTTTCTATTTTCCTCAAACATTTAAAGAATGAGGAAAAATTATTTTGGATACAGACCAACCCAGTTGTAATTGAAGGTTATTGAATTTTTTTTCTCACTCTTCTACCATCCGTTGAGCTCAAAGGGCATTTACAAGGCTTCCGAGTAATAATCATCATAAGTGTCTCGTTTAAAAAAAGGTTTATTAAAGCTCTCCACCCATGGTTGTGTGTCCTTAAAGCGTGGTAACTCTTGTGATAAGCTGGCTGCCTGTTGTTTTCCTCTTTTCCTGATGACATTCCAATGCTTGGGCCCCTTTTCCCACACCCGGTTGGCCTTTAGCTATTTAATCTCAAACAACATAAAATTTATTGATTTGCTGTCCATAATTTTACAGTGACAAATCAAAACAAGGTTCTCATGCTCTCTGGCCATGTCTTCCCACCAGAGAATTATTTTCGTCCTTTCAGTAAGAACATGGTGAGAAGTACCAATTTATTTTTTGCAAAATAAATACATTTGCTTGGCTTTAAAAAATGATTTATTAATGTTAATATGCTTATACTTGATTTATGTGGTAGATACAGGGATAGGAATATCTCTGCTTCCCTGTTGTGATATTGACTCATTGGTAACTAACTAATTTGCATGTTGAGCTGCATGTCACAGTGTGTCCTTGTGCTTGTTTAATTACTCAGCTTCTGCAGAGAGGTGTTGAAGAGCCACTGACACACTGACACTGGCAGACACTGCGTGAAGGCACTGAGAAAGGTCACTCCCTTTATTTGTCAGTTCTGCCCTGTGTCCAGGTCTCTTCCCTTTTTACAAACAGCAGGGCTTCCTTTATTTGTGTAACACTCTCATTATATATATATATTAGTCTCTTCTCCTCATCTCTGAAAAGCAAATGTCTTATTCTCGGATGGGTGAGCTTCTGTCTGTGTGCAACACTGGTATGTTCCTTAGTAAATTGTTGCAGGTGGTTCTACGAGTTTCTGTAATTTGCATTTGTGTTGACATAATATATTCTGTTGACTTAATGCATCCAAAGTCTTATTTTTACTATTCCTTAGAAGCAGGGCTTGACTCTTGAGGATGGTGCAGAACATGGAGATCAACGTGTCTTTCCTGACCGACTCGGAGCAAGAATTTATACTAGAGGTCCTTCGGCGGGATGAGGAGCTCAGGCGCTTGGAGGTTCTGCGTGTGAAGTGAGTGTCACTGTTGTGTTCTTGAAATGCAGACTAAAATAAAACTATTTATTTAAAATAAACTGTAATCAGTTTTTTTTTTTTTAAATAGCAATAAATCATTTTCGGGTCTTAAAATATCACCTATTGACTGACTGACTATATTGCGTGTTTTTGTACAAATACTTTTATTCAGCAAGGACATTAAATTGATCAAAAGCTACAGTAAAGACTTATATTGTTACAACAGATATTTATATCTGAATTAATATAGCTTAATTTTTATGTTTATTTAATGTGTACTGCTAGAAAAATAAAATCATATACATCAGAAATTGTAGCCTATTTTGTACCCGATTCTATGGAAGGATGTTGGTCAGGTAAATAATTCTTAATTTGTGTACTCTTAGGAAGCTGAAATCCGAGTTGCTGGAAACCAGAAGAAAGGGTGCGAAGCGTGGCAGTGGGAAATACAGTGAACGCAGCTGTGGCCGCTGCCAAGAGCCCATGGGTCTTCTGACCGGCAACGGCAGCCAATGCAGAGTATGCAAACATCAGGTTTGCAGAAAATGCCAATCGGTTCGACCCAACGCATCTTGGGTGTGCACAGTGTGTGCCAAAGAGATGTGAGTGTGTACCCCATGCCTCCCAGCATCCTTCTCTTTGGCCTCAGTCCATTAAAAAAAAAAAACCTGTCATTAAGAGGCACATTAGACTGGAAAATGAGGCCCTTGCTTAATGGAAAAGGTTAATGTTCAACAGAAACTCAACTTCAGTTTTTATTTTTTTCTCTCTCTCTCTCTCTCTCTCTCTCTCTCTCTCTCTCTCAGAGATCTGAAGATGAGCACCGGAGACTGGTTCTATGACGAGAGGGTTAACCGCTTCTCTGCAGCTCCTGGACACGACTTAGTCCGAGTTTCCCTCAGGAAGAGGCCTCTGAGTGAGTACAGGAAGCAGATGCCAGACATTCGGATAGAGCAATGTGAACCTACTCTTTCTGTTTTTATAAAGGGTGGAAAGTAGATTTTCTTTGTCTGTGTTCACAAAGAGGAAAAGAGAGAGGAATAATGATCTGGTTTACTTTAGAGAATAATGGCTGGCAGTGTTTTGAGATTAATCATTATACACCTCTTACTTCCCCATTTTGAAATTTACATCTCTCTGTTTTAGTTAAAAAGAACGAGACAGCTGGGGAAATGCTGTTAAACAGAGCTGACTTGAATTCCAGCCAAGCTGTACCTGTGCCCAAACCAAGACTAAAGGACATCGCTCTAGCAAATAAGAGGTGTGTCGTCATCAACACTATTTATACAGTCTCATGTTTCTACTGATCGAACAGTGTAATGTTCTTCTTTTGAATATTTACAATTGCATACTTTTTTAAAAAACTATTGTGATATCACTCTGGTCCATTAAAGGTCACACAGACTATTTCTGTGTTAATTATTCATCCTTATATAAGTACAAACCTGAATGCTGTTTCATGTTTTCATGTTTTATGGGGACTTTCTATAGATAATGATTTTTATATTGTACATTCTGTCCCCTTACTCTAACCTACTCCTAATCACAATCCTCACAGAAAACGTTCTGCATTTTTACATTTTGAAAAAAACATCAGTTAGTATGATTCATAAGCTGTTTTCCTCATGGGGACCAAAAAATGTCCCTATACGGTCAAGGATTTAGGATATTGGTATCTTTGTGGGGACAACAAGATCTTCACAGATCTTTTCTGTACAAGTCTCCGCAGGCTGTCAAACTCCAATAGGTGCAGTTTTATTTAATGATATTTGGTTACGAGACACACAAAAACAAATGCATGTGATAATATAAATGTCCAACCTTTGATTTGAGAACTTATCAGTTAATATAGTCATATGGACCACTTTTATGGTGCTTTTAGCGTCCTTTTTGGAACTTGACGATAAGGACGTTTTTTTTGTGTGTGTGTGTTCTACGGGAAAAATAAAAGCAAATCAGTTTGTAATGGTGTTAGGATGAGTAATTCAAAATTCTATTTTTATCTGAGAGTGTACTATTCCGCTAACCTTTTGATGCCAGTATCACAGTGGTTGAGGTGTTTGAATGTGATTTATTAGGATGCCAGCTCTGTCTAGCATCTGTGCTTGATCCTGTTTCTTTCTCTCAGCTCACCTCTTGAGGCTTATGAGGGACTTGATGTGCGAGAGCAACAACGAAGCGACACAGAATCAATAGAAAAAGCCAGTCTGGGCAGCAGTCGCACTGAGACTGAATCCTCCCACAGTACCCCCTCAATGCAGAGGTAAGATCTTAGCCAGAGGCACAGAGATCCATGACTTGTGATGTAGCAGTGTGATGCAAGCCTCTGATTTGCTTCTAGAAAAGAGGAACTGACAGCCAAGACTAGTCCCACAAGCTCTGCTGTGTCCATCCTGATGGCCCCCAGTAACAGTGAAACCCCCGCTACCATTGAGACAGTAAGTGTTTATTCATACTTTACCCAGTTTAGCCATGTGCTTTTTCTCTTCTAATTCTGCTTATGTGTCACCTATTCCCATGAATTTTCCACCATCGTCCCACCAAAATAAGGCCTCATTAATTCATCACATGAACTCCTGCTCTGACTCTTTGCGTGACGTGGATGGGCTTTTCAAGAAAAGTGTCAGAAGAGTGCACAAACTGTCAGGTAAGGTTATATTTTGAGTATACAATACTTTTCAAAAGTCTGGGGTCAGTTTTAAAAAGAAAAATAGATTTGAATAAGAATTGAAAGTGACAGTTATAATGTTACAAAAGATTTCTATTTCAAATAAATGCTGTTGTTTTCAACTTACTTTCATCAAACCTGAAAAAATATACTGATGCTGAAAATTCTGCTTGGCCATCACAGGAATAAATACCATTACAGTCATTTTAGATTATAATATTTCACAATATTGCAGTTTTAGCTGTATTTATGATTAAATAAACTGGTGAGCATAAGAGACTTCTTTCAAAAACATTACAAAATCTTACTGACCCCAAACTTTTGAATGGTAGTATACATACATTTATTTTTCCACTCTGGCTCTTAAATGCGCAAACACTGTTTTCTCATAGATATTAAACCAGCCTCCACACTAGATTTACATGAAGATGAAACGGAAAGCGCTGCGCCATCTATGAGAGATAGAAGCAAGTCTGTTCCTGGCCTTAATGCTGTGAGTTAATTACGAATAAAGTTCAAACCATTTAAAATATTTGCACTGTATTCTTCACATGTGCAATCTAAAGTGACCTGATTGGCATGCATGAATTGTTTTATCAGGAGGAGGAGGAGGAGGAGGAGGAGGAGGAAGATATTGATAACTTGGTGAATATACACAGGCAGAAATTTGGTAAAAGCTTGGGAAGTCTGGGAGGCTCAAGGGTAATCTACCTTAATTTAAATATTCGTTTAATTATGAATATTATTACATTTTAAAAGAAATTATTAATAATAAACTTGCATTAATCAAGATAAAGTGCAGTTTATTTATAGTTTAAATTTGTCTTATGTACAAACTAAATAAAATGAAATATTAGACACTTGAATGTGCTGGGCAGCTTTTTGTTTATTTCTTATTCCACAGAGCACTCTTGGCAGTATGATGAGTGTGTACAGTGAAGCAGGAGACTATGACCGTGTGGAAGTGAGTGGAGATATTGTCTTCTCTCTCAGTTACGATGAGTCCAGCCAGAGCCTGTCTATTGTGGTCCATGAATGTAAAGGGCTGGCTTATGCTGATGCAGCAAAAAAGAAGTGCAACCCGTAAGTGGGCCTCCACACAGCCTATGAAGTGATTTCTTAAGAGGGTCTCAGTTCTTTACTGCCTTCCAAGAATAATAATTTTCCACCCGTGAATCATTCCATTGGGTTTCCCCATTACAGAGGGAAAATTACTCAGTCTGCTAAACTCCCTGAATTGGTTGATTCCTTTCCACAGATACGTCAAGGCTTACCTCCTCCCAGACAAGAGCAAGAAGAAAACTTCCATCAAACATAACATCAACCCCAGTTTTAAGGAAACACTGAAGGTATTGTTTCAATTTCTGTCAGATAGTATTTTTAAAAAAGTGTCATTTTAAATACACTGATTCTCTGCTAAACTAAACTCCCTAAAATAAAAAATTGTCATGGCTTGGAACAAGAAATACTATCAGAAACTGATACCACTGAGTAACACTTATGTCTATATGTAATGCTTTAATGGCAGGTAATTACAACACTGCACACTAACATCTAGTTTCGAATGGGCTTGATATTGACAGAAGATAAGTACACTTATCAGGGAGTCACAGCGAGACAAATATTAGTTTTTATGCTTGCCTTGTTTTAATCTAGAATAAACAACATGTGCAGTTCACACAAACAGATTAAACAAACTAGCTAAAGCTCCATCATGGCAACCTCTTACTTTTAAATAACATTTCATCTTGACAAACTGTCTTGTGCTCGTTTGTGTTAGTATTCCATCAGCCGCACCCAGCTGATGACTCGCACACTACAACTCTCTGTTTGGCACAATGACCGTTTTGGCCGCAATGCCTTTCTGGGTGAGGTGGAGGTACCACTGGATAGCCATGACATTGACTCTGCAGTTGTAGAGTGTATGGCTCTTAGAGGAAAGGTAATACACTTTCATGGTTGTTTTGATGCCACAGAAATGTCACTGCTCTAAAATTGTTTCGTTTCATGTTCCCTTTATGTTTTTTCCTGCGTGTCTTCATAGGCAGCTGCCCATTTAGCATCATCTCCATTCGATCAATACAAAGGAGAGCTGGTGATTTCACTTAAATATGTCACAGCAAATAAGACGCATACAGATGACTCTAATGGAAAAGGTGAGGAAACACACAGTTAACATATCTATTAAAATCTTTAGCTTGTGGTACATAGTAAATTATGCCTCTTTTCTCCAATAAAGGGAAAAAGACCAAACCTGCAGATGGTGCTGAGCTGCATGTGTTGATCAAAGAGGCCAAACATCTGACAGCCATGAGAGCTGGAGGCACATGTGATTCCTTTGTGAAAGGGTTTGCAAGCATCTGTTTCATTCCCTCTACCCAATTTAAAAGGACTTTTTCGTTTTTGTTTATTTTTGCCGATAATTCTGCCCCTCAGGTATCTGCTGCCATCAAAGAGCAAGTCTTCCTCAAAGAAGAAGACTCCAGTTGTGAAGAAGACAAAGAACCCAAATTACAACCACACATTTGTGTATAAAAATCTGAGTCTGGAGCAGCTGAAGGACATGTGTCTGGAGCTCACTGTCTGGGACAGAGAGACCCTGTCCAGCAACGACTTCCTGGGAGGAGTTCGCCTCAGCTTGGGAGCAGGTAGGAGAATCCATTGCTTCATATTCCTTGAGTTGAAATCAATACAGAAGCCTTTAACGTTGATTAAATGATTGGATACACCAAATTAAGAAGTGTCCCTGTTACACCATCCAGGTGTTTTTTTCAGTCAATTTTTATTGATATTAATAAAACTTTCTGTTTTAAATGTATTTTAAAATGCTATATTTTTTCCTGTAATTGCAAAGCTGAATTTTCAGCATCATTACTCCAGTCATCAGTTGCACAATATCCTTCAGAAATCATTCTAATATGTTGATTTGGTGCTCAGGAAACTTTTCTTGTTCCTATCAATGTTGAAAACGGTTGTGCTGGTTAATATTTTTGTGGACACCATGATCTTTTTTCTCAGGATTCTTTGATAAATAGAGTTCAAAAGAACAGCATTTATTTAAAATAGAAATCTTTTGTAACATTATACATTACAATTTGTAATTTATAAAAAAAAAAAAAAAAAATGTTGATCAATTGAATGCATCTTTGCTGAATACAAGTATTCAAGTCATCTGAAACTGATATTTGCACAGAGACTGTCAAGGAAGGAAATGATGAGTGGGTGGCAGACTCCACAGGGGAGGAGATCTTGCTGTGGAAAAAGATGATGCAGTACCCCGACTCTTGGGCAGAGGGCACTCTTCCACTGCGCTCATCCATGGGAAAAGCCATATAAAGATATTGTGCAATCCCCCCCAGGCCATGATCAGGACAGAGGTTTACACATTCCACAACGCTTGTGTGTTTCTGTTACAGCTGTGCATCCCTGTAACATTTTAAAGACTTTTTTAGGTTAATGCATCTTTTATATTTTAAACATTCAAGGCAGTTCAAAAATAATGATGTGGAAATATGCAGTGTGTATATGTTAATTGTATTTATTTCCTATAAACATTGCAGCTAAATGGATGTTTTCAAATACATCATCATTTTAATGCTGTCCAAAAAAATGAACCTTTGGACACAGTAAATGTTTTATTTGAATAACACTTTGGTTTTAAATGTGCACTTGATGTATGGCCCAAAATGTTTCACATATTTTAACACAATGTATTTTAATGACATAATGCAGATTTACTCCGTGAGCACATTATTTTTAGGAGCTACATAGAAATACTTGCATTTAATAAATATTAAATATTTTTAAGAATCTGCATTGTGTGCTGTGCACTCGATTATAGATGGTTAAAATTATTTTTCCTCAGAATGTGTATCTTTTGCAACCCTGCCTGGCAGTTTTCCCACTTGCAGATTAAAACCTGTTCCATATTAAATCACATTTCCAGCTGTGATTCTCTATTAATAATGGCTACAATATGTGGTTTCAAATGACTATTTGTCTAGGAAACAGGCTCAGGGGGTGCATGCATCCTGATGACCAACCGCAATAAGGAAAACTCCCACCCACAACATCACCATGCCCCCCACGTAGATCTGGAGTTGATCAGATCGAGGTTAGTCACAGAAGTCCCTGTTCATCTCCAGTCTCTCTCGCTCCTCCTCAGTGAGGAGGTACTCCTCTACATACGAGTAGAGCTCATCAGAGGTGGTGGGGTTAACAAAGCGCTCCCGGTCCACACCGTATTCATCCAGCAACACCATGGTGAAATAGGCTGTCGAGATATACAGTGCCTGCCTGTTACATACAAAAAACAAACATTTACCTCTTTTAGATTGAAAGAATACATTCATAGTACAGAGCATCAGCAAAATGATTTCCTTCAGTATAGAGTCACTGGTGATGCAAAACCTTGCGAAAGTGTCTTGTCCAAAACTGTTATGTGGCTTGTATAAAAATAAGATCACAGCGGCCGGTTGCATAAACATAGCCATAATGTTAAGACAGTGTCTTAAGTTCTAGTATGACCTACTAGCAGTTAGTCAGGGGCAGTCAGTCTTAGTTTTCGTTATCAAAGTAGGCTTATCTACGTTTTTTTATGTAACTGATTTAAAAAAGCTATGAACCATCTTAAAGAAAATAAATTGATGTCTAACTTGTAAGACTAGTCTTAGAGGTTTATGCAACCGGCCCCAGGTCTTGAATAGAAATTAGACTGGCCAATATGTCTCTGCCGGAACATAAAGTCAGCATGAAATCCAGTTTGCACCCCATTTTATTTGAAAAAGGATATTCAGTGACAAAACAAGTAATGGGATCTTGATTGTATCAACTGGAAATTGAATGATAGTGTAAATCGCATTGCAATCATTTGCCGAAATGTAATTTGGTTGTACACAAGCCAGAGACGAGACTTGCTGAAGATGGACGCAAAGAGCACTGGAAGCTCACTGTTTGTGATGCTCAAAATATTGGAAGAAAAATATAAATCTTGAATTTGGGGTGGGGGTTTATATGAATGTATCTTCGTAAAAGTTGATGGCATTTTCTTTTCCTCAATCTCCATATAATCCTATTAAACTAAGTAGTGCGTATAAGTGCAGCGCTGCTTTGTGTACAGCGGTAACCAAGAAAACGCTATATAAGCGCCACCTACTGACAGAGATAATTTGAATCTTAAATCTTGAAATTATATAATCCAATTTAAATAAAAAACAACTGCTCATGTTACGTGTGTAGCCTCTTTGTTTAGATTGTGATTAAAATGCAGTGGTTGCCTCTAATTTCAAATGGCTACAGATATCTTTTTGTATAAAGTTAGTTTAGCCTGTAATAGAGTAAATAAATGACAAATAAATTTGCTTAAAGAAAGAAAAAGAAAATCGGCCATGAAAAATTATGATCGGTGCATTCCAGATTCCATGTTGACCTTTTTTTTTTGTAATATTGCAGTTGCAAATACAATAGTTAAATATATAATGGTATTTAACATGTAAACACTGCTGTAGATAGTGAGTTACCTAAGACCCTCTATGACCTCAGGCTCTAGACGCTGTTCTTTGATGCGCCCCACTGCGCGAGGTGGAGTCCCTAACAGCTCAATCACGGTCACATGTCGCAGATCCAGACCACACTCAGCTTTCTGTCTCGGAACATTCCCACAATCATATAGTTGTACACTCTTCTTTCCTCTGATTGTTTGTTAGAGTGAAAGAAGTATCCATATTACCTGTAGCATAATGTTCTGAAGCCTGTAGTTCTGGTTAGCATTATCTGGAGTAGATACAACAAGAAGCTTTCTCTTTTCATAAAACTGGTCAAGCAGAGCACCAGCAGACCTGACATCTGTTTTTATCGCCATTACTACAAGAAAAAGCAAACATTTCACATACTTGTAAATGTTTTACAATCAAATATTTAATATGTAATTTCAATCACTATGTAATGAAATATAACTTTTTTTTATATCAATTATTTCTAAACTACCGTTCAAATGTTTGGGGTTGGTATACATGTGTGTGTGCATGCATGTCTTATTTTACGATTTGAATTTATATATGCATTTCAATTAAAAACACACTTAAGCTAAACCACATACTCACATACACACTGAGCAGCCTCATCGGACCAGCTGCGGTTGAGCTGACAAACACGTGTCGCAAAACCTGTCCTTTCAAAGCCAGGATCACAATGGTATTCACATATAGCCCCATAATTATTGCCATCAGATGAGCATATCAGGTAGCCATGCATAGGCGGCTTTAGCTTTGGACACCTTCTCACTGAAGGAAGGAATATTTCACTTTAAGGAATTTACCACTGTTTTTACTTTTTCTAGTCATATTTTAATAATATTGATTATAGTTAAATGGATAGTTCACCCAAAAATAAAAATTCTGTCATCATTTCTCATGACTT
Organism: Rutilus rutilus; assembly: GCF_951802725.1. Lineage (NCBI taxonomy): Eukaryota > Metazoa > Chordata > Actinopteri > Cypriniformes > Leuciscidae > Rutilus > Rutilus rutilus. The sequence goes on along the minus strand of NC_140219.1, from coordinate 16,983,796 downwards.
TTTCCTCTGTGGAACACAAAATTTAGAAAAATGTCTCTGTGCTTTTTGCTCATATAATGAAAGTCAGTGAGGTCCATTCTTTTTGTTCCACAGAAGAAAAACAGCAACAAGAGGGTGATTAAATGATGACACAATATACATTTTTAAGTGACCTGTCCCTTTAACTGTGAAACAGAAGCAAATCAAAGTTCTATGCTGGCTTTACCTTCAACATGCACAGTAAACTTGCAAGTCGCTGAGTTGCGAGCCTGGTCGTAGGCTTTATATCGAATCACATGTATTCCTTCTGGAAAGTCGGACCCAGACTCCTGTCCATTTCGCAAAACCCTGATGAGGGATGACAAAAAGGTAATTTATAGGTACAGTAGAGGAAGTTGGATGGCTTTCATGAAATGTGATACACATACTGTAGTGTTCTGTCAGCTGTATCCTTAGCAACAGGACGCTCCCAGGAAACCACGACAGTTAGTTTTCCTGGTTCTGCTACCTTCACTCTGGACAAAGGACATTTCAGTTTGGGGGGGTCATGATCTGAAACAATGCAATTTTTATTAAATATTATAACGTCTTCTCTATGATTTGGGAGAACTGGAGAAATTGGCCTACATAATGACATAATGGCATTTGGAAACTAAATACATTAGACTAGATTTCCAAATAGATGACTTTGCTGTACCTGCACACGTCGGTTCTGCGCCGCTCCATTTCCCCTCTTCTTGGCACATACGGTAGCGATCTCCCTCAATCTGGTAGCCTTCATAGCAGGTATAATCACACCTGGAGTCTACCACAAAACCACGGGTGCAACTGTACATACCGTGGTCAATCAGAGGCAGAACATGACAACGCACCTCTGAGAGATTCAGACATAATATAAACACACAGTGCAAGTAAGGACAGATTTTGTCAGGTACTCTGCAGCAGCTGCCTAATAAATGTTTTTTTTTTTTTCTGAATCAAAGGACTAGTGTCTGTGGTACAATTTTGACACATTTTAAGTACTTACTTCGGCAGACAGCGGTTCCAGACCAGCGGCGATTGGGCATGCACTGCACAGATGATCGCCCCAGCCGTTTATATCCTCGATCACAGGAGAGCAGACAGCGAGTTCCAAGCGAGCTCTGGTAGCGCCCGCCTCGAGGGGAAGAACAGGACACGTCCCCGTTGGATAGCTTAAGTGTATGGCACCACTGTGGATCTGATGGCAAAAAAAACAAAAAAAAGGTTTTAAAGTAACTGTAGCATTTCACTATTAGTCATACTGTTTCATTTGTGAAAGTACTTACGTTTGTAGTCCAGCTGAGGGGTGTAGTAAGTCTCGTCCTCATGCACAACTTCATTGGTGTCATGGTAGGCAGACGCTGAGCCTGACAGCAAACATAAAATAAAACCTCAAGTAAAATTAGATTTTGGGCTTTGATCTCTAAACATTTCCAAAAAGTCACCTTCCAAAAGATTGAGTCAAAATATTGGCCGGCACATCACAGCAGCAAATCAGCTGCATCATCAGTATCCTGCAGTCCCAGCGCTACAGAAAAAGATCCCCGACCACCCCTGTTTTTGTTTCCATGCACCACAACCACCATCATCATTCTTTCCTCTCACACACTTTTTTTCCGGTTTCACATACATAAACCTTTAAAACTCTATATAGTCTATAACTGTGAGCATTCCCTAAAAATGAGCTTATTACAGGAAAAAATATACTGAGAAGCAACCAAAGTTCAATACTGTACACTACAGTATGTATCAGCATCAACTGAAATCTAGGCCAGAACTGTTTCAACCAATGCCAAAAACATGTTTGCCAAAAGTTGCTGCGCTCTGCGCACAGAAAACTGAAGATTCAGCCAATTCAGGGTTTCCAAGTCTGTTTACTGGATTAGGATCTTTGAAAGTCATTTTATAAAGATTGTCTTACTGGGAGTAAAATATTTTGGAGGGGCTCAGTTTTATTTTAGAACTTTAGTATTTACATGTATACTATTACAGTATGTGTTAATGTTTCAAATTAGCTTTTGTTTTTATATTTTCAACTTTCATTTTAAATTTACTTTTAGTAATTTTGTTGTTTATCATTTTTATTAAAAATATCCCTGTTTACCTTTAATTTATTTTTTATTTTAGTTTAAGTTTTTAATTTATTATTTTATTTCAGCTATATTCCAAATACCAAAGTTTTAGTAAACACTGGAGTGGCTGAGTGTATGTGTATATATATATATATATATATATATTTCTTACTTTTTTTTTTTGTGATAAATTCAAATAATAAAACCAAATGGAATCAGTATAAAGAATATCCATCTTTCCCTGCAGAGGAAACACAAAAGCTGGTCAGAAGCAGAAGCAAAATACCACAGTATGTTTCTGTTTCTGTGAGTTACTTTGCATGTGTGCTTGAATTCATTTGTTTTGGTTTCTTTCTATTATCTATTACCAATCGCGTTTACACATTGAATGTAATAAAATTAGAATCATTCTTGCCCAAAAAGTTTTGGTGGTTCCCTAGCAGACAAGTGTTAATGTCGAGCACTGTATGGAAATATTTCCAAGAATATTCTTGCCCCCTTTTTGAGCAAGAATGATTCTAATTTTATTACATTCAATGTGTAAACGCGATTGGTAATAGATAATGTATTGACGCTAACAAGTTTGCACCAGTTGAAGCTTGCGCAAGCTGTATCTGTATGAGACTATAGAGGAGAAACCAAAACAAATGAATGGAAGCACACATGCAAAGAAACTCACAGAAACAGAAACATACTGCAGTATTTTGCTTCTGCTACTAACAAGCTTTTGTGTTTCCTCTGCAGGGAAATATGGAAATTCTTTATACTAATTCTATTTGGTTTTATTAATTGAATTTATCAATAAAATGTAAGAACTTTATATAAAAGGTGACACAATTAATAAGGTTAGGGGAAAAAAATCCCTTTATAAACGTAAAAAATGCCAAATATCACATACTGATTTAAGTAGGCTAAGTAAGAGCTCATAGAACACTGATAAGAATATTGCTTCAGAATAAAATTACATTTACACCACACATACAGACAAATCCTTTTTGTTTTCCCGGAAAAGTAACTTTTTTCATTCAGACAAGTAAATGACTGATATACAGGCTGAATGTCGAGCCCTACCATGTATGAAAAAGTTTTAGGCCTAAAATTCCCACATATTTCCAGGTTATCCATGACTGTGAGAACTCAGCAAGAAGGTAGTAATTACTTTTTAAGTGTAATATTCAATTATTGAGCTGGCCACCCTGTCTAGGGTGTTTCCCTGCCTTTGGCCCAAGACATGCCAGGAAAGACTACAGTGACCATACCTAGGACAATAAAAAGTACTCAATAAGTAGTTCAACGTACTCTCCCTGATCCCAACAAATCACTGTTTTCTTCTACGTGGTAAAAACTGAGACATGTCTGAGCAAAAGAAAAACTCAATCTAAGCCAATGATGTGTATGGAAAGAGGATAACAGTACGCAAAGTTGTTGCCAGGCCTAGGGGGATCTCATTTCAAATATCCATCCATCCAATTTCCAAACTGCTTGTCCTATGTTGCCGGGATGCTGGAGCTTATCCCAGAGTCTTGGGCCATAGAGAAAACACCCTGGAGTCCTGGACAGATGGCCAGACTTAAAATAAATTGTGTTAAATATATAAATGTAGAATTCATACTCATGGAGACTGACTGCAGCTGTCTACAGTCTATAAAGTTGTATCATACCAAGACTGTGACTCAGCATTTGTCAATACCCAGTATGCCTTACCCTACCTGGAAAACATTATGTAGTGGCCCTCAAAAAAAAAAAATTTCTCAATTTTCACAAACTATTTGGAACTGCGCAGAAAGCCAAACCACTTTACTCACATTACCCACTTTTAATCACATAAAATAACGTAAATATGCAAAATGGCAATACATATTTATGAGCATGCTATTTGTTTCGGTTAATAAGTTCACATGCATAGCATATACATGGCAAGACTTTTATTTATTTATGTTTTGGGGGTTTTTTTTGCCCCCACAGTGGGACAATCAACCCATAGGTGACATATAGTTAAAGTTCTTCCTTTAATAGGTCAAATTAGGGCCCTGTCACAGATGGTGAGCTCACACTCAGTCATTTACTGGGTCACATGGGTTATAATTACAACTGCTTAGACAGTATGGACATCATACATCAAATAGTGAACGTTAATCATATGTTTCTGGCTACATTAAACGCTTAATGGATGAAACAAAGTATGTTTTGTCTATGTTTTGTTCAAACAGCTCATTTGACCAAGTACGTCAAAATTTCATTCACTCTGGACTGGAGTCTGAATCATTTATGATTCTGAATCATCCAAGAAATCTAGTGCGCAACTGAATGGCATTTGAGCTTTGATAATCAGTGGCTAGTGGGAAAACGAGCACGGCTACAACACACAAATAACTTTTAAAAAGTTATTTAGTTTGACAATTTAGCCTACGTACATATACTATCCAATTAATTCGTTCCTAAAAAATAAAATCTCCATTTTTCAACAAAGACCTGATAGTCCGTACGTAAAGTCAAATGTAAAGGTAAACAAAATCACAGCTGTTCTTCATTCGAACCCTACTGCTTAACGAACGAAATACAGGTTGAGAAAGCACAAGTTATGTACAAAAATAACGTATAGAAAGAGAAAATAAAGATCTCTCACCTTCAGTGATATCACCCAGAGTCTGATAAATGATGCACAATTCAACAAAAAGAGTAATAAATGTGATCATTGCATTGGATGTCAGATGGAAATATGAATATAAATGTTGAAAGTAGATCTTTACTTGAGAAAAAAAATCTGCTATTTCCAAAGAAATCGTTCGGATAACTAACTCTTGACAGAGTTTAGTCTCAAGCAGTGAATCCCACGCAGCCTTTCAGAGACTGGCGTATCATACTACAGCTCAGCACAAATTTCTTCCACTAGTCGGACTTTTGCAACTCTTCTGTTAAGCATTTGGACGGACGGTGGCGCTGCTGTTCAATGATCTTATTTCTTGAGGTTGGTATTACCAAAATATTACTTTAGGTCTGTGAATGTTTGCTAATTTCTTAATTGAAAAATGTGTTTTCCACGCTGTAATAGAGTGACGGAAAAATAAACAAACATACCTCAGTGTTGGTAAGATAAAGTAATTCATTTAAATGTATAGGGTAAAATATATCGTCTTTATTTAGAAAATAAATAAATAAAATGAGACCCTTGAACTGAGACAAAAGGCCCCCACATGGTGTTTTCATGATCTAATTTAAGAATTCACGCAGTTATTATTTACTAATTTCATGAACTGGATAGACCTACATTTCAAACATCTCATTAGGCTACTCATGCAGTCTATTTGACAGTAATCAACTATTCACGCCTGAATTCAGTTCAGTAGGCCTAGCCCACAGTGAGTGGCGTCATTCCTGAATGAATCAGTGTTGAATAAGTGAAACTACTTAGAAGTTATTTTTTGTAGTATAAATAATGTGAATAATCAGTGAAAAACGCAACAAGACATAGTGTATTCCACTTGGATGTCTGCAGACCTTTCACAGACTGCGATTCATGACGCCATTTTAATGTCAGCATCCTAAATCCTGCAAAGTTTTTTATATTTTATAAAAAGAAGAAGACCCAGAAGTGCAGTGTTACTCACTGCAGTCAAATGACTTTCAGCTCCTCTCTGGACGTCTAATGTGGTGGAGGGATAGAGTTGTGGATTTGGTCAGAGCTGTTCAACAAAATTTCATTCGCAATACCAAATTGCATTCGCTCCTCCTCGCTGGACGTCTAGCGAGGAGGAGCTAGACGAAAGCTCCACCCATTTGTTATGTATCGGAAGGGGCGGATCGTTACCTGGCTGAACAACACTTCTTAAATTAGAGAAAATAACAAAATGTCAATTCAGTACTTTCATCATCATTCGTTGTGTGTGTCTATTTGTAAAGGATGATATCATATTTCAAGTAGAAGTTTGGAATTGTTAAGTGTTCGATTTGTCACAATACACTTTGAATATTTGTCACTATGAGTGTATTACCCATAGACAGTATATAAACTGGACACAGCGACCCCATTGGATTCAACGGAGACAAGTGAAGTCAATTAGAAGCTCTTACTTCCTGGGGGTCGAGCGTACTGCGCAGACTCAAACTGAGCTTGACGATGTAGATGTGACGTGAGCAACCCGTCTGTCTTCTAGTAGCTGTGCCAAGAGAAATCTAAAGCATTCCCTTACAAAACTTGCAGAGACTGAGAGTGTGAGTAGGAGGTGTCCATGAGCTAGGAGCAGGAGAAACTTTTGCTATGTATTCTGATTAATTATTTTGTCACTTTGCCTCCACGTCCCCCCGATTGCCCGTGAGCTTCTCCTCCTGTCCATACGGTAATTATCTACTGTGCGACAGAGAGTCGCGTGGTTATGACGCAATCGTTAACCTATTTTTACAAAAATAGTTTCTACGGGGCCATATATACAAGGTAATGGAGCCTTTTATACATTTCCGTGTTTCTTTAGAAATAAATAATGGACAAATGGAGTCTTTAAACGCCTCAGATGTAAAGTTATTCGCTGTCAAAGTGACGCCAAAATGAATGGGAGTCAATGGGATGCTAACAGCAGGTGGGGGTCCGCTAGCCAATGGCGGCGCCCGGGGAAACTTCAAAATAATATGAAACCCTGCCCCCCTGGTATTACCAGTACATAATTTCAGCTAAAATCACGCGCCACCTACTGGCACATGTAAACTGTTGAAATCCTCACCACTAACGCACAAACTGACATTTTTTGCCAATAAAATTCAATGTCTGAAAATAACTGTTGTATAAAGTAGCCTATTATAGACTCTGCAATAGAGAATTTATGACATTTACACAATAGAGATTTTGGCAGCAAAATGACGGCAATTGCAAGATGAGGGGTGTTGTGTTAACAATAAACATTTTATGTAAACACTTCTTGTTAGTGTTTCTCCCAATATTTCACAATGTTGCATTTATGTTAAAACTGCTGTGCGACGTGACAAATGTTCTATAGATTTTAAAAAAGAGATTAAAAAAGCAAGCTTTCAACATTTAGGCTACTTAGCCAATGGATTTATACATTTTAATGTGGGAATGGCGAAGAAATAATTAGCTGAAATGTTATTTCTTAACAGAATATTTAGTCAACAACGTATTTTTATTTAATATGCAGATCTTGTAGGCTACTGCTGCAAAACCCCTCTGCAGGCTAACCAAACCATGACTTGAACATATAGATTTTTATCTCTTATTTACCGACCAAATTGAAGGTTGAATCAGTTCATGTTTTTATTTTTTATTTTTAGTTATCAAGAAATAACTATGTCACTGTCTCTTTAATAGACGAATTACTCCCGATCCGCCTCTCCATTTAAGGGCACATTTACTTTTCTCGGCCGAGAATATGTCTTCCTGGTTTCGTGAAACAGTGCTCTGCCTTCCCCTTTAAATGTATTTTGGACCAATGTAAAAGTTGTGGTCATGGGATTAAAATAACTAACACGATTTATTGAGAAAGATTCATTTAAGAGGGAATCCTTGTAATTCCGAAGCGTTTCAACGCGGCAGGTAAGCGAACTCTTCATGTTTAGTCCGCCCTCCTTTGCTTTTCTTAAGGAACTGGCAATGACAAGCCTCGAGTCTTGTTGTTTAAAACAGCTGTGTTGGAGCTCCATAAGCATAAGCATTAGTCTACAGACCGACAAATCAGCGGTATATTAGGTATGTGGCATAATTTATCGATTCATTTTTCAAGGCAGCGGTGAAACTGAAATATCTATCATGCATAGATTCCAAGTTTGTCTCGTAAAACAGTATGTTAAATGCGTGAGCATTGCAGACTGTATCAATATGACGCGCACATTACGCTATAATTACAGCTTCATACACATATTCAACACTTCGAGCAGATATTTTGATATCTTGTGATATTTCAGAGTGTGTGGGTTTACATGAGCTTTTTTGTGATGTGTCAAGGATATGGCAAAAACAATTTCACGGCATGTCTCCATCTTAGACCGCAGAACCATTTGGCTGTTTAATTTCGGTTATCTGTTCAATTACATGATTTAGTTATGTGTTGGGAATTTATGGCACATTCCACGAATACAGTACACTTGGGAGTCCCTCGATTTTTTTTAAAAAACATTAGAAGCACAAATCCCAGTTGTTTATTTAGTTTTAAGACTTTAAGACGTTTTATTGCCTATCAACATTTTATGGTGATTTTGGCCTGTACCACTTTAGATGTCTTGACCTTCTGACTCAATTCTCACATTAACAATTAAATACTACAATGTCATAATTTGGACAGTCAATTTAATTTACATTCAATTAATTTTAGTAAAAACTTTAAATTTAAATTCTGAAATTGTTTTGATTAATTATAATTGTAATTTATGAACTTACCTAGCTGTGTCCCACATTTTCCGTTTCAAAATTTTCATTCGATAAATAATAATAAAGTTATTTTCATTTTCAGAATTTGCACAGAAGTTGCAGTGCTAAATTTGTGAGAAATTTGTCATCATATCAGTATCTATCCACAAACCAGTATTTGAATCCAAACTAGCTAGCCCCTTCTAAGCGACATCTTTTTTAAAATCTGAATTTGTAACCATGTTACATAACTGCAAACACTATATGAAGTGAATGGAAAATACACAGCTCAAATAAAATTCCCTTGGGTTGATAATAAACACTTTCTGAAGGTTAACAATCTCCTTTCTCTAACTTGAATAGTCTGCTTAATGGACACCCTGCAGCCAATCAGAATCGAGTATTCACCCAGACCATGGTATAGAGCTGGTAAGTCCCGCCCCTTCCGTAAAACCCCGCTGGACCTCAAAGTTGAAAAACCGTCAATGCAAGTGAATGGGAGAAAATAATTATTTTCTGGTCCCGTTTGAATTGTGCCATGAATGTGAACATATGTTGTCTGTGAATTTTTTATATAATCTTTCATGTTACAAGTTTGACAGTAGGCTATATGGTATGATTCGTCGGCTACCAGTTGTGGAAAAGACATAACGAGAAAGACTACATGTCGCCTATGTGACGTCACCCCATAAAGTTGACTTACCCGTGGTTTTCACCAACCTCAACGATTTTGTCCTCTCCCTGAAAGAAGGCGGTGAAGTGCACCAAAGACACAGTCATGTTTAGCGGGATCCGTGAGCTAGTGTCCGTGTGCTAGTGGTGGTGACGTTTCAAACGCGTCGAAAGCAGCGAAGAGTTGTAGTCCACAAAGTGCTTTCACACAAAGTCTAACCGTATCAAACTTCTACCCACTAAATTGTAGCATTCTTTACACGAAAAGTTCTATAAAAAATTCACAGACAACATATGTTCACATTCATGGCAAAATTCAAACGGGACCAGAAAATAATTATTTTCTCCCATTCACTTGCATTGACGGTTTTTCAACTTTGAGGTCCAGGGGGATTAGCGGAAGGGGCGGGACTTACCAGCTCTATAATGAAGGTCGATGCATTTTTACTATAGAGCTGGTAAGTCCCGCCCCTTCCGTAAAACCCCGCTGGACCTCTAGGTTGAAAAATCGTCAATGCAAGTGAATGGGAGAAAATAATTATTTTCTGGTCCCGTTTGAATTGTGCCATGAATGTGAACACATGTTGTCTGTGAATTTTTTATATAATCTTTCATGTTACGAGTTTGACAGTATATGGTATGATTCTTCGGCTAGCAGTTGTGGAAGAGACATAACGAGAAAGACTACATGTCGCCTATGTGACGTCACCCCATAAAGTTGACTTACCTGTGGTTTTCGCCAACCTCAACGATTTTGTCCTCTCCCTGAAAGAAGGCGGTGAAGTGCACCAAAGACACAGCCATGTTTAGCGGGATCCGTGAGCTAGTGTCCGTGTGCGAGTGGTGGTGACGTTTCAAACGCGTCGAAAGCAGCGAAGAGTTGTAGTCCACAAAGTGCTCTCACACAAAGTCTAACCGTATCAAACTTCTACCCGCTAAATTGTAGCATTCTTCACACAAAAGATTATATAAAAAATTCACAGACAACATATGTTCACATTCATGGCACAATTCAAACGGGACCAGAAAATAATTATTTTCTCCCATTCACTTGCATTGATGATTTTTCAACCTAGAGGTCCAGTGGGGTTAGCGGAAGGGGCGGGACTTACCAGCTCTACAGTAAAAATGCATCGACCTTCATTATACCATGGTCTGGGTGAATACTCGATTCTGATTGGTTGCAGGGTGTCCATTAAAAAGTGATAGAGGACACAGATTTCTGTGTGAAACTGTTTACCGTTCGAAATTAATAAATAAATGCGCTGGCTACATCAGCTGTGAGTAACCATAGCAACAGGCAGTCAAAGTATCCGTTTACACTTTAATGTATCAAAACAAACATCTAGTTAGCCCAGCCGTCATACACTAACTTACCTGTGTGTTTTAATTATAGGTTAAAAAAAAACGAAAGTGTAACGCCCATGGCTAGACAAGCCTAATTTACATAAAAAAAAAAAAAAAAAAAACGTTTACTTTTTGGCTCGTAAGTTAGCTAAACTGAAGGGTTCTACGAGCTGAGCGGACTATAAATATCTCTGGTTGCTAAATAAACCGTCAGGCGTAACCAGGGAAACCAAGTTATTGTTTGTAAAAACTTTAGATTTCGATTGTAAAACTAATTAAAATATTAACTAATGTTTTAAAAATGTGTTATTTGGCAAGTGACCATGGTATAAGCGGGTTAATGCCCTTCGAGGTGCCCATTGTCAGGTATTAATGGACTTCGGCGGAGGCAACCGCGCAATGGACACCTCGTCGGGCATTAACCCTTACATATTTATCGGCCGATCTTTTGCGTAATCCAACATTTTTCTCGGGGTAAAATAATTAAATACTTGCTAAAAAAAAAAATCACATCTGAACAAAAAACAGTTGGGCTTGACAATAAGGACTGCCTGGTGACCAGTGTGAACAACGTGAGCAATGTTTGGGACAATTGACAGAACTGTCACTGTCCCGATTGGGCCAGTGCTGCATCTTCACGAAAGTTTATTCTTTGCACATGTTTTTAAGACATGCAAATTTAAATGTTCAAGCAAAAAAAAAAAAATCAATTCTTTTTAGACAGTACGCAAATACTGAATTGAGTTCTCTTTCACTACTTCCAATTCACACAAAATTATATTAAAATGCCCATCTTGGTGAATATCCTTATTAACATAGTTTGTTATGTCTTAAATTAATGTAAATAGTTGAGAAATAAAACGCATGTGTAACAGTATACTGAATCCGTGCAGTTCTTAAAGGGATACTCCACTTTTTTCGCGCTGCGTCATATCATTACGCCTGCTGCACTCATGGTACGGCAGGAACGTTTCTTGATTATTACGCAGGAATGAGAGTATAGTTCCTAGCCATATCAGCCTAGAAAATCGCAACTTTACATTTTCCGTCGGTCTTAGTACACGATGTAACTACAGAAGAGTCAAGTTTTAAATAGGAAAAATATCGAAACTCTTTGGTCATTTTTTTTGAGAGAGATGCTAATGGTCATGTCCGATTCAATGATCTATGCTAAGCTATGCTAAAAGTGGTACTGCCAGAGCCGGAGATCGGCTGAATGGATTCGAAAACGGTAAAACTCAACTGTTTAACTCTGGGGGAGTTGTAAAATGAGCCTATTTCCAAAAAAAGTGGAGTATCCCTTTAAAGTGACTGCAGCCTAATATTCCAGTTGCACTGCTGTCTGTTTTAATGTTATCAAACATCTTTGCTCTTGACTAAATTACTTTTGTAACTTTAATAAGGATTAATGTATATTTAATTAATACAATGAAGAATATATTTTACATTTGCTTACTTTATTTCTGTACCTGAAAAGTACTGTTAGACCTGCCTGAAAAACAGTTTATTTTATATGCTTCTTTGTTCTGTTGTATTTATTTATTTGTGTTGGCCTGTTGAATGTTAAATGGATCCACTCCATGTTCAGTAGAATTTTTTTTTTTTTTATGATGCAGCAATAAACTAGTAGGCTATACCTTAATGCATGCATTTTTTAACTTTGCTAATTTAAAGCATGATCAAAATAATAATCTCAATGACTCAAGTCAAGTAACCTTTAGCGCTTTAGGCTATACAATACAAATAGTTTCAAAGCAGCTTTACAGTGATAACAGAAAAATAATGCATTGTGGCTCTTGTTCAGCTGAAGTCAGTTCAGCGTTGATTCAGTTCCATTGTAAAGATCATGAATTATTAAATTAGTTCATTTCATCTAAAAGCAGTTCTGCAAAAAAAAAAAAAATTAATTGTCTGGCTCAGTTCAGTTCTCATACAACAGCGTCAGTGCAGTCAGATCAATAATATTGTTGAATATAAAAGTTAAAATAAGAGAGCAAGTGACAAATATCGGTATCAGAATCAGCCAATAGTTGTTTATTAAAATCGGTATCGGCCCTACTTTATAGTAATTCAGTCTAGTTGCACTTTAAACAGTCTTGATTCGGTATCACATCTTTGCACTTGGTACCGTGCATCATACATTGTGTCATTTGTTTTTTTTCTTCTTTCTACTCAACCCAGTAAACTTTCATTCAGTTGAGCTGCTCTGACTCGTCTGCCGGTGTTAAAGCAGGATACCTGGCTGTGGAATGGCTTTGCTGACCTTGCACAGAACGCCATCTATTTGCACGACACCAGTGAGTTTTATTGCGTCTAAAAACAGAAGAAAATTTTCAGTTGCAGTTCTCCACATGTTCTTTAACCGTACTCCCACTCCCTCCATGTGTGTCTAGTTACTCCACACCTTTTTCTGCACACAAATGTATGTATATTTAGGAGGAATGTCTTCTTGATAGCATTCCAAACGCTTCCCAAACTTGCTGTGAATCTGAAAATCCATTCCAAAAAAAGCCCCAGAATTATGTGAGGATTCTGCTAAAGAGCCAAGAACCAAGTGCCTGATAACTTTTATTGCTGTCCATTAATCATTCTGTCTCTTTTGATTGTGTGTTAGGCGTTGTATTTATTATCTAACATAAGATTCCTTTTTCACCCATAACCCGTGCATACTATGTATCTTCTTCTATAACACCCTATGTTCAGACTATTTCGAGTAAAGTCTCACCGGATTTTTAATGTACAACCTCATTGCTCCTCCTTTCCACCCCCTCTCTTCTTTTTCTACTTGTCTCTGTCTGGACACGTCAGTCACATAACAGGTAATGTTACTGTCTCCTCTTTCATTCCATAGAAACACTGATAACAGCCTCTTTGGTGTCCTTCTCTCTGTCTTCTCACACTCTATCTGTTTCTCCCTTAATCATCTTTAGAATGAACTTCCTCAGTGTCTTATCATACTCTCACTGCATTACAATTTGACAATTTTTGTCAAAACGCCTTGTCATTGTGTTTTCCTTTTTTCTATTTCCCCCAGTCGCTCATCTCAGAATGAGTTATGGGTGAGAAAAAAGGCTTAAAAGTGGCCATTTTGGCAAATAGCACTTACTGTGTCAGATGATCCAAAGGAGTCAAGCAGAATCTACCGGTCTCTGTTTGCAATTAAGTGCATTACTTAATCAATTCACCCACCACCCATTTTTAACATCACCGTTCTCTGGGTAAATCTTAGAGTTATGATGTTCCTTTACTTCTAGTTTAATCTATTGTAATCCACTTCATTTTATTTTCAAGGATGAGCCTATCCCAAGACAAGGAAGACTTCAGAAAAGGTGAAGGTTCCTGATACAGCTTTAATGATTCATGTGTATTTTAAGTGTATATAGTGTTTCCTCTAGAAATGCGCTGCTGATTAATTTTTCATTTCCGCACACCAGAGAAAGTTTCGCCCTGGTCAAGGGGGCAGTGCTCCTGGTGGAAGAGGGGGAGAGGGAGGGATTACATGAAGAAACCGTACCCCCTCTACTTGGTCCTAGGCAAGGAGGCCGAGCCTCTGACACTCAGCGCAGACATTTGCATGCAATGATTTCGTTACTACGACCAGAGGACACAGTCAAACTGGTTAGGATCCCCCAAACGACACTTGTTTTACTACACTGCCTTTCTATGCTTAGGGTCTCTATGGTCATAGAAAAATTATATAGATTACTATTTTTTTTTTACTATATAGAATATGAATGTCTTTATATCATCAACTAGAAATTGCTCTTTGTAAGCCCAACCTATTTTTATAATCTCAAATGACTGGAAAATAATGGAAATTTGTTGATGAAAGCATGCATTTACTCTATTTATTGTCTGTTTCAGACAAATTTATAGAAGTGCTTGTTCTTACTGTCCGTGTCTATTCGACACTATGTTTAGCATAAGTAACGTCACATGTTCTGCAATTTGGTTTCTGGAGAGACTTCTGTTTGTTACATCTTCTGTTACGCAGAAATGACAATAAACCGCTTTGCTTTGACTTCGTTTTTGAACACGGTTGCACAATACAATTTACTGAGTAAATCTGTTTATCAAAAAACAGCATGTCTTACATAGCCATGCATGAGTGCTGTGCTTGAATTGTAATGATGGAAAAAAATCTAATTTTAATTGCTGTGTAATTTAAAATGTTTCTAATGAATCCAGCTCAGACTTCTGTGTCTCATTTAAATACATTAACCCTGAAGTTCTCTTTTTCCCTGCCTCAGGCTGTGCGTTTGGAGTCGTCGAGCCCAGTCAGATTGAGATATTTGCTTATAGTAGGCACGCTTGACAAAAAACAGGAGAGCCTACTACTTGGCATGGACTTTCCAGGCTCAAACAGGTAGGTTTATGAACCATATTATCAAGTCATCATCAGAAGCTTTTATTTCATTAGAGATAAATCCATAAATATTCAATTGTATGTGTGATGTGTTAAATATTTGTATATCTCAGATTTACAGCCTAAATATTATTGCATTTTTGATAACCTCAAATGATTCAAGTAGGCTGCTTTTTTTTTTTTTTTTTTGGAATGGGAATGTGCAGATTTAAAAAAAAAAATGTTTAGTTGCCGTTTTAATGGGATAGTTCACCCCAAAAAAATGTATTCTGTCATCATTTACTCACCCTCATGACATTCCAAACCTGTATGGACAAAAACAGTAAGGCATTTATTTTGTGTCTCACAAAAGAAAGTAAAATTGTTTTGCATCAACATCAGGACGAGTAAATAATACGTTTTTTTCATTTTGGCTGAACTATCCCGTTAAATATAAACTGTTTTACATAAAAATTTACATTATATTTCAGCAAGGCTGTTACGATATGTCTCTCACTCATTGTTTTTTTTTACTCTTCCTTAGTGATGAGTGCACTGTTGGTCTTGTCTTGCCCATATGGAGTGACACACAGGTTTACCTAGATGGAGATGGGTAAGACCATAAAACTGAATCATTCTGACCAGACAGAAACCATAAGTGCAAACATATGATAATAAAGGCATAACATGACATTTACTGTATGGGATTTTAAAAGTTGAATTATAGTACTATGAAAGAGTAATCTTGAAATCATTATCTTATCATCAATCTCAGGTTTCACGTTTCATGCGGTTGGTTTGTAAGGTGAAATGAGCTCAAGGACAAAGGTTTTGTTTCTTTTGAAAATTAGGAATCTGTCACCATTTCAGACATTGAAGCATGGCTGTTATTAGCAATGTAAATGGATATAAAATCATAAAATGTAAACAACATTTTCAATCAAAAGTTCAGTTTGACTGAAAAAAATCCACTTTATATTTTATCTGCACAGTTCAGCAGAACTGTATACACAGTTAAAGCCTGAGCCTCAGGGTTCTGCTTTTCTGACAGTTTGCTTCACTCGTTCTGTTACAGAGGTTTCAGTGTGACGTCTGCAGAAGTGACACGAATCTTTAAGCCTGTGTCCATTCAGACGATGTGGTAAGTTTTAAAGCAGGAAGTGCTGAGGAAACTACCAATTTCCTCAACTAACAACAATATGCAATGCAACTTTGGTCTTGCAGCCTACACGCACTTAATTCTTTGTTTTCAATTATAATGCTATTTTATATTCTATTGCTTTAACTGTCTCTCTTCTGGCTATTAGTAAGTCAACACATGCACCCTGCTAGACATCTGTATAAAGTCTCCCAATTTGCTCTGTGAACGTTGAAAATGTGTTTGTGGTTTGTCGATAGCTTGTTCACAACTCTCTGTCCTGTGATACTCTCACTTTGCACTAGGTCAGTGTTGCAGGCGCTGCATGGCTGCTGTGAACGGGCCGTGCGTGGAGCTGTCATACCTGGCTGCGGGCTGGAGTGGGCACAACATTACAGAGAACATGTGGAATCTGACCAGCACTGCCTTAATGAATGGGGGGCTATGACTGGCCTGGAGTCAGTCAGGAAGCACACCGTAAAAAATTCAGCGTCCAATCGGGAGTCAGTGGAGAGGGAGATCAAAGCCCAACTACGAGATATCATGAGAACTGAGGACTTGGAAAACATTACCTCAAAGCAGGTAAAATGAAAGAGAGCGTCTTTTCTCTGCCTTTGAAACATCATCCCATGATGATCTCCCTCCAATCACCTATAGACCCATTTTTATGATCCAATCAGTTCCACCCTATATTTCGATTGTATTATAACTAACGTTAGTGCTGTCAACGTTAACGCATGCGATTAAATCTTTGTCCAGTTTAACACGTTAAAATATTTAACGCAGCATCCGTATTTTCTGCCATCCTTTGGCTAGCGTTACATTATATGATCACGCTCTTATTCATGCAGATGCTTTTAAACCATTCAAGCGATAAGACAAAAGAGAATGCGCAGGCCAGAATCAAGTTCTCTTTCGCTCTTGAACGAACAATAACACAAACATTTATGCCAAAATGTCCGCTTTGTCGAGTATCCTCAAAAGAGCAGTCTTAAATGGGTTAAATAAAGTCGTTCAAGAGTTGTGAGGGAATGAGACGCGTGTGAGATCCTAGTAACGGCAGACTTATGCTGTCTGTCAGTAAAGTTAATCAAAGAACGAAGTGAACAGAAAAAATTACTCCATACTCTCGACTAAAGAACTTTTGTAGCTTTCATAAGGATTTAATTTATAATTTATGCAGCGCAGACTGTTTGATAACTTCACAGGTAAATATGACATTTATTATTGGTTTATGTGAGGATTGTTTTAAGTTAATTTAAATTAAAAGTTTATATATTTTTGAAGCTTAATAAATGTAAAAAAATACATTTTACATGGGGGGGGGGGGGGGGGGTGAATTATTTTCATCGAGACATTAGTAACTGTATTAAGTATCAGTGATAATGGCCTTGTTTCTTAAAAAGATGCCGGTAAACAATTATTTAAAATATACTATCTTTATGTTGTTTCCACATTAATTTGGCGATTATATTATATTAAAAACGTGTGATTAATGTAGTTTTGTTTTTTATTTTATCGATTGACAGCACTACAAATAATAATAATAATAATAATAATGGGTTGTAAACGCAATTTCATGTTTACTTTAAGATCTTATGTATGAAAATGACATCTGTTATGATTGGTTAACCTATTGCTTAACCTCTTTGCATATGTATTCAACAATGTTTACTTTACGGAGTTGTGGGTTTGCTGTCCATCTTTCAACAACAGCTGCTTTGCAAAGCCAGGATTTCATTGTGACATTGTGAGCCATATTACATTGAAATGTGCCACACAGTATGTAAGCGCTGTACTGAAATGACCAGAGACCTTGGTAAAATAGTGACGTCACAAACATGACGATTTCTGAACGACACTTTTGTTTTTGTCTGCTTGGACTTTGTTTAATATGGCCTCTTTAAGGTTATTCAAAGTACACTACTGTTCAAAACTCGTTAAGATTGTTTTTCAAAGCAGTCTCTTATGCTCACCAAGGCTGCATTTATTTGACCATAAGTGCTGTCTAAAAACAGTAATATTGTGAAATATTACAATTAATTTTTTTTCATATACACTCACCTAAAGGATTATTAGGAACACCTGTTCAATTTCTCATTAATGCAATTATCTAATCAACCAATCACATGGCAGTTGCTTCAATGCATTTAGGGGTGTGGTCCTGGTCAAGACAATCTCCTGAACTCCAAACTGAATGTCAGAATGGGAAAGAAAGGTGATTTAAGCAATTTTGAGCGTGGAATGGTTGTGGGTGCCAGACGGGCCGGTCTGAGTATTTCACAATCTGCTCAGTTACTGGGATTTTCACGCACAACCATTTCTAGGGTTTACAAAGAATGGTGTGAAAAGGGAAAAACATCCAGTATGCGGCAGTCCTGTGGGCGAAAATGCCTTGTTGATGCTAGAGGTCAGAGGAGAATGGGCCGACTGATTCAAGCTGATAGAAGAGCAACTTTGACTGAAATAACCACTCGTTACAACCGAGGTATGCAGCAAAGCATTTGTGAAGCCACAACACACACAACCTTGAGGCGGATGGGCTACAACAGCAGAAGACCCCACTGGGTACCACTCATCTCCACTACAAATAGGAAAAAGAGGCTACAATTTGCACGAGCTTACCAAAATTGGACAGTTGAAGACTGGAAAAATGTTGCCTGGTCTGATGAGTCTCGATTTCTGTTGAGACATTCAGATGGTAGAGTCAGAATTTGGCGTAAACAGAATGAGAACATGGATCCATCATGCCTTGTTACCACTGTGCAGGCTGGTGGTGGTGGTGTAATGGTGTGGGGGATGTTTTCTTGGCACACTTTAGGCCCCTTAATGCCAATTGGGCATCGTTTAAATGCCACGGCCTACCTGAGCATTGTTTCTGACCATGTCCATCCCTTTATGACCACCATGTACCCATCCTCTGATGGCTACTTCCAGCAGGATAATGCACCATGTCACAAAGCTCGAATCATTTCAAATTGGTTTCTTGAACATGACAATGAGTTCATTGTACTAAAATGTCCCCCACAGTCACCAGATCTCAACCCAATAGAGCATCTTTGGGATGTGGTGGAACGGGAGCTTCGTGCCCTGGATGTGCATCCCACAAATCTCCATCAACTGCAAGATGCTATCCTATCAATATGGGCCAACATTTCTAAAGAACGCTTTCAGCACCTTGTTGAATCAATGCCACGTAGAATTAAGGCAGTTCTGAAGGCGAAAGGGGGTCAAACACAGTATTAGTATGGTGTTCCTAATAATCCTTTAGGTGAGTGTATAATAATAATAATAAAATAAAGTGTGCGTGTGCGGACTTCAACCGGAATGCACACAGACTCGTGTCACAGTGGGGACCTAATTAGAGGTTCCCATGGGTAAACAAGCTTATAAATCATACAGAATGAGTTTTTTTGGAAATGTGAAAATGCAGAAAGTTTTCTGTGATGGGTAGGGTTAGTGTAAGGAGATAGAATATACCGTTTGTACAGTATAAAAAATAATAAGTCTATGGAGAGTCCCCACAAAGATAGTGAACCAGACATATACGTGTGTGTGTGTGATATTCTTGTGATGCCAAAAGCTGGATTTTTTTTTTTTAAGCAGCCATTACTCCAGTCTTCCGTGTCATGATTCTTCAGAAATCATCATCCTCTTTTTTTGCTAAAGGAACATTTCTTATTATCAATGCTAGAAACAGTTATGCTTCTCAATTTTTGTACATTTTTATTTTTCAGGATTCTTTGAATAAATAGAAAGTTTAAGTAAATTGAATGTGTCAGTGCTGAATAAAACTATTAATTTCTTTCAAAGAAGCAAAAATAATCTCACCGACCACAAACATTTGAACGGTAGTGTAAGCCTGAAGACACACCTTTTAAAGACTCTCTTATTCTAGAACTTACTCAAGGTTAATGTGTCTGGGCTTGCTGTCTTATCCAGAGAATCTTCGTGGTATGAACATATAACATTCAGGCATCTTTTAGTGAGCAGCTTGATTTGATGTTTGTAAGCATTGTACAGTATGTCTTGTAATATAATGTATAACACAAACCCATGACTTTAGGGTTGCTTGCGCCCAACAATAGCCGGTGAGCTACAGACACTTTTTCTGTGTGTTTGTAGGTGCGAACAGCCCTGGAGTCCAGAATAGGCATAGACATGAAGTACTACAAGGAGTATATTGACAACGAGATGATGGTCACGATGGCACAGATGGACAAACCTTCCAGAATATTGGACTACCTTTACTTGGTGAGTGATGACATTTGTCTTCCGTCTAATCCACTATCCTGTTGTTTCAAACATACACTGTCATTTATTTGTCTTTTTTCCCCCCAAAAGGGTTCAGAATGGAATGCTGCCAACTCTGAAGAACTACAGAAGAACAAGTATACAGATTAAATTGAAATATGATTAAAATACTTTAAAATAATTCAGTAATTTAAAGTAATATTTAAATTAAATAATGATTAAATGATTATATTTGTACTCATTTAAAATCATTTAGTTATTCTTATTAAATTAAGATTTTCTGCAGCAGATGAATAAAAATACCTTTTTTCTTTTTGGTAGTGTGGGCTACATCCTGAATGTTACCATGGAGATTGACAACTTTTTCCCAGAATGCTTCACCTATATGAATATTAGAGTTTACGATGTGGAGGCGACTGACCTACTCTCACACTGGAATAACACATACACGTTCATCAGTGAAGCAAGGTGCTCAACACACACACTTCCTTATTTTGGTTTATGGTTGGCTTGCATTTAGTTTTTTTCTGTGTGCAGACCTCCTACACTGATACTTCTCTTAAAATGCATTAGTTTATATTTAGACACATGTACAGTATGGTATACTTAACCCCCTATGAAAATTATTAGAGTATGTCTTTGTGCGCTATCTCTCCCACACTAACGTTTTATATGTCATTGTTTCGTACTGATGATGATACAGGAAGAGTGGACAGGCCGTACTGGTGCATTGTAAGATGGGCGTCTCTCGCTCTGCCTCCACAGTAATTGCTTTCCTGATGAAGCAGCAGGGCTGGACTTTAGACCAAGCCCTCATCCACGTGAGAGAAAGACGGCCTATAGTGCAGCCCAACGAAGGTTTCCTCAAACAGCTGCATACGTATAGTGGCATCCTCAGTGCCAGGTGACTTGCGCTTTCATTATGGTGCTGTACCGAGATTGGTGCATTCATGCAAACAAGCATTCACACAGAAATACAGACACTTTCCCACTTGTGTAGTTTCTCAATGGATGTTCCGGTACAGACAAGTCAAGTCAAGTCTGGTTTATTGTTGTTCAACCATGTGTGTAAATAAGGGAACTGAATAGTGCAGATACACACTCCTCTGAGAGAAAGAAGTCTCTCACTCACCAAGGTTGCATTTATTTGATCAAAAATACAGTATATAATATTACAATTTAAAATAACGGTTTTCTATTTAAATATATTTTAAAATGTAATTTATGCCTGTGACTACTAAGCTGAATTTTCATCAGCTAATACTTCACTCCTCAGTGTGTCACATGATCCTTCAGAAATCGTATTATTATCAATGTTGAAAACAGTTATGATGCTTAATAATTTTGTGGAACCAGTGATGGATAAATAGAAAGTTCAAAAGAACAGCTTTTTATTTGAAATAGGAATCTTTTGTAACATGTATTTACTCTCACTTTTTATTTATTCAATTTAATGCGTTCCTGCATAATTATTTCTTAAATATTTTTTTTTATTTTTTTTTTAACTCTTACTGACCCCAAACTTTTGAATGGTAGTGCATATATTACACGACTCTCTGGATACTGGATCCTGAAACATACTGAAGCATAAACAGATGACTACATGACTATATATTTACACAATAGATTTCCTACAAGTGTTTAATATACCCATTCATAGACACAAATTTGTAGAGGCTTTTTTGCAGCATATTATGCGACAATTTAGTGCATTTAATGTGACCTTCAATTTCCAATGTGTAGAATGAAATGGCAGTAATGTCAACTGCAGCCTTTTTTATTATTCTTATTTTGAAATAGTTAGCAGTACTATATTTAATTCCAAACATTGCAATGTGCCTTACAGTAAACAGCGCCACAGTGCCCTCTGGAGGAGGAAGTCCAAGTCAGATGTTCGTCAGCCGTCTGTCCACAACGAAACAGCCACAGGGAGTGAACTTGAACAGAAAGAGGAAGAATCAGACAGCCCAGAAGAAGAGCAAAGCAGTGAAGAGGAGACGGATGTAAGGGGATGTGTTTTATAACAGTGACTTTTGATGCTTTTCAGTATCTCTTTAGTTTTCAAATCGGTTTAATCAGGGGTATGTTTATTTCTATGGCTGTGCCATTCTCAGGTCTTTGAGCAGTTTGACGAGAGTGTTCCTGATACACATGGGGCAGAGACAGCCATATCCAACCCACTTATTACCATTCAAGAAAGTGATAAGGTTAGACCAGACAGAGGCAGACAAGTTAAATGTATTACACTTGACCATTTTAAAGGGTTTTAAATGTCTATGTGGATTTATTTACTATTATGAATGTTTTTTTTGTTGTTGTTTTTTAATGTCTGCAAAACTTAATTTCCTAGGTGTCATCCAGCCCCAGCAGAAGTGGCAGGATGGATTTGTTTTCTCTTATGCAGTCTATTCAGCTTGACGATGAAGACAGAGACAGGATCGAAAAAGAGGTGAGAGGAAAAAGTCTGGAATGCAACGAACATTTATTGATATCGATATGTGGGAAAAAAAACAAGTCAAATCTCATGCAAGCAATCATTAACTAAAGAATTCCTGTTTGTCAGAGATATTCTCCTGCGCAACGAAGGCGGAGTCACGGAAGAAGGGGCTTGACTCATCAGAAAACACATGTTGATGTTTCCCCTGGACCAAGCTGCAGACAGTCACAGAACACAAACCAGGATGAAGCCGGTCTCTGAAGCGCTTAAAAAAGGGGTCGTGTTAAGAAATATGGAGAGGCAGGAATAAAAAAGTGATAAGGTGAGGAAAAGGATCACAAATAGTGATGCTAATATAAAGGACACTCTTGCACACAAGTCTTAGCCTTCTGATTGTATCATTCCAAGTTCTTTGAAGACTCAGAGGGAATCTGTTCATATCGTTGCTGTATTTTTAAATAACTTCGCTTGGAGGCAACGCATACAAAAGCACATGGTTACATATCAATAGATATCTTACCAATTTTCCCATACCTGCCCATCTAGCCCAAAACTCTTAATCTGTGGTCAGTTTCAGTTGGATTGTTTAATATCTGCAACAGCTGGTTTCTGTCAGCCACCCATTGTCAAGTGAGTATTGATCAAGGAACCGTTTTAATTGTCACGTTGTGCCTTTTGATATTTCTGTATCCTTTGCACCTTCATACTGAGCCATAAAATTCAGTTTACTTCACAGATTTTAATATGGAATTATAGATTGAGTGGACTTTTTTTTTTTTTTTTTTCTGTTATTTCTCATTATACAGAAACACGAACAATCCTCTCTTATATCGTTTCATTTTGTTCTTAAAAAGAGTGATGTCACTCATTTTAGGAGTCCTATGCAATAATCCACTTTATAGCTGTTTCCTCTCAATGAATGTGAAGCTTTATATTGCCTCTGTGGAGATCAGTAGTTGAAAAAGTATTGAGAAAGCAATCAAGGATTAAACGTTTTAGTATTCCATGTAAACTACCATTCAAAAGGTTTGGGTCAGTAAGATTGTTTTTTTTTTTTAAAGAAATGAGTACTTTTTAGCTTTTTATGAAATAATTTGAAAGTGACACTAAAGACATAATGTTACTATATACTATATGTTACTATACTAATATATATATATATATATATATATATATATATATATATATATATATATATATATATATATATATATATATATATATATATATATATATATATATATATATATATAAATAATATATTTACTCCACTCCACTCTATAGATAGATAGATAGATAGATAGATAGATAGATAGATAGATAGATAGATAGATAGATAGATAGATAGATAGATAGATAGATAGATAGATAGATAGATAGATAGATAGATAGATAGATAGATAGATAGATAGATAGATAGATAGATAGAGTGGAGTAATGAGGCTGAAAATTCAACTTTGTCATCACCTGAATACATTACATTTTAAAACGTATATAAAAATATTATTTTAAACATTACTTTAGATCATAATAATATTGCTCAATATTACTGTTTTTATTGTATTTTTGATCAAATAATTGCAGGCTTGGTGAGAGACTTCATTCAGAAAAAAAAAAATATATATCTTACTGACCCCAAGCTTTTGAGTTGCTAGACAGATGTCCGGCATATTTTTAAAATTTGGAGCTATTTTTCACGTCTTTTTCAATTAAACGGATGTTGTCTAATATTTGTTTTTTAACCTGTATAGTATGCAGGAAACAAAACCTGAGAAGAGACCTGAGTATTTTCCTTAAAAATGTTAATGTGCCACACTTATTTGTTCTGTTTATTCATTCTGCATGATGGTTCAGAGCCTTTAGTTTATAGAGGTGGACCAAAATAACTACTTTTGTTGGTTTTAATATTCATGCAGTTAAAACTAACACAACTAACTCCTACATAATACGTGTCTTTAGCTATAGGGGTGGTTGATTTGTGTCTTTGCATGATGTCTCATGACTGTATGCATGCTGTTTGTTCTGTATGTAATTACGCCTGTCTTTGTGAAGCACAAGTCCTGTATGTATAAAGTATATATACAATCTGCTGTAAAACATTTGTTGAAACGTGTATAGTCATTGCACAAAGTGCCAATGTTGTGAAACCAAAGTTATGTTGTGGGAATGTTCTTAGTATTGAGACACCACTGGTTTTGCAGTTATTTTCCACAAGAATGTCTTAAATTGTGTGTTCGTGATCGATGAAACCCACAGCCTTCAAAGTGCTGATTTTCCTCACCTAATGTATAATGTGCCATGCCTTATCAACATCAAAAACAGTGATAATTTTATTCTAATGCAACTCACTTCCATTGTTGGTATCAGATGGCGTTAAATATCAAGTCAAAGTTGCTGTTGCTTTTTTTCTATTTATGACCTTAACATGTATCTTTTTGATTTGATATACAAGGTTGTCTGTGCTTTAAAAATTAAATTGAATTTATAATGGGAGCTTGAGACATATCTAATTGACAATGTCATTGTTTTTGCATCAATTTGTGTTTCAGGTTTTAAGATATTTCTATTCTTCATAATGCTACTCTAAAAGTATATATAAACTAGTTTTTTACAGATATTACTGGAAATATCTCTGATTATGATGATTAGAACATAATTATGTGTGAATCTGTCAGTTCAAGCACAAGACATGAAAGAGAAGTCAATTTAATAGGCTAGTTGCGCACTGTCTGGGAAGTATAGCTTTCTGGACGTGCGCTTCAGATATTTGCGCACAGAAAACGTCTTGAAAACTTGATTACTGTACCACGTTCCTGTAATAATGTAGGAACCACTTGTTATACATAAATCACGTAATAGTTATTGTTTTTAGTTTTAATCCAAATGCACTGAGTGAAAGATCAGCAATCAAGAGAATGTGACAGAAACAATAGAACTAAGCTGTAAACTGTGCAAAAAAACTTTTTTTGTTTTGTTATTTGGACACATTGCATCCAGGCAAAAATCGGAGGTGGTGGATTGATTACAATCTAGCAAGTACATCTGCACATCCATCTTAAAATATAATAAATAATTAACTGTTTGTGTTGGTCAAATGGATGTGCAGATTTATAGTACCACACATTATTTTAAAATATGTAATTTAATGTTTTTTTAAACAAGTTTTTTGCTCACTAAGGCTGCATTTATTTGAGCAAAAATACAGTAAAAGCAGCAATGTTGTGGAAATATTTTTACAATTTAACTGCTTTCTATTTTTATGAATATAATTTATTTCTGGGATGGAAAAGTTGAGTTTTCAGCATCATTACTCTTTCAGTCTTCAGTGTCACATGATCCTTCAGAAATCATTCTAATATGCTGATTTGATGCTCAAGAAACATTTTCTTATTGGCAGTTGAAAACAGTTGCCTAACGCTGCTTAATATTTTTGTGGAAATCGTCCTATGTTTTACCCAGGATTTTATGATGAATAGAAAGTGTAAATAACATTATTTTAAATACATTTTTGTCCCATTATAAATGGCTTTCCTATCATTTTAGATCATTTTAATACATTCTTGTCAAATAAAATAATGATTTCTTATATATATATATATATAATATATTTAAAGAAAATGTTACTGACCCAAACATTTTCATGGTAGTATACAAATGACATTACTAAACAGTATGCCATTCTTTTTCTTGCGCAACCGAATCATTTTTCAAGATTTCAGATTTGAATCAAACTAAAAAATCAATTGCTCAACTATCCAAATAGTCTGATTGCTGCATGGAACTGTAAATGACTCAATGAACACACAGTTTGAAAGATGAGAATATTTATATTTACAGACAAAGCCACTATTCAGGATAGTAATAATAAAACAAAAAAATTAAATGAATTTTCGCCTTGGTTCACCAAGTGCGACACCACCCTCTTTCATGGCCGTCCAGAACGTCTGATTCTGAAGTGGGAGAAAAGGCATATATCAGTCTCTGCACTTACATCAATAACAGGCCATCAATATATAATATTTGAAGACTCAAAGCAGAAATGCATTCAATGACTCACCGCCTCCGAGCGAAACTTCCACGGTATCTCACGGTAAACAATACGTGTGATGCCTGCTTCGCGACACCGCTGAGCAAGCACATCACCTACGGCACGGCAAGCCGCTACAGACCGTGTGGAGCCCAGCTCGCGCTTCAATGCCCACTCCTTCGTGGAGCAAGACAGCACAGGAACTATTGAGTCACTTGAGAACACCTCAGCTGTGATGTGATGCTGCGTGCGTCTGAACACCAACCTGAGGAAGGTAAGGCATACGTTTAATATACATGTACAGTGTACAATTATGTTTGTATCTGGAAGATACTATTACGATGCTGTTAGTAGGGATGTGCTCAGCATGTTTTACTAATTACATCTAGGCCTATTCCTTTAAACCATGTCAAACAATTGGGATGCTTACAAACCTGTGATAATACTCTCTAGAGGGCCACACTGTAGCCCAGCCTCGATCCTTTACTGCAAGGGCCATCTGTTCCAGGTTTCTTGGGTTTCGGTTAACAAATGTTTTATTGATGGCTTCATTATCACTAACCACTGGTTCTGGATCAGGTGCCGCCTGACTGTATTTCCGAGCTGGTGGAAAGAGACACATAATGAGCATCATTTTTTAAATAAATCTTCAGATCCCTTGAAAGGTTCCAGCCATTCTTCTAATTCAGTCAATCAATATGTAATACAGGTGGTCACATTTCCGTCTGTATCACACGAATCTCCAGCTGTTTCCTTTAGTTATTTTATTTGCTTCTGATCCCAAACACAAACGACACTCCTTTTTAGAAAGCAGATTGCGTATTTCCACATCTACTGCCATTTTGTCGCCAGTATAGTTTAACACACACATCCAGCAGAGAGTAAATAATGAATTATTTGAAGGGTCAAGTTATTTACAGTTACTTACACGACTGACAACGAATCCACGCCGCTGCAGCCGCAGATCTCTGACATTGACCTAACAGCGTGCGAACACTACGACAGACATCAGTGAACAAAGCCATTTGACAACTGCAAAAAAGTAATAATAATAAAAAAATACCTTCAATTCTGGTGACAAATTATAGTTGTTTCTATACAAACGGAGATACCATGACCCTTAGTTTTTTTATTATTATTAGAATTTAACCACTCTCTAGTGCGCAGCCATTTTGATGTCACACGAAAAATGTTCCGTGTTTCCGGGAAAAAAGTTGGGCTTCACATGGGTTCCGCTTAGAAATGAATGAAAATAACAATGAAACCATTTTTTTATTTTTTTTTATTTTACATAAGAAGGAAAGTTAATGTATTACAATGAAACATTCTTTCACGTCCTAAACCACAATTTATTAAAAATGGTAGGGTATTCAGATATTATCATGCTGTCCACAAGATGGCACTAGTACACTTTATCCTGGAAAATAAACCTTCATCCGGCGTCTACCGGGCCATCATATGGTAATATCATGGTATTCCTGTCTTGGGGTAACAGGTTGGCTACTATTGCGTATATTAAATATACATGTTAAACATGTAAATAATGTATTTGACATATAAAATTAAGTTGAAATCAAGGTTAAGTAGGCCTACATTCACACGTCTCATTTAATAAATGATAAATAAAATATTTATTCTTTAATTTTGATTAATAATAATTTGTGATTAACCGTGTGAATCAACATACTCTTACACCTGTTGGTGAAGATTATTTAAAGAATATAGGTCAAATTAAACTATTTTTCGCATCGGATCTCCACAGCTTCTTGTAGCCCCCTCCTACATTTTCAGGCAGTGGTGGGCTCACCTCCGGACATTAAGGGATTTTCTGCATGGCTTGCCATTTTAATTTGGCCAATTTGTTTGTGCTGCACTTTTAGCATGCTGTAAAGAGACTGTGCCCCAATATAAAATAAATGGTTCTCTAGCTAATTGAACAAGAATGTTCCTGTGACCCAAATTCTTGCTCTCAGCAATGAGCACTTCTTTGTCCATATTCTCCTTCAGGCCATTAGAATCCTTTTTGGGGAGGGGTGTGCGCAGGTGTGCAAATCACGACTGTACACTCCTCTAAATTGTTTTCCCCCCTCCTTTAATTAAAATGCATCCCCTTGTCATACACCAATAGAGATTGTTAATGAAAGAATATTCCTCTGTCCCATATAAATTAAACCTACGTGAATATCCAACCCAAAGGACCAGACACAAACACTTTACTACTGCACATTCAAAGCAAAATAAAACAAAACTCACTATTGTAATAATGTTGAGAGCCTAAAGTGGAAATAAAAGAATAGAATGAAATATTCCTGCATTCCAGGGCTGGGTTTCCCAAAAGCATTGTGAGCTAAGTCGATTGTAAAGAGCTTGGGTGGCAATGGCCTCACGATCCACTTGGGCTCACAATGCTTTTGGGAAACACAGCCCAAGTCAGTAACCTGGATGTGATGTGTGTATCCATATCCAGAAGGCTATTATTCACACAAGCACAAACCTTGTCTGCTACTTGCTCCACTGCTTCATATTGACAGAACTAAAACTGAAAATCAATGGACTCATTAGATACAAAAATGTCAAGGTTGGTGCAGAAATAATGAAAGATTGCTGAATACAAACTTTCTTTCAAGTGCTTTTGAGCAAAATTGAAAGCAACGTGACACAACACATTTTATTATAGGATTTAAAATATTTATATTTTTTTACAAAAACATGTTTTAGAACATACCTTCGAATTAAAGTTGCCACGTCATGAGAAATCAAATTTTCTTTAAGATAAAAGTACTTGATGTACTGGTACACTACCATTCAAAAGCTTGGGGTTGGTAAGATTTTTTAATGTTTGGTTTCTTTAGTCTCTTCTGCTCAACAAGGCTGCATTTATTTAATCAAAATACGGTATAATATTGTGAACTATTATTACAATTTAAAATCTTTTCTATTTTAATATATTTAAAAAATGTACTTTATTCCTGTAATGGCAAAGCTGAATTTTCAGCAGCCATTCTTCAGTGTCACATGATCCTTCATACATCACTCTAATATGCTTATAAGAAAGTATTTATTTGAGTATATGTTTTGTAATAATGGAAAAGTCTTTACTGTCATATTTGATCAATTTAATGCATCCTTGCTGAATAAAAGTATTCATTTCTATAGTGTACTTTAAAAACATACATTAACTTTAAAAACTCACTCACATCCCCATTCCTGTACAAAAATACTTTTTTTTTTTTTTTTTAAATAAGCTTTTAAAAACATCTGGTCTTCCACAATTTTTTTTATGTTAGATCACCATGACCATCCAAGTCAATGATGATGATCAGAAAACTGGCTTGCTCAGTTACTGTGACTTACAAAAACAAGCGACTTAAAAGAGAGACACCTGGATCATTCTAAGGCACCTGATCATTCCAGTTTGATCCCTATAGTTTGCGTGGCACATTTCAGCTTGGATTGTTTTGATTGTGTCACAGTGTAATGCACGCTTTGCTAAGAGGCTGTTATTTAAGGATGGGGGATTTAATATTGAATCTGACAGCAAACCCACAGACAGTTCGCTAGCAGAGCTGGAGAAAGCACTTCCATTTCAAATAAAATAAAAAAAGATTAAAACTATATATACAGTGGTGGACAGAATTAATGGCACCCCTGGTAAATATGATCAAAAAATGGCTATAAAAAAATAATCTGCATTGTTTATCCTTTTGATCTTTCATTCAAAAAATTCGCAACAATCTAACTTTTCATTGAAGAAAAAGAATTGAAAGTGGGGAGGAAATCACATTATGAAATAAATGTTTTTCTCCAAAACACGTCGGCCACAATTATTGGCACCCCTAGAATTTTTTTACGAGTAAAATATCTCTGAAGTACATTCCCATTAATATTTACCTTTTTTTAGCACACCAGGGTGACTAGGAACATGAAATTGTCTAGCTATGACTTCTTGTTTCACAGGAGTTTAAAATTTAAACACTTATATTAAAAGTCCCCCATGCCTACGGTTAAATATACTGCTGGATCTTATATGTTGTGGGCCTTTTTTTTGCTGGAGGTCCTGGACATCTTGTTCAGATACATGGTATTATGGATTCTAGCAAATACCAACAGATAAAAAATCAAAACCTGACTGCCTCTGCTAGAAATCTTATAATGGGCCGTGGTTGGATCTTCCATCAGGACAACGGTCCAAAACAAACATCAAAATCAACACAAAAATGGGTCACTGAGCACAAAATGAAGCTTCTGCCATGACCGTCCCAGTCCCCTAAACTGAACACTATAGAAGATGAGTGGGCTGAACTGAAGAGAAGAAGTACCAACATGAACTTGTGAATCTGAAGGATCTGGAGAGATTCTGCATGGAGGAATGGTCTCTGATCTCTTGTCAGTTATTCTCCAAACTCATCAGGCATTATAGAAGAAAACTCAGATCTGTTATCTTGTCAAAAGGAGGTTGCAAAAAGTATTTAATAACAGGGTGCCAATAATTATGGCCAGTGTGTTTTGGAGAAAAACATTTATTTTATAATGTGATTTACCCCCCACTTTCAATTCTTTTACTTCAATGAAAGGTTAGATTTTTGCTAATTTTTTGAATGAAAGATCAAAAGGATAAACAATGCAGATTATTTTTTACAGCCATTTTTTATCTTATTTACCAGGGGTGCCATTAATTCTGACCACCACTGTAGATAGATAGATAGATAGATAGATAGATAGATAGATAGATAGATAGATAGATAGATAGATAGATAGATAGATAGATAGATAGATAGATAGATAGATAGATAGATAGATAGATAGATAGATAGATAGATAGATAGATATAAAGCTATCTAAAGATATGTACCAAAGTGTCTGAGAAAAACAAATGACAAATAACACACATCAAAATTACTAATGCTTTACAGTAAAATAAAAAATAATAAAAAAATTTACTAAAAACAAATACTGTCGCAATGATACAAAAATAACACTGACACCACTGTGGGGGACAAACCAATAATACAATTATGATATAACCACTTTCAAATCACCTCCAGTAAGAAATTAAAAACACATGCTAAATAGACGGACAGATAGATAGATAGATAGATAGATAGATAGATAGATAGATAGATAGATAGATAGATAGATAGATAGATAGATAGATAGATAGATAGATAGATAGATAGATAGATAGATAGATAGATAGATAGATAGATAGATAGATAGATAGATAGATAGATAGATAGATAGATAGATAGATAGATATCTGATGAGCACTCTCTGGCTCTCTCAATGTCTCCCTATGAGACCACATGCCTATCTTGATATAAATCAACTTCAGTCAGTATTAGGAAGAATGAGATAAATAGCAAAGTTATTCACAACAAGGTCACACCACACTTGCAAGTGCAATCAGTGTGCCTTAAATGCCATTCATTATATTTGATTGACATAATGAAATTTGTGGTGAACCAAGGTCTTAATGTTTTCTTGTTAAAGTGCTCAGCATTTCATCATGCCTACAGTGAAAGAACGAGCGATACCGAGGAGAGACTTGAACATGGCAGCTGCAAAACAGAAGTAACACTTGTCTGGAATGTGTTGGAGATGTGTTGCTATGCAACAGGGATTCCACAATGGTTACCCAGACATGGTTCGACTGTGTAGATGATGATGGTGTGGGTGAAGAAAAAAAAAAGTGACACAGCCTCCCACATCACCACACATCCTCAGCTCTGTTTGAAATGTCAGAGCGCACACCTACACACACAAAACACAGTGTCACTTCAGAAAAAATGTGATTCATATTCTGCTTACAAGAGAAAACATGAAGATTTAAAAAATGGAGGTTAACCTCTGCATATTCACCCATCAGCATGCACATACAAATACACTCCGCAACCTGTCAAACAATGCAAACATATGTCCTATCGTATAATGTGGATAATAAATCTAGAGGTGTTCAACGATCAATAACAACCTTTAAAAGACAACATTCAACTGACTCTTGTGAACATTCTAGCAACGCCCCTGCGATCAATAGATGAACAAAGCCCAGGTTTGCCCATGTCCTCTGAGTGGCAGTATGTCTCACTGAGTGCCTTTAAGTTAGACCACCTGTTTGAGGATTTCTTTCTCTTTCTCTTTGAACAAAGCTGTGATGTTTTCCTCACACTTTTTAAGTTTAGAAACTTAAATACAGAAATCTGCTACGAATAAGATTTAGGGTGAAAAGAGGGAGTTTTAAATAGATTTCCTCTTCTAGAATTTAAATGTAGGCTAATTGTCTACTAACTAATATATAAAAAAAACTGAAATAATTTTATGAAATTATTCTCATTATTCTAAAAGAAATAAGCGTAATTGTTTACCCAAGTTTAAACAACAAAATTTGATACTGTTCACTTAGCAGACAGCCTACTAAAGTCAGAAACTGAAAAGTAGACTTTGAGTGATTCAAGCACTTTCCAGCTCTTTCCAATGATCTCCTCTCCAATTAGTAGAATTAGAACACAATGTGTTCGTAAGTGAATTATATTGTGACTACTATGTTTGTGAGAACGGAACTGAAGAGTAGGCCTAAACAAGATGGATGAAGTTTGCTACTCCTGTCTCATGTGCTTTACTAGCTTCCGACAGATACCACAGATAATATTTGTTTTCTTATTATTACAGTATTGTTTCCAATTATTTGAATGTTCTTTAAAAAGAGAAGTTGATCATTTGTTACCTACAAATAGTGTTGATAAAGATTGCTGTTGCAGTACATGGAATGGCCACAAGGGTCAAGAAAAAAATCTGGACTGGCTTTACACTAAGCATGGAGTTCAGAAACCACTGAAAGAAAGAAAGGTTTTTCATGGCATCCAAAGATAATGGAACTGTCTGTTGAAGAATAAGATTGACGTAGCTAATCACATTTCACAATCCCAGTCGATGAATCAATCTATAGGCTAATCAACAATGTAGTCAAAACATTCACAGGTTGATTGTAATAATAGCATGTGAAAAAGACGCATGCACACACTGATGCACACAGTCATTAATGTTGGTGTGTTTTCCACATTTTAATCTTTTGAACTGGGAATCTTGATTTCACAGATGCTGTGTTCTGTGTAGCCCTAGGCTACATATGACTTCCATTATTTATCATCCTCAAAAGCCCCTGAGAGAAGGAGAGGCAGAGAGAGAGAAAGAGAGAGAGAGGACAAAGAAAAGCTCCACATCGCTCCTCATCTCTGCGAGCCTTTGATCAACCTCTAGAACTCAAGTTTTAAAAGAAGGAAGGGATTCTGATTGCTTATACGGGGCCGTTGAATGCTTGATTCTTATTGGTTGACGAATGTTCTAAGGTGCAATTATTTTTTAGGGAAAAGTATAGTTCCAGGCAGGTCTTTACCGCATTACAGTTCCATATCACTTCGCCAAATGATTTTATTTATTTCAAAGGTCATTACATCCTACAACAGCAAAATAACCAAAAACCCACTGACCAAGCAAATAAATATAGAAAACAATAAAACCGACAAATTATTTCCAAGTTTTTTGTATGTATTATGCATTTATTAGTTATTATGGATTATTGCAAATCTTTTTCTCTCTCTCCCACTCAAACGCACACAAACACAGTACAGACACAAACTGGCGTGTTGTCAGCGCTGCTCTGACAATTCTATCAGTAAAATATAGTTTAGCAACTTAAAAGCTACATGACGTTTCTCACTATATGCAGATAAACGTAGTTTCGCTATTAGTAGACGCTGGTGCTCTCTCTCTCTCTCTCTCTCTCTCTCTCTCTCTCTCTCTCTCTCTAGTAACTGCATAACAGACTGTTACCAGTGGCTCAAGTCTCTGTTACTAGCTCTAAAATGACGTTTTGGAATTAGCAACGGAGGCTTGGGATGAGATGCGTAAGAAATTAGTCCCACACACAAGAGTGTTTTAAGGACAAAAACCTGACAAACGTCTTGAAATACAACATCTGAACAATGTTTTGAGGTGTGGTAATTGAATAAGTGGTATAATTGACTCCGGTCCAATTAATTATTTGAAAAATAATGCACACCCGAGGTGTAACGTCCAATAATTCAATGGCCCGTCGTCAATTATTCCTTACATGTTCCACACTAACAATAGGGGCTTTCGCACCGGATAGTTACCAGGGTGGTTCCCCCGAGAACTAATGGTTCCCCTAGGAACATTTTCTGGTTGCATTCGCACCACCAGTAGGAACTCTGAAGTGACGTAAGCCGCGCTTGTTGTTGTGACTTTTATTTTGACGGCGCCCAGAGCCTGAGCAAACAAACAGTGCTCGCATTCTCCGTGTTCATTAGTTTACGATCTGTCTAACAGTCCTGTCTAATATGTGATTCGATAGAACTATTATACATAGAAAGTAGACAGTAATGAAAAGTTAGTAGCATATGCCGTGTGGTTGATGTCCAGGGTTTCTGAGCAGAAATACAAAATCATGTTTGGCTTGGTCCCCTCGAAGTTGCGTTGGATTTTCTCCTCAGCATAAAGGTTAAGAGGCCCATCTATCACTATTTTCCATGTTTGAAAAGGTTCCTCCGGTGCGAAAGCCCCTAATGGTTTGAGGTACAGTAGTCAGTAGGTCTTCTTTTATTCTTCTTAAAATGACCAATAGTATATGAAGATTAGTATGAAGATTTCATATTTTTCGCTACCACAGTTTGCATAAAACACAATATACAGACAGTCACACCAGGACTAACTTGTAACTTTTTTGTTCAAAATTTAAATAACGAGTCAATACATCATCAATTCTTCTTTTCAAAATGTGATTCGCTATTGTAAGCCTACTATAAATGTTCATATTTTAGACCTTTCTGGATGGTTTTCTGTGGAAAATGCATACATACGCCACTCACTCATGCATGTCTCGATGAGAAAAATAAAGATAAATAGAGTATGTCGTAAATAGAGAAACGTTGTTGAATAAGTTGAACCTCCACATTCGTTCTCTGTTCAGTCACGTTCCCATTAGGTGTATTTCTCTGCCCTTATTGGATTATCTTGCCTATGGATTTATTAAACTTTGTGTTGGAATGATGTTCATCTTCTGAGTCTTCGTCTGTTTGTCTGCCTGCTACTCACACTCTGTTCTGCAACAGTATTAGGCTGATTTCAGAATCCTTACAACTTATTTCCCCTTTTCCCCTTTATTTTACAACTTGCTTTTGACTGTCAATACAGTGTTGTGGAAGGGGAAAAGAGAGATGAACATGAAGGCTCAAAAATGAGAGGGAGCTCTAATGAGGTAAGTGGCCACTTGTGCTGTTCCCCGTGGAGATGACCCAGTTAAGAGTTTGATCATCCAGGTGTTAGCAATGCTGCCAAGCCAGCTGGGAGGAAAGGAATACTTCATCACTGTCATACCTCTGCACAGAGAATACATTTACCCCCCAATAACCACTATTACCAACAGTCACTGTTAAATGTTGCACATTCAGGGTTCGTACGTTCATGAAAAACCTGGAAAAGTCATAGAATTTTAAAATAGCAATTTCCAGGCCTGGAAAAGTTTTGGAAGAATAAATAAACTCAGAAAGTTTTGGAAAAGTCATGAAAATTTGTTTCAAATTGTTATATAATTGAACATACGCTTAAGTGATAATATTGGTTACTGTAACAAAAGTTATAATTACACTGTAACAAACATAAATACACTGTGACAACAACGTATTATTAGACTTCATATACTGTAACAAATGTCTTATTACACTGTAACAAAAGTTTTAATTACACTGTAACAACTGTATTATTACACTTTAACAAATGTATTTTTACACTTGAACAAACGTATAACAAATGTCTTATTATAACAAATGTCTTATTACACTTAATTAAACTAACAAACATAATTTGGGGAGAGTGGGGCACAACCTAACACTTTTTGACTTTGTCAGTTTGTGTAAATCTACTTGTGGTTCAGAGTATTTATTTTTTCCCACATTAATTTCCCACATCTAGTACAATTATGTGGTTTTGTTTTATTAATACAGTGTATACTTTTTTCTTGACATGCCCAGAAAGAATAGAAGTGAAATGTGACAACATGCCCCATAAGTGGGGTACATTGTAACATGTGTGGGGCACATTGTAACATGACCCTATGACAGCTTAAAATGCTATCTGATCCAATAAAAAAATATATACAAGACAAACTAAAATATATTCTCAATAAAATACAATTCTTAACTTTTTCATATAAAATAATGGCGTTTTTAATTATTAAAAATGAATTCATTTTTGAGTTTGACAACGAACACACTGGAAAACACAGCTATACAACATAGTTCAAAACATAATAATAATTGATAATTTCTGAACATTGACTCTCAGTCTTTATTCACCTTTTTCTCAT
This sequence comes from Rutilus rutilus, assembly GCF_951802725.1. Taxonomy (NCBI): domain Eukaryota; kingdom Metazoa; phylum Chordata; class Actinopteri; order Cypriniformes; family Leuciscidae; genus Rutilus; species Rutilus rutilus. Next base: position 16,946,774 of record NC_140219.1, on the reverse strand, counting down.
GTTTTCTCAATAGAATTCATAAAAGTATAGAATAAAATGGCATAGTTCTAATAGGGGCACATTGTAACGCAGTGTTACAACATGTCCCACCTGCAAAAGTGGGATTTAAACCCTGCTAGTGTCTTCTGCTAGTTAGCGAAGCATTAAAGAACCATATCAACTGTTAAATAACATATTGGAGATTAAAATATCAGATTTGTCTAATTTAAAATAAACACCAAAAAAAGAGATGAAAAATTAAGATAAGAAATTTACTTTTGCTATGTAAATGCTCAGTGTTTTGGCGCAGTTTTTTCTCTTTATAGTGTTGATATGCCAACAAGTAAATACACTAAGTTTCGTCATGCTAGCATCTGTGGAAGTATTTAATACAAGGGTCTTAGAGCTGCATTAGGTTGTGACCCGCTCTCCCCTACACTAAAAATGTTTAATTACACTGTAACAAATGTATAATTACACTTAATTAAACTATAACAAATGTATAATTACGTTAAAAATCTATCGTACTTACAAACGTATAATTGCACTGATAACAAACTTATAATTACACTGAATTATACTGTGACAACAAATCTATAATTACATTTAATACACAGTATTAAATGTATAATTACACTGTACCAAATGTCTTATTACACTTAATTAAACTGTAGTAAATATATAATTACACTATAATGTATAACACTGTAATAAATGTATAATTACGCAGTAAAAATGTCAAATTACACTTAATACACTGTTACAAATGTATTTATACCAAAAATGTGTAATAACACTGTAACAAATGTATAATTACATTGTAACACAAGTTATAATTACACTGAATCAAACAGATAGTTACACTGTAACAAACGTATATTTACACTTAATTAAACTGTAACAAATGTATAATTACACAAAAAAAATTTAATTAACAAATGTATAATTACACTATAACACATATATAGTTACACTTAATTAAACTGTAACAAATGTATAAAGTTGATTAAACTGTTACAAATGTACAGTTACACTGTAAAAAAGTTAAACTGCAACAAACATATTTTTACACTGTAACAAACATATAATTACACTTAATTAAACTGTAACAAATGTATAATTACACTGAAAATGCAATGTTTCATGGAACGTTAAGTCATAAATATTTGCCTCAAAAGTCAAGGAAAAGTCATGGAAATGTATTGGTAGGAATGTGTATAAACCCTGCAAAGTGATTTCTGTATACATGCACTAGAAAAATGACATCACAATGCATTTGTGTAGATAAGATGACTGCATAACTTTACTCAAAAAAGCTGTACCATTACTTAAATGTGAATCTACTGAAGTTAAAAAGTATGGAAAAGTTATTTGAATAATATAAAAACTATTTCTACTTTCCAGTTATGCAGATGTTGTCACATATTTCACCACTTACTAACAGACAAAGAATGTAAAATGTTCAGGATACAAAACATATTTGTTGATATGTAGTTGATTCTTTTAAGTTTTTTTTATTCATTGCTTCCTGTTGTTTCTGAATGTAAAATACCATTTTAAGTCAGATGAGACATTTCAAACTCATCAAAAGTTGTGCTTGCCATGAGTACATTGTTCCTTAGCAGAGTTCCTTACCATCTGAATCCATTACCAAACATAATAAGTGCCTGTGATATTAAAACTTTTAGAGCTCAATGTTCCCTAAAACAAAGAATCTAAATTTAGCACAGATACTGTTTAGATGTAGCTGGATCAAAATGTTCATAAAGATTTGCAGAAGGATACTGCAGATATGAGTGACAAAGTCTACAATTATGATAAAAGTGTAGCTTCTAGCAGTGGTACTGTGCCTGGTGTCTTACTTGAGCTCCATATCCCCCGAAGTAAAGAGGGCAGGCATATCTCTGGATAAGGTTGTGTAACAATACTGGCACTGAAATAGCCAGCGGCTGTAAAGCACAGCTGATGCCCTGCCAGACTCAGAAATGCCTTTGGCAGGGAAGAGTGAAATAAAGCCTTTCATTTTAGAACTCTATTATCCAGACTGCCCGATCAATCTCTCATGGGCAGGGCAATATAGACAGAAATGTCAATCCATTCAGAAGTGGCATAGGCAAACAAAAGAAATATTCAATCCATTTTGAAATCCCTTTTCCAGTTACTAAACACGGATTGATTAATGAGGGAAGCACTTGCATTTAAATAGGATTTCAGAGAAGAAAGGATCACAGCTAACATGGTCATAAAATTGTGCTTCTATAAAGTCACTCTCTTCCTAATCTGACCGTATTTTTATGTTGTTTATTCATTTTTTATATCTCATTGGACTTAAAATGTTCAACACTGTAGCACTCTGAATTCTACTCTAAAACCAACTGATACTTCCTATCCTATAATACTTTTACGTACCTCCCTATGAATTACATTTAAATGCTTTTGCGTTCACTTGCGAATGGTTTGCATTCCCAGAGAAACTTTATGTTTGCTTAGCCGAGTTTCCACTGCCAGGCCAAAAGCGGGCATGCTAATGTGTGCCAGGGCCAGTCACGTTTCCACTGTCCGGGGCTTGATCGGGCCTTGTCCGGGGCTTCCTCTGGGCCAACGGCCTTGGTCCAAAGCGGGCCAGCTCGGGCTTGATGAGTGGTTATGAACAATGGCGGAGTTTACCTGAGTCTCCAGACAGTAGCGCAGCAGATGATTTTATATACCAGCTAAAATCAGCATTAAAGTCTTTTAAAATCATTTTAGCTCAAAACTCACTTTCATACAGCAGCGAGTGTTTGAAATAACTTCTGTTTGTTATCCGATGTGGATTCTGATCACCAGAAATATTTATATGCGATGCAAAAGACTATGTGCTAACCATCACCATAGTAAACATAGTAAATACGACCGCTTGAAGACATCAGACAAATCAGTGTATTTATTTTATCTGTCAGTACGTCTCGTCTCTTTATACCGGACTGTCTGATATCCATATTTAGCTCTGCATATGTCATAAAATAAAACAACTCCGGTTTTTCGGGAGCTTCCTATATTTCTCTGACTGAAAATATAACTGTGTTGGGACTGTCACTGGAAAGAGTGCTAAAGCTCCTCAGGTCGTATTTTTGGTGGAAAATTTGTAGAAATGATCATCGTCCTGTGACTACAAATAAAAAGATGAGACAGATGTGTCCTCTTATTTCTTTTGTGAAATAATGGTAAATACCACTTCATGTCTGTGCGACTAATGTGCAATCTGGACACAAATTAATTCATTATGATCAATGTATCACTTATTATTGTAAAACTGTTGTAAAACATTGATGCTTGCATTTTAAATCTTTAAGTAAATAACAAAAATGCTTTTATCATGTTCGTTTTTCCATCTCGCTAGAGTCCAGTGATTTCTTTATGATTCGTTTTCTGATAAATCTTCCATTTGTTGGTGAAATGAAGGTCTTGTGTTTTAGTGAGGCGCTACAGAGCTTCTGGCCCGACGGTGGAAACGCAGCATGGTTTTGGGCTCGGTGCTACAGGTCCAAGGCTATTAGCCCAGCAAGGCCTGTGGAAAGCCCTGGATCGCACTGACCCAACAGTGGTAAAGCGGCTAATGGGGCCCATCAACTGCTTAGTTACCACCATTATGAAATATGTTCTACAGTTCTTTTGTGTTAAACAAAAGAAAAGGGTTTAATTTTGGGGTGAATTATCCCTTTAAAAGGTTATATACTCACTAACCATAAAACCATGGTCAAAATCTGGACCACCAATATAAAATGTGCTATACTGTACTATTGACATCTGACACTTATTCAAGAATTAAGACAAAAATAATGGGAGAGCTGCTTTCATTATTGACCTTGGACTGAGACAGAAGACCTTATCTGACTTATTCTGTGTCTGCCATTCTAGGCTTCAATTATGTGCACCATAATTGCCACCTTAAAGATGTGCAGCATCTATCTGTCCATCTGCCCCTATGTCAACTTACATATCACATCACAAAACATCTTCTACCTGATCTTCAGGATGATTTTGCAGTGTGTGATAATACTGTGTGATAGTATATTTGCAAGTAATGCCTTATGATTTTTAGGGCACTGATACCGATACCAACAACCGATACCACGCAGCGCATACAGTACAGTGCTTGTAACAAAGAAACAGACAACAGAGCAAACAGAGCAGAATGGATATATCAGAGAAGGATGTCTATGAATTAATAGAAGGATAAACTATTGAAATATTTAAGCCTATACAGCTGCTGTGCACGAGCTGATAAACTAAATGCAGAGTGGATTGAACGCGCAGCGGCACAGACGCACTAGCTTGTTGAGCCATATCCCTTTTTCACAGACATCGCTGGAAAGTTTGTAGTTTGGTCGGATATGTCAATAGCAAAGAAGGTAAAACGAGGCACATATTACTAACGTTAACTGATGGTATAGACACGCACATCTGTTGCATGCTCTTGATGGCTGATTCACAAATGCATGCCTCGTTTGGATTAAAACTAAATTGTTTATGTAAGTAAAAACTTGAACTGTTATGTGATTTATGTGTAACGAGTGGTTGCCTACATTATTACAGGACGTTTACAGGGCAAGAAGTTTACTGTGCTCAAACATTCGAAGCACGTGCCCAGAAAGCGCTTGAATACGCATTGATTTTTTTTCTTACACGTTGTCACGATCCTTGTATCAGGGTTCCTCTTTGGGGACTCTTATTTTGAAATGTATTTTCTGTTCTCCGTATATCATTACTTCCCCGTTCCTGTTAAGTTCCTGTTTAGTTCCTGTTTGCCTTTTGTCTTGTTTATTACCATAGAGATTAATCAGTTTCAGGTGTGCCTTGTTTACCTCTTGTTATGTGTACATATTCCCATGTGTTTTAGTCTTGGTTTGTCGGTTGTTGTCTTTGCATGTTGTGCGAAGCTGTTGTGTTAATGGTCTTTTACTATGTTTTATGTTCCTGATCCTGGTTTTGACCGGATTATCTTTGTTTTTGTCTTCAATAAATACTGCTGCAAGTGCATTCTCACCTCTCTTCGTCCCTGCCTAAACGTAACACACGTCTTCTTGCACTTGAACACCCGTCTTTACGAGTATCCGTAAACATAGGCTTGGTTTCACAGACAGGGCTTAGATTAAGCCACAGAATGTTCCACTAACGTTAGTATTTGGTTCCTTTTTGTTTTTATGAGAACCACATAATAATGTTTTAGGATTTTTTTTGGTTTTATTTTTTGCAACCATAACATTGGTTTTGTTGCAGGAACGTTGCAGGGAGGTTATTTTTGAATGGCATATCAGTATATTACAGTTAATAGGCCTGTTGTTGTGCTGATTGGTCGATTGTTTTGTTCATTGTAACTGTCTATTTTTCACTTAGCAAAAACTTTAACATACAGTTGTAGGTAATTTAATTATGCAGTTAATTTCACACAAGTCTGTGCTACTGCATTTATCCAAAGTTGTTTCATCAGCAACTAATGGTTGTATCTGTGACCAAAGACGCACACAAATTGACCAGCACTGTATAAAAATGACAGATTATTCTCTCACAGAGATTAATTTGGCTGTGCATACTTGACAAACTGCCCAGACTAGATTAAGCTGTGACAGATGAGGTTAATAATGTTGATCCAATGAGGGGTCATGAAGACTAGAGATTTATAAAGCTGACAAATTAAGAATAAAGCTTCCATCATCAAGTCTCATTAAATTCTAATTGTAAACTAATTGTATTTGTAAAGTTAATGTACTCACATTGAGTCAGTTTATGGAAACTGATATATTTACCACAAACCACAAACAAAATCCATTAGAATTAATAGGCATAGCTATAATAAAACAGATGGCAACATTAAGTCCCATAAATCCATAAAAACAACTGTGAAAAGAAAGTATTCCAAAATGAAAAATCTATTCTTCTGATATCTAATATTCAATTAAATTCATATTAATAGATGCATGGACTGTGAGCCTTTAGGTTTGAGCTACTGTATATGCATAAAAGGACAGGAATGCCAATCTAAATGAGTTGACCATTGAAGATCATACTGTAGGTTTGGCATTATGAGGGTTGTGCTGAAAAGAAATCATCTCCTTACTTAAAGTAGGTTCGCAGCTGCCTTTGAAGCAGAATCATTCATCTCATACTGAAGAGAGGGAAAGGAGCCAAGAGCCACAGGCGGCTAACTCCCTTCTCAAATCTCTAATCATACCTTGGACGTTCCCTTTAAAATAAAAGAAATAATTAGGAGGATTTAATGATACAAGGTTGGTAATTATGTGTAATCAAGATTTAACAGCCAAGGTATTTTTTCATTATCATTTTCAAGATATCATTCAATAAACATGCTCCATAGCACTGCATAGGCCTGATACAAAATAATTACTGAATAATTTAGTGAGATTACACTACTATTAGCTGCATCTTATGTTACAATGAGTGTCTCATGTTTTTGCATGTCTAGAATGGTGAGTTTTGCGTAATAAATTCTTTCATAGCATGCCCTTGGCTCTATGTTGCAAGGGATGCCTTATTTCCATAGCAACACTATCTTGGAGCAGACGTATGTGGAAGGTTGGCATGAAAGAAAAAATGGTGGGTGGGTGTGCAGTGGGGTTCTGAAATGAGGAGGCAAAGTCTATATATATATATTATATAATATATATATAAAATGTATATATATATAAAATGTAAATTCATTTCCCAGTTACACTTAATGTTTATTTTTTATATAGCCTATATTTTTTTACATAAACAATGTTAATAATATTCTGTTTATTAAAAACAAAGTATAAATCTCATCAAGTTGGTGTTCACATTTATTCCAAAATAATAACTAAAGGCAGTAATAATTTAACCCTTAAACGCATACCTCGGGTCTTTAGTGACCCGGGATGTCATTCACTACCCTCCTCCTCATTCATTTTTTAAAGTTAGACGTCAACCTTCTTAGTATTCCTCATTCAATTCTTTATAAGCAATATAAAAAAGGCTGTTTTCCCATTCCTTTTTTGTAATATTTTAATAGGGTCGCCACGACCCGAGTTTTGTAATAATAATAATAATAATAATACATTTTATTTAGAGGCGCCTTTCATGGCACTCAAGGACACCTTACAAAATTCATAAAAAAGACATTAAACAATCAAACCAGTACAGCAAAAACATTAAATCACATAAAAGCCTGCCTAAACAGATACGTTTTAAGACGAGATTTAAAAACTGAGAGACTAGAACTGTTGCGAACTTCTACTGGAAGAGAGTTCCATAAATGGGGAGCAGCATAGCCAAAAGCTCGTGAACCCATAGAAGTTGTCCGAGTGCGTGGCAGAACAAGTGAAAGTGCAGAAGCAGATCTTAGAGTGCGGGAAGGAGTATGTATATGAAGAAGATCTTGAAGATATGAAGGAGCCAAGTTATTAAGTGCTTTGTAAGTTAAAAGTAAAATTTTAAAATTCACACGGAATTTAACTGGAAGCCAATGCAACATCTGTAAAACAGGAGAAATGTGTTCAAAGGTGGAAGTTTTGGTAATGACTCGAGCTGCAGCGTTTTGTACCAACTGTAATTTATGAAGAGATTTGGAGGGAAGCCCATAAAACAAAGCATTACAATAGTCTATTCTTGATGTTACAAGAGCATGCACAAGCGTAGCAGTACTCTTGAGTGAAAGGACCGGGCGCAGACGATTTATATTGTGAATATGGAAGAATGCAGAACGGGTAACTCTATTAATGTGAGATTCAAAAGACAGAGTTGTGTCAAAAATGACACCCAAACTTTTGACCTGATTCGACAGAGGAACAGAACAGTTATCTATTTCCACAGAAGAGATATTCGACTTACTTAATGTATTTTTTGAACCAACAAGAAGAATTTCTGTTTTACTGCTGTTCAATTTTAGAAAATTACTTGAAAACCAATTTTTTTTTAATTCACTTAAGCACTCACCAAGAGCAGAAGAGGGAAACTTTGAAGAAGGTTTAGAAGACAGGTAAAGTTGGGTGTCGTCGGCATAACAATGAAAATGGATATCATATTTCCTAAAAATGCTGCCAATAGGTAAAAGATAAATAATAAACAGAAGAGGTCCTAAAACAGAGCCCTGGGGAACACCAGTGACAACATAAGTGGGTTTTGATTTAAACTGTTTAAGTTGTACAAATTGAATGCGATCTGTGAGATAAGAACGAAACCAGCTTAAAGCCATACCAGTAATTCCAATAGATTCCAGCCTGCTCAGAAGTATGGGATGTGAAATGGTGTCAAACGCTGCACTAAGGTCAAGTAGTACAAGTATTGATAGAAGACCAGCATCAGCCGCTAGTAATAGATCATTAGAAATCTTTACAAGTGCAGTTTCAACACTGTGGAAAGCACGAAACCCTGATTGTAACTGCTCATATAAACTATTGCAAGAGAGATGTTCGCGAAGCTGAAGAGCAACAATTTTTTCCAGAATTTTTGACAAAAACGGCAGATTTGAAATAGGTCGAAAATTAGCTAAATTCTTTGTGTCAGTCCCAGGTTTCTTAAGAATAGGTGTTATAACAGCAGTTTTAAGTGCAGTAGGGACAGTACCAGTAAGAAGTGATGTATGCATAATATCAGTGATTAAAGAGGAAAGAAATGATAAACCAGCTTGAACCAAGTGAGTCGGTAATGGATCCAGTTGACATGTGACAGATTTAGATTTTTGTACAATGGAACAAATGTCCCCAACTGTTGGAATTTTAAAAGCAGAAAATGAAAATAAGGGAGATGGCGCAAAGCTAGAATGAGTTTTGTTCCGATCAGGGTTTGGTGAAACCAATTGCTGGTGGATGTGTTCAATTTTCTTATTAAAAAAGAGCATAAATGCTTCACACAATTCTGTGGAGTTTATATGCCAGTTAGAACATTCAGGTGGCTTTAAAATAGTGTTAACCACAGAGAATAGAGATTTTTGGTTTCCTACACCAGATCCAATTAAACCTGCATAATAATCTGATTTCGCTGTGGAAAGTGCAGTCTTATAAACTTGCATGTGATCAGCATACAAATCTTTATGAACTACAAGTCCAGTCTTGGAATACAATCGTTCTAAACGACGCCCCTTGACTTTTAGCAGGCGAAGATCCGATGTAAACCAGGGTGCAGAGTTGACAAACGAAACATTCCTGGTTTTCAGTGGGGCACAAGTGTCAAGGATCATTTGAAGATTGTCATTGTATTGCTTGATTAAATCATCAAGATTCCCAGAATGGTCTTTGTAGGGAAGTGTGGACAAACATTCCCCAAGAATTGAGGGATCAATGTTCTTAATATTACGAAATGTGATTGTACGACTCAGATTAGGCTTAAACACAGATAAAGAGACATTGAAAGACACCAGCAAGTGGTCTGACAATGATAAGTCAGAAGTAGTGCAATTTCCAGGAAACACCCCTGAACAGCAGACCAAATCAAGAGTATGACCTTTTGAATGAGTTGGGACATTGATAAATTGCTGTAGTCCAAAACTATCTAGGCATGATAAAAACTCTCTAGAACATGAATTTTCAGTATTATCCACATGGATATTAAAATCACCAACCAAAACCACGTTTGGAGACAATGAACAAAGAGAAGTTAAAAATGTTGAAAATTCCTGTTGGAATACAGAATTGGCCTTCGGAGGCCTGTATACAATAGCTATGATAGTTGGTATGAATCCATTGATTTGCAAAGCAACAGATTCAAAGGAAGTATAATCAGTTTCAGGAAGAGTTGTAACTTTCCATTTTTCCTTATATAGTACTGCAAGCCCCCCGCCCCGACCAACAGTGCGTGATTTACAGATAAAAGTATATCCAGGAGGAACAGAATGATTCAAATGGTAAAAGTCATTACTTTTTTGCCAAGTCTCAGTAAGACAAAGAAAGTCGAACTTACGATCAAGCAGCAGATCATTCACGAAAGGACCTTTATTAGAGATTGATCGAATATTCCATAGTCCAAATGAAAGATCGTTCTTACCGTTGATAGAGGTGATCGTCTTTGTTGGCTTGACTAAGACACTGTGATCGATAGTCCGAACATGTTTCCTTGGAGGACGAGGTTTCTTAGACCAAATGGAAGAAATTCCACTTGGAGAGACAACCTTAAAACTCCGGCGAGATCCACGATGAACATATTTACGGCGTGGTGTAAAAGCAATATCCTGATGTAGGTTTAAAGCAGACGGAGGCTCGCCAAAGTGCACGCGTAGCTGCAACAATTCCGCTGCCGAGTAGTGATAAAGCGGATACACAGGATGGAAGATTGAGCAGAGGACAATCCACACAACTGAAATCCAGATAGACAGTTTGACGATCATCATTGCCGCAGCTGAAGGAGGATAGAAGAGAAGTCCGGCAGCCTCGAACCAAATTGACAGGTGAGCAGGAATCCAGCAGTGCCGGCAACAGTCTCAGGTAGCAGGTGAATCTCAGTGAATCTCGGTGAATCCAAAATCGTGTACAGACGTACAAAAAAAATTTATGCAGTCCAGGCAGGTGAATAAAACACAGTGAACTAAAAAGGTAATCTAAAAACTAGAAACGTTAAAAACGTTCAATCGTTCAAAGTTCCTCAGAGCAGCGGCTGCTAACAGCGCCAGCGTTCGCTCCACCGGAGTAGATCTGAAAACGTAACAGTAACAGTAACAGTGTAAGTATATTTTCCCTGCACAATAATAATTGAATCTTTGATGACTGAATAAGTGTAATTCACCTTTATTCCACAAGGCAGCAATGTCTAATACACAATGATGAAGTGACCTTTTACTCATAGTTACCGCAGGCAGAAAACAAACAATTAGGAAGTATTATCAACAAAACTTGAAATGGCTCAGCGATTTACTGCAGAGCAAGTACTGAACACAATAAAACATTAGTGTCACTGTCTCTTGATGATGGATCTGGTGAAGAAGCTGTGAGCGATCAAAATATTGATTTTGAAGATGTTGAAAATGATAGTTGTGGGAATATGTTTGAGATCGTGAATATGTGCCAGATGCTGAATGTACTAAGAAATGAGCTCTGACGAGGACAATGATAAAACATTATCACATTAACAGTATAAAACATCTGCTCAAACTGAACCCTTCCAAGCTCCAAAAGGTACCAAAATATGTTTTATTTTATTCTTCTGTAATTGTTACTGTTATATCAGGATAATTTTATATTATTGTGAGAGGTAGAGATCCACCCGTGTTAGATATAGGTCCGGGTCGCTAAAGACCCTAAAATGTATTAATGATTGGCAAAACTTTCATGCATTTAAGGGTTAAACAATATATTTTGTTTGTGAACGGATGTTCAGCTAAATAAATTTATTTTATTTAGTAAATAAATTTAGATTATAAATCTAAATAAAAGACTATTTCTTTTTAATAGTCAACCTATTGTCGGACACTGGTCACAGACACAAAGATGTAGACCTACCTTAAATTTCACAAAGCTGATTGTGACAGTCATCATGTTTTCAGGCCATTTCAAGTTTGATTTTTACAAGATATAAAGATATGAAATCTTAGGGTATGTTTACACATCAACGATATGCTTAAAACTGAGAAGTTTTTCCTTTGAGTTTTCAGCGTACAGACGACACCATTGTCAAAACGATCCCAATCTGCAAAAAACGTCTAAAAACGCTGTATTATGCTGCCAGGCCAGTAGATGGCAATGCAACACTATAGACTGAACCCGTAATAGGCATAGATATATATATAAACACTAGATACCTCGTACGTGCTGTTGGCCAATGGAGGTCGACGTCCGCACACGGCGGCCATCTTGCGACAGGGTGCTCGCTCACTCGTTTAATGGTGCATGTACTTTAAAATAACCATAACTTGCTCAATTTTCTACCGATTTTCAAACGGTTTGGTTTGTTATAAACGTCAGAGATGTAGTTACGACACTGCATACATAAACTGCATACATATGAAAAATTATAACATGCATGTTCAAGCATTCGGAATTATAGCCATGTTAATAACGTTTGTAAGAAACCAAACCGTTTGTAAATCCGTCGAGATTTCATCGAGATATGAGGATTTGTGTACGTGCTGATCATTCACCTTAATGCACAGAGCACTGCCGTAAGATGGCCGAACGGTGATGCCGGAAGTGACTGCGCCATAAGACATCTAGCGTTTATATATGATATCTATGGTAATAGGCATGTGCATGATGTCATCGTTTTCACAGATTCGCATTTTTAGACGTTTTTTACATGGAGACATGTAAGTTTGCGTTTTCAGGCACCCAAAACGCCGTAGACGTGTAAATTAACGGCCAAAATGCATAAAAAGTTTTACGTTTTTAGTTGAAAATGGTGTTCAATTTTGTGCATTCAGACTGTTTCGCAAACGCGTAACGTGTGAAATCAATTCCTTCAATTATCGCACAAATCAATCATATCCAATCATAACCTTGCCTTCTTGGAGGAAATGCCCCTGCTTTCTAGGCTACTCTGAGAAAACAGCATTGTTAGATAAACAGAAGTAACACAGAGTTAATGATTTAACATTTAAAAAAGCACTGAAATAAAACCTGACACTCTACATAAGCATTTGTAACCACAGCTCATTATACTTAATGCCTAACATAAGGGACTGTAACAATATCGCCATTTCCTAGCATTCTGTCATGCTTGGTCGCTTCTTTTTCTTCTCTCCTCCTCTTTGTCTTTCCTTTTTATATCCCATAGTTTAATTTCTGTCTGTTCTATGTTATGGCAGCCACACCCTCATAGCTCAAGTGTTATGACAGCTTTGATCAAATCTTGGGTCTAGACAATGTGATGAGTGGGTGGCCAGATTTTCCTGCTGTTATACACAGCATGCAACTCAGCTGTCTTACTTTATAAAGTGTAAATGGTTTATTAATCATATCATAAGGGTTCTAACCTGAGGGCAGTCCTGTAGCTTTCTTGGTAAAGCAAGGTGAGGTTGTGAGTTTGATTTCCAGGGATTAAGGGACTGGAACGTAACATAAAAATATACAGGAAAGCTATAGACCTTATGCGCCAGAGAAACAAGCGCGCAGCCATCTTTAGAATATTGTCTTTGAACTTACGTTTTTGTGGTCGCTCTGTATATCTCTATGGCATCGCTGTCGAGGAGTAATTAGCTGGTGAAGTGGATTTACTTATTGTAAAGTTAACAAAAGTTAACTTGAGAAAATACAGACCGGAAGACAAAAGACAAGCACTGAAAAGGGGCGGGGCTACATAAGGTCTATAGAAAATGGCTTTGGATCTTGTTTGTGAAAAGAAATACACTGTGGAAAAATAATAAACAAAATGTCTTCAGGGTTGAGATAAAGGGCCCAAAGAACAAACCAAGACCATTACTGTGTAAGAAAATCTTTTAAAACGGGCTAGTCACATAGATGTGTTTTTGCTTGTAAAAATGATGCAAGATACAGCGGAAAATAATGGGAAACTATGCAATGCCTCGAGACAAGTTTTTAAATGTTGAACAACACTTAACTTGACGCTGCAACTTAAAAGCGTGCCGCTCATGCACAAGATACTGAAAGAGCAGCGAGATGCGGTGCAACAGTCAAAGACCAGTGTTGCCCATGGTGTTGCCAGTTTAGGTTTTTTATTTATTTACAAATGTAGTGTTTTTCTCATTATTGCTGCAACTATTATTAATGATTTGTGAATTAATTTGGCTATATCTAAATATATTTGGTAATTTTGGCAAACAAACCACAATTTAGTATTTTAGTCACTGTTCCATAACCGTTCTGTTGTCTGACAACAGAAACAGAAAAATAGCCTACTATATGCAGGCGTGTAACACCTCAGCCCATGACCAGATCATCCCTCCACCAGAGGGAGCCATCACCTGAGATTTAGTGGCACTTCCTGTTTGTATTCTCATTTCCTGTTTGTAGCTTTATAAGCCATGTGCTTCACTGAGCACATTGCAAAATATGCCAGTTGATCTGTCTTACCAAGAGTTTTCTCTTGCCATTGTCTGTTGTTACCCTATTTGTCTATTGATTGGATTTTGTTTTCTGTCTGCCTGCCTTGCTGTGTTTTGAACCTAGCCTGGACTTTGATTACATCTATTGCTTGTCATCTTGGATTGTTTGACTTTGATTGTCCTTGACAATAAAGAACCTCTGCAACATGCATTCTAATTCGCCTCCAGCTATGGGTTCATTACAAAGTGAGAACAGCTTTATTGGGAATGAGGCTGTATTAAAAGAGTATGTGAGCACAGAAAGTTGAACAAACATGAAAGGCTGACACTAAGCAGAATGCAAATCTGACATGGATATCAAGGATAGGCTATGCTAGCATTTAGCTACTTTCCAATTAAAGTATTTGGTAACACTGGCAAAGATACAGAAAACTGCAAAACCCATTCTCTGTAAACTGCATTTAAGTTAGCTTTGATAAAAGCATCTGACTGATTTGTTTTGCTGTACGGACAACAGTAGGGGAGAACGAGGTAATGTGAGACATCGGGTAATGTGAGACACCCCCTATATCTAGGCAACGGAACACAATTTTGGTCATTTGACCATTATGTTTTCAAGCCCCTTTCATTTCACCTTGGCCATGAAGAAAATGACCTCATGGTGCTGTAATAAGCATGTTTTTTTCACAAAAATATTTTTTTTGCATGTAAAAGTAAATTTTCTTGCTGTCAACTTAATCAACTGTTGTGCCAAAGCAAATTGATTCAGGTAGAAAAACTTATGTCATACATGTTGATGAACTACCAACATATAAAACCATGTGATGATGCTAGCTGAAGATAAGCCTGAATTGCTAAGAGAGATCGTTTTTTTCTAAAATGTGGCGGTGGGGTAAAGTGAGACAAATGCTGTGGGGTAAAGTGAGACATGAGGCACAAGTTAAGTTTAGTCTTAAACATATTTTAATGTAATATTACATGACATATGTTTTATTTTTAATGTCATAAACATAGTAGAAAAGCCATAATGCCAAGGCAATACACCAGGAAGAAAACCTGACGGCCCGAATGAGAGGGTGCGCTCCTCTGGGCCCCAGGCAACCCGAAGGCGCCTGTTTTCCATTACCTAGTCCGATAAGAGTGTCGTCTTCCTCCTCTACAACACCCCGAGCATCCGTGTTTGGACCGTCATTGCTCCAGCAGGAGCGCCAGCAGGTGTACGGATCTGACTTTGACCAGAGATGACCCACCCTCCCTGGGGCCGGCCCGGGAGGTCCGCAAGCATGGAGCTCTTCTTCAAATACAAGATATTTTTGGACATTTTTACGAGGAGGAATATCCTTCAGTGTTTCTTTCACCCCTAGCTCACCCAGGATGGTGCACATTCACCGGTGTGCACACCCTGGCACCGAGGGACTGGGTGTCCAAACCAGACCCTATTTACTGGAAGTCTCGCCCGCACAAAGTGCACTTTCTCTGGGCTGGGTCAGGCGGTTTCCCCACCCGGTCTGACCACCACGGTTCTCTGGTCCATGTTCCTTGTCCGAGCGGAGCTTTGTCCCTCCTCCACAAAGACCCAAAGGTCCGTTTTAGGACTGACTTTGCTCCAGACGGAGCTCCAGCGGTGGCGGACAAATCCGAATCTGGCTCAGGACGGGCCACTCTCCCTGGGCTGGCCAGGGGAGGTCTGACAGCATTGAGTTTTCCAAATGTATCACAATAATTTGGACATAGCTCTTTTTTTTTTAGGTGGAATTTCCTCCAGTGTGCCATTCACCCTTATCACGCCAAGGGCTTTGCACCTTCACTTGGATGCACACCGGCGGGTCATCAAAAAATGTGCTTAATTGACCAATCTCCATGATTCTGTTACTAGTCTGACATTAGTTCTGGAATGTGTGGTTGTCAAGCTAGCTGTCAAGATTCTTACTGTTTCAACATGTGTTGTTATGGAAGTTTCAGAGTGGAAAAAGTAAGTGGATCAGTTTACCCCCAGCTGGTTCACTTTACCCCCTTGATTTCTCTGGTCTGTCTCAGTTTACCCCTAAGCTGGGGTAAAGTGAGACACAAGACCACTTTTTTAAAAACAATCATATTTTCACTGCCCTTCGTCCTGAATACATTCTAATAATTTCCATTGCTAGGAAACATCCTAAATTAATGGGAAATGTGTAAATTTAACTGATATATCATTTTAGCTTGCTTAGAGGGGAACGAATGTAAAAAATGTCTCACTTTACCCCACTCTCCCCTACATACTATGTAGCCTAATGTAAAAATAGTACGAATAGTATGCTATTGCATGGGCACCGCTCTGGCTTATGGTGCTACAGAGGTTCGGCGACTCAGGTTTGAGGCTAGGTTGGTGGTCCTTTCCCAATTCCATTTCCCTCTCCAATTGTTTCCTGTCTCTCTTTGAGAATTTGTAAAAAGGCCAAATAATAATAGTAAGTTATTGAAACATACAAATAGTGCAGCTGTGACTAGCTGGGTGTGGGGTGTGTGGATCTGCTAGGATGTCCAGCTTGAGAGGAGGGAAATGGAAATTGGTTTGGTATTTTGTAGCAGATGCTTTGTTTGAGCTAGACTCTTTTGATCTAAATGAAAATCACCAGGGAACAGTGTTAATCGGTTGTATCAAAATCAAAGAGAATGAACACACACACACACACACACACACACACACACACACACACACACACACACACACACACACACACACACACACACACACACACACACACACACACACACACACACACACACACACACACACACACACACACACACACACACACACACACACACACGTATTCCCACACATCTCATTGTAAGTGTGAGCAGTCTGTTCCTCTGGTGACCCGTACCCTAGGAGTGCCATCACTTTGATCTTCCTCAGCCCTAGCATTGTTCACAACTTGTTGGCACGGCACCTCTAATGGAAATAGGCAATCCAGCTGTGGGCGTCTTAGAGCTCTGTTAGAGGAGAGAGGAAAAGAATGAGAATCAAAAACTAGTCTCATGTGCTGCACGTTTAAACAACTTGAGAAGAGAAAAGACCTTAAAGACCATTTAAATAGCTGGTTAGCTATAAGTTAAGTTCAGCAGTTGGGCAACGAATGAAGGATGGTGAAAGTGAAACAACCCATCTGAGACAACTGCATTCTGGGAAGACGCTGTGGCTAGGCTGGAGATGCAGATGTTCTTATAGCCCATTCATTGCATGCTCTTTCACACTATCTTCTAATTTATACTTCACTTCACTCCTTTCCTGAGGTTTGGCCTTCACTTGCACACTTTTCTGGCAATTTCATTTTACAGTCAGAAAAGAACAGCATTAGCATGGCTGTGCAATTAGTACAATTTATTTTCTCTAATACAGACCAATCACACACACAAAAAAAGTGTTATATTGAACCACAGTGATTTTCCCTGGGGTAATGCCACCAGAATCATTTTTATGAAACATTAACATATTTCATCAAGAAGTGATAATGAGTATGATTATTCTTTAATTGCTGCAAGTAAAGGGCACAGTCATGCTGTGTTATGATAACTCCCAATACTGTTTTGTTAATGTAAAAATGTTTTATATTCACCCTGTAGCTAACATTTTGTAAACTGCAGCAGTTTTAAAGGGATACTCCACTTTTTTCGGAAATATGCTCATTTTACATCTCCCCCAGAGTTAAACAGTTGAGTTTTACCGTTTTAGAATCCATTCAGCCGAACTCCGGGTCTGACGGTACCACTTTTAGCATAGCTTAGCATAGATCATTGATTCAGACGAGTCCAGTAGCATTTCTTTCAAAATGACCAAAGAGTTTCAATATTTTTCCTATTTAAAACTTGACTCTTCTGTAGTTAAACCGTGTACTAAGATCGACGGAAAATGAAAAGTGCGATTTTCTAAGCCTATATGGCTAGGAACTACTCTCATTCCGGCGTAATAATCAAGGAACTGTGCGGCCGTACCATGGGTGCAGCAGGCGTAGTGATATGACGCAGCGCCTGAAAATAGGTCTAATAGGTTAGACAAACTTAGTCCCGGTCACGTTGGAAGAAGTTACCGAGCTGGGGACTATTTTTAGGCGCTGCGTCATATCATTACGCCTGCTGCACCCATGTTACGGCCGCACAGTTCCTTGATTATTACGCCGGAATGAGAGTAGTTCCTAGCCATATAGGCTTAGAAAATCGCACTTTTCATTTTCCGTCGATCTTAGTACACGGTTTAACTACAGAAGAGTCAAGTTTTAAATAGGAAAAATATTGAAACTCTTTGGTCATTTTGAAAGAAATGCTACTGGACTCGTCTGAATCAATGATCTATGCTAAGCTATGCTAAAAGTGGTACCGTCAGACCCGGAGTTCGGCTGAATGGATTCTAAAACGGTAAAACTCAACTGTTTAACTCTGGGGGAGTTGTAAAATGAGCATATTTCCGAAAAAAGTGGAGTATCCCTTTAAGACTGCTAAATGGTTTAAATAAATACAGTTCTCTGTATTTATCAAAAGTTTGGGGTCAATAATATATAATATATATATAAATCAGTATGCATCAGTATGTAGGGTGCATTAAACTGATCGAAACTCAGTTAAAAATGTTTACATTGTTACAAAAAACTGCTATTTCTAATTTCTTATTGTCATGGCTTACTCAAAAATATTAAGCAGCACAACTGTTTTCAACACTGATAATAATAAAAAATAAAAAAATTCTACTAAAAGAAGTAATGGCTTTCATCCCAGGAATAAATTACATTTTAAAATACATTAAAATAGAAAACAGTTATTTTAAATTGTAATAATATTCCACAATATTACTGTTTTTATTGTATTTTTTTGATAAAAAAAATGCAGCCTTGTTGAGCATAAGAGAAATTGTATGACCCCAAACAAGATGTTTCAAAAAGTAGGCCTATTTCTTTATTTCAAAACCAAAATATCCATTTTATTTTAATTCAGTGACAATAAACAATGACATTTCCTGAGCAGTGCTTTACCTTCAGCTAAATCTCAGAGCCAGCCGTCTCCAGGCTGACCTGTACATGATATACTGATTTGATTGTCATGAGAACTGAATCAAAGTGACATGCATGGATCTGATCTGGGTTTCAGCTTGTATTTTAAGTAGAATCCAGGGTCTTCCTCTGAGAGTTCCTCCATCAGCTGTATCATCAAACCTCCACTTCACATCAACATGAATAAGATTTGGAATGACTCATTTGTCTCACACTGACAGCAGTCTGACAGAGATCAGTCTGATCTCACACAATCCCTGACACATCCTGCTTTTCCATCTTCTCCTTATAAGGGGGAATTGTCTTAGGTTGGGTGGTGGGGATGGGGGGAGTCAAAGAACAATTAGGGTGCCTGATTATTCTAGGATAAAAAGAAAGCATCCATTTTGTGCCATTTGCTTGTCAGGGGAAATTTTAGGTCTTTGCGACCTGTTCATTTCAAAAACTTGTTTTGAAAGGAGGAAATGTTTTGTTTCCCTCATGGTCCCCAAATGTAAAATTATAAAAGGAAAACACAATCCTCAATGTCATCTTTCTGATGCTGCTTGTGTTGCACCACTTCTACAGCCATATTTTTCACTTTCATTATGACTCTGTCATATGAAATGGTGTAATTTGGAGCATAATGACCACCAATTGTGTACTATGCACCCAAGTCCATTTGTCTTATTTGTTCTCGATGCAAAATGACTCTGCATTAAAACAGCACAGTTTGACTTGCTCCCAGCAGTCAACATAAATCCAGCGGAAATGAGACTATTTTCCCACCCAGAATAAATGTCTGCCATTAGGCTGTCTGACTGGCTACAGCTGACATGAGATATTACCTTTTTCTCATGACTTGGGGGACATTGTTAACTTCCTCATAACTCTCTGTGTCTTAAGGTCAGTTTGGAGAGTCGACCTACTTTGGAGAACAATTTGCAATCTTTTTTTCTAAAAGTCCTTTATCAGATCTCCACATACTGCTGGACAAAGAGTTTCAAAGCCAACAAAGGGACAATTTATACCTGACTGTTATGGGCTTTCTTGCTGTATAGTTATGAGCTGTGTCACCCTGGCGACATGAGACTTCTTATAAAAATAAAGTGAAAGAGAAGCTCCAGACAGGCAAAAGAGACCATAGTATAGCATTGATTACAAACTCACTGCTGAACCGACAGCTTTAATGTGTGCCAGAAATGCTGAACATTGACCAAACCTACAGCAAAAAACGTGTTTGAATGTCTGTGACCATCGTACCAAACCCTAGAGTATGTTGCTGGAAGTTAGGTAACACACATAGATAACTTTTTCTATCATGACTTCATGGTAATTCTTTTATATTGAGCTGTTTGATCTTACAAATGGAATACAGACTTCAAAGGCCTGTTGAGAGTAGACTAAGAAGTTTGATTTGCAATAAAAGACCATGGAATCAAGTGTGCTAAGAGGTATTATGTGAGACAGCACAGAGAAAAGAGGCATCTGATTTTACAAAGAACTTATAAAAAATATTCCAAATATCCAATCTGTAGAAACCATCAAAGTTTTCACTACAAAGCCTTGCAATTTATCTTCAAAGAGCTCAGAAATACTCTTAACAGATGCTTTGAAATTCTGAGACACTGTGTTTATATGATACTTTTTGTTCTTGGTGAAATTGGACACAACCCCGATATACAGTGTAAGAAGGCGAGGCTGTCAAATGCTTGGAGGTATACATCAGCTAAAGACTCCGCTAGTGTTCAAACTAATTCAAAGAGGCATTGTGAGGCTTTGTAACCTCTTACCATAGAGCGGACCAGTGATTTAGGTCAATGGCATCCCAGAGCAGCACCCTGCCTTGGAGAATCTGGACCGTTTGCCTTGGACAGAGGCCATCTGAGTGAAGTCAAGCAAGTTCCACCCTGTTCAGACTCCCACAGAGAAAGAGGGAGAGCAAGAGATGGGTGTACATTGACCTAAAACCACAAGACAAAATAATTCATTACAACGTACAAAATAATCAATGAACACTGTAACAATATTACAGTAATATTACCATTGAAGTTGATGCACGGGGTTATACAAGACATAAAAGTCGATCCGGTTTCATTTGCGAGACCACCGGATATAACGATTGACCAATTAGAATGAAGTACAGTAATAGAATGTGTAATAGAATTAAGTATAAATAAATAGAACAGTGAGTACACTAACGTGTTTCAAAAGTTATGTGTTATATAAAGATAATTATATAATTTTACTTTTATGTTACTTTTTACTTGATTATTCCTAATAAACACACTTGGATTCATAATTTAAATAAGTGTTTATACATTTGCAAATTTGAATTTACATAATTTAGATTCAATAGAGTTTTTTTTTTTCAGAAAACATCACAGTATTTATCATTCAATCAGAAAATAAACACAAACATGGGCAAAAAAGTTCTCCACATCCACCTCCCTCATGTATTTGCTTAACATCATACTATCATCATACTACTGAATGATGCTCTTAATTATTAAAGAGTGCAGTAGCTACCCTCAGCTATATATAACAAATACTCAGAAAATGAGAAAAAAGTTAGCAGGTTCTGTCACAGCCTGACCATGCCTGACCTGAACGTTCTTTATTACACACATTTTTGATCCTGCTATAATACATTCCTTGTTCCCCAAACTAATTCCAATAGTTTGGCTGTCATATTCACCTAATACTTTTTTTTTTTAAATGAAAGGAGGAAATATTATAGATTTTCTAACACCGGGGGATTGAAGGGATTTACTAAGAGCCTTCCTTCCGTTTCGGCAGTTTACAAAGAGCAACGGGAGCTATAAAAGCAGACTGACACCCTATGTATGCCATGCGCTGCGTCGTCCCCATGCCAAGACAAACAGACATTTTCCTCACATTAGACTCTAGCTGGGGCAATGGGTGCTGAATGCACATGGTGTATTCACAGGGAAGTCTCCTAATGAAGAGGGACGTCTAGTTAAAACTTTCCAGGAGCTGGCTTGGAAAAGGGCGGAAACTTCTCCTTTTCAAAATGAGATCCTTCCACTGTGTTAGGCATCAGTGGTTTCCTAAATTTGTAAACCTTCAACCATTAAAGAGTAAACTGACCCCAGCTGTTGTTTTTTCTTCTCCTCTCTTCCCCCTTTTTCTCGCTTCTCTGAACAACCACATCACTGATGTGGATTAGAGAGCCTGGAAATTGGTGTTTAGATGTGAATGGCACATTTTGTGGACTGCTGACTTGTAATATGGAAGTCTTTACATGTGGTTTGTGACCCTATTTTCAGTAAGGTCAAAGAGGAATGAGGGGAAAATGGAGGAGGCCTGCACCATTCTCCAGCGCCATTAGGTCTGTATGACTAACAAAGAGATGGTCTGTTTGTAATGCCGGGTACCTTGCAGGCTAAAACATGAATTCAAGACGGCTAGGGTCAAACTACACAATGTTAAGACACAGGGTCACTTGCTTTCTAGCATTCTGTCTCTCAGGTGTTCTCTGGGTAGTTTCCCCCTCACAATTCAGGAGAAGGAGAACTGAAGGGTTGGGACTATGTTCTCATCATTTGGGCTGCTTCTAGAATGACCTCCATGGATTTGGGTGGTCTGATGAAAACATTGTTCTTATACAAGCATGAGTAATTGCAAAGCTGACTCATTTGACAGCGATGTCCAAAAGTCGAACTCAATAATGAAGGTTCTTTTTCCTTGAAGAAGTGAACATTTTCCAGGCACATGCCCCTTCAGCTCCACCTTCTCATGATTTCTTTAGCTACACTGTGCTGTATGTTTTTCTCCGTTGTTACAAAGACCTGATTCAAGGCACAGTCCAAGGTCAATAAAAGCTCTCAATAAAATGTCTTGTGTAGGGTTCTTTGCATCCAGCTGGAATAGCTCAAAATAACTATTATCATCATAATGCATGTCAACAATAAAGATAAATAAAGCAAACATACAGTATATATACATATATATATATACTGTATATATATAAATTATTAATGATGATATTAACAATAAAAATATTTTTATATACTAGTGCTGTCAAATCGATTAAGCGTGATTAATCGCATCTAACATACGTTTTTGTTTATATAATGTGTATATATTGTATTTGTATATATGTGTGTGTGTGTATATGAATATATATGTATGTATATATGTAAATAAATCAATTTGATAAGATTAATCGATTTGACAGCACTATTACATAGGCTATATGATAATAATAAATGAATAATTATTAATATACAGTATTTGTTGACATAGAAAGACATGAATAACTAATTTTTGTATTTGTCTTTTATATAGACCCAACTTTATATAAATGCATTGAAATAAGTGCCAAGCAGTTGAAATTGCTTTATGTGTGTGTACTGTAAGTATGCTAATAAAGTTGGATATTATGGTGCGTTCAAGTCCTCCTGGGAAGTTCGTACGCACGAGGTGGGAAGTCGTGCTTATAACGGCATGTGCGTTCAAGTCACTTTCGTCGGAGCAAAATGGCGGAGTACTTTCTCTTAATTAATTACACAAAAATACAGTAAGGTTCTTAAACTCTTGTTCTAGAAAATGAAGAACAAAGAAATGTGCATCAGGTGTACTTTGTATTTTTATGTTTTGAATTAATTTATGAAGCCACTGCCAACACATCGTTACATGTTGCATTGTTATATTATAATACTATCATATTCTGTGTTGGCGATTAGCTGTTAATAGAAAAGCCTGACAATATCACAGCTAAATACCTTTACGTATTGTGTATTCCGCCATGTTAATCACTGACACGCCCCCAACTCGTAAAGATCGGAGCTTAGAGAAAATCCCGAGCTCCCCACTGGTATTTACGACATTGTGGTGGCGTTCAAGTGCGTTCAACTCGTAAATACGATCTATACGAGATGACTTGAATATATATATATATATATATATATATATATATATATATATATATATATATATATATCCAGTTTTTTTATGCTGATAGTTTACATTTTGTGATGATAAAAACAACCACAAAATGTGGTTGCAAATCTAAAAAAGCAGAGATTTGCTATAGTCAAGTCACCTTTATTTATATAGCGCTTTATACAATACAGATTGTTTCAAATCAGCTTTATAGTGATTTATACACATAATTCCATTATGCTGTATTATATACACATAATTCCATTATGCTGTATTATATACAGTATTGCTTATAATGATGGGCAATAGTGTTTATAGTGAATGTTTATATTCTTTGTTAGGGAGACAGATTTGACCTACTGTCCCTTTCCCATTAAAAGCCATTTTGCCTATCTTTTGTTTTTACATGCAGTTAGAACCACATGTAAATATAAATTCCTTACCAGTCATGTCAGTGGAATAGGCAAAGGGGATAAATGATGGCCTGGACTGAAAATACCATCAAGGAAGTTGTGATTGAGTGGAGGTTCCTATTTGGAAAGAACAATAAATATGATTAGATCTCATTCATCTCAGTCTAATACGTTCACATAGGGTCTCTTTTTCTTTATGTGTGTTTTTGTGATATTATTTTTCATGATCTAAAGTGTAGTGAATACATTTTGAGGAGTTTGTGTCCTCACTATGCAATATTCTAAGTCATTCGCTTTAGTTTTGAAAGTTACTTTTATTAAAATTTATAGCAGCAGGGTAAGCAGAGTACATACTCTCTGGTCAGCACTATGCATATTGTGTAAAAAGGTGAAACAGCATCTGTCAGTGTCAGATGGTTGTAAGCGTCCAGTAGGCTCAGCTCAACAGGGACTTCCTCTAGACTGATTACCCATGAATCTTTTGGAGGGAGTGAGGCTGACCTCTCTGAGCCTCAGGGTCATATGGGGAAGATAATGTGTGAATGTGAGATCAGGCACCAGGCACCTTTTTCACACCCACTTTTTCCATGCATTACCTTGCCAGACATAAGGGCAAGTGAAGCGTTATGGTATTATTCAAGATCAAAAAGAATTTTTGGTAAAAATATTGTTGCAAATTGTGAATAATTTGTCCCTGAAAAATTCAGGGTCATTACATTTGAAAAATGACTTTTGACTTTGAATTCATAAATTCCAGCACAATCACTTAGTTTAGGTATGCCTTGTAATAAAACACTTTTTATAAAAAAAAATAAAAAAAATAATAATAACCTACAATGTTTCTCTTTCAATACATGTTTTTGCCAACTCTGGAACCTTCAGAATTTTTCGGGTTTAAATGTTACAGGCACATCATATCACATTATTCCCATTCAATATTTTTGAATGCTAACCAAAAACTACACAAAACTGTAAGAAAAAATATATCTGAAATCTTGGGTTTGACAGGCCAATATAAGTGTAAACAATAAAGAAACATTGAAATAGGCTTTAAGAGAAACTTGCTACTGTTTTTGAACAATGTGATTAAAAAGACTGGAGGATTAATTCACTCCAGAATTTAAATTTCCTGATAATTTACTCACACCCATGTCATCCAATAAGTTAATGTCTTTCTTTCTTCAGTCGAAAAGAAATTAAGTTTTTTGAGGAAAACAGTCCAGACTTCAACGAGGACCAACGGGCTGAAGGTCCAAATTGTAGTTTCAGTGCAGCTTCAGAGGGCTCTACACGATCCCAGCCGAGGAGTAAGGGTCTTATAACGAAACGATTGGTCATTTTCTCTCCCTCTCTCACTCAAAATAGAAGATTTTGTGTGAATTCAATTAATTTATTTTTATTTTTTATTAAGCAGTATTAAGCTAGGGGGTATAAATAGGGCACAAGTCAGCATTTCTTGATAATGACCCCTTTGAGTGAAGGACATTGTTGTAGCCTTGGCTCATTCCCAGCGGGTCCAGCTCAGCCCTCTATAGACTATACAGGTCAGTGTTTATTATGAGAATGTGCGCATGAGAACATGCATCAGCACATTGCAAAATAAGGCTGTAGCTCTATGGAGAAGCTGCTGTCACATATGAAGAAAATATAACTATCAGCCATGCAATGACGTTCCTTTAATGCTTTTGACATTAAGATGCCTTACACCTGAAATGTTTGTTTTTTTGTTTTTGTTTTTGCATAATGATATGTCTCAGTGGAAATAGCCACTAAGATGTTCACAGTTCCATAGTGAGTGTTTTAGTATATATATATATATATATATATATATATATATATATATATATATATACACACACTCACCTAAAGGATTATTAGGAACACCATACTAATACTGTGTTTGACCCCCTTACGCCTTCAGAACTGCCTTAATTCTACGTGGCATTGATTCAACAAGGTGCTGAAAGCATTCTTTAGAAATGTTGGCCCATATTGATAGGATAGCACCTTGCAGTTGATGGAGATTTGTGGGATGCACATCCAGGGCACGAAGCTCCCGTTCCACCACATCCCAAAGATGCTCTATTGGGTTGAGAACTGGTGACTGTGGGGGCCATTTTAGTACAGTGAACTCATTGTCATGTTCAAGAAACCAATTTGAAATGATTCGAGCTTTGTGACATGGTGCATTATCCTGCTGGAAGTAGCCATCAGAGGATGGGTACATGGTAGTCATAAAGGGATGGACATGGTCAGAAACAATGCTCAGGTAGGCCGTGGCATTTAAACGATGCCCAATTGGCACTAAGGGGCCTAAAGTGTGCCAAGAAAACATCCCCCACACCATTACACCACCACCACCAGCCTGCACAGTGGTAACAAGGCATGATGGATCCATGTTCTCATTCTGTTTACGCCAAATTCTGACTCTACCATCTGAATGTCTCAACAGAAATCGAGACTCATCAGACCAGGCAACATTTATCCAGTCTTCAACTGTCCAATTTTGGTGAGCTCGTGCAAATTGTAGCCTCTTTTTCCTATTTGTAGTGGAGATGAGTGGTACCCGGTGGGGTCTTCTGCTGTTGTAGCCCATCCGCCTCAAGGTTGTGCGTGTTGTGGCTTCACAAATGCTTTGCTGCATACCTCAGTTGTAACGAGAGGTTATTTCAGTCAAAGTTGCTCTTCTATCAGCTTGAATCAGTCGGCCCATTCTCCTCTGACCTCTAGCAACAACAATCAATATATATATAGGGAGAACAAGTATTTGATACACTGCCAATTTTGCAGGTTTTCCCACTTACAAAGCATGTAGAAGTCTGTAATTTTATCATAGGTGCTCTTCAACTGTGAGTGACGGAATCTAAAACAAAAATCCAGAAAATCACATTGTATGATTTTTAAGTAATTAATTTGCATTTTATTGCATGACATAAGTATTTGATACATCAGAAAAGCAGAACTTAATATTTGGTACAGAAACCATTGTTTGCAATTACAGATATCATACGTTTCCTGTAGTTCTTGACCAGGTTTGCACACACTGCACCAGGGATTTTGGCCCACTCCTCCATACAGACCTTCTCCAGATCCTTCAGGTCTCGGGGCTGCCGCTGGGCAATACAGACTTTCAGCTCCCTCCAAAGATTTTCTATTGGGTTCAGGTCTGGAGACTGGCTAGGCCACTCCAGGACCTTGAGATGCTTCTTACGGAGCCACTCCTTAGTTGCCCTGGCTGTGTGTTTCGGGTCGTTGTCATGCTGGAAGACCCAGCCACGACCCATCTTCAATGCTCTTACTGAGGGAAGGAGGTTGTTGGCCAAGGTCTCGTGATACATGGCCCCATCCATCCTCCCCTCAATACGGTGCAGTCGTCCTGTCCCCTTTGCAGAAAAGCATCCCCAAAGAATGATGTTTCCACCTCCATGCTTCACGGTTGGGATGGTGTTCTTGGGGTTGTACTCATCCTTCTTCCTCCAAACACGGCAAGTGGAGTTTAGACCAAAAACTCTATTTTTGTCTCATCAGACCACATGACCTTCTCCCATTCCTCCTCTGGATCATCCAAACACTGTAAAAAATTTCTAACCTCCCTAACTCTAAATTTTCTAGTGACTGATAACATCTAAATTTTTCAATTGGCCCAAGTGAAAATCTGTAAATTACATTTTATAATTTACAGAATTTCACTTGGGCCAATTGAAAAATGTAGATGTTATCAGTCACTAGAAAATTTTGAGTTAGGGAGGTTAGAAATTTTTTACAGTGAATGGTCATTGGCAAACTTCAAACGGGCCTGGACATGCACTGGCTTGAGCAGGGGGACCTTGCGTTCGCTGCAGGATTTTAATTCATGACGGCGTAGTGTGTTACTAATGGTTTTCTTTGAGACTGTGGTCCCAGCTCTCTTCAGGTCATTGACCAGATCCTGTCGTGTAGTTCTGGGCTGATCCCTCACCTTCCTCATGATCATTGATGCCCCACGAGGTGAGATCTTGCATGGTGCCCCAGACCGAGGGAGACTGACCGTCATCTTGAACTTCCATTTTCTAATAATTGCGCCAACAGTTGTTGCCTTCTCACCAAGCTGCTTGCCTATTGTCCTGTAGCCCATCCCAGCCTTGTGCAGGTCTACAATTTTATCCCTGATGTCCTTACACAGCTCTCTGGTCTTGGCCATTGTGGAGAGGTTGGAGTCTGTTTGATTGAGTGTGTGGACAGGTGTCTTTTATACAGGTAACAAGTTCAAACAGGTGCAGTTAATACAGGTAATGAGTGGAGAACAGAAAACTTAAAGAAAAACTAACAGGTCTGTGAGAGCCAGAATTCTTACTGGTTGGTAGGTGATCAAATACTTATGTCATGCAATGAAATGCAAATTAATTATTTAAAAATCATACAATGTGATTTTCTGGATTTTTGTTTTAGATTCCGTCTCTCACAGGTGAAGTGTAGGCCTACCTATGATAAAAATTACAGACCTCTACATGATTTGTAAGTGGGAAAACCTGCAAAATTGGCAGTGTATCAAATACTTGTTCTCCCCACTGTATGTGTGTATATATATATATATATATATATATATATATATATATATATATATATATATACACATATATATACATATATACACACACACACACACACACACACA
Source organism: Rutilus rutilus (assembly GCF_951802725.1). NCBI lineage: Eukaryota > Metazoa > Chordata > Actinopteri > Cypriniformes > Leuciscidae > Rutilus > Rutilus rutilus. The sequence continues at coordinate 16,917,875 of NC_140219.1, read as the reverse complement.
CACACACACACACACACACACACACACACAATACAATACTGAACAGTTTTAGTTATACGAGCAATTATAAACTATCAAACTATGGCTTCTCCTGTTTTTAGTTGGACGTTATTTGCATTTGCCTGGTTTCAGAAGCAAACCTCTTTTTTTCTTCACTTCTTTTTCATCAGACTTAAGACCTTCTCATTAACATAGATCCTTAAACCCCAGGCTATAATCATCCAAGCTCACTTTATTGATCTACAACTGTTAACACAAAGCAATTACTATGTATGTGGGATCTTTATTGCAGAGCTTAAAGGCAACACTGCATTGATATTCCTCAAACATTCTGATTAAGAGGTTTTCAAAACCCTTAAGATTTAAACATTGAGCTTCCACAATTTATCCAGGCCAAATAGTTTTAAAACATGTAAAAAAAAATTTTTAGTTTCAGTGTATATTTTCAGCCTTTGGTGTCCAATCAGTTTTTCTGATCACACTTTAGTTTGGAGAACACATATTCTCTTTTAATATGACTTAATAAACTCCTAATTTACTGCTTATTAATAATTAGTAAGGTAGTTGTTGTAGTGGTTAAAGGGTTAGTTCACCCAAAAATTAAAATTCTGTCAGTAATTACTCACCCTCATGTTGTGCCAACCGCGTAAGACCTTCGTTCATCTTCGGAACACAAATTAAGATATTTTTGATGAAATCTGAGCCATGTTTCACTCCTCCATAGGCTTCCAGTGTGACCGAAACTTGCTGGCCCAGAAAAGTTATTAAAGAGATCGTTAATATAGTCCAAGTGACTCCAGTGGCTCAATCTTAAGTATATCAAGCGACGAGAATACTTTTTGTGCGCAAAAACAAACAAAAATAACGACTTTATTCCACTATTCATTTCCTTCTCTCTGGATGTCTAGTTGGTTTGCGTAGTGTTTTTGCGCAGCGCGTCTGTGTTACACGTCACCACGTAGGCTCACTATTGGCCGACGCCAGTCATGTGTGTGTTGCGTGATGACGTGCAACACAGAAGCGCAGCGCAAAAACACTACGAGGCCCAGAGAGAAGGAAATGAAAAGTGGAATAAAGTCGTTATTTTTGTTTGTTTTTGCGCACAAAAAGTATTCTCGTCGCATGATAAACTTAATGTAGTGCCACTGTAGTTACTTGGACTATTTTAACGATGTTTTAATAACTATTCTGGGCCGGTGAGTTTCGGTCACACTGGAAGCCTATGGAGGAGTCAAAATTCTGTCAGATTTCATCAAAAATATCTTAATTTGTGTTCCGAAGATGAACGAAAGACTTACATGGTTGGAACAACATGAGGGTGAGTAATTACTGACAGAATTTTCATTTTTGGGTGAACTAACCCTTTAAGTTTAGGTACTGGGTAGGATTAAGGGATGTAGAATATGGTCATGCAGATTAAGACATTAATACAGTATATTACATTACTACCAATATGCTAGTAATATGCAAGCTAATAAGAAACTATTTAAAGGGTTAGTTCACTCAAAAATTATTTCATTAATTATTCACCCATATGCCGTTCCAAACCTGTAAGAATTTTCTTTCATCTTTGGAAAACAAATATGTTTTTAATGAAATCTGAGAGCTTTCTGGACTCTCCATAGTCAGTTACGCAACTACCACTTTGAGGCTTTATATGATGAACAGATTAAATTTAGGCTTTTATTCACATAAAACAATGCTGCATCAATTCAACATTGATCAGCAAACACAAACAATGCATCATATAAAGCAGTCGTGTCTCTTCAGAAAATTAACTGTTTGGACTTGGACTCAATTCACATGGATTCATTTTACTATCTCTTTATGAACTTTTTTAGCGTCAAAGTGGTAGTTGCGTAGCTATCAATGGAGAGACAGAAATAGCTCAGATTTCATTAAAAATATCTTCATTTGAGTTCCAAAGATGAACAAAAGTATTACAGGTTTGGAATGAAAGGTTTGGAAAATTATTTAAAAAAATGGATACAAAATATTTACATTTGTTTTTATCTTTAACATTATTTTAAAATGCAACTTATTCCTGTGATAAGCTGAATTTTCAAAATCATTATTCAAGTCTTCAGTGTCACATGATCCTTCAGAAATCACTCTAATATTATGATATGGTGCTCAAGAAGCATTTCTTCTTCTTAATTAGGATAACCAATGTTTAAAACAGTTGTGCTGCTTAAAGAAGGTATTATCGCAACTTCTGTTTTATGCCAACTTTAAACACTAAGGTAGGCTACATCTAAAAACTGGTTTATTCATTTAATCTTTAGCGGTTTTCATTATGGCATTTCAGGAAATGCAAATCTAGTTAACTGATAATGTAGCAGGACTGGAACCACACTTTCAAGTTTTAAATTGTCAGCTCCTTGAGATTGAACCAAACTGTAACCCACCACCTGAGGAAAATGTGATTTTCACTCACATGTGCGACACACGGTGGAGTGTGGCCTTGACCGCTCTGACATCTTGTCTACATTAACACTTCAGAAAGTCAAAGCTCACTTATATTAACTTAGTTTGGATTATAAAAATAGCATTAGATGTATTAACCTTCCAGGACCCTGAATACATATACGGGCCTATGAAGTATACATGCATTATTCAAAGACTAGAGGCAAATGCAGTAGTCTACACTTTGCCCTCTATCTGTTCTAATCGGACATGACAGATTAAGGTTTTCCAAGACAAATGGCCTTTTCCCTGCCCCTTCTGAATAAGCTTGTTAACACACGCACGCACACACACACACACACACACACACACACATGATGTGTGAGACAATGTGACTGTAATGTTTTGTGCGGTAAAAGCACTGAATGTTCTAGAAAGAGATTACAGACCCTGCTTATGAGTTATGCATATTCAGTGCTAAAGGGAATCAAACCACATCTGACTGTTACTTTTAGTGCAGTACAGGTTGGACTTGTGCTTTTGGAATAAATGTTTTTCAGTGGGCATGCTGTTACTTGTGTATTTTTATAAATCTAAAACCGAGTGCACAAAGTTTCCCACATGTATAAAACAGGCAAGATCAGGCATAATAGTAGAATTGTGCAATTTTAAAAGTAATATATAGATTGTATTAGTCAGGATGTAAAAAATAAATAATAATTTGTGTATACACTACAATTCAAAAGATTAGGATCAGTAAGATTTTTGTTTAAAGAAATAAATACTTTTATACGAATTTTACGAGGTGGCTAATTCGTAAAAATTTTGCTAAATCGTACATATTTTACGAGTTGCCCAATTCATATGAATTTGAACGAATGACCTACCCCTGATCCCGCCCCTAAACCTACCCCTAGACAAATCGTACGAATGTGTGTATACACTTCCATTCAAAAGTTTAGGATCAGTAATATTTGTGTTTAAAGAAATGAATACGTTTATACGAATTTTACGAGGTGGCTAATTCGTACGATTTTTGCTAAATTGTACATATTTTAAAAGTTGCCCAATTCATATGAATTCGTACGAATTAGCCACCTTTTAATCACTTCGTGAGATAGTGTTGAAGCAGCATATTAGAATAATTTCTGAAGGACCATGTGAGACTGAAGTAATGATGCTGAAAGTTCAGCTTAATCATGAATAAATTACATTTAAAATATACATTTTATTTAAAATGTACAAATATTTCACTATTACTTTTATATTTGATTTTTGATCAATTAAACGCAGCATTCGTGAACTTCTTTAAAAAGCAAACCCAAACATTTTGAACAGTAGTGTAAGATCTAAAACGTGACTGCTTCACAACGACACAAGCAGTGGAAAGGCAAACTGTCATCATCACTGATTAATGTCACTCAGATGTCAAGTCATTACATTACCCAGAAACCACAGCCAGTTCCTGGAGAACCACAGAACACCTACCCTGTAATTATCTAAATAAGACCAAGCCCACAGTGCAACGCTCATATACGCACATCTGGTAAAATACATTAATGCTTTGTTCCCAGACAATCTCATAAATTTGCAGCCATCATTTTTTACAATTAACTGTGACAGTGCATTTCCCTAGCCTCTGTAGAAAATGCAGACCTGTGCCAATTCATATTAAGAGTCTTCCCGGTTTCACAGACAAGGCTTAAACCTAGTCCCAGACTAAAATGCATGTTTGAGCTGTTTTAACTGAAAGCTAATTGCACTGACTTATCTTAAAATATGTCAGTGCCATTGATTTGTCTCAAAGTCGACAGTAATGTTTTTTTCTAAGATACGTTTATAAAAGTTACTTAAATGTCCTAATTGAACGAAGGCCTAATCCTAGCTTAATCTAAGCCCTGTCTGTAAAACCAGGCCTTCATGGTATTATTCTCATGAAATAATAACAATCTCTATTTAGTAATGACCTCTAACAAAGTATTAACTAACGTGACCAAACTGTATAGCAATAATATGATTTTTAACAAAGCAAGAGTTTTGATAACATAACAGAACCACTGTGTTTACATTTTCCAGGGAAAATGGTCTAGGTCTCTCCAATTTAAGATGGGTTAGAAGAAAGTATTTTAACTAAAAAATATAATACACTTCACATCACTTTAGGACTCCTATGTACAGGGGATCTGACACACACATTTCAAGATGTAAACCATCAAGAGATGATGAGGAACACCCTTTACAATCAGTCTTTAACATCTCTCAGAGCCGTAAATGAGTCCCATGAAGAGAAACCTCATGATTTACATTTCTGTGTGCTGTTTAACAACATCAAGGGACGTCTCTCACTTTCACATGACACGTCAACAAAATGCAGATTCTCATCCCCTCTGTCAGAATGCACAAAAAACGAGCCTTTCTTCTTTTAAAGATGATCTCAAAGCCTGCTTACAGTTGGTGGCTTGTTAAATTGGTTTGCCAAGTGTGAGGAATCTGTGATCAAAGTATGAAAACAAGCCACAAAAATATTACATCAAAGAATAATAGTCTGACAAAATGACAGCCGAAAAGGTCATCTAAGGCGGATTAAAAATATGTGAATAATGCTGCATGTCTTGTTTACTCAGCTCCTTTTTCCAGTGAATCAAAACTGAATTCATGATGATTTGTGAATAAATCACATTGTCTTCATTTTACACCAGTGTCATGGTTTGTTATATTGTTTCAGCATTCACATAATCTACTCCATGCAGTTGTGATCATTCCCCTCCCAACAAAACAAGGAAATTAAACGTGTAATGTCACTGAGATCACTGTCTTAATGCATAGACACTTCTTTTCAGTTCAGATTTCAGTTGATAGTTCAAAGTTATAGGTTCCCTGGCAGTGCTTTGCAATTTTGTGACAACTGCAGATTACTTGAACAAACCAATGCTTTAAGTGCCATTTGGAAAAACCACAACAATTTAGTTAACCGTTTAATGGTAGTGGAATATGTTACTGGCAGTTCTATGTCCCTTTAACTTCTAAAAAGTCTATTTACATGAACATCTAATAGTTTTCAGAATATTTTGTCTCCAGTCAAAATAACAATCTTATCTCTTTTCAGTTATCTCTATTAAAACAACAACAACAACAACAACAACACGAATGAATGTCTCTACAAAAGGGTGACTAATACTGAAAATACTACAGCGATTATGAAAGGGGAAAAAATATTCTTACATGCCAAAATTTTTGTACCAAAAACAATAATGACATAGAAAAAGTTGACAAATCACAATTTGAAATGTATTTACACAAGATTCACTTTTGTATTTTAGCGTTCTCTCTTGAATGGAGTCATTCTCATAAGAGTCTATAGTTCATAGTAAATGAGCAGAAAATGCAGACATGACCGCTCAGATCATACTTATCTTTCCTGGAATATTCTTTAAGAATTATTAATGAAAATGTCTAATTTCATTTCACAGATGAGTAGGCGACGAAATACTGGCTTATGACACAGTTTAGTCAATTTCTTTGGGATGCTATTGAGGAGAATGTTCATGCCACCACAAAAAAATGTCCTTGGATCGCTGAAAGTGGATGCATAGTCAAGGTCCTTTGAGATTTAAGTTGTAAAAAAATAAGTAACGAAAACAATTATGTAAAAGAACATGCCAAATCCACTTGTTCCCCCATGTAATAGCAACCTCACTTCAGACTCTCTAGTTATCCTGGAATACCTCATTTTCTGAACCTGCAACAAATCACAATTTACCTCTCACAAATGTACATAAGCACATTGTTCACAAACCTCCACAAACACACAGACAAGCAAGACCGTGTCCAATTTTCCTCCAAATACTCCATGCTCTCTTCTTCTTCATGGGGCAATTATTTATGGTTTGCGAGCCCAAAACCAGTGGAGATAAAAAGTCAAGATAAAAAGATATCCAGCGCTGGGTTTCATTAGTTTGCAACGTCAGGGAAAAAACTCGCGCACATTTATGCACAAAGCAAGACATATTTTCCTGGGTGAGTCTGTGGGGGGCCAGTGTAGCTCTATCTCGGTGGGACCGCTTTAGTCGGAGTCATTTTTACACACACAGCTACACTCCTCATGGTGCTCCAGGGGGACATCCGTTAGAGTCTTTTGCAGTCCCCGACTCCCTGCCCTGTGTTTCAGCATCAGAACCTGCACAAAAACAGACAAATATAGACACACACACAAAAATTATTCAAGCACTTAAACATATAATAACTTTATCATTTACACCCAATGGGTCTCATTCACTAACCATGTCCAAATCATGATTTACACTTACATTTGCTCTAAAGTCAGAATCAATTTTAGAACTAACTCAAATTAAATGTGCCACAAGCATTTATATTCATATACTATGCATTTAAATATAAATATATAATAAACATGAACACATGAATAATAGATACATCTAAATAGATACAAATTCATTCATTCATTCATTCATTTATATATTTATATATTTATATATATATATATATATATATATATATAAAAATTTGTATATCATTTATATATCTTCATAATATCTTAATAGATATATCTTAATAGATCGATTTACATTCTATTTCCATCTAAATAGATACAAATACATTTATATAAATTCTATTTTGATACACATATACATACATACATACATATATATTGTAATTTTATATAATATAATATTATAATTTGTATATTTTCTTTATATATATATATATATATATATATATATATATATATATATATATATATATAAAATATTAAAAAAATAGCATCTCACAAAAGTGAGTACACCCCTTACATCTTCTCAAGGGACAATACTATAGAAATGAAACTTGGATATATTTTAGAGTAGTCAATGTGCTGCTTGTATAGCAGTATACTGTCCTCATAAAATAACTCAACATACAGCAACAAAAGCGAGTACACCCTAAGTAATAATATCTGTACGTTGTTTAACCATGCAAAGCCACATGTCCTATTCATCATGTTTATGTTTTTGTCTGCTTGACAGGACCATACAAATTGTTGTATCTTGTAATATATAAATATATATTTTTTATAAATATATATTCATATGCTCCAGCATCCCAATGACCCTACATAGGACAAGCAGTTTGGAGAACAGATAGATTATATTATTATTAATTGTTAGAAATAATAAATTAAGTAAGTGGCCCTATAGACAATAAGTTAATTAATTATAGTATTATACCTCATTTGGGTTAGAGTTGCAGATCACATGTTGCCAAGACCCATATAAAGCCTACAAAAAAACCTTTGATTTGGTATGTATAATGCTAATGTTTAATTGTTGGACATGCACTCATCATAATCTGAAAACATCAACATCACAATGACATTAAGATATAAATAGCAGAAATGTATCGTTTTTATTCATATAAGAAGTTATAAGTACAATAAATCCTAAATGTGAAATGTAGAGTAATGGAAGGCCTTTTGTTCTTTGCTATACCTCATGATATTTTTTGACCACTTTGGTAGGTGAGCACTGGCAATCGTAGCAGTTGTGAGAGCAGCATGCGCAGTTCCCTCCACAGCGCTTCACCAGCAGGCAGCTGGGCCAGAAGATGGCGTCCGTCCTTTTCAGCTCCTCACGCAATGAGACAGAAAAGTTCCGTGGAGTGCAACTGTAAAGCCGAACCTCCTCACGAAGCAGGTTCAGGTCCACCATTCCTACGCAAATAAAAATAGACAGCAGGTTTAAAAAAAAAAGAAGAAAAAAAGAAAAAAGTATGTTCCAATGTTTCAATTGACTTTAAGTACTTCCAAATTCAGGATATTTACCCCTGGATTTCTTTTGATGGAAGAACGATTTGCCCACCACCTGCCAGTTAGGCTTGTAGAGGTCCTCCATGTCCACCTGCCAGCGATCTGGCTCCAGGTATTTCATCACCTCCTCCATTGTGCTGAAGCCAGCTACAGCTTCCCTCAGAACATCCACACTCTGCACCCATGCAGGCATCACTGCAGGGGCCTCGGGCTCCGACTGCCTCTGAACACACAATCAAACAAGAAATCAGTGGTACGGCAGCCACTCCATAGGGGACTTTTCATTTTTAACAGGTGATTTTAAAAGTGTTCTGCAGAGGCCTGGTTTATTTTTAGAATTGTTTAATGCTTTAATTTCACATCCTTAGCTGTGATGTGAGAGGAAACAAAGCAAAACCAAGGAAAATATCACTTAATAGCAGATTGATTTTGCATAATCTCCAATTAAGGAGTACCTGAAACACATATATATATATATATATATATATACACATACACACAAGAATTGGACAGTGAACATACATACACATACAGTATATACACTGTATGTTATGTTTCACTGTGGGTGCGAGGCAGTCTGTTAACATCTCTCCTGTTCTCTGTTTTACATACGTTCTTCAAATTTGGACTCATCGGTCCACAGAACTTTCTTCCAGTCATTCACTGACAAATTCTTGTGTGTTTTCGCCCACTTTAATCACTTTGCTTTATTTGTAGCCTTCAGGAGTGTTTCTTGCAGGAAATTCTGCACATCTGCCCTGCATCTCTGAGCCTTCTAGCGACAGTGGATGTTGGCAGTGGACTGGTGCATCACATGTCACTGAGCTGTGCTGTAAGCTGAAGACTAGTTAAGTATCTGTTGTGAAGGCTGGACACTTCTTGAGGAGTGGTACATTTTGGCCTTCCACTACTTTTTCAGTCCTTGTTGGACCCAGTTTTTTTCTCTACAGCCAATAGTAAACTTCTTTTAGTGAGATAATAGCAAGACTATTTAAATTAAGATATGAAAATAAATGTATTACCAAATTATCAGTTAATAAGAGAACGCATGGTTTTGCTAGATGAGTTAATGATTGACACTGGCTTATCTACAGGATCAATTAACCTGTCCACCCTGTTTGAACTCGAACACACAATTAAAGATGTGTGCCACTGCCAGGGCAGCAACACTGATACCGATGGTGTTAGGCAACCTGCAGGAAGCCACATTTCTGCACTCAGTTCAACTCTGCTCCACTGCATCGGGTGCCGTGGCATCTGTCAGCATGTCCTTTTCCCAGAAGCTTAATTCAGGCATACTAACATAATCCCCCTGTGAATGACACGTCCAATGCCGCACTCTAAAACCAGGTAACAAGTGAGGAGTGAGAGTTGGCATGGTTACCATTGTGTAAAGGACAAGGTGTCAATGGAAGGCCTGAGATTTCTACAATGATAAAAACTGCATTGATGCCACGAACAGTGTAAATAAGGTCACCAAGACAGACTGATTGAGAGCATCTGGGTCAAGCACTGGAAAAATGTCTGTCAGTACAAGAATACTGTATGTGGGCATTAAGGCAAGGAATGAAAAACCTTCTTTAGTACTTCTTAGTTTGATGTCAATTTATTAAGAAACACAAAAAATACTTATAAACCCACATGAATGTGAAATGTAAAATGTAAAAGAATAGGATTCTTCAAAATAAAACAAATACAACACGTTTCATTGCCTTGTCCACATGCAAAAACAAACAAACAGTTTAGTCAGATTCACAAATGTATGAGGACTCTAATAAGCCAATTATTTTATTATCCTTTGAATTGTTCAGTAGGACTCAAGAACTCCCAAGTGACCTGTTTGTATCATTATAAAGAATAGTGAATTAACATCTGACTTACTGAACCGCAAGTCACCCATTACTTTCACTCGCGTCTGACGTGAACTAAAATTATTGTGTTGTGTACTTTAATATATCTTTAGTCATAATTCACTAAAGTTGTAATTCAACTGCACACATGATTTTTCTTAAATAATTTTTTTGTTGTCATTTTTTTGTTGCTCAAGAGCAGTTACAATGACCTGTACATTCAGCTGTCCTTCAATGCTGAAAATTGGCTTCCAGTTTTGGCGCTGGTCAGCAGTGGGGAATGGAAACCATTAACAGCTTGTGAATGTGAGGCACTCTTTCAATCTGTCAATTAAAAGATCCTCTGAGCCCTGGTCTTTAAAGCCACAGCCAAACGTCCCTTCTGAGGTGGATAAAACAGCGCTTGTGCAACTTTGCTAACAAGATAAGACATTTAGGAGACTTTCAGACATAAAACATGGGATCATATATTGAAATTTAACATATTAATAGAAAAAAAGACAATACCTTCCCCATAATTTAGAATTCTATTATGCAGGTATAATCTGAATTTAAAAATGATTTAAGGGTGCCCTTAGTAACTGATGCCATTGTAGAAATGCAGTATCCACACTCTTAAACTTTTTTAAATTAGGAAATATTAAGTGCCATTTAAAACTAAGAACTTAAAAATCCAGGAATTTAAAAATGCATAAATCAGTCACATTTAAGGCACCTTTCCTCCAACATATTCCTCTTTTGTCATCAAATTTTATAACAGATGCATTGATTTTAAGGTAAAATATTATCTGAAAAATAATAGCCTCATTTATGTTCTGCAGCTTGACAACAAGATGTTTCAAATTGCTTGCAGGTTGTAGGGTTCTGTTAGACTACTAGGAAAATGGCTTAACAGATGGATATGAGCGCACAGACTCAGATGTCTGCCAGTAGCCCGTCAGAACACACATAAGAGCAGTCAGATCTGTAGAAAACCAAATAACAGTGCAGAGGTCTCTCAAAAATGTGGGTGATACACTGTGGACATATTTTGGTGAAGGCCATGCTTGGTGGCATGCCAATCATACACAGTGGTTGCAAGAAGAGAAGAGAAATTTCCACATCTAACTCTAAATTTTGAATAGGTATTGTATTTGAAATGATATGCTTTATGTAATTCAATAATACTTGTGGTTGTCCTGAACAAATGCTGCTGAGAGGAAAGGTCTGGCCAACAAAACCACCATCTACAATTACTTTGAAAAACAAGTGGCAAATACAAAGGTTCTTATATACAGTACAAGTGCATACGGTGTTCACACTGCATGTCAACCTCTCTTTTTTGAAGAGAAGCTGTTGCCAATTTAAAATAGTTTATAAAAAAAACTCTGTCCTGAACTTAGTTTTTAACCATATGTTACTCAAACCTGTTACTCTGCTTGGCAAGTGATGCTGCATTGTATGAACAATATATAATCGGCCGCCTTGTATCAGCTTCTTGTACGTCTTCTAGCCAGACCACGGTAGGGGAGTGGAGAGTTCACAATAACAGCTTGTGATGCCATCCGCTGAGGAAAGGCTTTTCTATGGTGAGGAACTTTTATGTCTTGTCAGACTTGTTCAGGCGTTGCAAAGTTAATGGTCTGAAGAAGAAAGATTCTGAGGAATTGGTGTTCAGTATGGCTTTTTTTCTTCTTTTCCTTTTCTGCGGATCTCCTGCACCCCCTGCAGTACCTGCATACCCCCCTGGCGGGCACCTTGAGAACCACTGCTGTAGCAGATCTAGGCAGGTGGAAAGTTTCAGAGGAACTTGATCTAAATTTAATTATTTTATGATGTTTCCTGAGGTGCACTTATAATGTTAGTATGATTTTTACATACAAATTTTCATAATTTAGAAATAAAAGTCAATTTTCTACCCTGATTTCAGCCCTCTGATTTGAACACCCTGTTGAAAGGGGTGTGTCTGCTGTGAGACTTCAATGTAAAAGGCCACTGCTGATTGGCTAGCATCTTGCATATGAAATAAGTATTACACGTGGAACTCTCGAAAACTGTTGAGATTAACTAATCGTGAAAAGTGTTGATTATAGCATTATATTTAGATCTAAAAGGTTGCAGCGATGAGCATTGTAGCCAATGACAGACTGTCAGTTGAGCGCATGATATCTGTACTTTCACGAATGCTTTCATCATAACTAACAGTTCAAACATGATGTAAACAGCATGTGTAGACAGCGTCATTGATTATAACAGTAACAATTAACATGGTTACTTGCATGTTGTGCCATTGCTGTCGGGTCCATTACTGTTTGCAGAGCCTGCGCCGAAATGGGACTGATTTATCAAAGAATCCACAGTGAAATGTCCCGAACAAACTAATACTGCTCTTCTGAGAAATTCACACAGTTGAAAATAAATAAGCACTTTCCTAGCATTTGGAACCTTTAGAAGATAATGTTATTTTAGTAGAGTGATCCTGCATTTCTTTTATCTTCTCATCTCACTAACGCACCAGTGAAGGGATGATGTAGAAGTAGGTGTTGATCTTCTGCAGAGGCATTCTTTCAAATATCTATGACGCCATAAATCGGCACATTCCAAAACGAGTCATTTGCAGACCTTGGTTTCAATAGAAGCTGTTTTTAGACTAACAAGGAGCTCTGGACAAGCTTTTTAGCTCTGAAATTTACAGGATATTCTTATAGTATGATGAACTTTGTATGATGAACAAAAGCTCAAGAAAATGTGATTTCTCAATTCATGACCCCTTTAAAGGTTGAGGAAGCAATATTATTGGCTGCAGAATCAGCAGAGGCCAGTCAGTTTGTGCCATGTGATGATGTTATTGCTTGTAGATTGCATGAAAAGGACCTCAGCCTGCGCCCTCTAGAGTTTCATGACTGACCTAGATATTTAAGATGGTACAAAGCCAGTAGAAATCAGTAAGCACATGCAAAAGGCATCTTTCAGGTTGGTTCAAGGAGGAAAACATCTATGAAATCTAGCTGGGAGCTAAAAGCAGAAGTCCAATTCCTGACTCTCGTGAGAATCACAAAACGTTTCTTATTTCCAGAGCTAGGTGCTGTTATAATGACCTCTTACCTCAAACCATTACCAGTTCCCAAAATCTCTTCCTGAGAATCGCAGCTTGGGCTTATTTCCCCCCTTCTCTCGGTGGAAGTGGTGAAGGGGAGTGATTGCTTATTTAAACAAAAAGTGCAGAGCTGCCCCCGAGATCCCGGGTTTCCAGTAGCTGAGGTTGACCACAGAGAAACAGAATTCGGCTGTTCCAACATGGCAGCCCGTTGCCACGGTGTACAAAGCCAGCCAGGAAGGACACTCATTTCCCTAAATTGTGTCAAAGGGACTAAATGCAGAACCTTAAACCAGAAGATCTGAAGCACACATTATTTAGCTTAGCATCAATGGACAGCAAAATAAATAATTAAAAAACTGAGCTATAAACACAGGTGTGGTAAACACTATAACAACACCATTAAGTGTTTTATGAGAAGTGCACTGGATTTGTGAAGTGAGGCAAATTAACCCTTCCACAATGCATGGTGTTGCTCAATAACTGTATGCCACATAAACTGTGAATGCTGATCTCTGCAATTGTCTGACCTTATCCACTTTATCAGTTTGTGCTGGGTTTTATTGATAGATAGTTTTACTGATAGATTTTACTGACGTTTATATATATATAGGGGTTTTCAAACTGCGGGCTGGAAAAGGGTTTCTGCCTTGGCTTGAGTATTTAGGGAGATGCTGAAGAAGGTTCGGGGCAATTCTGTAACTCAGATCAGCCCATAATGTTGAAGGACCTCAAATACTTGAGGATTATGTATTTTTCTAAATGTCGGGTTTAGTCTACATCTTTTACTCTTTATCTCTGAGCATATTGATGTTATTGTATTGATTATCTTCAAACTGATTATGAAATTGGCATGGTACATTTACCTGACATAACAAATTGTTATAAACAGTTCCATTTGATTTTATTCTGACTTGCTCTGAAATTGTTTTCCCAAGTAGATTAAACGGATTCGTATGTTACCTCAAGTCTGCGTCAGATTAGTGACGACTAATATTTGGCACTAATTCAAGTTTACTTGGTTTGCAAAGACAAGAAGTGAATTTCCGTTTAGGACAGCAAAAATGCTGCTTGACCAACCTAAATTTGGGTGTGTCTTACCTGTTTTAATTTAATGTTACTTAATATTAAAAAGGAGGGTAGCAAATTAAGGAATTTAGGAACAGAATTTTTTCATTTAGCTCCTTTACTAAACACCATTATTACATAACTGAAGACTTTACACTGTTGGATGTATCAATTTAAAATAGAATGCTTTTTAATGGGTCTGACGGAGTGAATAAATTTACATTTAAAAAAATATATTAAATCCAAAAAACCTTTCCCCTTACATGGTTCATTAGCGGAGTAATAACAAATATATAAATTTATAAGAATGTATTATGAAATAATACAAACTAACTTCTACAAACTAACCCAATCTCAAGAATCAGTGATATAGATTATATTTATATAACCAAAATTAGACATACTTAAATCAGCCTTTTGTGTAAGGGAATCCAAGGAAGATTCCTACTAAATTTAAGTGTCATTAACACCACTGCTGTCTTTTTACAATTTAGTTGACAGCAGGTGGTGCATGATGTGCAAATTAAACTAGATTTTAAGGCATGCTACCAGAGAGAAGCTGACTTTAACAGCACTGAAGATAAATAACTAAAGGCTCTTGTAAACATTTAAGAGCTAGAAAAGGAGTTTCATGAAATTTACCTGGCATTTAACAATGTATCACAAGACACACGCTCACATAATTGTCACGTCGAAATGGCAATATTTATAGAACTGCCAAACAGTTTAATTAAAGTGCAAATGACTTATTTTTGGTTTGTCGAAGATCTTCTGCCACACACTTTCAGACATTTTATAACACAACATTTCGAACACTTTGATTGCACACAGACAGACAATGCTCGAAATGCAACTCCCGTCCACAAGGCTCCTAAATACAAATGTTTGGTGAGCAAGAAATCAAAAACTGTGCACACTGTGAGTCAGGGCTGAAGGAGTCAGTGCTGGAATTGTAGGTTCTAGCTTGACATCCTCCTCCACAAACACTATAAATAGAGCTCGATTCAGCCACACCTTCTCTGATGCGAGCTCTGTGTCCAGAAACCAGCCATAACACACCACCTCCTCTGCAATAATAGAGCATTGCTCAAAGAAAAACACACCACCTAGTATAAAGAGAGAATGTACTCATTTACACAACATTTTACATACAAACATACCTAATTGTATATCTAAAAGCCAACATTAAAATGTAATGTAGGGGGAAAACCCCCTAAAAATAGCAAAACTAAATGTACCATTTCCATGCAATGATTTGTGCCATAGATCTCCTTAAAGTCACACCATTACACATACACTATTGTTAGGACATCAGCACTGAAGCCAGAAATGAACTAAATTGCATTTATACCACAGAGAAGTGGCTCTTCACTGGCCACTACACTCAGTCATGCAAAAAGGAAACAAAAAAATGTATCACTCAAAACGTAATTCTAAATCAATGTGGTGATGACGCATTAAGTTGGATTGGCATGATACATCTTGTTCCTTCAGGTCACATTGCAAAATAATAACTAAAATTAGTTACTAATAATGTGTGATGAATTACATTTACACTTCCATTCAAACGTTTAGCGTCAGGAAGATTTTTAATCTCTTATGCTCACCAAGGGTGCATTTATTTGATTAGGAAACAGAGTAAAACAGTACTATTGTGAAATATTAATACAATAAAATATATTTTCAGTTACTCCAGGCTGGTCAAGAAACATTTCTTCTTCTTATTATTATTATTATTCAGTTCAATCATCATTCGGCTCTCAAAACAGCAGAAAAGCAGGTCAGTTCTGAAAAAGACTTGCAGATCTGCATCAGCACTTTCAATGAAAAAGCACTTTGAGTTCAGAAGGAAATGGCATATGGAAGTGCCATTTGCATTTTTCTTTGCCTTTTAATCATCCACAGCCGCATTTGTCCTGTCTAATTTTGGTGCCCTATCTTACCACTATCAACACTACAATAATTACATTTCAGCAGAATAGATCTACCAAAAGGAGATAAAGAACACCTTTGTTCACTGGAATACAATGAGAGCAAATTTCGCGCAACGTAGCAAAGCGTTCAGACATGCTCTGAAGGCTCAGTAAACAAATGCAAGGGAAAGTGGAGTCATAAAACTTTGACAGGCATCACACATCAAAGCCAAGCATGTCTATTAAATCATTTCAGGGGAATAATCCTTTTCAAATGTGCCGTGTGACGCCTGTCAGGGTGTAAATTAAAGGGAGGAAACTGAACCATGGCCAAGGTGGAAAACACCGTAGCACGCCCCGCTGTGGTTTTCACCACCACATAAAGTGAAACATTGAGGAGAAGGTCTCTGAGGTAGGAATACGATTAGAACTTGAAATTTCCAACTTAGTAAGTGCCATTTAAGATTGCCAGGTCATTTCAGAGGAAGGGGATGGTGATTACAGCAACAGATGCATTGTAATAAAATATGTTTTTATTTATTTAACTTTTTTAGCCCCAGTTTTTCTCAAGTACATCTCTCTTCAATTATTTTATTTCTATTCAACAAAGCTCACTGTATTTCTCATAAACACCTAATTATCATTTGCAAACTGTGTATTTAAGTTAATCAGGAGCAGAGATAATTAGCACAGGGCCATTAGGGATTAACAAGGTTTTCAACTAAAACGTAGCCGGCCCTCTCAATAAATGTTGCATAAGCATTACACAAAGAAGAACGAGGTGAGCGAGTAATTTCTTACCTGTTGAAGCAAAGTGTAACGGATGCAGAATCCCGGGTCTGAGGGAAAGTATTCATCAGAGACAAAGCGGATCAGGAACTGGTTCCCCTTGGATATCTGGGGCCCTGGAACCATCTGTGAGCCACACCAACGGCCCAATACTATCCCTCCAACAGGCTCCTCCACCTCCACATAATCATACCTACAACAGCAAACACACTGATTTACTACAGAGATTGATGAATCACTAGCATTCAGGTCCTGTTTACATCTGGTATTAACATCCATCTGGATCAGTGTTATTTTAGTATAATTGAGACAATGATACTTTTTTAGATAGTTATATTTTTATTAGTTTTTATTTTATTTTACACATTTTAATTGTAGTTCAAGTTTTTGTAGTCTTGTTGCATTTTGTCTTTTCATTTTTTTTAATATTTCTGTGTAGTAATGAATTTGTATTTCAGTTTTAATTTAGTACATCATGTAACAGTTACATCAAGCTTTCCACATCAAGTTTTCCACAGTTTCCACAAAGATATTAAGCAGCACAACCATTTTCAACATTGATAATAATATTAATAATTAATGTTTCTTGAGCACCAAATCAGCATATTAGAATGATTTCTGAAGGATCATGTGATTCTGAAGGCTGGAGTAATGACAGGAATCACAGGAATAAATCACATTTTTAAATATTTATTTTACAATATTACCATTTTTACTGTATTTCTGATCAAATAAATGCAGCCTTGGTGAGCATAATAGACAAAACAACAAAACAATTCTTACCGACACCAAATTCTTTGAACAGTAGTGTATATGAAAACAAGGTAGAATTATTCTGAATATGTCTATCAAATCAGCACAAGGAGGTGTGGAAGAAATGTTCTCTTTAAGACGTATTTGCCACAACAGAGGTGAAAGGATAAGGGCCATTTGTGTGTCTGATGGTGTTATGACTTTTTTTTTTTTTACTTCCTGTCAGAAGTACAGGCTCATGACAGGATCTGGACTGCATCTGAAAACTTAAAAGTGCTGCCTTCGGAGGATGCATTCAATGGTTGGAAGGCATCATGGCACGTCCAAATCCAATGTTAGCTTCACTTCCTGTCTCCTGAGATACCTTCATCTGATCGATTTTTGAAAGCAGCATCCTTCGCTGCCTTTGATATCCCACAATCCTCTACTTTCCATTCTGAGACAGTTGAGCTAAAAAATAAAGACGGTGTCTGAAATTTGCAGTTGGTGGTCAGTTTGTGTGTAAATGTCTGTTTTTGACCAATGTTTTCCACTTCTGATGTCATTTCTAGAGAGAAATTACTATTGTAGTATAATTAAATATTCACTTGGTTATCACCAAAGCTTTGTGCGCAAACGCTGCCTACAAAGTCATTGCCTGATAAGGCAGTGAGGCAGCAAGTCAGCAGCCGAAGTTTTTGGACACAGCCCTGCCTACAGCATGTGATGATGCACACCTGAAGCTAACTGTGCCTCATTGCCACTGCAATAAATCCAGCACCATGTCAATCCTGTTGGCCACCAGGCAGCTTCTGTAATGTGCCTGAATGTGGGGAAACGGCTAGCAAGAGATGATTTGAGGGGAGGTTGACACTGCTTTATCACCACTATATAGTTAATTCAACATTGTCCATTATCATCGAGTGTGAGAGAAGGCTAACAGCTATGAGGCATCTAAATGTAGGTCCAATGCTTTGAAGGCCTACACAGGGAACTATGCCAACTAAGCTATTTACAGACACACTATTACACAGGCATTTAAACAAAGGTAACGCGGAAAGATGGGAAAAGTAGAGGGGAAAAACAGAGAAAGAGGATTACTGAGAGAAAAATTGTGCTAAAAAGCTTGGGAGAAAGTGAAGAGTGAATAAGATTAAATGAGGACTACAGACATGTAAGCTCATAAATTATATTTATCTGTATTTGATCTCAAGCTAATATGCTAACGGATTAGGCTTTTCATAAGCCACAATAGCTGTGACCTAGAAATCCATTCTCACAAGCATTCAATGAACTGAATAAGCTATAAACCGAAGCATGGCTAAATGTATTATCTCAATCACCCTGATGGCACTGCAGTCCACAGAGAACATGAGAGAGAAATCTATCTGTTATTATGACGTCTAAAAACATATTGGATTCTGGGATTACTCAGCTATCCCAAATCACAACTGAAGGATTGTTATGCATCTACTTTGGGGGAAATCACACCTAATCATACAAAAAAAAATTAAAAAAAAAATACTCCTAAACAGGTACAGATTTGACTGGTTATACAGTAACTTTTCATTACAAGCATATACTGTACCTCTATACAAAAAGTACCCATACAGCAAATTCACATTGGCACACAGGGAGAAACTGTCTAAGAATGAAGAGCACCTGCTGAAATAATAGCATCATTAATTTAAACTGTCTATTAACTGTTTTAGCACTCCGTTCACTAACAGAATTATGTTAATGATGCAAAGATGTTCACAAAATCATTGTTTTCCCAATATGACTGCAGTTTACAGAAGGGAAACTTACAAACTGGACACAAGGCTACATATTCACAGACAGGCTCATGCAAGTGTGTGTATAGTGATAAAAAACAAACAAATTTGCATTGGGTACAATATACCTCTCTCTATAACTTATACTCACACACCTGGTTGAACTGGATTGTGCAAGTACCACATGCTAAAGTAGTGTAACTTAAGTGAATTCACCCCTAATGTCTCTCATGGCCCTCTTTTGGGCTCTAAATTACAGTCTTTTGATGCAACTTGGCCTGAACACAGTGGCCTGAGCATTTTCTTTTTAATAAAGGAAAGAAAAAAACAGCAGCATTGAGGTTATGTTATCCCTGCCTGCATGGCCTCAATGCTCCTGCAGTGTTCAATAAAGGCTGGTTTCAGTCGCCGCAGCCAAAGCCTGGTAGTAATAATTTGATTGGACAGAAATACTTTCCCTATTCTCTATGTCCTAGCTCAACCGTTTGGCTTTCTGGAGTCATCGTTTGCTCTCTCCCCAGCCTGACACTAATGCTTCAAACCACATTCAATAAAAACAACAGGTCATTGCGCATTGCACAAAAAACAAACACTTGCTGGTTAAACGGACGTTGGACACCTGAATTTCTGACACACAATCGTATAAATCCAATGAACAGGTGTCCATATATCAAGCATTAGCTACTGAATATAACATACCATCACATTTTTCTCTGCCCATGATTCTTTTCTACCTCAGAAGAACATAAAGCAGAGGGGTTTGTCTCGTTCCCAGTGACAATTTAGGCAGATGGCTCATCAATAATGTAAAGTGATTTCACTATTACCAGGTTTACATGCATACATTCACTCCACAGAAGCTCAAGTAGGACAGAAGCATGAAAGAGCAGCAGATATCTTTTAGAAAATATGGCACGACATCAGAAAACAAGCACTGGGTGTTTTGAATCATTTTTAACACTGGAATGTTGAAACTGAATGCTTAAACAAGGAACAATTAGATTTCAGCTAATAGCTCGTCACAAAGCAACACAGCACTGTGTGCTTAACATCTTTTACCTTCATTTATTAACCGAGAGGATGAGTAAATAATCACATTAAGGAAGTTATGTTATAGATTATTGTGAAAGATATTAATAAAGATACACTATGTTCAAAAGTTCGGGGTCGGTAAGACTATGTTTTTGAAAGTAGTCTCTAATGCTCTTAGGCTGCATTTATTTGATCAAATATACAGTACAAACAGTAATACTGCTAAATATTACAATGTAAAATAACTTTCTACTTTTATACATTTTCTATTTGATTGAATATTAAAATTAATTTGATCCTGTGATGGCAAAGCTGAATTTTCAGCATCATTACTCCAGTCTTCAGTGTCACATGATCCTCCAGAAATCATTCTAATATGCTGATTTGATTTATCAAAGGTTGAAAATTTGTGGAAACAGTTTTTTTTTTTTCAGGTTTCTTACAGGAATCGTTCAACATAAACCTGAATGACAAATATTCCTGTACATTAAAAAGGGTACTGTTGATCACAATTCGAATTCCTAATCGTAGCGTTGACAAACTTGTTTCTTATGTGTCCTTTCAACACTCTTCAGCTTTTCATCAAAGACAGAACCAACATTGTAAAATTTCCTAAGTAGTACAGAAAATCTGGCCCCGTTTTCTTATCGGTCTGAACAAACACAGGATGATGAGAGCTGTCTGTAATGGCCTGTCGGCTCTGGGCTGGGCTTTGCTGGAGGCAGCGTGATATGATTCAGCATGCAGCTTTATTACAGTTTATTCCAGCCCAGTTGCTTTGATTCGATCCAAACAGAAGGGATCTTTTTTCTTCATTAACTGGCATTAGATCATCATACCAATGTGTATTAATGCCTTTAAAATATTTATAGCAACCATATATTGAAAAGCAGTAAAGGAGGACAGCAATGGTTGGTGACTATGTATGTGAAAGTTGTGAACGAGTGCATGTGCCATCACTTGTTCAATAATGACTTTAATAATTTATTGCTGGTGCAATCATACAGACCAAGTCACTGCATGCCTGGTAGATGGGTATATATTGTAAAACATATACATGAACACAGATGAAAAACACGCACACAAACTCTTTCCAGGTCAAATATACTCCGACTCACGGCAAAAATCCAACTCCAACCCTACACGTTCCTCAAGGCCACAGCTACTGATTTAAACAAAGTGGACAAGCAGGCACAAATTCATTGCATCAATGTGGGCAACTAAAAAAGGGTTTTGTTATGTTCGCCTATCGGTACGATATGTCTATGAGCAGGGAATAAAGGATATTTATAATTTAAAGTCAATATGAAAAAAAAATGAAAAAAAATCTATGGATACTATTTACTTCATACATATTCCTGGTCTTATTGCGAATACTTAATCCTTGTAAAATAACTTTGCTTTCCTGCTGACATCTCACACATGCTGGTGGACAATTTTAACCAATAGGCAAAACGCTATAGGGATAAAGGAGTAGCATTCGATCTTACTCCATTCTTCTATGTTACACCCATGCTTTACCATCCAACCAATTCCCGATGGATGAAATACATTCCTTCACATTGAATATAAAAAAATATGTCACATTAGGAAAGTAAAATGGGTTGCGTTGGGCAGTTTGTTGAATTTATATAAGATATAAGACTAAGATCTTATAAGATCAATAAGATTTAGGACAAATAAAATCAGGACATCTTCAATAGATCAATAAGACTTTTAAAAGAAGACTAAGGGGTCCATTAACCGAAACTAGGATATACACACAGCTGGCAAGACTCCAGATTTCCCTTTTGAATGGGTGTCTTAGGACGCTAATGGGGAATGTCCCCAAGAGCTGTTTGTTTGTGACGTGTCGAAGGCAGTAATGGCAGCTAAAGCTTTAAGGAAGTGCGTACATATGTGTCAGCCCTATCTGATACCTGTTGATACACACAATCTGTGCTTGATATGATCGGGCAAGGAGCATCACTCAGTCCTCAAGGGAGCAGAATGCGAGCATTTGCGAGAGTTTCTCTATGAGGAAACTCCACTCTCATTTGTCCCTTTTTTCAAGGGAATTGGGATAATCTTCTGGATTAGGACCTGCTGCAAATAAGACAAGTAGGATACTGAGATCATGGGGCTCTCAGATGGAGCTTGCCGAGGAATTTGAGAAACGTATGGCTATTTCTCATTCTAGCGTCCTAGTACGCACTGTCTCGTTCCCCTTCTCAGGGAAACAAGGTTACATTCGTAACCCGAGACAGTTTGCTGATAAGCGTGTATGAAAACACATTATCTAATTTATTATTAACAAAAAATAAAATAAAAACTTTACTGATTTACTTGTTTAAGTACAAGAGCACAGTCACAAATCACTTCACATGAGGCTTGCAGACAATGAGGAACCTTTCACAGGTTGTGTCCACAAGTCAAGAGGATGTTAAGACAGAATATGCTTAGAAAAAACACATTGTTTTTTTTTTATCAATAACTGGCAGAGGCCTACAAGCATTTTTTCCACATGAAACCACCAGCTATGGGAAGGTCATCATCATGATTCTGGGAAGTAAAAAATGCACAGATGTGCACGTCTACAATCGATTGCACCATAAAGCAAAACAGAGGCATGGACAGAGGCCTGGAAGGAAGGAAGGAAAGCTAGCCTATAATTGAAAGGGTCTTTAATGTGGATTGGCTGGCTGAGCTGTGTGTGAGTGTCTGGTTTAGTATGCGCCTCCAGAATCTCAAACAGATGCTATGGAGTTACATAGAAGACTTGGAACTAAATATGCACAAAGCAGAAAGGGCTGTTCTTTATGTCACTGTATCAGTCATGGAGAAAATAAATATATAACAGAACATAATCACTTTAGGGGTGGGCTATTCATTATTCATCAGCCTTCTTGCAGCACAGCCAATCTCCCAAATGGCTTCCTTTCGACTCTAAATCTTAACAAATGGACGTGGTCACAACAAGCACATACATCTCCACTGTAATCCCCCCTCCCACCCCACATACACTTATACTGCTTCATTGTATATGGGTGCTTTATCTTACATCTGACCCTGTCAAGAGAGTGCAATGGATGCCTGATGCTGCTTGTTTAGTAGTGCTGATTTGTCACATGAAAGGAAACACTTGGGAATTTTTCAAGCTCTCAAATCTTCTAAATCACCTCCTCTCTACAGTTTCGGTCTAGCCTTGATGCTATATTGAAACCCGCCTGTTTAAATCAACTGCCAGCTTTGGCTTGTCCTAGATTGTCACAGCCCTGAAGAACCATAAAAAATAAATAAAAAATAAAAGTTTAATGTCAGGTAAGTCCATAAGAGTCATAATGATTACCAAAACAGTCTTATGAATTTAGCAAAAAAACAATTCACAAATTAAAATAGAATGCATAAATATTTAATAAATATCAATACATTACATTTTTTCCAATTGAACAACCATATATAGGTCATTATGCTCAAAGATATGGAAATGAATAACAACTAATTATTGTTTTTGTAATGTCTACTCAATGATTTACTCATTTTCAACAGTAAAGTCTATAGTTATTTTTATTTACTTTTTTATTCTCTTTCTCCTATATTTTCTCCATGTTAAGATATTGTCTTTCTCTAATTGTGCATGTGAGGTCTAGCAAGTGACCAAAGGGTCAGAGTCTCTTACTTGCAAATACCGTCCTCTGCGTCCTCCAGGCCAAAGCGCGGATCAAAGGTCAGCTGGATCCTGGAACTTTCTGTGACTGCCACCAGCCGCCACACTATAACTGTATTCCGGGGATATGTGTTGGGGAATTCAGGACTTTGAATAATTCCATCCCCAGTAACACTGAGGACCTTCTCGTTTTGAGACTCATGCACTCCTTCAGAAGAGAAAAGAAAGGTTTATTAGTACATTTTTGAACCTGCATAACTCACCAGAGCGGAGAAAGAACATGTCATACAGTCATTTGTGATTAGTCCTTTTCTTTTTTCTTAATGCAAATTAACATCAAACTGGATTTAGCTTCTAATGCATCACAAATAATATGGATTATGCGGTGCACTGTGTGAATACTAAATAATTGATCACACAAAGCAAGGATGAACCAAACTCTTCTGGTTTTTATTGAGCATTGATTGACTGCAAACCTGATAATCACATTAAGGGAGTGATAAAAGAGAACTTATGGAAATGATTATGCAATATCAACACCATAAAACCAGTAGAATGATGTTCTACTATTTGCTAACACAGCATACGCTTAATGGACATCTGTGCATCCAAGCAATATTGTGCTTTGATGTTGCTTCACCATAATAGCTTTCAATTATAGATCCAGATAAGAAAGATGAATCAGTAGTTATAAAGTGTTATTTATAGTGACATGACAGCTGAAATGGCATTCCTAGTTGTAACAGTATGATAAGAATTAAAACTGGGTTGGAAAACATTGTTTTGGTGGTGGAAACTTGAAGGCTACCAAGTTGTTCTGCTACAATCAATTGTAGTTCTTAGAGCTCTGATGGTTTAACAGTTCAGAGAAATGCAAGGTGAAGAAGAAAAGATTGAAGTACTTTTGAGCTCAGTGATTCTGATTTTGCAGAGCAACAGAGAAATGATTACACACCGATTCACTTGCTACTGTTATGACAAGATTTACAGAGTTGTTCCTCCCTAGAGGAAAAAAACTATAATGGCTTCCTTTAAACAGCACAAAAAAAAAAGAAAAAAAAGTTACCTCTACCTTTGCCAGGGAATGAAAATGAGCTTGTAGAACACAATGCTGACTTCCAACATGCTTTTCACTTGCAACAGAGTCATTCTTAACTTTTTATCAACATTTCACACTGTTATTCTTGGTTTGTAATTAATGCTATAGTCAGGATTCTATGTCACACTCTGCATTTGTAAACGCTGAGTTAATATGCTTATTTACATATTTATGAGGTTAAACACATTGATTGGACAAGTACAACATGCAACAAGCACACAATCGGTTCTAAAAACCACTTGCCCATCAGTGCAAATGCATATCTGCACTTGTTAAGTCTGGTCGTTTGCTATAATTGTTCAACAATAACGATTTCCTTCAGACACACTAAAAAGTTGTGTGAATGTACAAAACTGAATGAATAAGATAACCACTGAGGTGTTTATGATTGGTTGCCCATTAAATATAACATCAAAATGTTTCAGTGTATAATCTTAACATTCAGATTTCACATGGGTCAAAAGAAGTGTGAATTACTGGCAAAGCTAGAGTAAAAAACAGTCTGTAACCGAGTTTTAAAAGGACGTTAAAGCCAGTGTTAAGTGGGGTAAGAAAAGCCTACAAGTATTTCTACATGTGCTGATGCACTTTCGCCAACATTTCATAACAGTTACATCACAGCAAAAAGAACTAATAAAGAACAAGCCTGAAAATATTTGTTTCAAACTAGGTAGAAATTATTCTTAGAAAGGGGTGCTTGCTTCCCGTCCAATAAAATGTTATTGAATTCTGAAAGTGGATTGAAATCTATCTTATCCTGTTGTTGAACTAAGATGTTTGATGCAAACAGACAGCTGTTGAAATGCAAAACCAGTGCTGGTTTTACAGGCCTGTCACATTCAGAGCCCACCCAGGGGAAATGCACACAGATTTTCTTTCACACTCCAATCCTCGAACACGCACACGGCTCCATCAAGTTGTGTGGAAAAGCCAGTGTCAATAGGTATCCTGGTCTGTTACGGTGATGATACAAGATCTGTAATGCTCTTCCCTGTCTATATGAATTAAGCAGCAACACCAGAACTATTCATCTTCAAAAGTAAGACAAAAAACCCCAGCATTTTTCTATGCTGTATTTCCAGGTATCAATACATAATGAATGAGAAACTATCATTGCTTCCTTTCAAACAATGGATAATTATCTTGTTAGCTCACTGGGGTCCAAAACATGTTGACTTTCACTGTATGAATATATATTCATCAAAATCTCTTTTGTATTTTAACAGAAGAAATAAAGTTATACAGGTTTGGAAATTAGAGTAAATTGCAATTTGAGGTGGTAGCTTTGGTAAATGTCCACCATGAATGCGATCTTTTCCTATCTTCTATGTATGCATGCATGCATGTATATGCAAGGATTGGCAAATGACTTATTTATCCCTCCACAGTCTGGATGACAGGTCCCATCACAAGCAGCAGTTAATGCTGAATGATGTTTCAAGAGTCACTGGAAGAGTAATGACTGAACCAATGGGGTTTTGGAAAGTTCTGGGGAACAGCTTTAACCCCTGAGGTGTGTCAGGAACCACAAGAGATAGTAATCCGATCACTCTGACATCCATAACTGAAGGAAGGAGCAGAACAGAGAGAGAGAAAGAGATAAAAAAGAATCTGTTTAGATCATCAAAATTCAATATGTTTGACTAAGACTCTGTGTGACTTGTTTATAATAGGCAGGAGGAAAAATTTGGAGTGGAAAAAAGAAGACAACTGATATAATTTCTCTCTGTAAACATGACAGGGGCTGCTTTGATGTCTCTTTCTCATGTTGTGATTAAATGCACTCTGGGGAGGAGATGTGAAAGACAATACACAAGTCACTTTTTAAACAGACAAACTTTGTGCACGTCCCAAAAAAAGATAAAAGAAGTATACCAAAATTTGCGCTCGACACGCAGAAACCTGGAATGCCCCGCAAACTATTGCCCGCTTTAAGAATAGACACCTTTGTCAATGTTAGGGAGGCAAAGCAAGATCGCTCATGCTCTCCGGAGTTGAGGAGCATTTTGTGTGAAAGATATCCAAACAAAAGAGCCTGAGGCCCGTGGAACAGTGTTGAACACCTCAGATCTGTTTGCAGCACAAGCCTAAACCCTTTATGGATTCAGTTATATAAACAGATCAGGGTTGGCTACAGCTGCCAAGGTCTTTGAAGTCCCTTGAAACGAGAAAGAATGGGCCTTTCCTCAGCATGTTGCAGCATTTGCCCAGCTGACTGACAGCTTCTTGTCAAGCTCTGTATTAATGTTTATAATTCTCTTTATAAACTGGTTTCTGGTGTTAAGGCAGGCCCTCTATTGTTGAGGCCTATGATTGTAAGCTGTTAGAAGTTATTGGAAGGAGGGAAAAGGTGCATTCCTGTTCTCAAAACGCTAATGTAACAGGAGCAGATGTAGCTGGTCTTCTTAGGCCCCATCCACACTACTGCGTTTTAGTTTAGAAACGGAGAATTAAAACGAATACGATCTCCGTCCACACCAGCGTTTTAGCTGCGTATTAGAATTGATCTCCGTCCACATTAAAACGACTGAAAACGCGGATCACGTGACACCCGGATCACGGGATTCACATACACTGGGCATGCGCGTGCCGGTGTAAACCTAGAGATCTTTCAAACATTAGACTGTAAAAAAATGCTTTCAAACATCAAAATGTAATTTATTAATATGTATTTGTGTCAAAATGACATATAAACATATTTTCCTATTCTATTTTGCCTGGAAACGCTTCCAACACGCTTGCGTCGCATGAAAAATAGGCGTCGGTTCTATTTCTAGCATGCACGCGTTTACCACGCGAGCAGCGCCTGAGACGCGGCAGTTTCTTACTGTAAGAAACTGTTCCAGCGGGTGGAGTTTACTGGTACTGAATATTACCTGTGTATTCTCCATGACTGATGACACCCAATCATAGAGCCGAGCGTGAGCCTCTGCGTCATCGTTTCTAAAGTCCTCCGTTTTGACCCGTCTTCACTAAAACGCCCTCCGGAGATTCAAAACGCAAAACGGGGTCGGCAGCGTTTCTAAACTTCTCCGTTTTAGGTCTCCGTTTTTGCCGTTTTAGTCTGGACGGGAGGTGCAAACGTAGCAAAAGGTCTCAGTTTCTTACTGGAAAAGACATGGATCATCAGCCTCATGGGCTTCAGTCAGCTCTGCATCATTCACAGTTAAATTAAGAATATCAATCCAATTCAAAATAACACTTTAATTCCAAATTAATTTAAATTTCAAGGTGGCAAACAGGATGCAACATTTATTAATTTACATTAACATTTAACTTACCACGTTATCAGCAAACAACTTTGTGGAGAATATGAGTGACAAATTCACATACATTATGATCTGATATACATGATCTGTTTTGTTGAAAAATTGGAAAACCCTCCATTGGGGAAGGTTTCCTGAGGTTTTAAAATTTCCTGAGGTGCATGGTCAATTCAAAGCATATTCCCTCATTATTAAAATAGAACCAATGAATTTTGTACAACCCTGCTTTTTGTAATATCAATTTTACTGAATTCTGCACCTCAAAACTCCAACAAACCACTTTACATTGTGCTGTTTCAGTGAATCACAATAAGACTACTGACCAAAGAATCATAAAAGCCTGTTCTTCATTAAGATTTTCCATTAAAAAAAAAAGTAAGAAGACCGCATTGCTTGCAGCATAAATTATGACTGATACTTAAACAAGGAACAGTGCGTTTTACAATCAGTTTAACGAATGAGCTCTTAAAACAGAACAGGGTGATTATAAACCACAGCATGCCACCGAGAAACAATCCGGACATAATTTCTTGGGGAAAAAAAAATGTTAAACAATACGTGAGGAATTTCTGTAGGTAAACAGCTTAATACTAAATATAAGGAACAGGAAAACTAAAGTTTTGTAATGCTTGTTCAATCGTTACTGTATTTGTGCACTTCATGTAGGGTGTTTGATGTCATTAGATACTGAACCTCAGCCTTATCGCTAAAACTTGCCTTGTTTGATTTTTGAAATTTAGGCTTAGTAGGGATTGAGAGAGGTTCTGTGTCTGTGCTTTGAGATGACCTCATCTCTGGGTTAAATAATGTCATATAATGATCAGAGGCTGGCCCCTTGGGTGCATTACCTCAAACATGACTTTTCCTTGACCCACTTCTCTTTTTTCCCCTCTTCCCTCTCTCCTGAGGAGAACGCTACACTGATTAAGGTAGGAAGCTGAGCATGAATAAATAAGGGCTCACAGTGCTACCATTGTGCCTTGTTCACATGTTAGACCTCTGACTGAGCCTGGAGTTTAAATATTAACCTGGCAGCGGTAGAAACAAAGACGGCACAGACATTCAAGAGTGCATGCGTCAGCATGTGGGCAAGTGCATAAATAAAAACAAAAACAGAGAGAAACATATTCCTCAAACGCTGCATGATGCATTACTTGCATCATACATATGTAACAATTAATTATGCTAAAATTGACCACAAAGGAGACTCAAAAGGAATGAAAGGTATTTTGAAGGTCCAAAAAACATTGGACCCCATGCACTGACTTTTATCATATAGACACTCTGTTCCTCAGAAGTCATAGGTTTGGAGCAACATGGATAGATCACCCATAAATGTCATTTACTTACGTTTAATTTGCCAATGCACATTTAGAAAAGCACACTAAACATTTAGTCTTCACTCAAAGAGACATGCAGTGAGGAAAAAGTTACTTTTGAATAGTCTGTTGCAGTAAGCCCACTTAAATCAAAGCTCCAGCCTACTGCTTTTTGCAGTCCCCTCCGATCAGGTTGTAATATGTTTTGGGTTCAGAAACTGCGTACAAGAATGAGCATTACAATCAATCGAGCACATAAAAACTCTTTCAAACCTCCTGTTGGAAATTTGGCATAATAGCACTACATTTCACTCAATTCATATCTCCCAGTTGTCTGGCAGAAGGCCTTGATGTCTGTATTCATTTCACTCTAGAAAGTTCATGCTAGACATCTATGCTAGTGCCCGTAACAGCATTTAACAACATAAAGTGCTAATGTTTCTGATTCCAAGGGACTTGTTCAGGCGCTGTCTGTGTTTTAATCCCCCATATGTCGGGAGCTGACTGCAGCCGGCTGGTGAAACTGTACCCCACGCTTACCATTCTCCCCCCTTTGCATGCTGATTTTACCCCCCTGCTTTTAAGTTGCTCTTACATCTGCTCAGGATTAAGGGTTTGCGGCAGTAACTACAGGTGCTGTAAATTCCAGTTCTGGCCTTTTCATATTTATTGCTTTAAGGTTTACAGTTGGGAAGCACAGAAAAGGATAGAAAAGGAGAGTGAGGGGGGAGAGAAAAGTGAGGGGAACGCAGCATGGGAATTTATCATACCATTAAAAAATAATTTGGCTTCAAAAGCGTCGACTTATTTGGAATGTTTCAATCTGCAGTGCAGATGCTCCGTATGGAGACTCACCGCAGGAGGTTGATGCTTTGACTCAATGAATTGTTTGGTTCCTGTCGACCATTTAGCATCATTTAAGTGGCAAACCTTTTTCCCTAATATACTGAATTCTTTTTACAATACATATTGAGTGTTTATGTTCACAATCTTACACCGATTAGGCCTATGCTTGCCAAACGGTATAAATTCATGTAAATGCATCAGACCTTTTTATTTTGTATTTTGGAAATCCATTCACTTATTACAGCATCTCATGCGATTAATCTGCAGAAAAACATCAAGGTTTCAGTCAAGGTCAAAATCAACAGGCAAGTGATTGGCATCACGACTGAACCCCATGACATTGACCATCACACACATTAAGTCCTTTTCAACACAGGTCACAAAACACACTCCAACCTCATTGACACTCACAAGTACCTCCCCCCAATAATGATCTTTCACTAAATACAACAAAGACGTTGCATGTCATTTCATAGTGCCATTGAACTCTAAAAGAGACAGTTCAGTCCACCCTCCTTTTGTGTTACACAGGAGAAAATTGCTTACACAGGTTTTGTAACAACATGGGAATGTTCCCTTTTAAAAGTAAATTTTAGTGGTTTACCCCTTTAATATGACTAATTACTGTACTGTACTGAACATTTGTCTCAGTCTTTTTACAAATAAATTGTGGTAAAGAGCAAGTTCAAATGAAGCTTGGATAAACTAAATTCTTTTAAATGCTGTGAGCATAAGGTTGCTGTTGTGTCATCACATGCGGAGTAACAGAATCCCACAAGGCACTTCACCAAGGCCTGATTAAGATCCTAACAGGCCACCAAAACCTTCCCTCTCCACAGCTCACAGAATGAGGCTCATCCATTAACACGTCCTCTCTGAGAGCTCCGTAACATCCGCACATGCTATCGTATGGCCAAACATCGACACTGAACTAACCCACTTGGTGGGTGGGTGAATGTGAGTGTGTATGAATGTGTTTAAGAAGCACTTGCTCAACAGGAAATTTGATTCTGAAGTTAGCATGACTGTTCCCTCTGTCTCTCTTCGTAAGCTTTTTCTAATGTCTCACTTCATGTGGTTTATACTTCTGAACGTCTTTGACTGTGAACTTGAGCTCATCACTGTTAAAATGATTATAAGATCAGGTATCATCATGGTGCGACTATTTTTCTTCAAGACCACTTTACTCACGCTTTATGCCAGTTCTAAAATTAACAGTAACAACTGGGAAAATAAAAGCATGTGGAGCCGAGACACACTGTCATGCTGATTCCCACAGCCATTATGGTGATCTACAGTTCACCTCTGTTCTTTGAAGACTTGTTTTTGTAGCCAAAGTAAAAAGCAATTTTGCCTGGACTGGTGGGTAAAATTAAAACACAGAAAGTTGATAAGAGTATAGTAAGGGGCACTTTTATTATTATTTTGTCAAGTATACAAATCACTGTAATTTGTAAGAGAAACTCACAACCAAAAATAAATTCTGTCATCATTTACTCACCATCATGTCATCCCTTCCTGTATGACTTTCTGCTGTGGAACACAAAATACATTCTGAAAAACATTGGGGTCCAAACCACATTAGATCCCATTAACTTTTGTAAGGACTTGCTTAAAATGCACAAGAAAATCAGTCATACAGGTTTGAAAAGACATGAGGGTAAATAAATGATTTAAATTTTTGGATGAACCATCCCTTTAAAACCCTTTCGCACGTACGATCACACCGGTGTGATCAGTCTAGGCTGGTCCCTGGAGCACACCGGTGTGATTAGAACGGTCAGTGCATCACGTGATCAACTGCTAAATTCAAATGTGCTTTCGCGCATTGGCTGGCGCTGAGCCAGAGACAGGCACGCTCAGAGCTGTCATATCACAACCTTTCAGTGTTTTCAACCACATGTTTATTTTAGGTTTCAGACATATAAGTACTAAAAAAAAACCAATACATTTAGAGTTTGTAAAATACACACTGATGTCAAAGGAAGAGGCAATAATAATCCTTTCCATTATAATTAGTTATATTCATATCAGATACACATTGTGTAAGTAACTTTAAAGTAGAGCCCGACCAATTTATCGGCAGGCCGATATTAGGCATTTTCCAAACTATCGGTATCGGCATTTATAATGGCCGATAAATGAATATTTCAAAAATAAAATAAAAACGGACGAAACACCCATCAACCATGCCATGAGTGTTGGCGTTGTATAGTTTGTCCACCAGAGGGCACTCTACACCGTCCCTGTTGGCAACACTCGTGTATAACGCGCCACACATCCTGCAACCTGCTGATCCAGCCAGAGTCGGGCAGAGAGAACCAGTTATCCGCGAGTGAGATCATCGGTGAAGTGTGTTCATGGTGAGTTGGTCACGAGACATACATTGCTTGAATAACAATTAAAATAACATCCCCATCAGTTCTCTTAACTCAAATAAGCATGACAAAATTCGTGACTATCATGTCCAGTTTTGCTGCTGTTAAATAAGCCGAGAGTGAAGCGGAATTAGCAAGTAATTACGTTACGTTGTTACAGTGTAGTTGACTGACTGTCCTTTTAACTTTTGACAATGTGACTGAAGTATTTCTATAATAGCGTGACAGTTATAGCAATGAGACGTATCATCTCTCCTTGGCCTGTTACATTGAAAATGTATGTTTTACAATTTGCAGTATGACGTTATCCATTGCTAAATTATGGCTCATCATAGACTAGCTAACCACAAAGCTAGCTAATGCCACTATCAGTGGAAGACCGCTAACGTTAACATTAATGAGCCTGGAAACCACAACGAACTTATTCTGCCTAAATAAAGTAATGATTACTGTATTTATAACTAGCATCTCTCTAGTTACAGTCCCTGCATTGTAAAATGTAAGTTAGACTTGCGAGGAGTGAACATTTAGACATAGAGAAACGTAGCTTGTGCATAAAAGTTAGCTTTTCTTTTACACGTGTGTGAAATCCAATGACGCCAAGTGTGCGTTGCAGACTGTCGTCCAGCCGCAGCATTAACGAGTCACATAATGGATTTAGATCGCTAAATAGTAGGTTTTAGAAGGCAGGCAGCAACTGATGATTGAAAATGGTTTGATGTAGCTTGATGGAAAGAATTTAAAAAGTGCAGGTAAAGGGATAAGCAAGCTGACATTGTAATTATAAGGCAATGTAGGGACTAATTATTACACATGCACACAAACATTTAGGAGTGACCTTTATCTTGTTTAATGATCATATAAATGATGATGATGATAGTAATAATGTCATCATTTTATATTTTGATGTTCCTCTGTTCTGTTGTGACAATAAAATATATATTTTTTTTTTTATATCGGCCGATATACAGTGCTATGCATAAGTTTAGGCAACCATGCTAAAGTTGACTAAAAAGAGGAATAAAAAATCATATTTTGCAAATTTAACTTAATGCCTTATTTTAAAAAATTAGGAAAAATCCAACCTTTAAGGACACCAATTTTCTTTGTGAATGAATAATGTATCGTAAATAAATAATTGTTCTTCCTTAAAAAACAGGGTGCATAAGTTTGGGCACCACTATGTTAAATTCCCATAGAGGCAGGCAGATTTTTATTTTTAAGTATATTTTTTTTTTTTTTTTTTAGGATACTATGCATCCTGATAAAGTTCCCTTGGCCTTTGGAATTAAAATAGCCCCACATCATCACATATCCTTCACCATACCTAGAGATTGGCATGGAGTACTTTCCATAAGATCATCTCTCAATGCAAATCAAACTAGCTATTAGGCTAACTGAAATAAAATCATGCCAATCTCTAGGTATAGTGAAGGCTATGTGATGATGTGGGGCTATTTTAATTCCAAAGGCCAAGGGAACTTTATCAGGATGCATAGTATCCTAAAAAAAATAAAAAAAAAATACTTAAAAATAAAAATCTGCCTGCCTCTATGGGAATTTAACATAGTGGTGCCCAAACTTATGCACCCTGTTTTTTAAGGAAGAACATTTATTTATTTACGATACATTATTCATTCACAAAGAAAATTGGTGTCCTTAAAGGTTGGATTTTTCCTAATTTTTTAAAATAAGGCATTAAGTTAAATTTGCAAAATATGATTTTTTATTCCTCTTTTTAGTCAACTTTAGCATGGTTGCCTAAACTTATGCATAGCACTGTATCGGAATATCGGATTTTAAAACCAACAAATATTTGTATCGGTATCGGCCTTCAAAATCCTTTATCGGTCGGGCTCTACTTTAAAGTTTACTCTATTCTTCCCCCAGTTCACCAGCCACTTACTTTTATGTATTTCGGGAGAAGTGGATGAATTCACTTGTTGTAAATCCAACAGATCCGATTCTCTGAACTGCGTCTGCGGCACAAACTAACATGGCGGCGCCCATCGCGCATACAGCTCAACTAACGCGATCGTTATAAAGGTGTTTAAACAACAAAACACTTCCACTTGCATATATTTGACAATTGGAATATCAGATATTTCATGCCATATCTAACAAATTTGTGAATATTTTGAATAAAAAAGGAAAAATGACATAAAAGCAGATCATCATTCATTCAGCTCTGTTGTTGCTGTGGTGTGTCATGTGACAAGCAATAACGCGTCACCTTGGAAACCATAAAGTGACACATTCTAAATAACGGTCGCCTTGGAAAAACTCACGCTGGGGGGTCAGCCAGAATATTTTAAACTTACGTGTGAAAGGGTTAAAAAAAATTTTTTGGGCCTAACTCTCCATTTCAGACAAAGTTTGAATAGTTTAAACTTATTACAAGTAGTAGTTGTCTCTGCTTATCAACGTAAACTGGGAGACATTTTAACATTACACATGTCAAGGGAAAGTGAGGGAGACCTCGTTGCTATTTTAAATACCATGCTAGTCTAAAAACAATAGTATCTGAGTTGAATTACTTTGGATGAGGGGAAGATACAAGAATTTAAATGTCCCTGTTAAATCTAGCCAACAATAGTAGGACCAAACATGGCTAAAAAAAATCTTTGTGGCTTTTCTCAAATAAAGTGTTTCCATTTGTGTTTGTGAAATGAACTTAAATTAAACTTCCGACACGTCAGCTGCTTGCATACTTGTGTTTGCGGTTCTGGCCACACACACACACTTGCTCATATTGCATGTAGACCACATCCTTTAAGAATTTGGTGAGGTCTTCAATTAAGCAAAACACGTGTGCGTATTATTCTCTAATGGATGTCTGGAGTACTGCCTGCCTCATGCTTACTTTCACCACAGAGCTCTGTTTACATAGTTAGGCACGGCTTTGGTTCTCTGTAACTTCGCTTTAACCAGAAGGGCCTTGAATTAGACATGACATCATCTGTGAAATAGCAGAAGACAGTCAGCAATCAGAATAATAGTGTATCTATGACAGGTAGATATTGGGTTTTCTCATAAAATGTAGGCTCAGTGTAACCGCATCCTTCCTTATAAAAGGAAGTGTTCTTGTTATTGGTGCTTTTAAACATTTTTGCTTTACTGCCTAATAACATTTTTGATCAATTCAACTTTATAAACTTGCGGTGGAAATTGTAATAACATATCAAGGTCTGTTACACCAAACACTTTGTGAAGAACAGATACTTGCAAAACAGTGCTAAGGAAAATTTGTGCTTTTTTTTTTCAGTCACTAATTCAAAATCTAAAATATAAATGCACTGATATGGAATATTTTGACATACATATTTATATTTTGAAGTCAATAACTAATATGCATTTACCAGAATTATATATATATATTAGTCTACATTTTGTGATACTGCATAAAAGGAAAAAAAAAAAAAGGAAAAAATACTTAAAGGGGTCATATAATGGTACATGCACTTTTACAAGTTGATTGTACTGAAATGTGTGTTGGCAGTGCCTGTACACAACCATCATAAAATGATAAAAATCCATCCAGTGTTTTTTTTTTTAATCTTCATATGTTTTCCCCCCCATCTCAAATAAAGCTGTTCGATTTTGTGACGTCACAAAATCGACGCCCCTCCCATGATTGTTGATTAACAGCAGCGTTTCAACACAGACCCGCCCTCGCTCGTGAGCGAGCTGTCAATCATAGTCCGCGCGGACCGGCGCGGTCATTGTTGATACGCTGGGTGGTGTTCTGTTCTTGGGTGTACTAAGGAACACAGCAGTCATTTTGATGTTCCTAAATCCGAACCGCTGAAGAGGCAGTGGCTGAGTTTGTTTTCAAAGGGAATATTCCCCACGATCAACGTCAATGCTTTCATGTTTGCGCGAATCATTTCACACACCAGACTGCTTTACAAACGAGGCTCAGTAATGTTATAAAGCTGGTTTTGCTAAGAAGCTGCTCCTGAAAAAAGGATCGGTACCAACTATTCGTGTTCCTGCTGCACCTCCAGAAGAAGAAGTGAGTGTAAAGTTTTATTAACCTTTATATTAATATTTATATTAATCTTTGCAAATCGCTTGCTGCACGCTTCACGATGAATGCGGCTGTTTACACTCAGGGTACATTACGGCATGTTTTCTATGTACGACGTTCTCAATATAATTCATAATCCCAAGTTTATAATGAACAACGCGTTATGGTTATTGCGTTAAACGGTGTATGCACAGAACAGAGGGGCGGGGTGAGCAAAACTCATTATCATTTAAAGACACATGCACTTAAACGGCGTGCTGAAAACAGAGCTGTTTTTGACCAGGTAAAATAAGTGTTTTCTTACAATACTAATGAGAATTTTTAATTAAAGTATATTACAAACTTTTAATTTAGACCCTAAAGAATCATATTAGCTTGTACAAAAATGGCATTATATGACCCCTTTAATTTGAGAAAAATGTAACTTTTTTATTCTACAATCCTTTAACAAATGTAGGCCCTAATTGGGATTTAAAAAATTGGAATAAAGAAATGACACCATTTATATTACGTATTATTAATTAAATTAATATTAACAAAAGATAATTTATCATCTCAAATCAGCTAGGGCTACACGATTAATTATGAAATCGCAAAGGCTGCGATTATTGTTTATGCACAGCTTGTCAGGCTCTGTGGTCCGCAGTTAATGCTGCTTCATCTGAAAGCACTGCGAGTTTTTAGTCGCTTATAACGTGCATTTGAAAAAGCAACATGCGTCAAACATCTTTCCAAACATCAGAAGCATTTATGAACCTCTTGTCCAACAAGACAACATTTAATAAATTAAAGCATTTCAATCTTCTGTTTATTCAGCTACAGTGATAGTATGATTTGTGGAATGACATGTGTTGTTGTCTACTTCTGCAGCGGGTCATTTGAGTTTCTGCGCGAGAGCGTCCTCTGGGTTTCAGATGGAGCAGCATTTACTACCTATCAGCCGTGCTGTACTGACAAGCTGCGCATAAAATAATCGTAGCCTTTGCCAAATCGCGTGTGGTTTCATTTCGATTAATTGTGCAGCCCTAATGTCAGCCTATTTTATTGTTTGATTGATTTTAAAATATGCATTGCTTTGTGCAACATTAGCCGCTTTTCCACTGTCGGGCCAGTGCGAGCCAGGGCTTGCAATGTGCCAGGAGGGACCAATAGCCTTGGACCTCAAGTAGATGACCACAGCGGCCAATATTAAGCTGCATTCCCACTGTCGGGTCAGTAGCCCCACAGTACTACCCTAAAACTCGCCCTTAAAGCAACACCAAGTAGCTTTTGCTCTCGGGGTCCCCCTACAGTTGGGAAACAGTATTGTCTTCTACTGTGGTCGTAAAATCTGTCATGGTAACACCAGGGGATACACGTGCATTTGTTGACAAGCACCCCGAACTCTGCAGGAGGAGTTCTCACGTCTTGGACTGCCTGCGTTGCGTGTGAAACGTCTTCAT
This sequence comes from Rutilus rutilus, assembly GCF_951802725.1. NCBI lineage: Eukaryota > Metazoa > Chordata > Actinopteri > Cypriniformes > Leuciscidae > Rutilus > Rutilus rutilus. The sequence continues at coordinate 16,879,405 of NC_140219.1, read as the reverse complement.
CCCAGGTACAATGGCATGTCATATGAATATAATTTCATGGGTTTTATTTTTTACAAACGCCAAAAGATCGCATAGCTCACGTTTACAAGCCAGCGTCATTATAGTAGCCTATTGGCTACTGTTTTACAGAATGCTAATTCAATTCAATGTTTGTGTGGTAGGTAATAGCCATATATCGTCAATATTATCAAGCTACCATAGATGAATCTGCAAAGTTGAAAAATTGATTTGCATTATAGCCTGAGGAAAGACACTTTCACCAGAAAAATAAATAAACATGACTATCAGCCTGCAGTCATTAGGCTACTTAGCCTAAAAGATAATTTTGTCCGTCTAATCATGTATTATTTACTTGCAAGAATGTAGCTCCTACCAAACTTGTACACGCCGTTTAGACATAGGCTTACTTCTGACTCTTTTTTTTTTTTTTGTCCGTTGCTGCTTTGACAAAAACATACGCACGAAAGCTGGAAAACAAACGCTGGTTGGCCTCTCACGTCCAAATTTGAGGAAGTGGTGGGGGAAGTGACGTATGCCGTAAAGCAGTCGAATTTTGCAGTTCTTTTTGTGCGTGGGTTACTACCCGAACCCCGAACTTACGTAGTGCCAGTAAAAGCGATACAGACCCCGTCAGGCTATGGCAGACCTGTCATTCAACCTATTGTAAGTTGATGTACCATCACAAGGGTCTTGGAAATATATTATGAAGGTTGAAAAGCTACATAGTGTTGCTTTAACACATATCATCAGCATGGGGAAAGCCAGGCTAGCTAGATTGTAGAATTTGGTATTTACTTAAATGATTGACACTATAAATTGTTTTACAGTGACAGTTATTTATTAATTTGTGTCAGGACTGCACATCAACATGTTGAATCAAACCGTATTTATCATAATTTCACAATGAGAGAACACACATACTTGTACCTGCTTCTACCTGCTTCCATTTACTTGTGACCACAGAAATGCACAAACCAACTCCATTAAGGGTTTTAAGTCTGAAGGCTTACACATTTAGAAACATTATCATACATTTACGTCACATTTCTTTAGAAAGAATGAGCATTTCTATTCATTTTCCACAAAATGATGCGATCTGAGGACGTTTGAGAGATATCTTCCCTCTCTATACTGTTATCCTTTTAGCCAGAGCAACAGAGGGAGCTCACGGACAGAAAACAGGAGTAATGAGTTATACAAGTTTACAGAAGTATGTATAATTTATGACATGCGGATGCACTGCAGAAATCAGGTATCAACAAAGGCGTGGGAAAGAGATGGATGAAACCTGAAACCAAATAAATACACTTATTGTTTAAGCTAAGCTCTTTAAGCAGTATCTGGTATTTTCCATAACCATGTGCATTTATTATGGCAATGGTAAGCATAAGTAGCCTTTAGAATCGCATGTACATTTCTGCCTCATACAGTGATCAGATTCCTCATATGAATGCAATCAGAAGTTATTTTAGACACTCGCTGGTGTTTGAAAGTGAGTTCAACTGAAATTGTATTAAATTTGTTAAATGCTTATGTTAGCAGGTAGTCTGTTATGAAGCATGAGAATTGAGCAGTGGTGTTGACCCTCTCCTGACTCAGATCAACTTTGTTCATGACCAGTCCTCAAGCCCCAGTTGGCCCACTTTGGACCAAGGTATTCGGAGCGCTATAAAACCCTGGCCGCCGGACCAGAGTGACATTTTTCCCCAGTCCTAAACCAAAAAAAAAAAAAAGTACATGCCTGGAAATGCCTTATACCCAGAAGTAGTACTAGTCCATAAATGACTGAGCTAATTAAGGGCCATGTGTCAGCCGAGTTCTCACCACACAAACCAGCTCATGCTTAGCCGGGAATCCATTCTCATCAGGGTGGGTGGCCACATTTATGTCTCGAAACCCCTCTAATCTCATATTGACCTGCCAGAGTGAAAATCTTCTGAGGATAAACTTTCATATAATAGCAGAAATCGCTGGCTAGAGACGACACCAGCTGCCACAATAGATGAATTCCATGTCTGCTGGTACTAAGAGCAAATGCTTACCTTTCCACTAAATCTTTATTGCACCCTCTCTAAACACACGAACAAACAGACACGTGTATCTGGCCAAACACCAAAATCAGACACAAGACATCTTCTTTTAAAGGTTTTTTTTTTTCTACCACAGCTGTGCTGGTTCTCTTGTGGAATGGCTGTGGGGCTTTTTGTAATCCCATCTGTGATTTTGGGAGCTGAATGTGTGTCTGTGCGTGTGTGTGAGAGACTGAGCTCTCATAAGCTTTACTGCAGTAATGCAACTCTCCCCAGTAACACTATTCATCTCAAAACACATTTTAAATTCACATATGAGTCTTCATAAAGGACAAACACTGCTGTATAAGACCCTACAGTCTGTTCCATGTTTTACTCCATTTCTAGCTGTCTTTGAAACCAAGAACATTCCGTGCAAACAGCCCCAAAAGAAATTGATGTCTGATGGGCCATAATTATTCAGGATTATAGGATAGGTCACAAAAAGTCATTTACTCACTCTCATCTCATTCTAAACCTGTTTACATTTTTCTTCTGTGAAACAAGATATTTTGAGAAATGTCTGTTTTTTTTCTTTCTGTCTATTCAATGGAAGTCAATGTTAACCAAAAATGTTTGGATAAAAATATCTTCTTTTGTGTTCCTCAGAAGAGAGTCATATTTGGGTGACCATTCAACATGAGGGTGAATGACAGTAAATTACAATTTTCATTTTTTGGTGAACTATCCCTTACATTTTGCACATCCCAATTCTAAAGAGACACAAATAACAGTTTATTTATTTTTGTTATGGTCAGATTACTGAAGCATCCCGCTTATAGGGAGTCAATTTGAATAGAAAGAACATAGATTATGGCTAGGAAATTCCGATAAAACCGAACAAAGCTGTAGTTTTGTAACAAATTGAAATTGTTTTTAGCTCTTGCATTTATTCTGTAATCTATAGAGCCCCTAAAGAGACATGGGGTGATGGGAAAAATGATGGGGAAAAATATATTTCAATGCTTTTACGTTATCATGCAAACGGTTTGTAGTCCCAGAGTAACATTGAGAGAATGCAAAAATCTCATATTTTTTCCATCACCATTCCCTAATCTACTATAAATCTTTTCAACCACACTAAATGTTTGACAAGATATGGATAATAAAGATGGTATAATGACTGGCGTCTTTTAAAGTGTTTTTTATTTTATTATTTTTTTTTATTAGAGGACATGAGCAGAACAACAGTACTACAGCAGGACTCAGGACTCAGTATTTATAAGGTAAGCAGCCAAGATACAGATCAGGGCTTTAAATACCGTATTTACTGTTCATTACCATCACACGCTGAGACATGCAATGCCCAGCTGTTTGCTACTTGTTTAACATATCAGATGCAAAGCCAAAGAAAATATATGCTTTTCTAGGCAGATAAATAAATAAACCATTAAATCCCTAGTGGTGCAAATACGTAATAGCTGTTAAAGACTGAAAACTAAATACAGCCACCAAAATAAGCATCCCGATTCATGAGTGAGGTTCAGTCACTCTGCTAAAAGCATTTAACAATCCGACCCAGCTAATGGCTAAACATACACGAAAATACACGTGTTCACATTCACTGACTCCTGCTTGCTCAAGCATGCATGCATACCACTGGAAGATGGTTTCAGACTTTTACAATGAACCAAATTAACTTGTCTTGATGGATGTTGGCTATAAAGTACATTTGAGGGGTGATTTCCTAGTTCCATGAACCTGAAGTTGATTTTTTTTTTCCTTCTCCACACAGATCCAATCTGCAACATTACATTTGAAATACATTTGGACTGCAGCTATACAGCAAATGTAAATCACACAATGCAAAGCACATTAATGGTTCCCTAATGTGCACAGCGGACCAATAGAAAATGATTTAAGATCAATTAAAAACCTATGGACAGAATAATAAAAGCTCGGATTACTTTTATTGTAATGTTTTCCTGAATCTGCTACTTCAGAATAACAGATAAAAGCGTTTCTATAAATAACTTAAACACTTTGTGTCTCATTGCATTTTAACAGCCTCCACACACCATTAAGCATCAGAGTGCCTTGATCTGTCAGAAGCTTGCTGTAAGTGTTAGCGGATAACAACAAATTCTCAATCATGTGTGACTGATAGAGTCCCAAAACACCCAATTAAACTGTAAAAACAACAGGATAACAGGAAACAGGACATAAGGAAAAATGCTAATTCATCAATTTGGTTTACAACTCTTTATTGAAAAAACATTTACACATTGTGGAAACACAAATGTTTGAATTCCCACTTCAGTGTATTAAGATAAATGATTTATAATTACAGCAGAACAGATGTATGAACCAGTGATGTTATTTATAAATCTGCTTAGAATTAAGTACATTGTTGTCGTGTAAAAGTACCATTAGACTCTGCCAAAGTTACTTTTAGCTTCTTTATTTCTATAACTTTGATAAGAAATTGGCTCTTAGTCAATATTTTTATACATACAAGCACAGGTTTGTTTAAATTGTTTGCATTACTAAGAAGCATTCCAGACCATCCAAGAATTGCTTTAAATCTCCTAATCTCTTTAATCTGGTCTTGATTGTGTTCATATATCTCAAATCAAGAGAAAGGGGGCATGAAGAGTTGAAAGCGGATGTTCACTTTCTGATTAATTGTGCAAAATAATAAGAATAATCCAAAATACCCTTATTTCTCAAAAGCATCCTGCATGTCATGATTGAAATATGCAAGACAACACACTAAACCATCCATGATGAAATAAAATAAATACCTTACAAGAACATTTCAGCATGATACTGCACCTGGTTTCTGCAAGTATGGGCATATAAACCAGGTGCTAAGTTATGAGGTGAGCACAGGTGCATTGCAGGAGAACGGAATCGCAACATTGCCAAATTACCTGAAAGAAGTCACTTTAACAATCAAATTCCATCATTACAGCCACAGGTGTGGGGACAGAGACCATCTCTTGAATTGGTGAGTGATGCAATGTGAAACATGCACACACACACACTCAGCAGTGGCACAGAGATGAATGAGAGCTGTGTCTGGCATCTCATTAGCCGCTGGGGTTTCCGGCCTGAATTAGTGCTGTCATTCCGAGGAGCTAATAGGCTTTTGAACAGATGTCCGATGCAAGGGGGGTGAGACAATTTCACTTTTGGTGCTATAAGCCTGATTTATCCCACCTCAGTTGTTCTGATGCACCTTTCTGATTACCCACCCACCAGCCAAATATATACTACAGCAAGACACAGAGATAGAGGGAGAAAAAAGAAAAAGCATGGTCCATGAACTAAACCTCAGGGTTTGATTCAGTGGATAAGCTCATGGAAGCTGCCTTTTTGTCAGTACCAGCATGCATTTCACTTATCAATGCCATGGTCCTACTATGTCACAAGCCAACGAGAATTTAACAGCCCATTAGGGATCGGACATTAAATTAATGGGGCTGTAAATGCATATTCAGCATCCTTCATCTGCTGGGACTGATTATGTAGCACTATCAGATGAGAAAAGACAGCGAGAGTCATTCAAAACCACTAAAAAGTCAGCTTATAGGCTCCAGCATTGCCTGAAGGAATTAGACTTACGGCACTACAAAGTCAATACGTTAAAAGATTCAGTGGCAGTCCAAGTGAATTTTCCTGAATCTGGCCTTGCATTCCTATAGCTATAAATCACAACTGGAGTCCATCTTAGCTGACAGCCAGCCTGCTGCTGTTCCTCCATCTGTAGGGTGGGAAATAGATCTCCAGTCTCCAGGGAGAACCGAAGTGCCACGCCTGACACCAGCATCTGTGTAAGAGTGTGCGGAGAGCCTATTTGTGCTCCGGCAAAAAGCCAGACATTCTCCGAATACTATGTGTGATTGAGTTACACACACTAGGGTGTGCGACTGGCACACTGTCGTATATCAAATCGCAGCATGTGCAAAGAAACATAATGCAATCTATTCGGCGTGGGGGCACTGGTGCTCAGCCAGCGAGTATCGCGACAGGTGTGCTGCCACTTTTTTCCCCTGATTTCAAATAACACAACGTCCATATTTCACCAGCGAGCAGCGTACCGCTGACAGAATAACGATGAAGCTGTTGGATGCCACATTCCAACACATCTGATTACAGTTTCAGAGAAATCAGAAGTTCTGCATGAGCAATTACTAATCAAACACACTGTATATATCATAAATGACGTTTCTAAAAATAGACAATGTTATAGGGATAGCTGAACAAAAGTTAAAAAAGGTTTTATCTTTACTCACCCTCATTTCATATTTTTTTCCACGAAATACAACATGGTTATTTAGCTGAACGTGCAAAGCACTCTTTTCCGTACATAGCAGGTTAAAAGTAACTGGTGTGGTCTTGGCTGCTTTGGGCCTTCTCATCCCCTTCCTGTTGCTTAGTGGTTCTCAACCAGGGGGACAGGGCCTCAAGAGGGCCACAAAATGACTTGACATGATTCAAAACAAGCATTAAAATAAGCCAAAACAACAACAAAAATACTTTATCTTTTGAAGAAACAGGGTTCATGTGGCCTTGAAAGCCCTGAAAATGTAGCCTAATTTTAAAAGTGAGAATTATAGATGTCATGATCTAAAACATCTTACAGGGTAGAAATTGTGTGTAAAAATATCCTTAGGCCTATACTTAATAGTTATTCACTAAATCATGAATAAATAGAAAAGTCATGGGGCTTTTGAATAATGTTGTGAAAAACAGGGGGCCTTATTAATACTAAGGAAAAAAAAAGGCTAAGAACCACTGCTATAGCTCGAAATGCCAAAGTTGGTTTGATTTACAGAGAATGCACTGATAAAATGGTGATTTATTTTTTATTTTTTATTTTTATTACAATTATGTTTAGGGTGGGGCTTTATATTTAAAGGTGACATCATGAAAATCAGACTTTTTCCATGTTTAAGTGCTAGAATTGGGTCCCCGGTGCATCTACCAACCCAGAAAAGTGAAAAGTGACAACCCATTAACTCTGTTTTAGTAAGCATCTTATTATAATATTACCACGCCTTAATCTGCACATTTCCACCCACCGCACGCCATTTAGTTTTCGCAAGCGACAACAGTAACCAGCTCTAGCGCAATTGCAAACGTTCGAGCAAAGCATGCAAACTGTTCTGTCGTTGGCTGCACAGACGAGCATAGAACACTATTTAGAGTCCCAGCCAAAGATAAGACAAGAGAGCAGTGGATTAATGTTATTTTCAATGGAAATCCCCCAGAAACTGCATGAATCAATGTAACTCCACAACAACTACATAAATGTATCCACTAACCATTCAGAAACGTCCAGGTGCGGTCTAAAAGTTGCAACCTCTTCCTGAGTCTATCGTAAGGCTGCACTCCGCTACTGGTTATTTCTGAGATTTTATACGCGTGAGATTATTCGCATGTTTTTTTTATTATATCCGAAACTCGTTTAAAGGATCGGCCATCTTCTGAACGGGGGCGGGGATCAGCAGCAGCTCATTTGCATTTAAAGGGACACACACAAAAACAGAGCGTTTTTGCTCACACCCAAAAAGGGTGACAAGCAAATTTGACAAGCTATAATAAATGATCTGGGGGGTATTTTGAGCTGAAATTACACAGACACATTCTGGGGACACCATAGATTTATATCACATCTTGTGAAAAGGGGCATAATATGTGTCACCTTTAAGTTTATGTTTAAGAATTCTTTTCACCATCTTGTATGGACACCAAGATGGGCAGAAACTATTAAAAGAGGAGACAGGACATGATTGGAAGACGAGCGGTGGGGTGGGTGGTATTCGAAAACTAGACTTAAACTTTGGTCGCCTGCGCATAAGCTCCATCGTGCAACACATTGGACCTCGTGCACTACCCTCCAGGTCACATCTCCTATAGTACAGCATAATCCGAATGTTTCTCAGTCATGAAATGTCTCTAAAACAGGTAATATGCTAACATAGAAATGTACATTTATAGTCTGGCTTCAGTGAATCCTCAGTGGCCACTGGACATTTTTCACACCATTCAGAGGACTGAGGATTCTCAATCTGTTGAGCAAAACAGCAGCCCGGGGTCAGCAGAGACCTTCTGAGAAAGGCTGATGGAGGTCATGTCACCACAGTGATGTGGTGTTGACAGCAAAATATTTCCTCATTTCAAAGCCACAGCACAAACACACCAGTCATAATGGCATATCATTTGGCTAATAGAGTGTGTCTTAGTGAGTGGGCTGGAGATTATCCAGTGATTCCCTACCCCAGTCATAAACATGCCGAGGAGCCATGCTGTAATGAGTGAATTTCAGACTCAAGTCTCAAATAGGAGGGGTTAGCCAAGGTAACAAGACAGGATATTGGTAAAATTTTACAAAAGACTTTGGACTTGCCACTTCAGTAATTATTACAGCCAGGATAATTATTCTTCCAGACACAAGCTACTGTATGTCGTATAAAACAATGCCTGGATATTAATGCAATCTAGAGCCTGGTGTGAGTTTTTTCTATTAATAATGTCCAAAACAGACTCACTCCATGAATTAGTCATTTCATTTAACATGTTTCCGAGAAAGGTATTTTGGAACAGATTTTGTATGATTTCTGACTACACCCAAAAAAAAAAAAAAAAAAAAAAAAAGGAAGGAAAATTAGTGAGCTAGTCCATTATTGTGCACACTCACAAAGTATATTTCCAGATGTCAAGCAATTTAGGCTATGTTTACACGGAAACAATCTGAAGAGAAAACGCAAAAGTGGCGTTTAAGATTTCCACTCTGGAGGGTGGTTTCACTTTTTTGCGTTTTTAAGCCCCAAAAACGCCGTCGCCGTCTAAACGAAAGGCACATTTGATAAAATATTTTAACGTTTTCACCCGCGAGCGTTCTCGTGTAAACAGGGCCTTAGTCAATCTAGCAAAAAGACAACTGAGGTTAGAAAGCTGAAAGCATGGATACTTAATAATATGGCCCAATAGATTCTCATGGTATACTCTACCTCTAAAGGACAATGCACAGTGTCTGAGAGAGAACGTAGTAGTAGTAGGCAAGAAAAAATTTGATAATTTATATAAATATATACATGTACATATATTTTGTCACACAGATAGTAGAGACAAAGCAAGATAAGTTAAGACTAAAAAAGGAGAGGGCACTTCCAAAATACCTCTCTGACAGCAAGTGCTGACATCTGCCAAGGTATGTAGACGTGCCTTGAAGAGATAGGAACCAAGGTCAAGTCATCACATTTACCTGCTGCCAAAAGTCTAAGGCCTTTGGAATTCGGTTTGCTCTGAAAACAGCCAATATCCACAGACAGTTAACGCCTAAGAGCGTAGAATTATCTGTTCCGGCAGAGCACTATAGCCCTCAGAAACAGTTACAGGTTATCTGCTTGTTTCGGCACACATGATTAAACTCTTGGGGGCACATTTTTGGAGGGGGTGACTAAACCCAGTCTAACTTAACAATAATTCCACACAAATCCCTTAACTTTCACTATACTGTACAATATTAGAAGGTATTTGTTATACTATAATCTCTGCATTAAGTCACTAGCAGCTGATAAGTGTTGTCTGAGTGCATGACTCTTTATTAAAAAGTGCAGATACGTCCATCCTCAAACTGTCTGGGGGTGACAGGTAGGATAAATAAAAAAGGGTGCAAAGAGTCAAAGTGAGGGATGAGTAAAAGCTTGAGGAAGTGTTGTTGTCAGGGAGTGATTGACAGGCATTCATGGCACAGGTTAAGCTGAACCTGAGGCTGCAATGTTTAGCTCCTCCAGTCTAGACAAGTGCAGATAGTCCAAGTCATGGTCAGTGCTAGAACTTGGCTCGTTAAAGCATTGATTTCATACATATAAACTAGTGTTTAAAAGCTTGGGGTTGGTAAGATTTTTTTTAAAGTTTCTGAAAGAAGTTGTATTATGCTCACCAAAGCTGCGTTTATTTGATCTAAACAGTAAAATCATAGTATTGTGAAATCTCACAATATAACTGTTAAATACAATTATTCCTCTGAGATGGCAAAAGCTAAAGTTTCAGCAGCCATTACTCCAGTCTTCAGGGTCACGTGATCCTTCAGAAATCATTTTGATATGCTGATTTGGACCATTTCTTCTTATTATCATTGTTGATAACGGTTGTGCTGCTTAATATTTTTGTGCAAACCTTGATACATTTTTAGTATTCTTTGATGAATAGAAAGTACAAAAGAAACAGAATATTATCTGAAACAGAATATTTTATCAATGTAAAAGTATTTACGGTTTGATTAATTCAAATTTGTTATACATATAAAAATAAATAAAAAATCTTACTGACCCCAAACTTTGAATGGTAGAGTACTTACACATTTGCAAGAAAACAATGATTCAAAGATACAACTTTGTCTGGGGAAGAAGCAAACCTCTTTGTGGTTATGCACATTTGACCGCAGCCAAAACTCTAGGTAACAGATTTGTTGTCAATGCAATTTGAGATTTATTGCTTTTGAAAGTCAAAAGCAGCGTCTGGGCTCTGGGCTCAGCATTACAACTAGAATTGCCTGGGGCCAAGAAAGCATTAAGAACTCCTAGACGTTATTTCTTATCACTGCATAAATCATCAAAAATGAGAGGTAAGCAGACAGGAGGAAGCAGCTATGTAGCACAATTACAGTCTTTTAAATCTGATTCTTATTTTTTTTTTTTGGCTTTACAGTAGAAGCAGTGAACTAAATGTCTTCTACTGTTTCTGTGAATAGATAAACATAAAACATTTAACAACATAACATTTTCCTTGATCTTTTGACATGCAAGAGGTCATTGTACAATAGAAATATCCTGTAAGTTTCAGAACCCAAAACTTCCTTGTTATTCCAAAATCAGCTTTTATTGAAACGAAGCTCAGAAAATGACTAGTTTTGGATTGTCACAGTACATTAGTGCGACAAAAGACTTCCGCCTCTGCAGAAAAAACAAAACAAAAACAATGCCTTCTAAATCACTGCCTCTTTAGCCCACCCAGGCGCCAACCGATTCACGCATGTCATGTAGTAGTAAATACGAAAGAGATGCAAAGACAGGATTACTGAGCAACAAAACCATGAAGATGCCTCTGAGGAATACAATACATTAAGTGATGAAAGATGCCCATCAAAATGGAGTGTTCGAAAGAGAGCGTCAAAAAAGGATAGAAAACAGCTTGTTACTTCTAAATTTGGATGTTTTTTTTATGTAAAAATATTGATAACATTTTAAGTGGACCTCAGAGAATATTATTAAACATAAAATAATTCCACTATCTGCTCTAATCCCACTATCAATACTAGCAACACAGAGGTCATAGGTTCATTTCTCAGAGAAGACAAAAACTTAAAGCACTGTAAACTGTTTTAAATAAAATCATCTGCTACATTAGACCGGATTCTAAGGGCAAAGCAGGGCTAGCAGAGCCATTTCTCCTTGGGGTAGATGGACACCACTTGCAATGACCATTTCAGCACACAAACCATGGATTTCTTAACCTCATATTTAACAAGCAAGAGGACAGATCATTCACAGGATTATGGGTATTAGGTTGATGATTGCACAGGTGCCAGCACAGGGGACGGGGACGGGGACGGGGACGGGGGGGGGGAGATCCAAGGCTATGACCCATTTCCACAGAGGAACTCCATTGCCCTGCTGCTGATCCCTCTAAATTGGAGCTGTTTGGGTTAGGAATGTACACTCACTGTCCATCATGACAAACAGCAGACAGGCATTGACTTGCTTACTTACCAAATCTGTCGCATTGCCTTTAAAGTGTGCTGAAAGCAAAAACATGGACATCCCAACCAAGCAATCTTCTATTTTAGATGGGTTACATTAGAGACTTACCTTTAAACAAACTGCACAGTATTGCATAAATAATGTCTTCAGCTTCCCAGTGCTTTTTTTCTCCTTAAGTCTGAAAGGTTTCAATGAAAAAGCACAGTCCCCAATGAGCTTTTGAAACTCTGGCATTGGCAGGGTACAGCGTGTCGATTGACAGCAAACTTCAATACCTACAGTATTACAGCCAGAACGGCTTGGTGAAAAAGGACTGGGGTAAACTTTTACTTTAACAGGGAGTCATTTGTCTCAGGTGTGTGTTTGTGTGTGTGTGTGTGTGCGCGCGTGTGTGTTTAAGTTACCAGAAAGCTAGTTCTCTTTTTCATTGGACTACGGGGTATTGAAAATCCTTTTTGTTAAAGTTTGCCAGTCGCTACCCACAGTGTATGCACAATTCACAATCGCACTATAAACTTGAAATGCCATGGAAACTACTTAACACAACAAGCTAGTAATGTAGAGGTTTGCCAAGCAAGAACACTGCCAGCTGCCACACAGTTTCTGAGTTCTGGGTACCACTTCCTTCTGAAGCCTTTATAACAAAGGGAATACCAACAATATATTACTCCTTTGAGGAATGGATTAAGTATGTAGCTTTAAATTTCACTGATGTCTCCACAAGTCCAACAGAATAAATTGAGTTCAAATCAATGGAGTTCAAAACAACATTTATAGTAGGGGTGTAACAGTACACAGATGTCACAGTTCGGTACGTATCTCATGGGGTCATGGTTCAATTCGAGTTCGGTACAATAGGAAACATGGTCACACTTTAGTTTAGGGTCCAATTCTCACCGTTAGCTAACTATTAACTATGACTTTAGCCTCAAACTCCTAATTACTGCTTATTAATAGTTAGGATTAAGGGATGTAGAATAAGGTCATACAGAATAAATAACATGTGCTTTATAAGGACTAATAAACAGCCAATATCCTAGTAATATGCATGCTAATAAGCTAGCTAAACTAGTTAATAGTGAGAATTGGACTCTAAACTAAAGTGTTACCAGAAAAAGCAACAAATCTACAATGCTAGGTTTCTTATTTATTTTGAACAGGCAGTAGTGCACATTGCAGTTTGTTCCACCTAGCGGCATATAGTCCCTCCTGAGGTAGTTGGTTCAGTACAGCCTCTTTTAGTGCATTAAGAACTTAGTAGTAAACAGAATGCACTCTTGCATAGGTCATTTTTGCAAGGCTTATAAAGAACAAAACTGAAAAGCATCTCATGTTATAAAAGTACAAAATAAATAGAATAAATAAAAATACAAATTGTGAATCAGGAAGTCTTACAATTTGCTCCACTTAAACTATATTTAAACATTCAAAGCTTAAGCCCAAACCTCCAATACTTAATGTTCATGCACAGCCTTTCAAAGTATACTCCTTTGTCCATAAGAGCAGAAAGATGCATTCTATGCATCTAGTGGACTTCAAGCGGTCAAGTGATTCGCACATGCGCTGTTCTTCTGCTTTTTCTCCTGTTGTGGTGGTTAGCAAAGAGCGTTGCATTGCCACACGCGCACCCTTCTGGATTGGAGTGTGGATCGGAGTGTGGATCACCTGTAACTGACTGTATTTGTCATCTTGACTGTATGCACTGAAACTGTGACGGTTCGGGACGAATACATGTACCGTTACACCACTATGTATGCCCAAAAAACAAAACAAATCAAAATATGTCTTTTGGTTTGGAATGACATGAGGGCAGGGTTATTATAATTACTTACATAAAAAATGTAACATTTTATTTCAGCCATATTTCTCTTCTTCATTTTCAGTTTACTTTTATGAACTAAAAAAATAATCTAAATATAATAAACTATATGGACATATTAAAATTAAAATAATGACAAAACCAAAGAACAAAATTACTGAAATTTACTAAAAATTTGAATATTAATAAAAGGTAATAGTATCTCAATACTAAAATAACTAAAACAACACTGTATGAGGGTGTGAATAACGACATTCAAATTTGGGTGACCTAAACCCTCAAGCTGCATGTATAAAGCACCATAATGAACTTAATATTTTTCTTCCTGTCAGCTATGCTAAGCACTAGATTTAAACTCTTAACTGCACAGTGAAGTGTTTCTTGTGATAATTCAAGCAATTTTGCTTTAATCATTACACACCCACCACTTAACTGTCAGATACGTGAGGCAGGCTGCATTTCGCAGTTAGCTGGTGGATCACATTAACCCCATTCCTAACTAAGTAATCCAGTAATGCAGCACCTTGAGAGGCATTCAGTTGTTACTGAGGCTGACTCTCACACGTCTCTGCCTGGGACGTCACAGGGGTTACAGCAGATTAATGGTGGATAATCTGGCACCATTAGAAAACTGCAGCTGCTTTCTGAACCCACACCACTGATATAGATCTGACTTATGGACACAACTAAATATGTGAACTGCTAACAGACAATGGTGCAAGTATTTGTCGTTCTGTCATTAGTAGGGTAGGACTCTGTTGCAACAAGGGTTAATAAGCAACTACTCACCATTTCAGGATTCATTCTAATTCTTTGCTTGAATGTCATCTAGATGTCTTCTGATAACACTAACATAATAAAATTAGAAATCAATAACATGTAAGACCTCTGTTATACGTTAATAATTTCACACTAAAGTCTAAAATAAATTTAGATGGCAGAAATCTTACTCATTCAGATGTTGGAATATGAAAATAAATGGGGATTTTAAGCAAAGTAAACAGCCATTAAAGGAGAACTCGGTAACTATAGCGAACTCTAGTCACTTCTTCGCTGATTTTCCCTTTTGTTGTCGCATGTTTTCCCCACGAGCTCCCCCTATAGCTGTGGGGGTGCGTATATTTCACAACACAGTCGTAAAAAACTCACTTGCGGCGGCCTCCTCCCCCTCTCTACCGCTGCTCATGTGCGTTTGTTATGATCGGAGCAAGCCAACTGTATCACGTGGAGCTATGTCTACCGAGGTGGGTAATCTGGTAATACATCATACATGCGTGTGTGTTTATGTCGAATTGCCGTAAAGCAATTTGTGTTCTCGTTCTAGTTCTCGCTTCTCACGAGACTTCCAATTTCTATCTTGCCGGGACGGTAGTGCCCAAGTTGCAAGGTTGGTTTTCCGCCTGGGAACGCTGGGGGGAGCGGGGAAAGTCACCAATATCACCAGAACAGGTTGTTTAACCATCCAAATGATTTCTAGACAGTTTTATTACGTTAAAAAAGTTACCAAGTTCTCCTTTAATGTTCTGTTCTCAGATTCAAAGCGCTATAGTCCTTGTATGAGTCAATTTAACATGTTAAATTAGTGCAGCTAATCATTAAAATGTACATTTATATCATGTCTTCTGACCTGACAAACCACATTTACTGAGAGTAGGCAGCATAGAATGAGTAATGAGCCGTTCATATTGAAAGAACCAGTATGTTTTTTAAACTTTTTAAGAACTTATTAAATCATGGGGCAAATAAATGCAATGCAAATAAAATAAAATTTAACACCGTCTAAAAAGCATTGAGATAAAAAAAAAGAAAAAAGGTGCAGATAATAAAAGAACGCACCGTGAAAGACCCTTAAATTTATTATCAAATAAAAATGTACCCTATATTTTGTTAGCGCACATTACTAGTCTTGTGGTGAACAATTAAAAACGAATTAAAAAAATATGCAGGAAAAAAAACGTGTTGGTCATTGGGGTTGAACAGACTGCCATGACACTGTAAGCTTGACGTCAACTAGTCGCTGATCATTCATGGCCTAAAGACATAGACAGTATATAAACTGGACACAGCGACCCCATTGGATTCAATGGAGACAAGTGAAGTCAATTAGAAGCTCTTACTTCCTGGGGGTCGAGCGTACTGCGCAGACTCAAACTGAGCTTGACGACGTGGATGTGACGTGAGCAACTCGTCTGTCTTCTAGTAGCTGTGCCAAGAAAAATCTAAATCATTCCCTTCCGAAACTTGCAGAGACGGAGAGTGTGAGTAGGAGGCGCCCATGAGCAGGTGAAACTTTTGCTATGTATTCCGATTCATTATTTTGTCACTTTGCCTCCACGTCCCCGCGATTGCCCGCGAGCTTCTCCTCCTGTCCATACGGTAATTATCTACTGTGCGACAGAGTCGCATGGTTATGACGCAATCGTTAGCCTATTTTTACAAAAATTGCTTCTACGGGGCCATAACGTAAGATACAAGGTAATGGAGTCTTTTATACATTTTCGTGTTTCTTTAGAAATAAATAATGGACAAATGGAGTCTTTAAACACCTCAGATGTGAAGTTATTCGCTGTCAAAGTGACGCCAAAATGAATGGGAGTCAATGGGATGCTAACAGCAGGTGGGGGTCCGCTAGCCAATGGCGGCGCCCGGGGAAACTTCAAAATAATATGAAACCCTGCCCCCCTGCCTAAAGAGGGTGCAACAGATAGCACCAGTAGCTCAGCGAGAGCAACAATTTGACACCAGACACAGCATGCAATGCGCACCTAAAATAATGGCGCCCCCCATTGTCCAAAATATGTATAAAACAATGTGGATTTTTTAAATAACGCAAATCTTTCATGGGTTTTCTAATACACATTTCATTAGGAGACATCATTTACATTATATTAAGCCATACAAGTCTTAATACCCAGGGTTCACTTTAACCACTCCCCTCCAATCGTCAGTCTGCTATGATTAAGGGATGGAGAGGAGGTGCAGTAAAATAAAACCCTGCCCTCTACTCAATACTCCGTTTCACTTGGAATTTGGAAATACGTCACAACACTGAAGTCGGTTGCAACTTCTGGTTCACCGGGACATTAAGTCCTTACCAAATTTGATAATAAAATGGATAGTTGTGGATTATTTCCACCTAACTATACTGATTTCTAAAGCCACTTTTTATCATTTAATTTACTCATTTACCACAATAATGAGTTTGAATATGGCTTATGGAAAACATCGATATAAAAGATTAACTTGCATTTTGATTAATCAATTGACAGCCCTTGTTGCAACACCATGGACATGCCTCTACCGTAAATGGACTAACCTTCAGCAACGGTCAGTTATAATGTCATGAATCAGCTTTTGAAGGTCAGGTCAATGCAGGTATTGCCATTTGAGTCATTGGTGTGGACGAAGCACAGCAAATATCTTTCACCCTCCTTCCTCAACTACATCTTCCTACTCGCATCAATTTGTATGAAAACCATTGAACCAAAATAACTTAAGTGTTCAGAAAAGCCTTTGAACTGAACAGCTCAGTGAACTGTGGGCTGGCAAATTCTCTATTGAGGTTAACCTGAAAAAGTTGGTCAAGTAGCTTTTTAACCTGACCTTAACCTCACACTGCAGCTGCAAAATAAAACCAGCCTCAGATCAGTGGTGAAGAACTGCCTCAATCAACACCAACCAGAGATGGCTGCCACAGAGCATCTACTGTTTTGACAATTAAAGAGAGCCAGAGAACAAGACTCCCCGTTCAGAAACCCTTGGCAGAGCACACTACCAGTTCACCTCCATTCTTAAGTCACTGGGGAATAAAGGTGGCGTTACAGCCAAAGACCCCTATCAAATGGCAATCATAAAGGTCTTCCCTGGCACACAACTCTGACCTGAGGGGACTAGATAGTATACATACTGCATCAGAGGTTCCAATTCAATTAAGCCTTCCTTTTTAATAGACAAAGATGTTAAGATTTTAGTCTTCTGAGAAGGTTTTCGTACTTTCATAGACTTCCAAAAAAACAAAGTATATTTTCCATACAAACATGGCTTCCCATTAGACATGTTCTGCATGTTCCACAGTTTAGAGAAAGAATGATAACACAATGAAAGCTCTGATACTGGGCCCAGAGAAGCCGTTTGAATGCAAGATGTTTCCACTCTGCTTCACCCCTGACACAGTAAGGGGCGCTCCCTCGCCTAAGTCAACACTAGTAGTAGTTTACATTTTGTTAATGGTGCGCAATGAGCGACAGTTTGCCTGTCCCCACCAACGCCTGCCTTACAACACTGAGCTTATAGTTTCAGAGCAAAGTTAAATGGAAACTTTTGCTTTATTATTTTTTTTTTTTTTATCATTTCTGATTTTCTTTAGTTCACCTGTGAGTTTTGGGATTAAGAGGAAAGCAAATTGCATGGCCCCGGGGCACCCCACGCTTCATGAATGGAGTCTTTCTGTGATCAGAGAGAAAACCCTTCCCTGGGGACTCAGTTACCCAGAGATTTTTTTTCCTCTTAAACACACATACAGATGTGCGTTTCATGCACATGAAAGCCAAAAGTAACTTCAGCTTCCTACTAAGCATAATGCTGTGTGAACCCCATAAATTGTGGACATCCCATGGCAAGCATGTAATCAATTTAACTAACTTTAATCCATTTTTGCTACTATTCTGTTACATAGGTAATCCATATATTTTTTAATTGGTAGTAATTATTCATCAGACATCAGCATTTGTTAATTTGCTAATAGTCTCTAATGTAACATTTTTTCTCTGTGGGTTAAATATAAATTATCACTAATATATGCATTCTAATGGTCACTGGATTAGTTTTACTAGTACTACCCCAATAATCATGTATTCCAGCTTTACTACTATATAAATATTATGGACTGGTGTAAGAAACGAGAGATTAATATGAATAACATTTATCTTACTAGCTATATTTTTTCAGTAAAATTAAAAAAGATTAGTTAGTTTTAAGGAATTTTTTTTTTAAAAGGCTTGCCATGGCCATTCATTGAAAAGGTAAACTCAATGCGTTTAGTTGTAAAGAATTATCAGAAGTCTCACACACCCCAACAAGAGAAAAAGATGACTCTCTGAACTTACCATTTTGCTCTTTAGTGCTGGCGTGGTGAATCTTACTGATGTGACTCGATTCCGCCACCGACTCATGCTGATGAAGAGACGATATAAGAATCAAGAGAAGCATTGGAATCATTTGGATTAATGGTGGCTGTCGGTGCTTATAGGCACTTAGTATGTGTTGTTTCAATCACCATGCAGAAATATTGTTCGTGAGACGCGTATCCAACTTTGGACACATCTGTAAGAGGCACGCGTAAAGTAAAGTCCACATAATCCTGATCGGGCAGAGTTTCTACAGCGAAAACTTCTTTGTGGAAAGTTTCCCGAGAGGCATCTGAGCAAAGAGCATTAATTGCTGTTAACTTAGTGAGCGCACACCTGTTCGCCTAAACACGAGTGTTCAAGAGGACAGCTGGAAACGTGCACGGCTGTAATTTAAGATCTGTTTAGACGCGAAACATACTTTTGCCTGTTT
Organism: Rutilus rutilus; assembly: GCF_951802725.1. Taxonomy (NCBI): domain Eukaryota; kingdom Metazoa; phylum Chordata; class Actinopteri; order Cypriniformes; family Leuciscidae; genus Rutilus; species Rutilus rutilus. The sequence continues at coordinate 16,860,245 of NC_140219.1, read as the reverse complement.
GCAAAGTGTTCGACTTTCCCTTGCAAACACTATAGTCCATTCGAGTAACGCGACCGACTCTGGGTAAAACGCCACTTGTAGCGTTGCGCGTCCGACTTTCTGAAGGAAATTAATGTCTTGAGGTGGCTCCGGGTGCTTGGCGAGCGCAGACGGCCGACTGGCGACACAACAGGTGCTGCACATAAAGTAAAAGTTCCCCGTGGAGGAAACTCCCCGGAGAGGCGGGGACCATTCACAAGCTGCTGCTGGTGCTGCCGCTGCAGTCGCTTTAGAGTGAAAGACTATATTTCTCACATATCCACCGCCACAAGTATATATATGTATGTGTGTGTGTGTGTGTGTGTGTGAGAGAGAGAGAGAGAGAGAGAGAGAGAGAGAGAGAGCGAGAGCGAGAGCGAGAGAGTTGGGTTTATTAAGTTTATGGGTCGATGATGTCTGTTGATCGATGAACTGTTCAAAAATACATTATATACATTTAAAAACACTACTGATGAACATATTTTCTTAAAGTTAAATGATTTTGTATACATTTTGTGGAGCTTATAGTCAAAATTATTCATGGTGTAACTGTCCAGAAGATAAATAAATAATTAAATAAATAAAAGGAAGGCTTGACGAAGTATTGGTATGAGTATACTGCAAAAAGTTAGTATATGATCAATAAGTTATGACAACATGTGATTTTACATTGCTTTAACTCATCAAAATAAGTAAAGTGATTTTCAACTTTTTTAAAGTTATACAAGTAATTTTTATGTAATTTAAGTTGAAATGACTTAAACTTCCAAGTTGATTGTACTTAAGAATGTAAAGCAGCAACTTTTTAACCTTTTTTTTTTTATTTTTTTTTATAGTAGACAAGCAAACACAATGTCGCAAACACAATGGCACCAGAGGAAGTGAATCTGTTATCTATAAGACTGTAAATAAACATAAGAAAAGACTAAATTTGCATAGATTACGATTTACAAATAAAGCGATCAGAGCACAATTAAACATGCGTTACAGAATATACAGTGTTAAATACATAAGTTACAGTGTTCACAGCTGAGTTGGCATTATTGAATAACAGATATTGTGGAAAACATGACCCCACGTACGAATATGTGTATTTTCTGAAAATACCTGAGACGGCTGGAGATGTCAGATTTAACAAATAAATAAATAATAAAAGTTGATGCTGAACTGGGGAGATATGTGAAATATCTGTAAAGATCACAAAAAAAGTTGTTCTTAATTTAAATTATACTTGTTTAAAAACACTTGAGTAAATTATTTTCACAGTTGTTGTAATACATCATAGGTCAAATATCCTAGGAGTCAAAGGACAATGACAACATGGGTGTATTCATACTACACACCTGCATTGCCAACACATACTCCATCAATGGGATGGGAAGTAAGTTTGTCATCACATTCAGTACATACTCTGGAAGTACGGGAATTTGGATGCAGATACTAAAACATGAAAAAATGTTTTATTTTATTTTATTTTATTTTTTATTAAATTGACTTGTAATCTTTTGTACTGGTTGGCCGATTTAAGGTTGCCCTGCAAATGGTCTTGAAGGTGCATTAATAATTAGTTCATGACTGCTTCACATGTTTATGGAAAGGCTTCCTGAACGGATGTGACCATTTGGAACAAGGCCTAACACTATTATTATCACAAGTTGTGGCCTGTGTCGGTCCTCATGTCTAAATCTTTTCATCATTTTGTTTGGCATTTCATCATTGTGAAGTCAGAACAATGCCTAAAGCATCTTAAGGGAAACGCTAAAGACCTCTTAATTTGTCAAATCAAAGCTGCAGACAGTGCACTTACTCCCCTTGTGTAAGTTATTTCCTTCTCCCTACTCAAAGCATCAACTCATGAAGGTCTTTTCATGTGGTTAATCTCATCTCCCTGTTGTCAACGTGTCCCTTACATGCCTGTTAGGTGTAGATTTCTATAGCAGACTAAACAATTGAAAGGGCACACATTGAAATGATTATACCAGACAAATGATGCAATGGCAAAGCAATTCACTTTCAGTAGTTGTGGGGAAAATCTGAGACCAGGAGCATGTGGAAGTTGAAGATTTTAATATAGCTGACATGATCAGATTTCTAAGTTTGTTATTTTATTGTTGCAAATTATTGTATTGTGTGACATATCTATATAGATGGTGTATATTAGTGCTGTGAAATCGATTAATCACGATTAATCGCATCTACATAAAAGTTTGTGTTTATATAAAATATGTGTGTGTATATATTATTATTATATTTATATATATTATATATACAGTATATATGTCTTTGGTTGTGTGTTTGTGTATATATACACATCTATGTGAATATATACATATATATATATATATATATATATATATATATATATATATATATATATATATATACACATAAATATAAATATAATAATATATATACACACACATATTTGATATTGTGTTTAAAAAAAATGTGTGTGTGTGCGTGTGTGTATGTGTGTACATTAAAATGGTACAGTATATAATGCTTGAATTTTTTTGTAGAAGTATTTACCTCTAGGCATGCAGGAAATATTGCTTATGGATCCCTCAGCAACAGAAAATGGAAAGGTGCAGTATGTGGTGCTGCCAGACTGGAGGTCATGTGCAGACTATGGGAGAGTATCATATTCCATCCCAAACCCTACAGCAGATGTCAGCACCTCTGCCAGAAAGAATCTCTCCCTCTGTCTGTATATGGGGGAGGGGTTTCAGTAGATTGCTATTTTGCCTTGTTCGAGACACTATAGTGTTTTATGCTTCCATGGTGGTCCTGTGAGTCACTTTGATACTGATAGATAAACAATAGATATGAAATTATAAACAAGGCTGATATTTGTGGATTGGATGAAGAGGTCACTGTGGTCAAAGCCTGTCTGGCCAGCAAACACAGAGTTAGCATCCGGCAGTAGCATTAGCAAAAACATAATCTTTTGTTTGCAATGAGGTCATAGAGGAAACTAAACTAAACAAATGTTGTGTCACCTTCAGTCCAGTGCAGTCTCCATCATGCAGGATGTGACACGTCAGATTGGCAAGAACAGGATATGCATCACCAGTAAGGGACATGACAATAACATTCTGATGATTTTCTGTCAAATTTAGTGTTATTTTAGTATTATTTATTTAACACTATTATAGTATTTTTAATGTTTTTAAATTATCTTTTGTTAAAATTTTAGCTATTTTTTTGTGTGTAAATTTCATTATAAAACTATTTATATTTAGCTATAATTTATTTTTATTTAAATTTTAGTTTTTTTGTCATTTTAGCACTTACGCTTTAATTTTTATTTCAAATCACTATGATAGGCTATTTGTCACGTTTAAGGTATTTTGGCTTGCAGACATGGTCGTCATTGTAAAACCATAAAGATTTTTCTTTAAATCCTGTTGTATTTAACATCTGATCTCTATTTGCACTGCACTGAACATTTGTAGCTGTTAAAGTTCCATGTAATTTGTCAGGTGAGTAAATTCTCTCCTTGTAAATTGCTTCTAGTCTGTGATTTGGTTCTGTTCCAATGTGAGAAAAAGGGTAATGACCTGCTCACTTTGATTCATTTGGGTCTGTTCCAAGAGACATAAAAAGAGAAAGTAATAGTTAAAACAATCTCTTGTTAAACTGCAATTATGACCTAAGGAATTATCACACTCCATCAGATAAACTTGATAGATTTAATCAGATAAAAATGTTGTAAAGTGAACGAGTGAGATGAGAGTCTATAGGATGAGTCATGTTGCTAGCACTTGCCAACTTTTTTGGCAAGAGAAACAGTGTAAATCCTTGAAATAGACATTGTCAGGGGAAAGTGAGACATATATCTGTGATTAACAGATTTATTAATAAACTTCCTGTCATTTCTGTCAATTCTTTGTCAACACTAACTTCTTTAAAGTCACAATTCACTGTAGGAAGGCCGTTTTACCTCTCTATACAACTTCCTGTCTGCCTGGAAACATGACAATCCCTTTCTTAGATGTCATTTCTCACTCTTTCTAGCGGCTATATGTGATGATGACTATTGGTTATTCTCCATCCGGGTCTTCCTGATATTCCTTCAGACCCCTGGAAGGCTTGTCAGTCACCTCTTGAGAGCTACACAACATCGTACAACAAAAAGAAGTCTTTGAAAAAGCCAAGTGGTACCTTCACCTTATGACTGCTTTTATTTTCATTTTAAACATGGAATGTGTCGACTGTGTGGAGACTGATAGCGAAGTGGAGTCTGCATGCCAGATATAATACCACATTCGATTTGCTAGAATGTACTGACATATTTTTGGACCGGTGCAGCACTGTCCGTCAGCTAGGTGGCTCTTGGCCAAACATTGAACGTTTTCTGAAAACAAGCCTCCCTTTGTTCTTGGTCATTTATTATTGGGGTTTTAATTCAACCGGTATTAATCAGTAATTTAGTTTATGTGCACGCATTATTAATACGTTCTACTCAACTACAATAAAAAACACCGATTAAGAAGTCCATTGTCCTGACAAAGCTGATGAAAGAGGTATCGTATTACGTATAATTCACATGAACAATGCCTGAGGTCTTTGGACCTCTGCTAAACGCCAGAGTGCCCTGTGGAAATTTGTGAATGTCTATGTTTTCATTCTCACTTAATCCAAACACCATTCACCCAAGACCCTTGGAGAGTATCTGCATGGGAGAGAAATGTGTCTGAGCTTTGCTTTTGGTTCACATCTTAATGTTTGAGTTGTCTTTTGAGGAAGTAATAGTGTTTGACTTCGCTCAGAGAGAATGAGAGTGTATTTGGCCTCAGTTTGGGACTGTACCTGACGGCTACATTCCACCCAGGGCAACCTCAACGTATGTCTTGATAAGCTTAAAAATACAGACATCCCTTGTGTCTGTTGGCTGGCACACTTGTGTTTTACTTTGCTTGTTACTTTAGTACTCTGGTTTAAGCCTAATAGGGCACCATTCATTCATCTAGGAACATGTATAGCATACAGTATTAAGCTTTAAATTATTTACACGTACACAAAATTTTGTTTTTCTTCTTTATTTGTTGCATTATTTTTTCTTGCATGCATTTATTCTTTATTGCATTTGGCCTTGCATTCATCTTTGCATTTTTCTTTCCTCGCAATCATTCTTTTTTACATTTATTCCTTTTTACAAACATCCTTGTGTTCAATTAATTTGTGCATGCATTCCTTCTGTTATTTTTTATTTATTTTTTCATTACAGAGGCACAATTTCAAGCACTCTACAGACCCAGTAAAGAATACTGCATGTGATAATCATTTTCGGGGTTATATAGGCTACTTGTGCTGAAATGGCAGAGCAAGTGTGATGGCCTTGCATTCCAGTGATACTGTGGAAGCTGTGTGATTAATGCTGTCCTCGTACAGCGTGCTACTGCGCATGTTGCATGACATGTGCACACACAAGTCTCCATCTTGGCAACCCTTTACCAATGCAATAGGACAGCGGGAATATATATTCTGCTCAGGTTATTAAACTTGAAAAAGAAAAGAAAAAACTGACGTGAAACGCCGTCGTAATGAACGAAGATTCGCGCTGATTGAGGGAACGACTATCAGAATGCGATTTAGACGGCGACTTGTTTTGAAGGCTCTTTGATAGATTGCACTGTCAGCTCTACCGAATCGAATCTGTGGAACAACAACCGTTACTATTTTGAAATGGTGAGTGAAACCACTCATAATATTTTAAAGAAAGCGCGATCGGACGTTTTAAATGTGTATTATGAATGGGGAGGTGCGACGCGCGTATTTGCTGTCATTCTGTGTTGTACTATTTCCCCCATCATCATCATCATCATCCCAACCCCCTCGTCGTCATGGAGGATGCTGTTGCTATGTTTTCCCTCTTCCCCATATGCTGCCGTTACCTTCTTTATTTTCTATCACGCCTGAATGCAACTTCTTCAACTGCTCAAAGCATCCACAGGTCGTTATTGTACCTTTACGCATTTGCATGAACATAAAATATAAGCACAATATGTGAGAATGTGGTGAGATTTCCAATATAGGTATGCTCTGTCAGGCTAAAATTATGTAATATGGGCCTAATTCTAATTTTATTGTAGGCTACTACTGAAAAATGATAACCATAACGTATAATGAATGTGTGTGGGTTTTTTTAAGTGGACAATTTTCTATATCTATATTTTTTTTGTAATTGTATTTAATAGGCATATACTTGTGCATATTTTTTTTTACTTAGGCCTATATATTCAATTTGGTTTTAGTATTATATTATAAATATTGTTATAAAATACATTTATATTTATATTTTATTCAGTTTCATTAATAAATTGACCATGCCACAAACACATTCGTGTTTTTATAAATATTTATCTTTGCACTACTATATTGAACCTTCATAAATATGATTAGCAGTTGGTTTATACTTATTCTGATTTTACGTCGTAGCATATTGTGTAAAGTACAGCAGGCCTAAATTAATATATAATTTTCCACCTGTAACGGTGGCTGTTTCAGAGGAACGAGAGAGGGATCCAGATGCAGCAGACATTTATTCAAACAAACATAATAAAAGTAAACCCAGGCAAAACTGATAAACACAGACATGGTCAAGGAATGCAAACAAAACTGACAAGAAGTGCGCACACATATCATCCATTGAAGGACAACACCAGACAAAGAACATGAGAAACACTTGGGTATATATACACTCAAGGGGAGATAGGCGAACAAGACACACCTGGGAACAATCATGAACTAATCAACAAGAAAAACTACAAAGGACTACAAAACATGGAAAACACAGAACAGGAAATAACAAAAGTCCACACAAGACAGGAACCTCAGCTACCTCTAATACATAATATATAGACCTTTATAAGATCTTTGTTATAGGTCAAAGATCATGATATGAGAAATTATTTTTTTAAAGGGTTCCTATTATACTTTTGTAACTTTATTAATGTAATGTGTTGCCTGGTTGAGCTGCGCTAAAGAAGATGAGGAGTGTTGTCGCTGTTTTTTCCACCCTGGAAAAGTTTGTCCTGAGGCTGACGATTATTTAAGGGTGACTATTTTTAACACTGTTCCTGAAAATGATAACCTCATCATTTGTTTGTGCGCTGCACATTTTACGGAGAACTGCTTCCAGAGTCTACAATGCAGGCTACATGCATAAAAGCTTATCCTGAAAGACGTAGCTGTTCCCATTTTGTCAAGTGTTTTCCCGACAGTTCCTTTCCGACAGTGTTTTTCTATGTAGTTGCTAAGTTAGGATGTAAACGAAGGGTAAAGCTTTGCCTCCACTCGCCTGCTAACTAATATTACAGTATTGATGTAGTGTTTACTGTAGCTTTTGTAAGCTCTTGCTTTTGTAAGACTGTTCACCACCCCTTAGGAAAATTATTTTGTGATAAATTACTATTAGTTTTCCGACAAATATGATTAAATGGTGGATAACATCATATCTATAAGAAAAATACCAAAAAACATACCACTCTGAAATGTCCTGTGAAATCCGTGCTAGAAATCCGTTCAGCAAATTTCCCGAACACGTGCTAAGCATTTCCAATCACACCACACTGCGCCAGCTAACCAATCACAGCACATTTCGTATTTTAGAAGGAGGAGCTTCATCGAAAACAATGCATTCAACCAGACTAGAGATAAAGAGGAGCTGCAATAATACAAAATATGTGAAAAATAATTAGTTTTCTTGAACAATCAAGCATGAAAACATATTTTAGTACACCCCAAAAACAAAATCAAGACTTTGTAAAAGGGCATAATAGTGAGTGAGCTGTGAATGAAGCAGTCAGACTTACTAAGGGCACACAGCCAAAAAGGAGGGGTGTTTCAAATGAAGGGTCAAGTTTACTTAGATTTAGTCTATTGTGGAAATAAAGCAGAACCAGCAGTCTAAAGCAGTCTCTCCTTCCCTTAAATTGTCTTCTATAGTTAAACATTATAATCCACTACTTGAATTTCTATTCTTCAAATGTAGACCTACAGTGTTTGTGTGTGTCTTTCCAAGGAGGAACATTAAACTCAAATTGCCATGACCGCTGAATCAGTCAAAAGTAAGGGAATGAAAGCGAGAAAGAGATTGAGAGATCTGGAGAGATGTAAAAGAGAAAAAAGCATCTGGTGATAATAATAGTGATGGAATGAGTGAGAGATTGGAGGAGTGTGCATGAACACTGGCCTGTTTCATTTAAGATGATGATCAATGCACTGGCGTAGAATCAGGCCTCCAGAGGTGGAGGGTGGAAGAGTCTAGACAGGGGAGTTTTCTGGCAGTGTTCCTCAGAGGGGAATTCCTCATGCTGATTTTTCCAGTTGCTTCCTCTCCTCTACATTTTGGACACTCATCGATGGCTGTGTTTTACAGGAGGACTGTACATGTGTACATTGTCGAATAGATCAGTGTTTGGCATATTTCAAACTACTAGGCATGCATGTGTCTTCGCATTTTAAATTCAGTTATTTTAAATGCATCTTAAATTCATTTTCTTTTCATGTATATGCAAGGATACAAAGTATGGTTATGTATCTGTAAAGCACTGTTTACATGGGGCAAAATTATTAGTTTTGATAATAAATTCATTAATTGTCCTATATAATTTGTGGAAACAATGTGCTTTACTGTAGAAACACATTGTCAGACCACCCACTGTGACAGACACCCATAACCATTTTTAAAGCGGTCATGGATACAACAGAACCACATTTCCTGAGCCAACAGGCCATCAGTCTCTAAGACAGCTGGTGTGTCCTCTGAGAGAGGACGTTGTTATCCATTGATAGCCTGGGAATATTGGTGCTCTGCTTATAAAATGTCTTTGAACAAAGACAATAATATCAGAATATTTTTTCTAACTGTAAAATAGTGACATAATATGCAAATGCATTGTTCTTGACAATGCCTACTGACAATGATATGCAGTTTAAAAAAAGTATAATGTATGCAATATACCGTATGTACTTGTGATTTGGTTACTGCATTATTTGCTCTTAATGTACGTGTTGTTTGTCTTCCAGGCTAAGTTGAGTTGTTGTAACATGAAGACTCTAAAGGTGATTTTCTTGTTGCTTATCATCTGTGTCTGGATGGAAGGAGGATTCACCAAAGAAAAATCTGCTAAGAAAGGAAAGAAGAAAGGAAAACAGGTTTACTGTCCTTCGTAAGTGTATTTGCATTCAACATTTTGTGGCAACATGGTGCAATACATTATGTTGACTTTCTGACTATTCAACAGGGAACTATAGAAACAGCTAATTTGCTCTGATGTTGTGTGTGTACTTCACACTGTGGCAAATGAAGTAATTCACTACTCACAAGCCACCAGAGTCACAATGGTTTTATGTAACTATGCATGGTGACTTTTATTATGCCGTCCTTCACAAAAATGAAACGACTTTTTAATAAACAGATGGCTGCATTTTTAAACATGAGCATGAGTTGATATAGTTTTGTTGTTGTTAAAGACTGCACCCTAACACTCCTTGTTTCTGGTCCCTTCAGGCAGCTGTCATCAGAGGATCTGGCACGGGTTCCAGCTAATTCCACCAGCAACATCCTTAATAGACTTCTGGTCACCTATGACCCAAGAATACGACCCAACTTCAAAGGTCAGTAGGCTACCCTTGCAGTGTTATAATTTATATTTATTACACGGCTCTGTGGAATACTTGATTCTGATTGATTAATCGCGTCATCCAGCGGTATGTTATCCCTCGATAACAACTGGTGAAAACTGATAACACAGGCTCATTCGAGCAACTGAGGTCAGCGCTATAAGCTTGCTAGGAACGGTTTTTCTTTGTGAAAGTTTTGATCCCCCTGTCGGGGTTTATTCTGCAATAACAACCGGCTGGATGTATTATCCCTTACATATACACTCACCTGCCACGTTTGGTACACCTGTTCAACCGCTTGTTAACGGAAATATCTAATCAGCCAATTACATGGCAGCAACTCAATGCATTTTGGCATGTAGACATGGTCAAGACGATCTGTTGAAGTTCAGATTGAGGCATCAGAATGGGGAAGAAAGGTGATTTAAATGACTTTGAATGCCATGGCTGTTAGTGCCAGACAGGCTGGTCTCCTTTGATTTTCATGTGCAAACATCTCTAGGGTTTACAGAGAATGGCCAGAAAAAGAGACAATATCCAGTGAGCGGCAGTTCCTTGCTGATGCCAGAGGTCAGAGAAGAATGGCCAGACTGGTTCGATCTGATAGAAAGGCAACAGTAACTAAAATAGCCACTCGTTACAACCAAGGTTTGCAGAAGAGCGTCTCTGAACACACAACATGTTGAACTTGAAGCAGATGTGCTACAGCAGCAGAAGACACACCGGTGCCACTCCTGTCAGCTAAGAACTGGAAACTTAGAATACAATTCACACAATACAACCCTGCAGGCTCACCAATATTGCACAATAGAAGATTGGAACAATGTTGCCTGGTCTGATGAGTCTCGATTTCTGCTGCGACATTCAGATAGTAGGGTCAGAATTTGGCGTAAACAACATGAAAGCATGGATCCATCCTGCCTTGCATCAACGGTTCAGGCTGCTGCTGGTGGTGTAATGGTGTGTGCGATATTTTCCTGGCACACTTTGGGCCCCTTAGTACCAATTGAGCATTGTTAAAACACAACAGCTGATTATTGCTGCTGACCATGTCCATCCCTTTATGACCACAGGGTATCCGTCATCTGATGGCTACTTCCAACAGGACAACAAACCATGTCACAAAGCTCAAATAATTTCAAAATGGTTTCATGACAATGAGTTCACTATACTCAAATGGCCACCACAGTCCCCATGTCTCAATCCAATAGAGTACCCTTGGGATGCAATGCGATCTCATGCGTAATACAGCGCAGTGATTGGATTAAACAAATCTATTCTCCTGAATAGCACAGAGAAACTAATGACGTAAAAGCGTACTCTCTGGCCATGGCAGCTAATCACCATTTCGAATGAATGCAAATACCTCACTTTTTGTGGCATTATAGTTCAACTTTGCTTTTTTAACCGGAAGAATGAAATAGCTCAGAAAAAAAAGAAAAACACCTTTCCCTTAATAATAAACATAATGAGTGCTATTATTGTTTTCATTTATGTGCAACCTGTACATATCTGTTAACATCTCAAAAAATGTGCTTTAGGGTTTCATGACACTTTAACAAGATACTGTCTCATCTATAAGGCTTTGTCAAGACAACATTAAAAGTTTGCTAGTGTAAATGTATTCTTCTGTTGGTACTGTTTACTGATATTTGTCCTTTTCTCGTTCACTTGTTAGTTTTGCACTTTTTGCATGCCCTTCTGTAAATAAATAGCTTACATTTATGTACAATTATTAAATAACAAATCATGTTTTATTGTTGTATATACATTGTGGCAGATACTTAATTCTAGGTTATGCTACTGTTGGCAGCCGTTCCAGATATAATGAAGCAAGTTTTTAAAGAGTGAGTTTTAAAGAGGCTCTGTAGCCTCCTGCTCTCTGGCATTCAGTGTAAACGTGGGCCTTGATGTGGTCTGAGTGTTAAGAGCTCACTGTATGATTCAGTGTTATTAGTCTCTATGGCCAGCCAGCTGCTCTTCATATCTGAGCAAGATGAAAGCTCCTGGCAGTCATTAAAGTCAACATAATCATCTTGGGAATAGGAATAGAAGTGGAGTAGTTGGAGGATTTTCCTATAATGCCATGCTTTCCATTTAGTGTATACATATAAAGTGCAAACATATGTTTCATGGTATAAACCAAATAGTTAATGTTACCCATAATAGTCCGTGAGAAAGTGCACTGCTAAAAATGTTAGAATGACTTTTGGGGCGTCTTGTTTGATAGATGTGTTTGATGTGCTGAGATGCCAACTTTGTTTGTTTTTTTGTTTTGTTTTTAGGCATTCCTGTTGAGGATCGTGTGAACATTTTCATCAACAGCTTTGGGTCCATCCAAGAGACCACTATGGTATCACTTTCATACACATCCACACGTCCAATACTCAATATAGTATCACATGATCCTTCAGAAATCAGTCTAATATGCTGCTTTGCTGCTCAAGAAACATTTATTATTATTATTATCAATGTTGAAAACAGTTATGTTGCTTAATATCTTTGTTAACTGTGACACATTTAACAATGTAGCAGGATTCTTTGATAAGATTCTTAAAATAACAGCATTTCTAAAATAGAAATGATAGTCTATACTATCACTTTTGATCAATTTAATTTATTCTTGCTAAAATTCATTTCTTTCTTTTTTAAATCTTGAATAGTGTATATATTTATTTACATATTTTCCTCAACATTTGCCGTTTTAAAACAGAAATATTTGCACTGTAATGTAATGACAAAATCACGGTCAGGGCAAGTTCTTTCCTATCAGTCAATTTATTTGTAAAGTTACTTTACAACAGAAATGTGCCTGGAATATTGATATGTTCATCAAAAGAAGTTAAAAAGTGGCATTTGTCATATAACTTATTCATAATTTTTGATTAGAAAATGGATGTGTCAGAAATCGCATTCCCTCTTGAATAGGTGCTAAAAAAGTATGTTCTATAATGTAATCTGGACATACTACATTCGCCATGTTGCCCTTATCACATGATCTACCGCCGTCAGAAGCGCTGTGTCCTTGAAATGGACCTTGGTCGCTTCACTGCCATTCATAAATACTCTCCTGTGGCCTCATGGCATAGTAAAGTGTCCATCGGATGCACACTTCAGAATCTCGCCGGAAAAAGTAGGTCATACGGTTACTTTATACCTATACTCTGTAAATTCAGACATACTTCTTTTGTCACGATACTGTTTTTTTCACCTACTATATAGTATGCGATGTCAGATGCAGACAACCTTTTGAAGTGTTCTAAACAAAACTTTTGACTTCAAACTTGCTGTTTTCGTTTTTTTAAATGACATTTTTAAATGTCATTGATGTTGAAATCAATAATTTAGAACAAAAGAACACAGATAAGTCTCAAACATTTTGTAAAAAAAAAAAATATATATATATATATATATATAAAAAAAGCATAGTTTCCAAAATGTCAGATTGTCAGGGGAAACTCCTACAAGATGATTGGATTCATGACTGTGTGCTTTATTTTAGGCCCACCGTGTTTACTTAACACTCCACCAGGGGAAAGAAATCAGCTCCAGACCCCACAATCTTACGCCTGGCTCCTTATGAGCAGTGACACCCATAAACAACCCATCATGCCAGAGTGTCTCAGATCACCTCTACTGAAAATATTTCCCCTGGAAAGACATCAGAGGACTGTGTTTTCTGCCCAGCACTGCATGGTGTCATAGGTTGAATATAATTTGCAGTCAGTTCTACAGGAGCGCTGCGTGACAGCAGGCATTGAAAATGAAGTCCCACTTTGTTGTTGCATCATTCTGCTGTGGTTAACCTTAATATGCACAGGTGGCATAAGACAGAAATACAAAAAGGCTATTCATAACCTCTCCAGAGACCCGACTAGTAAGAAGCAGGCCACTTTGCCTACCACAGCTTATGTAGCACTTTATTAACATTTGGACAAGTCCAACAAAACAACACTTGTTAATATGACACAATGCCATCCATGGTGTGTGTAATACATCCTGAACGAAAAACAGGACATACCAAGATGTGAATCATACACGCAAAAACACTTAAGGACTAAATTCACTTGACTCAGTGGTGCAGCTGGAGTGTGGCCATTTTATTTGGCATGTCATCTGTCTTCACAGTATCAGCGCTAGCAAAACAAGCTCCACTAAAAAATGCCACTTCAAAGCCTTTTTGCTCACGCAAGCCGGCAGGGAATCTGGGGCCAATCTGACTTAACGAACCCTGTGTTTTCCCCAGTGTAGGTGCTCACATACAGCGTGAGCCCTCATTGCAGCACCCGTTGCATGCCTCTGATGTTTGCGATAGTTGGAAATGTAAATAGGAGCAGCTCTGAGCTCCACAGCTGCGCGACTTCAATACCAGCCATTATTGGAGCCTAGATACTTCAGAGACAAGTGTTTTTTAAAACATCACTCAGAGGTCGTGAGAAATGCTGGTTGCCATGGCGTTTCCTAAGACACCTGGGCTTCTCTGTCACTCTAAGAACTAATGTGCTGTTTTTGTGTCCAAGTCAAGGCTTCTCATAGTTCCTGTCACGTAACACAAAGACAGGCGTCAGCCCTCCTAACTAGCACCCGCCAACCCACCCACCCACCCACCCAGAATCAAGTTTTCGGTGTCACAAAATAGTTGATTTTTCAGGTTTAATGCAGTTCAACAGATTTATGAAATCTTTCGGTCTGTATTTTATAGGACTATCGTGTCAACATCTTCTTGAGACAGCGCTGGAATGACCCCAGACTCCGGCTTCCTCAGGACTACAAGTCGGACTCGCTCACCGTTGACCCGACGATGTTCAAATGCCTTTGGAAACCCGATCTTTTCTTTGCCAACGAAAAGAGTGCTAACTTTCACGACGTTACTCAGGAGAACATCCTGCTCTTTATCTTCAGAAACGGAGACGTACTCATCAGCATGAGGTGAAGTTTAATGCTCTCTTCCTGCTAAGCACCCAACCTCTGTCTTTGTGGATGGTGACAAATGAGGTCTAAATGCCGGTAACACCTACTCACGTTATTTACCACAGCAATCTAAACAAAGCACACACAAGAGTTTATCAGATGTCACAGCCTTTTAAAGTGGAACAAATTACCATGCAGTTTAATCGGAAGGTGTTAAATTGAATGCGTCAGCCAGGTTCATAACTTAACGGAAGCTTTTTTTCTGAGAAATAATATATAAAATTATGAGATAAAGTTTAAAATAATGATGTCGCAAAAGTTTGAGGTTGGTAAGATTTTGTAATGTTTTTGAAAGAAGTCTCTTATGCTCATCAAGGCTTTATTTGATTAAAAAATACAGTAAAAATAGTAATATTTTCGTGAAATATTTTTACACTTTCTATTTTGAATATATTTTAATACATTTTGTAATTTATTCCTATGATTACTCCAGTCTTTAGTGTCACATGATCCTTCAGAAATCAGTCTAATATGCTGATTTGGTGCTCAATAATTATTTTTTTTTATTATCACAGTTGAAAACAGTTATGTTGCTTAATATTTATGTGTAAACCACAATACCCTTTCTTCGCTGATTCTTTGATTAATATAAAGTTTAAAAGAAAAGCATTTATTTGAAATTGTATGTAACAATATGGAAGTCTTTACTATCACTTTTGATTCGTTGATACAATGAAAGCAAGTAAAATAAGTGTCTTAAAAAGTATATAAAATCAAAGTAACATACAAAACACCCCAGTGAAAAAAGAAAAGAAAAACTTCTAAAATGTATTTAAAATACATTTATTTCATTCTAAGTATACTACAAATCCATTTACTGACATATTGCTTGAGACTACCTTGAATAAATATTATGATTAAACTTTATTTGGAGTACTTCTCTATTGCACAATGCACTTTTCTTAATATCTAAAATGTGTTTTAATATCACTATTAGTAAGGATAGTATGATCACTATATAATATCAGTCTTTAAATGCAATATATTTAAAGTGTACTCAGAATATACTTACAGTTGTTTCACTTTAGCACAAAAATCAAATATACTTAAATATATCTTTAGTCGGACCTCAACACTACTTCCAGATAACTAAAGTACATTAAGTACAAAATTTGTAGTATACTTAGCATAAAATAAATGTATTTCAAATGCATTTTGGTATATTTATTTTTCACTAGGGCATGTTTGAATGACAGGTATAGTGACCGAACCCTCCTCTGAGCTCTTTTTCATGCGTTTAATAAACCTCAGGGGACTTAAAGTGATCTGAGAATTGGAGATTCGATACATCTGTTGACCCTAGAGTTTCACCTCACCACTGACACCTAAATTACAGCTCCTGCTATTTGATCCCATGTGAAAGTTCAGTCCTTTAGTAGTGGTGGACACCTCTTGTCATTATCTTTCCATGGCTTTATCTACTGGTCCTGCTGAGTGAATGAAGCTCTCAGTGTCTTCTAGCAGTCAGTGACTACACCTGCTGTAGATCTGTCAACAGAGTGCTGTGTTTTACAAACCCTGTGCTGTGGAAATATGATTTTTTAAACGTAAGGTTTATCAGCACGGATTGAAACAAACAGTTATTTATAAAGGTAAACAATTCCACAGGCTGTAATGCTTCCAACAAATGTGAGTTGTTTCTGTGGTCACCTTGCCAGCCGTGCATTGGACATGGTCCAGTTTAGGGTAAAGATAAAATCTAAACACTGGCACAGAGCCATTTCAGTCTGGATGGGAAGTTTTTATAAGAGCATCACGTTTTGTTCTGTTATGTCTGAGGCAAATGTATGTCCATAGTGTTTTTCCATGCCACCCATATCACATGAGCTGGGTGGTCTTCCGTGAGCCCTTTCTCACTTTTGGCATTGGCCCAGGATGCCTTGCTCTTTCTCTGGGTATGTGTGTGGCAAGGGATTACTGTCTTAATGAGAGTCTTTCAAAAAGAAACAAGAGTGTTTATTTCATATTATACCTCCCTGAAACAAATTCTGCCTTTACTCGTCCATCGACCTTCCACTTCTTCCCTACATATACGTTACTTTTTTATGTCTTATCTCTTTTTCTCAATGAAAGTGACACACCTTATAGCCCTCCTTATCACTTTTCCCCCATAACCTCTCCATTCCAAACGTCCAGTATACTGGAGAAAAATTATTTGATATTTTTATTTTGGAACATTCTGACTGGTCATTTGTGCAAATATTTATTTATGTATTTATTTTTAGGTCATCTTGAAAATAATTTCAGAAATGTCAATGTCAGAATGACACTATAACATTATACATATGAAAAGGAAATGTAACACCAATTAAACTATATACAGTGAGGAAAATAAGTATTTGAACACCCTACTATTTTGCAAGTTCTCCCACTTGGAAATCATGGAGGGGTCTGAAATTGTCATCGTAGGTGCATGTCCACTGTGAGAGACATAATCTAAAAAAAAAAAATCCAGAAATCACAATGTATGATTTTTTAACTATTTATTTGTATAATACAGCTGCAAATAAGTATTTGAACACCTGTCTATCAGCTAGAATTCTGACCCTCAAAGACCTGTTAGTCTGCCTTTAAAATGTCCACCTCCACTCCATTTATTATCCTAAATTAGATGCACCTGTTTGAGGTCGTTAGCTGCATAAAGACACCTGTCCACCCCATACAATCAGTAAGAATCCAACTACTAACATGGCCAAGACCAAAGAGCTGTCCAAAGACACTAGAGACAAAATTGTACACCTCCACAAGGCTGGAAAGGGCTACGGGGAAATTGCCAAGCAGCTTGGTGAAAAAGGTCCACTGTTGGAGCAATCATTAGAAAATGGAAGAAGCTAAACATGACTGTCAATCTCCCTCGGACTGGGGCTCCATGCAAGATCTCACCTCGTGGGGTCTCAATGATCCTAAGAAAGGTGAGAAATCAGCCCAGAACTACACGGGAGGAGCTGGTCAATGACCTGAAAAGAGCTGGGACCACCGTTTCCAAGGTTACTGTTGGTAATACACTAAGACGTCATGGTTTGAAATCATGCATGGCACGAAAGGTTCCCCTGCTTAAACCAGCACATGTCAAGGCCCGTCTTAAGTTTGCCAATGACCATTTGGATGATCCAGAGGAGTCATGGGAGAAAGTCATGTGGTCAGATGAGACCAAAATAGAACTTTTTGGTCATAATTCCACTAAACGTTTTTTGGAGGAAGAAGAATGATGAGTACCATCCCAAGAACACCATCCCTACTGTGAAGCATGGGGGTGGTAGCATCATGCTTTGGGGGTGTTTTACTGCACATGGGACAGGGCGACTGCACTGTATTAAGGAGAGGATGACCGGGGCCATGTATTGCGAGATTTTGGGGAACAACCTCCTTCCCTCAGTTAGAGCATTGAAGATGGGTCGAGGCTGGGTCTTCCAACATGACAATGACCCGAAGCACACAGCCAGGATAACCAAGGAGTGGCTCTGTAAGAAGCATATCAAGGTTCTGGCGTGGTCTAGCCAGTCTCCAGACCTAAACCCAATAGAGAATCTTTGGAGGGAGCTCAAACTCCGTGTTTCTCAGCGACAGCCCAGAAACCTGACTGATCTAGAGAAGATCTGTGTGGAGGAGTGGGCCAAAATCCCTCCTGCAGTGTGTGCAAACCTGGTGAAAAACTACAGGAAACGTTTGACCTCTGTAATTGCAAACAAAGGCTACTGTACCAAATATTAACATTGATTTTCTCAGGTGTTCAAATACTTATTTGCAGCTGTATCATACAAATAAATAGTTAAAAAATCATACATTGTGATTTCTGGATTTTTTTTTTTAGATTATGTCTCTCACAGTGGACATGCACCTACGATGACAATTTCAGACCCCTCCATGATTTCTAAGTGGGAGAACTTGCAAAATAGCAGGGTGTTCAAATACTTATTTTCCTCTCTGTATATATACGTATATATAAACACCAAATTGTATGAAACAAGTACATATAAAATAATTATCAAACATATGCCATTTCATATACTGTACTATATATATTTCTTTATGTTAGAATAATGTCATATTTTATATGCTTTAGTCAAACTGTTCAGTTTTGGACATTGGATACAGAATAAGTCCCTTTCCCTGAAACTGCTTTTTGCTACTTAATACATAGACATTTCTATTTTTCGAAACTAAATATTGTTTGGAGCAGGATAATATAATGGATGCAGTGTTTATTTTCAAGGGGTATCTTTATTTTGTATCTTTGTTTGTCCCCCTGTGTTTTCCCATCTGACCCCATCTTACATCTTAACCCTTGTATCTCTCTATCTCTCTTCCTCTCAGATAATTTGTATAACACACCGTAAAGATACATCTTAAAGAAAAACAGATCTTACAGGGAAGCAACGATTCTCTCTAACCTCTCCCAGGCCTTTACAAAAATAACTTGGCACAGTGCTTCAGTTGCTTGCTGTGCACTCATTTGTTGTGTGGCCTTGCTGGTGTAAAAAGTAGCTCTTTGCTACATCTGAGACTGTGCTTGTCGGATTATGAGAGAAAACCAAAAAGCTTTCATGTGTTAATGGTGTTTTAAATAAACATGCCTTGGTGTGCATGCTGTGCACAAAAAGGGAACAGCATGAAGAATTTATTCTACTGTTGGGAAAGACATTTTATGTCTGTGGCATCTATTAAATCGGTTACATTTTGATTGACTTTCAAGTAATGCAATCTGGTGATAGTAGTCTTTGCAAGGTGGCTGAATATATTCATATAAGTGAACGTTTCAGCATGAAACTTTAAATGCAGTTAGTGGAATCTGTTATTTTTCTATTTCACTCATTATTATTTTATACAGTATGACTTCTTATTATGGTTTTGAAATTAAACTTTTAACAAGCTCAAACGTGTATGATGTTTAGGTGTCCATATACAGTTGATCAAAAAAGAAAATGCCTCATTCCAAATTACTACCCTGATTCAAACTGACCAAGCTGCTGCATGATTCATTGTCTCAAATGTATTTTCTCTCTCTTTTTAGGTTGTCTGTTACCCTCTCTTGTCCACTGGACTTGACTCTCTTCCCCATGGACACCCAGCGATGCAAAATGCAGCTTGAGAGCTGTATGTGAATATGAATAACATAATTTAGTAGTATTTAGAAGAAAATAATACAGTAAAAAAAAAAATATATATATATATAAGTATGTATGTATATTGGATTTAATTTCGTACAAAAAAAAACATGAACATAATTTACTTAGGTGTTGTTAAACAGTACAAGGAACAACTGTCTTGCTCATATATCATTACAAATTTATTTCATATTTTTAAAGTGTGAAAGTGTGTTTAAATATTGTAAAAAAATTCCTTATCTAGTATCTCATGGACTCAAAAGTCCTAGACCATACATTTAAATCTCTGACGTATAAAGCTAGCATAACAGGTATTATTGTTATTTGTAGTGTTATTTTTCATTTTAATGTGTGTGTGTGTGTGTGTGTGTGTGTGTGTGTGTGTGTGTGTGTGTGTGTGTGTGTGTGTGTGTGTGTGTGTGTGTGTGTGTGTGTGTGTGTGTGTGTGTGTGTGCAGTCGGCTACACCACAGATGACCTGCAGTTCATGTGGCAGTCTGGTGACCCTGTACAGATGGAAGAGATTGCTCTGCCTCAGTTCGATATTAAACAAGAAGACATTGAATATGGCAACTGCACCAAGTTCTACGCAGGGACAGGTAAAAGTGTTCACTTTTTATGAATGGCACTAAATGTGTGCATAAGTTCTCTCACTGGTCTAGTTGACGAGGTAACCATTAGATGTGATTCCACGATAAATGTACCCTATTGTCCATTTAAAGCAACCTTTTGAACCGTTGAATGATAGGCTACTACACGTGTGTGGAGGTGATTTTTACTCTGAGGAGGCAGGTGGGCTTCTACATGATGGGTGTGTACGCTCCCACCCTGCTCATCGTCGTCCTCTCCTGGCTCTCCTTTTGGATCAACCCTGACGCCAGCGCTGCCCGTGTGCCTCTGGGTACTTTTTCCAATCATCAGTCCTGCCACAAGCATCAGCACCTCATCTCATGTCTCTGTGGAGTCCTGTTCCCCCATAAACAACCCCATCCTTTACATTTTTCATTCCACGGTTTCACCAATATAACATCCACCAATGAATCTTTTCAATGCCGCTGATTTCACATCAGTACAGGAGGTTTAGGGTGATAGTTTTTTATCCCCTACAGCACTATAGCTTCTTTTCATCAATTGCTTACCTAAAGGCATCTCCAAGGAAATGTAATGCATGTCCAGGATATTTCCATCCGCCTCAGCTGCAGCCCACAGGCGTTATTTCGCTATTAGAACCGCAGAGTTCAGTGAGAGAAGATTATCCAAGATACGATGAAGATGCCGTGAAATGTGACAATTTCTTGTGTTTTCCAATTATAGCCTGATATTGCTGATAAATGCGTGTACTGTTTTCATGGAACACGCTTATTCCTTGTGCTAGTTCTGTTTCATGGGTGGACATTACAAAATGTCTGCAAATCCTCTGCCGTGATTTGGTTACAACTGGATTTTTCTGCGATTCCATTGGGGATGCCAGTAACACCACCATTCTGTCCACATTGTTGTCCTTGTCACAGTATAACGTGATTACATCAAGTGTGTCATCTCAAAAAACCACTGTCCATGGTCTCAAACCCATACTATTTCAGGTCAGTCATTTAATGCAGTTTGTGAGTGTTTGGTTTGTATGTGTGTGTCATTTTGATTACACACAGGCCTAGATGGAATCTACAGATTTTCTTTTGCAGATTTTGTGGGGAAAACTGCAGAATGAACTTAAATATTTAACTCTTTCCCCGCCACTGACAGAATTTTCTGGCAATCTATGTTTTCACTGTTATACGTTAGAGGGCGCTATCATGTATCTTCTAAAAGAGTACATAATCTCCAGATCCACAAACAAGCGAAGCGATAGAAGAAAACATCAAACATTCAATAGCATATAAATCAAAACTGCTTAACGTTGAATGAAATTCAACCCAGGAATAGGTAATGACTGTGAAGCTTTGGGGGTGTTGATCGACTTGATCTGATCCGTCTGTTTTGATCATCGTTCTGAGTCTTTATAAAAAAAAATTTAGTTTAAAATGTTGCTTTTTTAATGAAACTTATCAACATTCAAGTGTTAATTAAAAAAGAATGCATGAATCTAGAATATCTGTTTTGTTTTGTTTAAAAGCAAAAGGCTCTGTTATTTCTTTTGGTAATTTTCTTACAACAAAATATTCTGGGGGCCACATGCTGGCAACTTAAAAAAAAACTGCCGGGGAAAGAGTTAATAGTGTTTAAATTTTAATAAAATATGAGGATAAGCTGTAAGATTGAAATATTTATAAATTATTATTAAATAAAATTCAAATGTGTAGTAAACAAACACATAAGGGACAGGGATGTGCTTCTGTGTGATTCCATGTGAGCCTGCTCATAAAATAAAATATTTTGAAGTAAATATATGCATCTTTAATAAAATAGATGAAATTCTCTAAGCAGCATTGTATTGATATAGGTATACCATTTGCAATTTTGGGGTCAGTAATATTTTCTATTTTCTGCAAAGATGCATTAAGTTGATCAAAAGGGACAATAAAGATGTTTAATGTTTCAAATAAAAGCTGTACATTTGAAATTTCTATTCATTAAAGAATATGCACCATGGTTTCCAAAATGCATCATGGTTTCCACAAAAAATATTAAGCAACTCAAATTATTTTTGATCAAATAATGCAGCCTTGGTGAGCTTAAGAGACTTCTTTCAAAAACATCAAAACATCCGACACCAGATTGTATAAACGGAGAAGGAGATGAACATCAGTTGCAAATAACTTATAATACATGGATGGCATTTTCAAACCAATGTTGTCACAGATGCATTCATACTATGTTGTACAACATGATCTAGTGTGAACAACTTGAGATCAATGTTTAAGCTCATCTCTTCTCAGCTCATGTGATCTAATGACCCCTCTCTTTGTCTGCAGGGATACTATCAGTGCTCTCGCTCTCTTCTGAGTGCACGTCTCTGGCCTCTGAACTGCCCAAAGTCTCCTATGTAAAAGCGATTGACATCTGGCTGATTGCCTGCCTGCTCTTTGGCTTTGCCTCTCTGGTCGAATATGCTGTGGTTCAGGTGATGCTTAACAGCCCTAAACGGCTGGAGGCGGAGAGAGCAAAGATTGCCAGCAAAGAGAAAGCAGAGGGAAAGACCCCTGCCAAGAACACTATCAACGGCATGGGAAGCACCCCTATACATGTCAGTACGCTACAGGTCAGAAACAACCAGCTGACTCTATTTCACGAGTTCACATCTACATATAATAGTACAATAAGTGTATGCGTATTTGGCGTGCTGTCCGGGGAGAGGGCTCCGAGCTCGGAGTTAGGCCCGAACCCAGAGTACTCCCCCCAGTTGGTAAATGTAGATGGAACTGGAAGTGAGGAGATGGGGTGGAGGAGGGATGCTGACAAACTTTCAATGAACAGAGATAGGTCTGCTGTGAATTTATACTCTGTCATTGAGTTGATTACTGATTTATCTCCAGCTGTGCATAATTTGGTTAATTATCTGAACCTGCTCCTCCCGAACTTTGTTAATAAAACATAATTTAAACAAAATTATTATACCGTATGCTGATACAATTCATAAAACTAAAAAAAAGCACCACTGGTAGTGATAATACTATGATAACACTATAGTTTTTGGACACTGCAATATCACTTCTTTGAACATCGACCATAATCTTAAAGTACCATTGTTTTACCATCTAATACCATAATTGTATCCTGGTGGTGTCGCATTTCATTTGAGTTTATAGCATTTTTTATACATTTAAAAATACTTAACAAAGCATGTATATAATTATGCATGTGATTATATATTTTATATAATATACTACTTCAAAAGTTTAAACGAGTTAATACTTATATTCAGCACTTCTATGTGACAAATGTCAAAGTATAACAGGACTATTTCAAATAAATGCTGTTCTTTTGAACTTTCTGTTCATAAAATACTCCAGCATTAGAGTTTCCACAAAAAATATTATGCAGCAATACCGTTTTCAACTTAATATTAATAATATTGGGAAATGATTATTGAACACCAAATCAGCATTTTAGAATGATTTCTGAAGGATCATGTGACACTGAATACTGAGAAATCTGTTTTGCCATCTCAGAAATATTAATACATTTAAAAAAATATCCAAACAGAAAACAGTGTATTTGAAATTGTAATTATATTACTTTTTACTTTTTTTTTTTTTTTTTTTTTTTTATCAAATAAATGCAGTCTTGGTGAACATAAGATACACAAAAAAATATATAACTTAAAATATACTGACCCAGACCTTTTGAACAGTAGTGTAAATATTTTAACATTAATATAGAATTAAATATATTAATTATAATAATTGATTGTAAATATAATATTCTGTTAATTAATTATTATTTATTTTGTTTACTATATTTTCGACTCTGAAATACAAATGTGACACATCTGTATTCATTCTAAGTATGTTTTTTGCCTGTACAAAGAGATCATTGTTTAAATTCTGTTTTTATTGTGTTCAGTTGCATTGCTGTCCCTGTAGTTATATAATCTAAAATCATGCACTGCTAATGCCAGGTCTGCATGCAAAAGTGTAGGTGGTATAATCACAGTACTTCATGTTCTTCAGAAAACAGACAGCTTTATAGCAACAATTGGAAGAAGAGCTTGAAGGCAAGGGTTGCCTGACAGACAGGAGAAATAGGCTGAATAATGTGGTCTGCTGAAGTCTATTATAAGCTTTAAATTGGCCCCAGAGGGAGGCTTAAGGATGCAGTGTGTTTGCAACCACTGTCACACATTTACTCCCAGACTGGAACTTGACAGCAGAAGAACATCTGACCCGAAATTAACCCACCTGCTCTTTGCACAACCCCTGAAAATTACTGACCTCCAAGAAAACCTCATTCATTGCTCTGAATTAGAGCTGTTTGGAATTGTCCCAAGGCTTGTTTTCTGCCAGCCATGTAATTGCTGTTCAGACATGCTGAAAGCTTTTGAGCAGACAATATTTATTAGAAGGATATGAAAGCCCCAATACTGTATTTGAGAGACAGTTTCCTAAATCTTTGCACTAGAAAATATATCAAGCTGTTTGAGGATTTAAGTGTTGTGTGCCCAGTGGGAAGTAGTACGGTCCAGCACTGCATGGCTTCTGCCCCTTTCCACACATTCAGAACTAATACAACAGACAAGTTGGCATTAGACCATCAGACATCACTCCAGACATCCCTCTGCTCTGTTAGTCAGAGAGAGAGAAAGAATCAGACAGTGCAATGTCACATCAGTTCTTAATGCTTGTCTTGTCCTGTTCTATTTTGATGCGAGGTAGGTGTTTCTACTCACCACTTCTTTTCTTCTCCTGTTGTTCCTGCGTGGGAGGGCCATGCTACACTGCCTCTGCCCTGTTAGGGCTTTTGGAAGAGCCCAAAATAATTGCCTGTCCTCAAACTCTCCCTCTCCCAGCACCTCAGAGTGTCAAGAGAAAGGAAAATGCTACAAGAAAGAGATAGATAGTGTATGTGCCTCTACATGAGGGACACAATAAGCGGGAAACATTTAATCAGATTTGGTTTGAGTTGTCCATGTCTGATGCCTGAATGAGTATCATAATGCATAAATGATCCGCCTGCCAGCTATCGTTTGTTCATTTCCTAATTATATAAATGAAAATACCTAAGTGTGAAATTAAAGGGATAGTTCAGTCTAAAATGTCCTGTTATCAATAACACTCATGTCGTTCCGAACCAGTATGATTCTTTCTTTCTTTCTTTCTTTCTTTCTTTCTTTCTTTCTTTCTTTCTTTCTTTCTTTCTTTCTTTCTTTCTTTCTTTTTTTCTTTCTTTCTTTCTTTCTTTCTTTCTTCACACTTTGGAAAACACTAATGTAAATCAGTTACTCTTTCAATGTTTAAAGTGCCTCTATCATGCAGTGTAAAATATAGCTGTTTGCGAATGTAAAAGGTCTGCAAAGTTTTAGAGATCTAAGTGCATGACAAATAAAGTCATTGCCCGCTTAAAGAAAGAATCGATTCTGAACTGTTGAAACGAGTCGTTTCAGTTCACGACTCACTTCCTGTTACATACCTATGTAACAATGTAACAAATTTGCCAGCCTGTGGTTTTCATTGGCTGCGCGTGAACAATGACTACTTTGACCCGCCCTCAAACACTGTAGTTGTAGCTGAGGCCTGGAAGAGTTTGGTTCGTGTTGTCGTCATGTCAAGAAGACTTTCACGGATCAAGAAATCCACTTTACATGCTATTCAAAAGGATCCGGACTCACGCTAGAATTGATACGGAAAAACCGATGCCATCATTACTGTTCGTATCACTCTGTGTATACAAGCACTGAGGAAGCCTCCAGAGCTGAAATTCAGTTATGGTTATGGCCGTTTCATTTCCGACACGCGCTGTAAGTGGACCAATCACAACAGACTGGGCCGTCTGACCAACCAGAGCAGAGTATGCTTGTGGAAAGGAGGGGTTTAGAGAGACTGAATCTTCGAACAAACTGTGTGGGTGGGAAGTCGTGTTGATGACCAACAGCCTTGTTGGTTACCATCTGCTTTCATTGTATAGCAGAGAGCAGCTTGGACATTCTTCTAGATAACTCCTTTTGTTTTTCATTGACGAAAGTAAGTCATACAGGTTTGGAACAACATGAGGGTGATGAAATGAATGGAAATGGGGACAGAATTTCATTTTAGGGTGAACTATCCTTATACTGTTTCAGGAAAAATCATTCGAGATGTTGCTGGGATCTGACATGTCTCTTTATTCATCTTTTTCTCACTCTCTCCCTCTTTATCTCTCTCAGGTGACAGAGACAAGGTGCAAAAAGGTATGCACCTCCAAGTCCGATTTGCGCTCCAATGACTTCAGCATCGTAGGCTCACTGCCACGGGACTTTGAACTCTCAAACTTTGACTGCTACGGCAAACCCATCGAAGTCGGCGCTGCTTTGGGTAAATCGCAAGCCAAAAACAACAAGAAGCCGGCACCTCCTAAACCTGTCATCCCCTCGGCAGCTAAGCGTGTAGATCTATATGCCCGTGCAATCTTCCCTTTCACCTTCCTATTCTTTAATGTTATTTACTGGTCTGTGTATTTGTGATTGTGTAAAGTTCAACCTGCTTTTGTTCAGCTAACCTTTTTTCTCTCCTTCGTAACGTCTCGGTCCATATAATTTTTTACCCCAGATATCAAACGGAGCAGTTATGCCAATGGTGTGCAGAGCGAAACTATGGGAAGAAACAGTATTGCTAAACAAAAGCAACATTTTCTTATAAAAAAGAGCGAAGGCATTGCTTGAAACGTTTGATTTTCAGACTATATTTATGCACAAAAAAGAGAGAAATTATTATCTTGCATGTGAAAATGGAATATATGGATATTAATATATTATATTTAAAACATTTAATATTATTTTTAACCTACAGATCATCAGCTGTTAAGATGATGCTGAGACATTTGTACTGAAAAACACTGCCATAAGAACTGTCTTTTGATGATGTTTCTATTACAAGCATTCCAGAAATTACAAGCAAATGTATATATATATATATATATAATAAAAAAACCATCTCCTGTGCTTGTGAATCATCCATCAATAAATGGCCCAATGGCTCAGCTGACCTCCTGACCTATGACTCTCTTTCCTGCTAAATCCTCTCTCAAGCTCATCGTATCTTGAAAAGGCAACTTATAGAATAAAAACACATGTTATATATATATATATATATATATAACAAAACATATATTATATATATATATATATATATATAATGATTTTCAAGAATGTACCTAAATGAAACACTCAAAAAATCCCTCAATTTCCCCAAGTACTTTTATTAGATAATGTTTGTAAATGCTTAACAGACACTGTCCTCTGCAAGTACATTAACTATTGTTGAAAGTTAAGGGACTGAAAAAGCTACTGTGCTAACTTTAGGAAACGTTTTCAAAATGGGTGGTTCTGAAGTCCACTTAACCAAAAACTTCTTAGCAGTTTGAACATGTAGGCAAACTTGCTAATGTAAATGGTAATGCTAATGGTGTCTCAAAAAAATTAAAATAAAAAATAAAACTGCATAAATGTTTTATCATTTAAACCTAACGGATATCAATATAGTTCAATCAACATTAGTGTCTGATAAAAATAGTTTAATTTATTTATTTATTTAATTATTTTTTTACAGTGTTGTGGCGATAAATCATAATATCATATTTAATGTAGCTGAAAACTATCAGTATTTTTCTATATAATGGCTGTTTGGAAGTTCCTGTTGATCACTTTTAATGTGTTATACTGACCTAGCATGTACTTGAGACCAAAGACACACAATAGGCTACACATCTTTCTGGATGTCATGGTTTGGCCTGTTCCTGCACCCAACCCAAGAACCAGTATTCATTATGCTGTGAAATATGCTGGCAGATTGACCCACGGGTGTCTTTGCACTAGTTGGAATATGAAATCTGTCTGGAATGTAATGAAGCGTGGTGAATGGAGAATGCCCCACCCCTCCCTGCCACATTCACACAACAAATAGGCCATGCCAATAAATCTAAGAGAAACCTGGAGTTGTTTATACAAAAAGGGAAGGGCAATTGAAAGGAAAATTGTCTTAAACCTGACCACCCCCCCCCCCCCCCCCCCATATTATCTTTGTGGTGGTATACACAGAGTTGCAGAGCGAATGATTAGTTAGTTGCTATGGCAACAGACACAGAGACAGCAACTGCATGATTTCGCTGATATATTTGACTGTGTCTGGAGCCAGGTTTGCTTTTGAAACCATTAAAGCAGTCACATTAGATGCTGGAGGAAGTCATCTCAGCCAGTTCTTTCCTTATAAAGACCATCATCTGAACATGTTTTTGATTAGCCATTGTGTATTTTAAGTAGCCTAATTTAGTTTAACTTAGGGTTTATCAAAAGCCTCAGACTTCCAAATGTTAAGATGCACTATAGAGCCCCCTAGGGGTACAACTTATGAACTAACTCACAAAAGAGACAATCGTGAAGAAAAAGCTCAGTAAACCTATATGCAAAATCATGCCAATGTGTGTTTGAGAGAGGTGAAAAAACTATTTGCAGACTTATGAAGTTCTCAGTTATCTGGCAAATTACTTGATATGTGGCCTGTTTCTTCCCTCTGCATCCTCCTCCACAGTCATTTGACTAATTACTGTGGTAGCGCCGCTCTTTGTGCAACTAGACAGACTAACATGGAGGTGGAAGCCTTTGAATATAGGCTACAGTATATGGATATCAGTTTCATAAAGCCAGCCCTCGTGAAATGGTTCACTCTGTGTCCAAGTGCATTATTTCCTTTTAAAATAATTTGATAAATTCATGACATAGGCTAAATCACTTTATTATATAAAACCTAATTAGTTAGAATTAATTTTTAGTAAATTTAAATTTACATAATATTTTATGTTTTATCTTAAACCTCAAAATGTCAGGTGGTGCAACTGTCCGAACAAATGAACAGACTAAAGAAAACTATTTTAATTGGCGTCTTAATAATACAAAATTTAAAACTAAATACTATGGCATCATTGTAGGGTTTAAACCTTTCATATAAACACATTTTATTGCTAAATATCAATAATAATAACAAATCCCAAACTCGAGCACAAAAAAATATGATTGTGCACACAAATCAGCATGTTGCAAGGAGAAATAACAATGCCTGGGAGGCTAACAGCAAATTATAAATGGTCAGCTATTTAAAATGAAAGATGAAGGTTGTGATATTAATGTTGTACACTAGTGGGAGCCACAGGATCTTTTAAGGCTTATGTTTTTCCTATCAGTTTCCATCCCTTTCAATGGAAATGCATTGATCTAGTTCATTTGTATACTACTATGGTTTACTGACAGTAGTTTTATATAATTGGTCCATTTAAAATGAAGATACAATTTTATTTGTCTTTTGAAGAAAATACATATTTTAAGATTTCTATAAAGACTTTGAAACATAAAAAGATAGCACATTCTCATATAACCTGACACCAGCTTAGAAGCACCTGCATCACAATAATTGTTCCATTTATGTATTTTATATAGGCTATTGACAGTCGAAGATTGAAGGTTGGGGCCAGATTGAAAAGGTAAAATCTTTTCAGAAATGTGTCTCAGAGGTTTCAAAGTTATTTTCAGCAGCTTCAGCTTGCAGTTGTGTGCTTGAGCATGACACTACTCAGCATGTGTTTCCAAGCCCACCCACACGCGTTCGCCTCTGCGTTTTCTCCGTGATTGCTGTCTCACACATTTGTTTCAAGCAGCTTGTCTTGATTCCTGCTGGTTATCTGTCCTCCCACCCCACAGGTCAGTTCACTCTGTAACCTATATCACATATACTACTGCCTAATACAACCTGAACACACACTGGGTGAGGTGGGGGTGGAATGACTGCCTCTTCTTCCTTGCAGTTTCCACACCCAACACCCTTCATTATAATGAAACGGTATGAAAATTTCATATCACGATTATAGGGACTTAAAATTATCGTGGTTATTAGAATTAACACGGTATTGTTAAAATGGTCTGGAAATGTTCAAAAAGTACTAATACACAGTGCTGCTAATTTTATTTGTTGTTAATTTGTTTTCTATGTTATTTCTGTTTGCATAAATATTAAAATAATAACATTAACAATGTTGGTTGGGTGATTAACACACTAAATGTTCAAATAAAAATCATTTTATAAAATGATAACCTCGCATTTCAGCATTTAAAGCATTTTTGAGAAAAGGAATGAGTCTAAATGATAAGTGATTAACCTATAGATAACCGGGTTCTTTTCATTCGATAAAAAAAGGTTCTATAGCTATAAGGAGATGCATAATACTTTCATGTTTAAGGGATTATTTAATGTTTTTTTTCTTTTTTTTTTCTTGTGATAAAGGATTTTACGTGATGTTTGATACAAATAAAATTAATTAAAACTAGAAAAATTAAAACTAAATGCATAAAATGATCCATAATAGGAACCCCTAATGCCTGTGTCACAAACACAGGAGGAGACAGACAGGTTTAGGTGCACACAGTGTTTATTAAAAGCAGAGTGGTGGTGGAACAACGGGAACCAGATGATGGTGAGATGATGGTGACTTGTAGAATGATGATGGTGACTCAGCTGGCGATGACTGAAATGAATTCTCTGTGCAGGTGACGAGTGAACACGAAGACAGGCGATCTGGATCAGGATGGTGGACGGAAGATGGACAGGAGACTGGATAAAGGACGAGACGATCTCTGGTGAGTAGATTGGTAAGGAGTCTGACATAAAGCAGTGTATACTGCAACGAGACCAGACGGAGTGAAAGGTGAACGGGGCATATAAAGGGTGTGTAGATGAGGGAGTGCAGGTGCAGCGAGTCAGTACTCTGGTGATTGTGAACAAGTGGGCGGGTCCTGGTGATTGAGTGATGATTGGGGCTGTGACGGTGTGGCTGACTCCGTGACAGTACCCCATCCTCCATGGCCGACTCCTGACGGCGGACGGACTCTGCGACGGGGTCGGCCACGACCTCGGGGGACTGGACGGTCAGGGGAATCTTCATGGAACTGGGTGAGTAGCAATGGGTCCAGGATGTCATCCCGAGACACCCTTGAGCGTTCTTCTGGACCATATCTCTCCTAGTCGACTAGGTACTCAAGGTGGCCGCCCCGTACATTAGAGCTGTAATCGGGCCTTAAAAGTTCGGCCCGAAAAGGCCCGAGCCCGACAGAGTTTGGCCCGAGCCCGACAAGTACATTTTGATTGACAGCTTTTTAAAAGCCCGAACCCGTTTACAGCCCGACTGTCCAAAAGGCCGTCTATCAGCAGTGATAAGAGTGTCGGAGAATAGCGCGGACACGCGCTTCACACCGCGAGCCAGCACACGCACCACTCGGCGGAAAAGGGAGAGAAAGAAAAAAAGAGACTGCGCCGCACGCACACAGCTTTGTCTTTCGTAAAAAAAAGGAGTAATTTATACATTTTTTAACATCATTTATTCATGACTCACGGAGGCTAGAGGCCACTTGGAAGTTGGAACAAAGAAATAAAATAAGTCCTTCAGAGACCAGCCTCCATTTCACCTCCTCAAGATCCATTTTCACGCTAAGAAACACATCACCTGACCGCTCATTTACCACGCAACCCGAAGCGCGAGCCCGAGCCCGGCCCGAGCCCATGTAAAATAATAGAAATTAAGACCGAACCCGACCAAACCCGTCGGGTCCCGTCGGGTTCGGGTAAAGATCTTCAGCTCTACCGTACATCCACCTTGCAATTCTTGGTACCGGGTCGGTAGGTCACAGTGAAATCGAACCGTGTGAAAAATAGCGCCCAACGGGCTAGTCGTGGGTTGAGCCGCTTGGCCTCTCGAGATACTCTAGGTTCCGGTGATCGGTGATGACCTCGAAGTGGTGATGAGCTCCCTCCAGCCAGTGTCTCCACTCCTCCAAGGCGAGCTTGATGGCGAGCAGCTCACAATTTCCGATGTCGTAGTTCTGCTCCGCCAGGGACAGCTTCTTGGAATAGAAGGCACATGGATGGAGTCGAGGAGGCTCACCCTGCCGCTGGGATAGCACCGCTCCAACCCCGGTGGTAGACGCATCGACTTCGACCACAAATGGGAGTTCTGGATTAGGGTGCAGCAGGATTGAGGCGCACGTGAAGGCATTCTTCAGGTGTTGGAAGGCTTCGGTGGCCAAGGGGTTCCAGGACAGAGACTTGGGCCGGTTCCTGAGGAGTGAGGTGAGAGGTGAGCTGAGGAGACTGTAATTCTGGATGAATCTTCGATAGAAGGAAGCGTTGAAGTTCCTTGATGGTGACAGTTTGGGGCCAGTTGTGGATGGTGTCCACCTTCCTCTGGTCCATCTGGATACCTTGTTGGTCGATGATGTACCCAAGGAACTGGAAAGTTGGCGTGTGTACTCCCGCAACACTTCATTCATGTAGCCTTGGAATACGGAGGGTGAGTTGGACAGGCCATATGGCATTACCTGGTACTCGTAGTGGCCTGCCGGAGTGATGAACACCGTCTTCCATTCGTCACCCTCGTGTATCCGAATGAGGTTATAGGTGCTCCGCAGGTCCAGCTTGGAGAAGATGCGAGCCCCACGGAGCTGTTCCAACATGGCAGGGACCAGAGGAAGAGGATAACTGTCTGTGCGTTAAGGGCCCGGTAGTCGATACACGGCCACAAGCCTCCGTTCTTTTTTGCCACGAAGAAGAAGCTGGATGCGGCAGGAGATGTCGATGGATGGATGAAACGTTGTTTGAAATGGTTGTCCTCCATGGCCTTCTGTTCCGGGATGGACAGTGGGTGGACTTTACCCTTAGGTGGCGTCGCCCCAGGCAGCAGGTCGATGGCGCAGTCCCATGGCCGATGAGGTGGTAGATGAGTCGCCAACCGTTTGCTGAATACATCCTGGAATGCTCGGTACTCTGGAGGGATTTCAGTTTTACTCTCAGTCTCTGGGCTTTTGACGAGGTGGAGTTCAACTGGAGACTGGATGAAGATTTAGAGAGATATCGACAGGTTTGACATGTAGACGGTTTGATCACAGATGACAGACAGTTCTGGAAGCAGGAATCACTCCATTGTAGAATCTCTCCAGAGTTCCAATTGATGGTGGGTTCATGCTGGGTCATCCAGGGCGGCCCAGGATGATGTCAGCGGTGGATCTTTCCAGCACCAAGAATGAGATCTTCTCCTCATGCAGGCAGCCGACACGTAGCGTGACTGTGGGTGAGAAGTGGCGGACACGACCTCGACCCAGCGGCTTGCCGAGGATGATGTAAATGGCTAATTCTTGTGAGCAGCGTTTCCTCTGGAGGTTGAGTCTTTGGAGAAGTTGATGAGAGATGAAGTTCCCTGTAGACCCGGCGTCGATGAGCGCTTGCGCTGAAAAGAGAAGTTTTAGAGTTAGAATTTGGACAGGTGTGCAAGTGAATGGTGCAACTTTGGGCAGAAAATGGATGGTACTCACCGCTGGGCGTGGTGGTCGTATCGGGCAGTTGGTGATGATACTGTATGACCTTCTTCCCCACAATACAGACACATGTGCTGTGTTAGTCTTCTTTGATGCTCAGCGTTGGACAGATGGTAAGTGTTTACCTGCATGGGTTCTAGTGCTGGAAGGACGATGGGCGGAGGATGCGAAGTGGGTTAATCCAATGAGTGGGCTGAAAGATGTTGAGAGATACGCACAGCTTTCTGAATGAAACTCTCCAAACCAACGGTGTCATCATAAATGATGGTGGCGCACTTCCGGGTTCACTTTTTCTGGGTTGGTAGATGCACTGGGGACCCGATTATAGCATTTAAACATGGAAAAAGTCAGATTTTCATGATATGTACCCTTTAAGTTTTAGCGTGATGTCACGTTGATCAATACGCCATTTCATGTTGCATTTTTATTGGCTAGTAGACGTAGGTCCTAGCAGCAAACACACTGGCTGCATTAGAAATTGCATACTTTCCTACTGTGTAGCCTATAGTAGGCCAAAAAACAGTATGTGACAAAAGTAGTATATCCGAATTCACAGTACTCATAAAAGAGTAGGCAAATAGTACCCAGATGACCCACTTCGTCCGTCGAGATCTGAAGTGTGCATACGATGGACACTTTACTATCCCATGAGGCCCCAGGAGAGGATTTATGAATGGCAATAAAGCCATGCACTGATGCATAGGTCACATGATAATGACAGCATAGTAGTATGTCTGGATTTCATTCATACTACACCCATTCATACTACAACATACTTCTTTTTAGCAGTCGTGAAGTAATTACTTATTCAAAATAAGTACTTATTCAAGAGAGTATATGATTTCTGACGCAGCACTTTGAGATGATCATGCTAAATTTCTGACACTGTCAGAAAATTATTGCAGGCTTTCTTTGGCCGCAAGACCATGACAACAGCCTTCTTTGAACCTCTCTCACTCTACGATGTAGGACCATGCACAGTTTAGGAGCCATGACCACAGAAATCGCCATGATTGGTCATCTTAATTTCGTCTGGGACAGCCAAAAATCGTACAGTGTGCAACAGGCATAGGTTCTATATGAAGTGCCTGACAGGACCCATTAAGGTTCTATATAGAACTATTATAGTTACATATCTTTAGCTGATGTTAATATGGCTGATGTCATTAGGTATTTATGATAAACTGGCAATATTTCATTCAAAGGTGTTTCTGTAAATCAGAATGGGTGGCACTGGAAAAAAAATATTTGAAGCAATGTTCCCAATGCAGAATTTTACAGTGTCATTGTTTCTTATCCACGCATGAGTGAATTCAGAGTGGTCAAATTTTATCATGAGCTGAGACTGATGATAAGGTTTGATAATGGAGTTTGTGTGCACAATATATAGTGTGTGCATAAATTTGGTCTTGGTGTTTGAAACGGCTGCCATCTTTCAAATGGAGGCATGACAGAACTGGATAGGGCAGGAATGAGACGGAATAATGTGTGGAGGAAATGGATGATGAGATCTCATTTTTTCTCCCTCTTTTTGTCTTTTTCATTCTCCATCTCTTCCTCTAAACCCCAATTCACTGTAGCTCTCTTTCTGACCAGTATGGCTGCATGTTGCATGGGTGACACTGCTGATTATGGCCTCAATGTCATGTCACCATGGATTAGAGCAGCTGCAGTCTACAGCACACATAAATGGGGGAGGTCCATATGCTTAAATATTACCAAATGCTGAATTATCAAAGATTTGGAAACATTACTATTTTTAATGGTTTTGAAAGAAGTCTCTTATGCTTAATTTCTTACAGAAAAAAACTGTAATATTGTGAAATATAAAAATAAAATTATATTGTGGCGAGCAGGACGAGGCGGAGGGCCGTGAGAGGGCGGCACGAGGCCGGTGGCGTGATTACTGAAGAGCGACACCTGCCAGTCTCGTATCTCTAACGGAGGAGCGGAAGCATAAAGGAGGAGCGACGACAGTGAAGAGCGAGAGAGGAACAGGCAACAAATATTTATTAAAATATTTGAATGTTCGCCGGTTCCCGCCTCCTTCTTCCCGTAACATCTGAACTGCGTTTTATATGTATATGTGGGTGAATATATATATATACATATATTACTCCAGTCTTCACAAATCATTCTAATATTCTGATTTATTATCAATGTTGGAAAAAGTTGTGCCACTTAATATTATTTTATAACCTGTGATACTTTTTTTCAGGATTCTTTGATGAATAAAAAGTTTAAAAAGAACAGCATTTATTTTTAAAAGAATAATGTCTTTTTCTTTCTTTTTTTGAAAGAAATTAATACTTTTTTTCAGTAAGGATGTTTTAAATTGATAAAAAGTGATAGTAAAAATTGATATTGTTCGAAGACTGGAGTAATTGCTGATGAAAATTCAGCTTTGCATCACAGAAATAAATAATTTTTTAAAGTATATTAAAATAGAAAACCATTATTTTAAATTGTTATAATATATTTCTAATATCTAATATTACTATATTTTTGATCAAATAAATGCCGGCTTGATGAGCACTAGAGATTTATTTCAAAAACATAAAAAAATAAGAATGTTTCCAAACTTTTGACTGGTACTATATATATATATGTGTGTGTGTGTGTGTGTGTGTGTGTGTGTGTGTGTGTGTGTGTGTGTGTTTGTGTGTTACAAAAGATTTATATTTCAAATAAATCTTGTTCTTTTGAACTTTCTATTCATCAAAGAATCCTGATTTCTTTTTTAAATAATAACCATTGGAGTTTGATAAGATTTCAGCAAACTGTACAATATCATGTTCAATGTATGCCTTGTGTAAAATTTTCTAAAGCGAAGCCAGAAAGACAAACACACTAGCCTGTGATATAGCTATAGGCTAAATCATGCTATATCATGTGAACTTCTGTCAGTGTGTCACACTTAGGTCCATGCCATGCGAAATGGCCATTAGTCCTTCAGCCAATCTCCTTGCCCACTGCATGACCTTTCTACTCATATATGGGTAAATTCACGGTGGCTTATCCAAGAGGAGAAGAGAGGATAGAGCAGTAATGTGTTAATGTGAGGACGACCCACTTGATAAACAGCCATGAGCATGAAAAAGGACATTGAAGAGTGCTAGAAGACACAGAGAGAGAAAGCGAGAGCATGAATGTGTCATGCACAACAACATATACTAAAGCTTAAATGGATCAAATTATAGTTTAGACTAAGTTTTTGCTTGTCATTCATCTACATGGCTTTCTCCTTTTCTTAATTCTACAAAGACATATATTGGGCAAACATGGTATAGTTTGTGTGACTTGATGACTAAACAGCATTGTTTACAGAGATTCAGCATGTTATATTAAACTGTCTTTCAGTTCAGACATAAGATCTTCCAGGGAATGTTAGCCATACTGACTGAAGTTAAAATATGCTTGTGGTTAGAAGTTACTGTACCTGAGCCTGGATGATTAAACGTGGTTAAAAGCCCCCTCTTGGGTTATGGTTATCCTCACCTTTCTTTAGATAAACACATTGTAATTTTTTCATCATGAAATATTTAATTTTCCATTTATCACTTGAGTGAGCTCCGTTTTTATATTTTCAATTTAACTCTGGAAGACCTTGCAGCCTGGGATCTTGTTTTAGCAACTCATGCAGTATGGAGCTTGGGCCGAGGGGAATGAAACTGGGACATGGAAGTTGGGGAGCTGTAAGAGATGATGATTAAGGTGTTGCTTGTGGTCTGTGCTAAAAGGAGGTGGAGGCAAACAGAACAGTTTCCAAAATCCAATCAGATATCTGTGAGCAGTATTAGTAGATTCATTGCCATTATATATTTAGCAATGAAAGCAGTCAGGGGTTTAGCGTGCTGTGATGTACACTGCAAAACTATGGCACAAAGAGTTGTAGTACAGAGGTACAAACTATAGCTTGGGTTATTGGTTGGGACAGGTGTAATAAACATCATGTAAACCGATGATCCACACACATATATATACACATATGAGTGCACAAATAGTGTGAAAAAAATGACTGCTCTCACAGGAGGTTCAAAGCTGTGCAATGCTAAATATTCATGAAATTTTAATGACTTTGTTTCATCACAGACATGGACATCCAGAGAAATAACGAAGTGTGGCTATATGTTCGGCTCATCAAATCAGGTCACTTTTCATGTCATTTGTTTTATGGAGGTGAGAGGGACCTGTCCATGGTCCTGAATGCAATGCAACTTCTATACATCAGAGATTTGGCCAAAATCTAGGAAGTCCAGTATTCTAGAACAGGATATATAGCAAGTGGGGTGAATGGTGGGAATGACTCAAGGGCGCACAGATCCAATTTCTAATTTTATGGGGCTCACAATAAATTCAATTTTTATTTTGAAAAAGTAAGAGGCCCAGAATGCCTAGATACAGCCCTCTTTACATACACTGCAGTACTTCCATGGAGGAAGTACTCTCTATATTTAGCCTATATGGATGGTAAAATAAAATCTGTCTCATTTAGCACTTTTTGTATGACTATAAAATATTCATTCATTTATGATCGCCTGTTCTCATTGAGTGAGTCATCACATTTTAAAAGGGGAAATGGACCAGAATATCTATCAGCCAAGTCCATTTTCAACTGGATAAATTAAAATAACTAACCTCTTTCTTTCTTTCTTTCTTTCTTTCTTTCTTTCTTTCTTTCTTTCTTTCTTTCTTTCTTTCTTTTATATATTTGTTGGGCTTAAAATAAAATAAAAATTGGTTTATATGCCCAGAGTTCGTAAAATACTGAAATTTTTGACAATAAAAATGTATGGGGTATATGTAGCTTGGCATGCTCTTATTATTATTTCTTTGAAGCAATTTTGTTTAAAAATCTTATTAATATTTGAAAAACCTTTGTCAGCCAAATCAAAGTCAGTGGCTGCTTCCGAAATTGCATAACGTTCCTACTAAATAGTAGGTGAAAAAAAGTATGGGACAAAAGAAGTATGTCTAAATTCACAGTAGGCTACTCATAAAAGTGTAGACAAATAGTACCCGGATGACCTACTTCTTCCGGTGAGATTCTGAAGTGTGCATCCGATGGACACTTTACTATCCCATGAGGCCACGGGAGAGGATTTGTGAATGGCAGTGAAGCGACGCAACGGATGCTGATAGGTCACATGATAATGACAACATGGCGCATGTAGTATGTCTGGATTACATTCATAACGTACTTTGTTAGCGGTCATTAAGTAATTACTTAGCCTATTCAAAGTAAGTAGGCTACCTACTCAAGAGAGTATGCAATTCTGGATGCAGCCAGTTTGGTGTAACCAACATGGTGGAAGCCACTGTATTGTCATGTGACTACATAAGACAAATCAGAAAAGACCCATTTAGACCCTCCTGTTTGTGTGTCAAGATCACATTTTACCTTCTTTTGAAAAAACACAAACTTCATGACTCAGTGATTACTTCAAAATATGTTTGAAAACTTTAGTTTGAGAGAGATGTGAAAAAAAAAAAAATGTGTTCAAGTAGGCCTATTCAAAACTGTATTCAAGGTGCAAGGACAGTATTTTAGTATTTTTACATGATGGTTACACCACCTTGTATAGCACTCGATATTTTTAGAGTCGGTAATTCAAATAGTGTTTATAAAATGGTTTAAAGGTTTTTCAAAAATGTATGAAAGCAAAATGAACTAAAAAATAAATAAGAACTTGGCACGTGTGTTTTAAACTAGTTTATATATAGCTAAAGTTACCGCTGACCCGTGTTTCGTTATCATTCGTCACCAGTTACCGTGAATGCAGCGTTCTGTATGTTTGTGAAGGTAATATCAACTCATAGGAAGGCGCGCGAATAGGAGCAGGAGGGAGAGAGTGGGGTGAGAGAGAGAGAGAGAGAGAGGGAGAGAGAGAGAGAGAGAGAGAGAGAGAGAGAGAGAGAGAGAGAGAGAGAGAGAGAGAGAGAGAGAGAGAGAGAGAGAGAGAGAGAGAGAGAGAGAGAGAGAGAGAAATCTGCATTATTCTTCCAGAAGCGGGACTGAGGCAGGAGTCCGCGATAGAGGAACCACCTGCAGGCAGCAGCCGCTCTCATTCTCCAGCAACGCCTCAATATGTTACGGATTTGATTGAACACTGTGTAAACGACAAATACTTCCTTCATACAGTGGGTGAACACACACTGGCGTGGAGATGCAACAGTTAAAGAATTTATCGATTTGTCTCATTTCCCTTTTATGTGGGTTGTCAACTGGAGGCTCTCCAAGTGTTCAAATTGGTACGTTTAATATGGGCGTCATTTGTGTTAAATCAGCGTTTTTAATTCGTGTGAACGGTATGATTATTTTCAGCATATTTTGGTGTGTGTCGCACAGGGGGCTTGTTTCCGAGGGGAGCTGATCAGGAATACAGCGCGTTTCGGATCGGAATGGTTCAGTTCGGAACGGCTGAATTTAGACTGACGCCTCACATCGACAATCTGGAAGTAGCTAACAGTTTCGCTGTAACTAACTGCTGTAAGTTATGTCTTCTTCTTCTTTTTTTTATATATAGATACATGTGATTGCATAGTTTTTACAGCTGTTCGTTTTTCTACATTTCGTCTGTGTTAATGGATAGTTTGTTTGCATGCTGAAGTTTCAGTGTGGCTATTGGTAGGAATTTGTGTATAGCAGGATGTGAACTTGGTTTCCACAGTAACGGAGATGAGCACGAGCTCACATCATCAGAAGCAGCTTAACCATTCTATTGTCTTCGGTAAAGAAAACGCTATACATAAATAGCCTACTATATTTATGTTACTAGAACCAAGATTTTTTGACGTTATCACGAATATCTGTTTACATGTATAAAATTACATTAAAAAAAATATAGGCTATATAGGATATTATTTATTTATGTTGTCGCATTTGACCCGGATTTGAATAATTTCATAATTTTGAACCGGATTACGACTTTCACCTTTGACCTTTTTTTATTTTTTATTTTTTTTAGATTTAACCACTCACACAATTTTCTCTTTAAGTTTGGGTCCCAATGGCCTTTTTCTAAACATCTGTAATGGTTGTTTTGCATAAGCAGGGAGGAATGGATTTGTTAAGACAGATGTTCAAATTTGGCCCATATTGACTGCTCCAATCACATATTTGTTAAAAATAGTTATTATGAAATGCAAAAGTGATGATTTGATTCATTACATTTTGTACACATTTTGCACAAGTTATGTTAAGTTATGTTACAATTATTATTATTCAATGAACATTCAATTTATATATATATATATATATATACATATTTATATAGTGTCTTAGGATAATATAAAGATTAATGTCGTAGAAAGCATAGGCTACAAGAGTGTCCATTTATCTGAATAAATTACCCGCTTAACTCAGGAGGTTTATAATGCAGACGAAATGTATAAATATCCAGACATTTGAAACTATGCCACAATATTTTTTTGTAGGAATTTTTGTGGTCTATCAGTATCACAAGGCTAGAAAATGCCATACGGTTGATTTGCATTCACATATTTGCTGTTTTAACGTGGGTAGCCTGTTGAGCTACAAATGGTCAAAAGAGTAGAAAGAAGACATTTTCAATGTATGAGAAACCTCTCTTACATTTACTGACCATCACTGCATTAGATTTAATCAGTAAAGAACTTTATGAGATGATCATGAATAAATGAAGCCTTTATTAAGTGGATCACTTATATTCAAGGATTTCATTAAGTATTCAGTGGGCTGTTGCTAAGCAATATTTCGAAAATGATTCTTGTCTCTTCAAGAGGTTCAGTTACATTTTTTTCAATTATTTTTCTCAAAAAGACTACATATCTAAATCATTTGCAGAACTTTCTCCTAACAACCTTATGAGAACATTCTATTTGATGTTTTAGTTTCCTATTCAGTACAGATGCATTTTTAGAATTAGTATTCTTTGATATTGTTAATAATGATAGTGTAGCACTTCATTTGTTGTACGTACTTTAGCACTGAATTTCTTCCCCAAGATGAGTGTTATGTGTTAACATTTGGTCTGTCAGGCGTCGTTCATTTTATTTCTCAAACATAAAAACCCCTAGATGGCACTATGCATTTACAGGCACTGCTTTATCTTTTTCAATCTTTTCCATACAGTTTAGTTTGTCTTTTTAAAAGCAGCTGGGGAGAATGTGTCCATCAGTCGTATTTAATCTGGACCACACTAAATGTCATTTACACTTGCTTTACTTAAAATGAATAATTTGAAGAGCACAACCGATGATATGATTCATAATGCAACACTGCTTTTTGGTCTCTGATATATGGAAGACTTCATGGGTCTTGTTGGTTTGAAAAACATTTACTCTCTAAACCTGACATTTGCTCTGTGTTGTTGGTTAGGCATGAGTCAGTTACAGTCATTCTTGTTACTGAAGTATGACAACTCGAGAACAAATACTGTGAATGGCCCAGTGTTAAATGGCTGTTCTAATGAGAAAAACTACAAGATATGCCACCTTGGTATGAAATGCAGCTAATGAGACTCTTCTCCTTTGAAGCTATATAGCTTTTGGCAAGATGCTGTGTATTATTATATTAGCACTTATCCTCAGATGTGAATCAACCCACATACTATATAACCCAAAAGGCATTGATGGCACTCGTACTATCATGTAAATATGGTTGTTTGCCACATCCCAACTTCAAATTGATTCAAATTGACCACTCAGAAATATGTTTTCAGTAGTATGTGTTAGAATAACATATTTTCTGTTGCTTTACAAGAAAAGGTGTCACAATTAATGGTAGGTTACGAGTTAGCTGCAACGATCATGTTATGTTCTGATTTGACCATGATTGCTTGCTCACTTCACTGAACAAACGAAAAAATTCTAAATAGGAATGGACTAGACTGAATGATAAAACACCCCAGCTTCAAACATAAAAGCTTTATGTTTGCGCAGGGCCTCCCAATCTAATTTAGAGGATTTATGATTCATATTTAAATGCATGTATTTGAGTCAAGTAAGCAGATGTGCTGGTCAGCTTTCCTTAGCCCTTCCATCTATCTGGAAGATATATCTGGAGCACGTTTGCTGACATCGCACAAAATACAACACAGATTAGTTGTAGATAAATACATTTAAAGAGTCTGCTGCTCCTTGACATTTCTTGAAGATTAATTGTCAAATTAATTGGATGGAAACTGTATCAGCATCTCACAGTGCTGGGTAGTAATTTATTACATGTAATCTAGATACATAATTAAGTAGGCTACTTGTAATTTGATTATATTTTGTTTTAAAATACTCGTAATCAGATTACAGTTACTTTTTATGGATCACATGTTATTCTCACAATGGCAGTAAATGATTTATAATAATACATTGATTCTACTTTGGAACTTCTTTTTTTTAATCGTATATTAGCCTACTGCTATATGTTCAGAATATCTTCTGGGTTTGTGGAATTAAACACACAGACCAGCAACCAGCCATGTGCCTATCACTGAAAACTGAGACCCACACAGCATTTGATCACCGGATTTACAGAAATCATTTCACTTTTAAGAAGTGTTTACTCAGCATTGCATTTGCAACACTGCATATCTAATCAACTCCTGACAAACACAATAAGTATTATTTTAATTATTTAACTACAGTATGTATTACTGTCTTTGGGAGGCTTTTGTCTTTTCAAACA
This sequence comes from Rutilus rutilus, assembly GCF_951802725.1. Classification (NCBI taxonomy): domain Eukaryota; kingdom Metazoa; phylum Chordata; class Actinopteri; order Cypriniformes; family Leuciscidae; genus Rutilus; species Rutilus rutilus. The sequence continues at coordinate 16,816,880 of NC_140219.1, read as the reverse complement.
CATTCAAAAACTTTTTTTGTCAGCTGAAACTCCTTTGACCTAATATATTTACTCCCTAAATTTTTTAGTTTATAGGTCAATAATAAAATGATGACAGTAAGTTAAATAATAAATAATACAATTACGTTCACGGTTCTCTGATGTCGGTTAATGGTCACATTACATGCAGGTAAACTAAATATATATTGCTTTTTTAGTAAATGTTTTATTTTTGATTGTTTTCATTTTAAAATGATTTATTTTAATTTAACATTTAGCTTTACAATAAACTCACGAACCCCTTGCAGTTCCATCATGAACCCCATAATATTTAATGCACTTCATGTTGTTGATAACAAAGAATGGAACATATTTTCTTTCTCTTTGTATCAGTATGATACTTATCCTATTCAAATCAATGTGATAATCGAGTTAGGTCAAAAGTATTCTAAAAGTAATCAAAAAGTTGTCCGATTATATTACCTTAAATGTGTAATGTAATGGATTATGTTACTAATACAGTTTTTGTCATGTAATTTGGAATCAGTAACGGACTACAATTTGTAAATAATCTAGCCAGCACTGATTGTACAAATTGGTAAATGTGTGTTGTGTATTCAACTTACACAAATTTATCCTAATAAAAATATATATTCTGAGCTTGGATATCAAAATATTTACTCAGACTAATCTATGTGAAATCAATTTTGTACGTGCCATGACTCCTGTTTTCAGAGTACTTTCACAGGACATTCATTTGCATGTAAGCGGACAAAATTTCACTTGGGAGCACTGATTGATATCCAGTGTGGTTTTGTCCCTGGTTTTGGAAGCACTTCCAGTGCTGGATCTTGTTCAGTGCATTTGTGCTTCACTATGTTGTAACCATGAAACCCCCAGATACTAAATCAGTAGTCTTAAATAGTGAGGACCCTATTCCCTTCCACATCATTCAGTCTGGTTTGGGATTTTGAAGTCTATTAACCGTGGGAAATAAATTACGTGATCATGATCAATAGCTGCATGTGTTTCAATCCTTGTCCCTTGTCAGTACATACATAAGTCGTTCGACTATCCTCTGCTAACTGGGTGATTCGATCCCTTTTCAATTAAAAAGACCTGCTGTTTTTTCCTACCTGACACAGCAGGGTTCTCAGGACTGCTCGCTCTGATCCGGCTGTCACACAGCAGCCTGGGAAAGGCTTTAGTGCTGCACTGCTGAGAAAAAAAGAAGCACGGAACAGAAAAAAGCATTAGAAACTGTGAATGATTTGAAGTCAGGGTCCAAAATAACTTTATGCCACATCTGCCGATGCCGAACGAATTGAGGACGTTTACTAGTCATAAGTATTTCTTATTGCCCATGAAACTATATTTTGCATATTTTGTCTTACTAAAATACATACTTTAGTCCTTGTGACAGACTCTGTCTCTTGGTAAAACTGCACTTGACACATTATGACTCATCGCGATTTTTTCCTCATGTTTCCATTTTGGTGGCTTAATGTATGAAATAATCCACATTAGTATTGTCGCAAGAAGTTCTGGAGAAAAGAAAAAAAAACCTTTAGCCTCAGCTAAACGTCATATTTTCCACCAAGGTAAAAGCGACAGATTATTTTTTTTTTCTTTAGTAGATGGTTTGACTTGAATTGCTCAGATGATTTACATCAACAAGGGTCAAATGATCATTATTACAGGCCTACTTCATTTAAAACCAGGAAATCCCAAAAAGAAAGATGAAAATTCCTTATGGCAATTATGTTGGGAAGGTGTCTTGTCTTCAGTGAAGTGCAGTTCTTTCATCCCCCACCCCGCACAGGGATGACCCCCGTCTATTAAAAGCCCTTTTTTCCCCTGGCTGCAGCCACATAACAGAAATGGGCTGCATAAATTATCTGACAGTTCGATTTCCTCTTTTCCCGGCCTTCTCATACAGAGGGAAACAGTAAATGTGTGGCATTCAATAAGAGCTTTTAAGACTGAGCCATGTGAGACAGCGCAGCTTTGTCATATTTCTGCGTAAGTCCAGTACATCATCTCATCATGACAAATGAGTGAGAGTCAGAACTGGTCAACATCTCAATTTGGCCAATTTTAGTAGTCTGTGCTCCATTCAGCTATGGCCAGAGGTGGTTCACACCTGCGATCCATGTTTAAAAATGGATAAAATGGTTTATAGCTTTGAACTAGAGCTGCACTATTCTGAATAAATCGAGAATCACTATTTTTTTCTTCCAATAGAAATTGCGATTCTCATGATTCTGGAGAATTATATATATTTTTTATTTCAGTGATTTACAAAACCTGAAAATTAGGCTTATAAAGAAAAGCCTTGCAATATCCAGGCTTCTGAGGTTCCGAATAAAATGTTTTCAATCTATTGTTTTAAATGTATTAAATCAGTTTAATAAATGATCCAATGACTCACTATAGGCAGTCATTTGTTTGTTCCTGAATGAGTCAGTGTTTTTGAATGACTTGATTTAATGAATGATTCAATAGGCTTTATGCCTATTGGTTGCTATAGAGAATCTCTAACGTTAATTTTTGGTCATGACTTGAAAAACTAATACAATTCGACAGCTGTCGTAATAGAAGTCACACTACAGGACTGTGAGTCAAATATTCTGACTCTGCCAGAATTTCATCTGAGGTAAAATTTTATCGCAACGGTCATTGATCGGCTGTCAAACTAATGATCAAAGACCTCAGATTTTAGCCTAGGATCAGAGAAATCTTTTAGGATTTGCTAAATTGGTCTCAGACAGGCAAATCGTGGCCAAAATGTAGTGTGCAACTGGCTTAAATCATTGTCATTTGAGGCTGTGTGGGTGTTTGAATCAAAGTCTTTTTAACGATTAATTGTGCAGTTCTGCTTTGACCTGAGATGTATGTGCAATGCCATAAAAAAAAACAAAAAAACATGGAAAAACAATGGCACAATTTGGGATTGTTACAGGTAAAAAAAAAAAAAAATTATGGAAGGCACCTGAGCTTAGGTTTCATAAGGCACATTCAATAACCTAATCAACAAACAAAGAAAAACAATTATAATAGAAATAAAATGAATAAATAAAACATACTTTCCAGACAAAAACTAATTTCTGAGATAATCCTAAAACTTGAAATGTGCATATTTTATGGACATTCTTGGGTACTTTTCACAGGAAACGAAGGGACTTCCTCTAGTATCCCTCACAGCCTGTGCTCCAGACTGTGCCATTGTTTCCATAGTGATGAGCTTCCCCGTTAGAGGAAGACTTTTCTAACACCCTGTGGTTAACTATCTGTTCCTAAGCTTGTACACTTGCCACTGAGAACTCCCTCAATGAGTGTGTGTGTGTGTGTGTGTGTGTGTGTGTGTGTGTGTGTGTGTGTGTGTGTGTGTGTGTGTGTGTGTGTGTGTGTGTGTTTGTATGTGTGGGTGGAATATGATTTGTCCTGCCAGAGTGTGAAATCAACTTCAACACACACACACACACACAGGAAAGATAAACGCTCTATTCGACGGTCACCATGGAGATGCTGGGTTCCTTTTAAAGGGTTGCATTTACATAATGGAAATTGCATCTATCGCTGTCGCCCTGCTGTAATCCATATAAAGTGTTCATGACTGAAATTAAGCATGACTAATCATGGTTTCTCTCAGTTAGTTGTTACAGTGTGCATGTTTGATCAGGAATTCTCAGAAGTGAATTCAGAACAGTGTCTGAAAGTCTGCAAGCTGTGCCGGTATTCATGCAGACTGCATTATAATAAATTCCACCAAAGTGCTTTCGCTTTTCCAATATTCACAGACAATTACACTGTTTATAAAAGCTCAAGGAATAATTGATGGCATTATGACATAATTAATACAACTATTATAAAAGCACTATTATTAAAAAAAAAAAAAAAATCAGAGATTGGGTCTGTTAAATTGTTTATTCCACTAAGTATTATTATTAATAAATTGAACTGCTTATCGAGCATGAGTGTCTTTTGTGCACAGCTCATTTATATTAGTACTTGAGTTGAGTCCTTGTGTTAAAATGATTTTCCCACTGCTAGGTGTGTTCTAAAACAAAATGATAATCTTACTCGATTCATGTTTTATCTGTCTGTTCCCTTAATCATTCTTCAAGTTTATTTCACAGCCTTTGAAACATTCAGCTTTCCCTCTCACACCATTGAATGTCTGGCGGTTGCTGTTTCTATGGCAACGGCACGTCAATAATGAGCAAACATCAAGTCTCATGTGTTTATTACACTGGACTCCGACTCGGAACGACTTACAGAAGCTTATTCGATGCTGTGACACACCAGTGCACTGCACTCTCTTCATCCAGCCATTTGCAGAATTTCCACATACGCACCTGCTCTGCATTCAGGCTTATTTATTTGTGCCTGAATTCACTGATCGTGCCCCTAAAATCAGCTAAAAACCTAAAGCTCTTCAAAATTGTTTTTGTTTGTTGAAATAAAGCTGAAATAAAATACACATTTTAAATGTAAAAAACTTAAGCGGAAATTAGAAATGTTGCCTCAACGACTAACTGAAATAAAATATGTTTAAGTTAAAGTAAAAATAAATTAAAGCTACAGTAAATAGAAATTGATTAAAAAAAAATTGAAAATAAAAAAATAATAGCTAATTAAAAGTATTATTAAATACTGTATATAAATAATACTAAAATAATGCTGGTTTACAAATTTTTAATAAATAATTGAATGCAAATTGAGCCATTATCAAGCAGTACAACATTTAAATTGACTTTTTGCTGTTATATTACTGGATAATTGATCCAAAAGAGTTATTTTTCTCATAAAGAAGAGAATATAATTTAAGAATACAGAACATTGTCTTTCTGGCCATGTATTTTATATACATATATATATATTTTATAACCTTTTAAAGTTTAATAAAAACAAAATGATTTCCACCAAAAAAAATTTAAAAAAAATTAAATGGTCCCAAGAAGTCTTTTAAAGGTGATGTGTGTAATTTTTGAACCACTTGTTTCACCAAATGGAAGTGGGGAAAAATGGAGAGAGAAGACTTTGTAATGAGGTTTCATGAAAACTCCCCCTGTCTGCCATTGGCTGAATACAGAGTTAGCCCCACCCCAAACTCACACCATTGGTTAAACTAGTGTTGCTGTGTCAGACTGGTATAACCTAAATTTTTTATTGAGATAGGTGAAAATAATTTAGCATCAAAACAATCACATGCATTACTGAAGCATAATTTGTTCATTTCATAGTGAGCATTATATTTTGAACCAGGAAGTCACCAGATGCCTTGATTATGTGTTGAAATCTGCTTTATTTGAACTTTTGCCCTATGTGTTTAAAATCAGATCATTTAGGTCAGGTCTCAAAGGTTAGGTTTTTGTCTGGTTTATATCCCCCTGTCTTTTTAGCATGCTTCTATCCGGTCTCTGTAAACAAGAGGGTTGCTGGGGACTGAGGCTCTCTGTGTTTCCATGGAGCAGCTGCAGGAAGAGACTGTGAGAACCACATCCATCCCACAATGCTCCTCTTAAACCAATGGCAGGAATGTGTCCGCTCAGACATGTCTGCTCAGATAAACTTACTTTTATACACAGAGACACATACGGACTTAAACACACACAGGACCAGACCGTTACAGTCAAAGCCTATTAAACCTGACCAAAAGCAGCCATTTCAGCATTCACATCCTTAGCACATCATATATGAAAAGTGACAGAGTAATGTACTGTCAACCGTAAAAAGAGGTTGACAGTACAATTCTGTTTGCTAACAGCACAAACCCTATGAAACGCTTTGGCAAGCAGCGATAAGGTGCCATATGCAATATATTGCAATGTCAAACACATAAGAGGAGGAGGAACAGTAGAAATGATCATGTTAACAAATCAATGTTTAATTAGACTTACTGTGCACGCTCTCAGTCAATATAAACAAACAAATAAGAAAATGAGTAAACAACAAATTAGAAATGATAATGAGGACTTAATAAGGGGAAGTTGATTGCTCTTGTGTGGCACCTATGCAGTTTATGTGTAAATAAGTTATTAGGGCATATGAGTGTAATATATTGCACAGTATTGTGCTATTTTTCGCTCTAGTTAATATAGTTATTTCATCAAAGGTGACTGACTCGTAACATGGAGGCTGGAAAATGATGTGCCGTGGACTCAATACGTGTTCTAGAAATGTGCTTAGTTAGCTTACAAGTCCATCAAGCAACACGTTTTGCAGGGAACTTGATCACAGGTCCCGGAAATGGAAGCCCTATAGAACAGAATGTGTCAGACACAAGAAAATAAGGCCAACTAATGAGGACAGCTAAATATACCACTTCAGGCATTCTGCTCTCTCTCTCTCTCATCTCTCTCTCTCTCTCTCTCTCTCTCTCTCTCTCTCTCTTTCTCTGAAGGTTACCTTGCTTTCATTACATGAGGACATATTTAATATCAGTTTTATGGTCATGCCCAGTGAGCCCATATAGAGCTTTATCTGGGGTTTGGACCATCATAATTTTCAAAGAAGACATACTATTTTTTGTGCCCAAGGATAGAGAACAAAAATTCGAAAATTCTGTCACTGTTTGCTGACCGTCATGTTGTTCTGACCCTATTTGCTGTTGTTATTTTTTATGTGGAAAATGAAAGTAGTTTTTTTTTTCTCCTTTTTTAATAATCATTACGCAGCTTGTTATACAGCATAGTGACCAGGGCTGTCATGCTCCAAAAAGAAATAATTAAATAAAAAAACGGCAGTAGTAGCTTTTATGGTGCTATTTTAGCAGTGATGTTTATCCTTTTTGTACAAATACTATAATAAATACTACAATTGTTGTACAACAACAACTACAGTTACCTATTAGCATGCATATTACTAGGATATTGGCTGTTTATGAGTCATTATAAAGCACATATTAATGCCTTATTCTGCATGACCATGTTCCCTTAATCCTACTTCAACTATCTTACTAACTGTTAATAAGCAGTAATTAGGAGTTTATTGAGGCAAAAGTCGTAGTTAATAGTGAGAATTGGACCCTAATCTAAAGTGTGATAGAAATTTGCTGTGAGCAAAGTTTAAAGACAGAACGCATACAGATTATACATACAGTACATCCTTTAAGACAGACCAGTCTTTATTGTGTTTCTTCGATTAAATGTAAAAATAATGATGACGAGAAATGAAATAAATAAGCAGAGCTTTGAAGCATTAGCTATTAACAGCATGAAGTAATTTATCCACACACTTCACTCATTGGGGTTGTTTCTGTATGCTAATGACTCTGTGCTATTGAAAAGCAGTCATTTGTGACAGTGTCATTAATGACTTCTTGGGTCTCTTATTCGCTCTCTGTATATGGTGGCGGTCTTGATTAAAAGACTTTAATAAGACGACATATATCTACTGTTCTTCCACACTTGACTGACTAGCCCATGCAAAAATCTAAAAAAGAGATTTTGGCGCCATTAAATAATCCCCAAACAGCTGTAAAAAATAAAACAAAAATATTATATTTAATTCAAAGTGTTTTATCACTATTTCTAAACTACACTGGCACAATCATAAGAGATGAACCAGTCAAAAGATCTTTGCAAGCGGACACAACGTTTTTTTGGTGAACGCTATACAAAACTTTTCTGAGAGAACGCAAAAGCATTGAAATATTTTTTTTCCCTATCTCGTATTTTTTACATGACCATGTCCCTTTGGGGGTTCCGTAGAGCACCAGTAATCCAGATTTGGTAATCGTAAAAAGTTTACATCCAGATCAAGGTGATCCAATCCAATTTTGCTTTGAAAAACCTGCACAAAAGTAAGATGGATTACCTGATCCTGGATAGCAAAACATGGGATTTCCAAATCCAGATCAAAGCTTTTGAACAACTGGCCCTTAAGTGATGGAGGGGCTACAATCCTTGTTCTTTCCTCTTCTTTAATTCTGTTTGATTTTCAAAGCTAACTACATTATATGAACTTTATATACTTCTTACAACAAGAGGCAAACATTTTACACTGTTAGGCAAATAAACTGCATACAAACGTTGCAGTAAGGTACACATATACCTCAACACAACCCAAATCTCAGACATGGTGATGATAATCAACAAATGCATATTCAGTAAAAATATGAACTCTGAACCGACAGCTAAATAACTGTAAAAACAACAGCTGCATTATACATTTCTAGCCAGTAAATGCCATTTTTAATAATACGTATTACCACATATTATTTTCAAGCTGCGATGCATGCTGGGAACTGGCACAACATTGTTCACCGTAAAATTGTTTGTTCAGATTACTCAATTTGGAAAGACATTTAGACAAATACTTGAGAATCTAAATAAGGTCATCTAAACAACTTTAGTTAGCAACATGTTAAGAGTATTCTTGTTCAGTTCACTCAAGATAATAAACTGACTCATCCTACTAAATAATCTTTGTTCAAGCTACATTTTTAAATTGGTTAGGACAACATTTTGCAAGTTGGATTTTTACAGTGATTCTTTGTTTGAAAAAAAAAATTGTAAACATACTGTAAATAGCAAAAGTTCTTAGGAAAAAGCACAAGGTAGGACATCGCTGATTTTAATGTTGTTTTATACATTTATTATAGAGGGGAAGTTTGAGTCGATGACCGATATCGAGAAATTCTGGCAAATGTAACATTTCTAATCTCTAAAGAGTAATTACAGAGACATAATAAAGAAGTTTAAGGCTATTACAATCTGTCCTTTACAACTAGAATAATTTCATGTTCCCCTTTAAATTCATACTAGAGACCAAAACAGTTCCCCTAAAGGAAGAATCACCCAACATGTATTGAGGTTGACTGCAAGCAATAATTGGCAGAATTGTAAAAAGAAAAAATAGTCCTTTTTTTCTTATTCAGTAATAGCCTGAGGAAAGGCAATTCAAAAGTGTATCTTTATCTGCACTTGACATCCTTTTTTACCTATTATGTTATAATACGGCTGGTATTTTGAAAAAATGCATTCATGGGGTTGATTCACGCTGATTCAACAACCAACCATACACCAGATGACCTCACCTGATCTGATAACCCGACCTCTTTGATTGCTATAGATCAATGGAAATGTTGAAACTGGTTATAGATAAGAAAGTTTTAATGTTCATAAATGGTTTCACTAATAGTGCAGAGCAACATACTCATTAAGGACAGGTTTAAGAGCAGCATGATCTTTCATTTTCATTGTATAAAATGTATACATGGAGGTGACAGGCAGAAAGGTGTCTTGGGAAATAGCGACAGTCCGAGTTGGGGATGGTAGCGAAAAGTGGAGTGGGGGAAGGGACCAAGTAGGGAAAAAATTCAGAGGCTCAGAGCCAGATGGTCATTGATATATAGAGGTGGCCCAGTTACAGTATGTTGTACCATCTCATGAACATGAGGACACACTGTACTTTAGTTGTACAATTTTTTAATCTTGGTGTATTATATGAGGTGAATTATACTCATGCACGGCATCAGTGACAGCAGGACTCTTTGTGCCAGCAACCATTCTTTATTACTAATACCATTGCTCTTGCTCATATACTCCTGAGGCTGACCAGACAGTAAGACCAAGAAAAAAATGTTAGTACTATTGTCTCTATTTTTTCATGGCTTTTTTAATATACTAATTTAACTATATGATCAATCATAAAGTCATAATTTGTTCAGCAATTAGACTTAATTACAAGAGTAATTAGAGTTAATTACACTGATTGCAATGCATATTTCATCAGTGAATTTGATTATGCCATCCCCCAGTAATAATCTCCACCTTTTGCTTCTCACATCATATTGGAACAATGAAGTTTAAAGTGCTCAGATTCTCAAATTCATTTAATCAGCCCATTAGACAACTTTAAAAATGAGTGGCTCCGAATGAGATTTTTTTTTAATCTGTTCTGGGGGCTCTTTCAGGTTTTGTTTGCAATAAAATTGTAGATCAGGGGTTTTCATCTTTTTTAGGCCATTCGCCTCTTTGGTGAGAGAAAGAGAAAAGATGTAATTAAAATAATTTAGTAACATATAAAAAAAAAAGAATGTATAGAGTCATATACCTGAAGATTACATTGAAATGTTTATTTTATTTTACCACGTATTATTATATAGCCTATTTTTTTCTTTTTTCTCTTTCGATCAAACAATAATGAGTCACATTGTTGTAGATAAAAGATTAATACAAACTCTTCTCCTATATATATATATATTTTTTATATTTATTTAAAAACACTTAATTTAATTTTTACAGATGAGATTTTAGAGTTTGTTTAAGACTCTCATACTTTTCTGTCAGATTCTAATTGATTCTCTTTATTTCCAGTCTGTTCTCAGTTCTCAAGGGGAGTTTATGCTATTTTTGGATTTTATGACAAGAAGTCAGTGAACACAATAACGTCGTTCTGCGGGACACTTCACGTCTCCTTCATCACACCAAGCTTTCCCCTGGATGGAAATCAGCAGTTCATCATTCAGATGCGACCAGACATCAAAGGTCCTCTCTTGAGTCTCATTGAATACTACAAATGGGACAAGTTTGCCTACCTGTACGACAGTGACCGAGGTAAAGCACTGCACTGCATTATTCAATACCATATGAACATGAGATAAATAGTGATTTTTAAAATAGATATCAGTAAAGTGTCTTGTTGCGTATGTGTTTTTAGGGATGTCATTATGGATTATGGCTGTTGTTTTCTGAATAGTCACACATATTTTAAGTATATTAAGGGAGCATAGCCTGTCAAAAGGCATATCTACAATAAAACACAGGCTTGTTTTTGCACCTTGAGCAAGAGTGGCAGGATCCTGTGGGCTACAGAATTATTAAAGGTTCATTTTGTGTTTGTTGGACCCACTGGCCTTTGTTTCTCAGCTTTCTATTTGCCTCAAGCATATCTGTCTCTCTCACTCTCCATTTTTTCAGTCTCCCTCTCTGTCTCACTCATTTTCCTCCCACCCTCCCATTTCTTTGATGGTTGCGGAGGTTGAGAGCTTTGTGGCACAAATGAGAATGGTTGATGTGTCTCTCTAAGGGCCGTGGTGTCACACATATCTGTAATGGGGACGTTTTATTAACTGTGAGGTTGCTACTTTCAACTTCCCTGTGATGAAGATCAGTATGTACACAATGTGCCATTTATAATTTATTAATATGAATTATGTATACATAACACAATGCCCACCCCGCAAAAAAATCACCTTTGTGTGTGTTTTTGCATGCGTGCATTTGCGACTGTTTGCTTTTGTTGCGGGCTGAATCTGGCTGCATTATTTATTTCAGACCTGTGTGTTTGTGTGTGTGGTAGTAAACGTGTGTCAAGGTGCATATTTCATCACCTGCCATACTAATTAGGTCAATCGACGCTGCATTCCCATGGCAACCATTGTGCTGTGTGTGTTATTAATGTGTCAACGTTACAGTGTGAGAGCAGCAGCACAGCGCCTGTGGTCATGATGCATTCCACTGGTGAGATTGTTCTGACATAAATGCAAACTTAACGCCACAACCAGTATTTCACGCCTCCATTTGTGTAATAATACTGAAGATTGAGGGTACATAACATATTTTTTCAAATGATTTACATGCTTTGGTATGTGAAACACAAGAACATAGAACATAATTTTCAGAGTTTTTTTAGTTTAAATCAGTACGACATAACACACTTACTCAGACATCACTTTCGGTCGCGTGTGAATGTACTGAATGATGATTTGAGAGTGAGCCGGTTTATACTGGTACATCTGTGTGTCTGCGACCTTCATTACACTAGTGTTGTTCATAGACGATTTGTTGACTGATAGTTTGAAAGAAGGTGGCTATGAAAAATAAAGGCTACGAAAGGGCAATAATAACAAATAAAAGCTATATGAAATATGTGTTTCTGTATTATTGTAGTTATTTGTATTTTTAAAGGAAAAAGGTTTAAAATACAAAAACTTGAATTTGGTTTCAAATAATAATCTGCTAATATTAACTTTTTTAGAAGTCTCTTCTGCTCACCAAGGCTGCATTTACCTGATCAAAAATATAGTAAAACATGTAATGTTGTGAAGTATTATTAGAATTTATAAGAACTATTTTCTATTTTAATATATTGTAAAATGTAATTTATTCCTGTGACGGCAAGGCTGAATTTTCAGCATCATTACTCCAGTCTTCAGTGTCACATGATCCTTCAGAAATCATTCTAATATACTGATTTGATGCTCAATAAACATTTCTTATTATTATCAGTTGTGCTGCTTGAAATCTTTTTCAGATTATTTGATGAATAGAAAGTTCAAAAGAACAGCATTTATTTTAAACTGAAATCTTTTGTAACATTATTAAAACATTTACTGTCACTTGTAATCACTTTTGTCCTTGCTGAATAAAAGTAATACAAGTATTTTATTCAAAAAAAAAAAAAAAACCTACGGACCTCAAACTTTTGAACGGTGGTTTACATTATAATATAAATAATTATGGGGAAAAATAATTTCTGGAAAATGTGTAACTATCAAACCGAACTATATGAATTTATATTAGACAAAAAAAGTGACTTTGCCTTCTCCACCACACACAACTGCATTTTACATTGGCCCGGATAACCTTCAAAGACAGAGGCATACACACTTGTTGTTGCATTAAATACATTGTGAATGTTTTAGTGAGGAAATGGCTGATGGGTTAATAAAGAGTTTATTCAAGCCCGATATTGAGCACTTTAGCAGGAAACAAATTCATAATTTATAACCCCGGAAAGCCTTTTATTTTTAAGGCTTAAAGTAACTGGTGGCCAGAATGGTAGTTGTTGTGCTTATATAAATTGTGTAAAGATTCCAGCTAAGTGTTTCGTTCATTGGCGCGCATGTGAAGACATGGTGGATTCTTACAGCATGCTGGTTGCTTTCTGCAGGACAATTGATCTCTTTAGATACTTTTTCATCACCCACCTGACAGAGATGCCAGCATCTCTTTTGTACTCAGTGTTGATGAGCACAGAAGTGAGTAAGTGACTGCAGCTGAGGGTCATTTCGTCACCCTGCCTGCTGCCTATGTGGATCTGGCGTGGTGCTGTCCGCGGTCCTGGAGTGCATGAGACAAGGGACCCAGAGCGACACTGACACACACACACACACACACTCTAGTGCTTGTTAGGTGGTGTGTTGTCTTAAGGGACAGGTGCATGACAAACAACAACAACAACAGAGAAATATGCTTACGACTGGAAACATACTAGAGCACCAGAATCCCTGTCTCAGCAGGTCAATAAAGTCAACTGAAGTTTGGATTGTGCTTTTCTTTTTTGTTTGAGCTTGAAGGATTTTAAAGACAGTCACTGATCCTTGTCTCATTGGACTTTATGTTCTTTTAGTGGTTTGCTTTATGTTAAAGTGTCTTATATAATCAATAAATGATTGGCTGTGCACAAAGACTAATTCTCCCTCTGTAAGACTGTAAGACTCATCCATAACCTCTGCATAATTGGGATGGCTAATTAAATCAGCCAAGCACCTCTCACAATCTACAAAGATCCAGCTGTGTAGTGCTTATAAAGAGACAATGAGATTATGTAATGCAGTTGACAGCACAGTTCAGTGAGGGAGACCCCATACCGGGAAACAAATAAACAGATATTGGACTATTATTCACTAAGGTTTCACTCATGTTTATGTAACAAGAAAAAATATATATATATATACAAATACACTACTGTTTAAAAGTTTGGGGTCAATACGTTTTTTTTTCATTAATACTTTTAATCAGCAAGTACGCCTATGCATTAAACTGATGAAAGATGACAGTAAAGACATTTATACTGTTACAAAATATTTATATTTCAAATAAATGCTTTGCTTTTGAACTTTATATTCATCAAAGAGTCCTGATTTTTTTTTTTTTTTATCACGGTTTACACAAAACAAAATTAAGCAGCACAACGGTTTTCAACATTGATAATAATAGTAAATGTTTCTTGAGCTCCAAAATCAGCAATTGGCTTCTGAAGGATCGTGTGACAGTGAAGACTGGAGTAATGATGCTGAAAATTCACCCATCAGGCATTCCTAGATTTTAGAAGTGATTTTGGAGTGTGCTGGAACAATAATGAACTGAAGTGCTATCATCTAATTTGCTCCTTAGTCTTTTAGTGACCCACATCAGGATTTCCTAGATTCAGAAGTGATTTTGGAGTGTGCCGGAGAAACAATGCATTTCAATGCTATCATCTCATTTGTTAGCGCTAATGGCCCTTACTAACGAGTTTTTAATCACTTATCTCCAAGAATAGCTGTAAGCTTTGATCTTCATGTTCCCAAGATACACATTTTACAAAGGTTAAACATTGGAGCCCACTGTGCCTTGCACTCCCTGAGATTTTACCCTTGGTCAAACTACTTCACATGCATGGTATTTAAAAAAAAAAAAATATATATATATACATATCTAGCATGCAAACACTCCCCTTACATTGACATGTACTTGTGTATAAACAAGTGCTGTAGCTATTATGCACGCTTAATTGATTGTTTTAGTTGTTTACCTCCCCTGTGACTGACAGAAATCAAAATGCCAATTTTAGAGTCGTATTATCTGCATCAAATCCTCCATGGAGTATTATTAATAATGCAACTGGCAACTCTGTTAAGCATGGAAAGAAATGGAAAAAAGTGACTGAATAAAAATGAAGACAATTATTATTATATCATGTATAAACCCTGAATTGCTGCTTGCCATGAATATTGCAAAAACAGTCCTGACCCGATCACACTGTGGTTTCTGTCAGCCCTCGGGCGATACAACCCAAACAGTCTAAACGGTGTAGCAAATACATTGCATAGTTCTTAACCACTTATTGTTAAGTCACGTATAAAGCAGTTTATAAGGGGTCTAATCAACATTTGGAGGTCTTTGTTTTCCTAATTTGTTCCTCTTCCTTATAATCAGGACTTACCACACTCCAAGTTGTGCTGGACACAGCAGCTGAGAAGAAATGGCAGGTGACCGCCATCAACGTGGGCAACATGAAGGACGAGAAAAAGGATGAAGCATATCGCTCACTCTTTCAGGACCTAGAAAACAAGAAGGAACGGAGGGTCATCCTTGACTGTGAGCAGGACAAAGTTAAAGACATCATGGAGCAGGTATAGACATCAACACATGTACAAAAACTAAATAGTCTTTATTTAATATACATTTGGAAAATTTCAGCTGAAAAACCTGCATCATATTCATTAAAGGGATAGTAAAATTCTGTCAGTAATTACTCACCCTCATGTTGTTCCAACCGCGTAAGACCTTCGTTCATCTTCGGAACACAAATTAAGATATTTTTGATGAAATCTGAGCCTTGTCTCACTCCTCCATAGGCTGCTAGGTGGCCCAAACTTGCTGGCCCAGAAAAGTTATTAAAGAGATCGTTAATATAGTCCAAGTGGCTACAGTGGCTCAATCTTAAGTATATCAAGCGACGAGAATACTTTTTGTGCGCAAAAACAAACAAAAATAACGACTTTATTCTACTATTCATTTCCTTCTCTCTCGACCTCTAGTTGGTTCGCGTAGTGTTTTTGCGCAGTGCGTCTGTGTTACACGTCATCACGTAGGCTCACTATTGGCCGACGCTGGTCATGTGTGTGATGCGTGATGACGTGCAACACAGACGCGCAGCGCAAAAACACTACGAGGCCCAGAGAGAAGGAAATGAATAGTGGAATAAAGTCGTTATTTTTGTTTGTTTTTGCGCACAAAAAGTATTCTCGTCGCTTGATATACTTAAGATTGAGCCACTGGAGTCACTTGGACTATATTAACGATCTCTTTAATAACTTTTCTGGGCCAGCAAGTTTGGGCCACCTAGCAGCCTATGGAGGAGTGAGACAAGGCTCAGATTTCATCAAAAATATCTTAATTTGTGTTCCGAAGAGGAACGAAGGTCTTACGCGATTGGAACAACATGAGGGTGAGTAATTACTGACAGAATTTTCATTTTTGGGTGAACTATCCCTTTAACAGCAACCATCCTGGCCAGGCATAATTAGCAGCAATGCAATAATTCATCAAAAGTGAAAGCAAAGTTTTCTTTTATTTAAAATAAATGCTGTTATTTTGAACATTTTTATCAAAGAATCCTGAAAAAAAGTAGCATGGTTTCAACAAAAATATTTAGCAGCACAACATTGATAATAATAAGAAATGTTTCTTGGGCATCAAATCAGCATATCAGAATGATTTCTGAAGGATCGTGTGACACTGAAGACTGGAGTAATGATGCCGAATATTCAGCTTTGCCATCACAGGAATAAAACACATTTTAAAATATATTAAAATAGAAAACAGTTTTGTGATAATATTTCACAATATTACTGTTTTTACTGTATGATAAAATAAATGCAGCCTTGGTGAGCAGAAGAAAACAAAAACATAAAAAAAATATGGTAGAACATTTAAAGAAAAAGAAAGTGACAATGTGAAATGTTTGTGTCTTATAAGTCTACATAAAAACTATATAAAAAAAATGATAATTAAAGCAACTAAGGACTAAGAGCACCATAACTATGAATCTTTAATTAGGCTGCACAAACAAACGTTGTTAGCGGGCAGAAAAGTCCTCATGAGATGGGTTTTTCATTCAGACTCGCTGCACCCTCAGGGAAGAGCTATTGATTTGTATTTAAGGCCTGCAGAAGTGTGTTTAACCAACCGCCAGAATCAATGCAACTGATCTTGGCTCTATAATATAGCTTCATCTACACACACACTTGCACAAATACATCACAAGTGCCTTGCCCTTATCACACACAAACTGCTGAAGCTGCTTTTATTTCAGTCCGTCTGTTTGACGGCAGTGTGGAGCAGTTCGCATTTTCTTGTCATGTCTTAAATATATTATAATGGCTTAGATGTTAAGTGCAGTTTTATTTTGTTTATTTTGATCTCATTAATTTGATGAGTTTCATTATTCTCTTTGCAGGTGATAACTATTGGCAGGCATGTGAAGGGATATCACTACATCATAGCAAATCTGGTAAATGATCTGAAATGGAAAAACATATGACGTTGAGAAAATAAATAAATAAATAATCAAACTAAAATGCTGAGAAAAACCATGTCATGTTTTCAGGGTTTTGTGGATGGAGATCTTTCAAAAATCCAGTATGGTGGATCCAATGTATCAGGCTTTCAGATTGTGGATTTCGATGACCCCTTGGTGTCCAAATTTGACCAGCGCTGGGAAGCTCTGGAGGAAAAAGAATATCCTGGAGCAGACAGCAAAATACGGGTGAGATCCCGGTTTGTGTCCGTCCATTAATTATTTTATTTCAGACAGCTTTACTAAATTTGATTCAAAAAGATGTTCAGGTAATTGCTACATGAACATAAATTGTCTTCATTTAAATGCCTGTATAGTTCAGGCCATTTACAGGACAAGCTTGTTAGTCAATTTGTACTCCAGATAAAATGTGGTCTCATCTGTCTTCTCACCAAGACAAAGTAGGTGTTTAATTTCCTGGGACTGAAATCAAGTGTGTCATTTTTACATTGCTAACGAATCCTGAATATGAATTGAACCTACATTAAGGTAACAAACAGAGTATAGAATTTGAATGTATGTGAGTAGAATTCAAATGTAATGAAATTCAAATATACCTGCTGTTTTTTTTTCAGAGATGGCTTCACCAAATACATGTTAAATAAAAGCATATGGCTTTGCCATGTGTTATTCATTTCAAATATAATTCTGGACCACAAATTAAATTTTGAATTGCTACACCACCTTCAGAATTTTTTTCCTGATAACTAACTCATTGTTATCTCTCTCTCTGTATCCAGTACACTTCAGCACTGACATATGACGCAGTTCAGGTGATGACTGAGGCCTTCCGCTATCTGCACAAACAGAGAATTGACATCTCCCGTAGAGCTAACAACGGAGACTGCCTGGCTAATCCAGCTGTACCATGGGCACAGGGGGTTGAGATAGAGCGTGCCCTAAAACAGGTGACAAGTCACCGTGCCACCCTGCCATACGATGAGCACAAAGAAATTTATAGAACTATTTAAATTACATATAATATAATCAAATCTCATTAATATGTTATTAATAATTGTAAGTGATTACTTTTTCTGAACACTATATAAACTGTTTCTATTTCACATTTAATTTAATCTCTAATTAATGTTTGATAAAAAATGTTGAACAGAAAACAGAGCTTCTTAATATTGGGTCTTAAATGTGTTTGTAAAATAAACGTTATTTTTTTTATTCCCAGGATTAAATACTATTTTGAAGCCCACTTTAGATATTTCATCTTTCTAAGAAAAAAAAAGAAAGGAAACAATTCCTCACTGTCATATCTTTTTCATGCAGGTGAGAGTTGATGGTCTCACTGGTAACATTCAGTTTGACCAGTATGGAAAGAGGGTGAATTACACCGTCAATGTCATGGAACTGAAAAGCAATGGCCCAGTTAAGGTAAGACTCTGTTCTAAGAAAAGTATATGGACAGAAAAGCATGCTTTATCATTTCAAATCATAAGTTACTCACAAATGCCTCTCTTTTTCAGATTGGCTATTGGAATGAAGTTGACAAAATGGTTGTGACAAAGTCTGATCTCTTCCCAAATGATACAATGGGGCTGGAAAACAAGACTGTGATTGTCACCACCATTCTAGTAGGTTTCACTTGTGATTTTCCATGCTATTATGCTGTTCTGTTGAAACATGCGCACTGTAGTAAAAATGTGCACAGCTCTGACAAGGTGTTCCTTGCTGTCACTTTCAGGAAGCGCCGTATGTAATGCTAAAGAAGAATGCTGACCTTTTTATGGACAATGAAAGATATGAGGGGTACTGTGTGGACTTGGCAGCTGAAATAGCAAAGCACTGTGGATTTAAATATCAGCTGAAAATAGTGGAAGATGGCAAATATGGAGCTAGAGATGCAGAGACGAAGATCTGGAATGGAATGGTTGGAGAATTGGTTTATGGGGTAAGAACATTATTTATTAAACCTTCAGAGTTGGGCATAATTGACAAGTAGCTGCTGCTAGTCTTAACCATGAGCATAAATATTTTTCTTTGATCAAACATTTTTCAGTTCAAACAATATTATTAAATATATTGAATTAAATTAAATCTCTTTCATTTTAGAAAGCGGACATAGCAGTGGCTCCACTGACTATCACTTTAGTCAGAGAAGAAGTCATCGACTTCTCCAAGCCATTCATGAGTTTGGGCATCTCCATCATGATCAAGAAGCCTCAGAAGTCCAAGCCTGGTGTGTTCTCATTCCTGGACCCTCTGGCCTATGAGATCTGGATGTGTATCGTGTTTGCCTACATCGGCGTGAGCGTGGTGCTTTTCCTGGTCAGTCGTTTCAGTCCATATGAGTGGCACACAGAGGAATATGAGGACGGCCAGATCCAGACCAACGAGTCAACCAATGAGTTTGGGATTTTCAACAGCCTTTGGTTCTCTCTTGGAGCTTTTATGAGACAAGGCTGTGATATTTCACCAAGGTTTGTTTTTGCCTTATAAGGTCTTTATATTTCTACATGCCATTTTTTCAAGAAATGCTGCTTTTATAAAGGCAAATGCATTATTGTAATGCAATGCATGGTCGAAAGATATTATTTAAGATAAATTATTAGGTACATCTATATGCTGAAATTCATAAATATATACTACACTTTTAAATTAAGATAAAACATTATATATTGAGATGTTCATTATTCATTATGCATGACGCAGACTCATCTAAGCAGGCGAAGCAAATTCTGCCTAGCAGCTATTTTCACAAATACCTTAAAATCATTAGTGAAGCTTCTGTTCAGACTTCATGTTGCCTTCAAAAACCTTAGTCTAACTCTTTTACATACTGTAAATATCTTTTCAGAGATAAGTTTCAAAATTTTGTTAAAACATTTATATGGTTGAGTTTTACATCGATCGCAGTTTGCTTTCAATGTAGCCTGTTAGCTGAGAATAACATTTTTGAACTGTGATCATGATCTCATGTCTTTTTTTTATCAGGTCTCTTTCTGGCCGCATTGTTGGAGGTGTCTGGTGGTTTTTCACCCTGATCATAATTTCATCCTATACGGCTAATTTGGCTGCCTTCCTAACAGTGGAAAGGATGGTGTCTCCAATTGAGAGTGCAGAGGACTTAGCAAAGCAAACAGAGATTGCTTATGGAACTTTAGATTCTGGTTCAACGAAAGAGTTTTTCAGGGTAAGACACCCATTTTCTTAATTCCCATGTAATCCAGATGCCTACTTTTTCTTTACTTTTTCATTTGCAATTATTATTATTTTTTTTTTACTGTATATATAATGTATGACTGTTTTAAATATGAAATAGTACAAACTTTTAAGTTTGAGTTTAAGAGGCTAAGATAAAATGCAAAGCTAAATAATAAATTGCTTTAGTTACAGTAATTTGAAAAAAATGTGTTTGGCATGGCCATTTTAGTAACAAAGTTTGTTAACATTATTTAACTATATTGTTTATGATAAAAAAAAAATTAAGAATAACTCTAAAGCATGCATTAATGAGCATTTCCTAATAAATTATCAATATCAAAAGTTGTTTCTGGTAATATTTTTTAATGCACCTAAGCTGACATGAACAGCTGTATTGACAAACTAACATGAACACAAATGAATGAATACTGCAACAAATGATTTGTTTGTTAGTTAATTTTAGTTAACCAGTGGGACCTTATTGTAAAGTGTAACTAAGATTTAACAGAGTTTACGTAATCATTGCATCTTTTTTTTCTCCAGCGTTCCAAAATCGCTCTTTTCGACAAAATGTGGACATACATGAAAAGTGCGGAGCCCTCAGTATTTGTTAAGACGACAGCAGAAGGTGTTATGCGGGTGAGGAAGTCCAAGGGGAAGTATGCCTATCTGCTGGAGTCTACCATGAACGAGTACATCGAGCAGCGCAAGCCCTGTGACACTATGAAGGTCGGAGGGAACCTGGACTCCAAAGGCTACGGCATCGCCACCCCCAAAGGATCCTCATTAAGGTGGGTGGAATAGTATAACAATGTGTCCAATGTTGTTATAGTATCCCACCTACCCTGATGTAGCTGTGCTCATGTGTCCTGGTTTGTATAAAAGAGATAGATGTAGTAGCTGGATACATTAGAGCCAAATTAGTCAAAGATTAATAATCTTTTTTTTTTTTTTAAAGAAAGAAAATATTTATCTTATCAGATTTTTTTACAAATTTAAAAAGAAAAATGAATACTTCATTATTTATATCTTACATATATGAATACCTCCTTATTTAATACATTTTAATAAATATATATAATATATTTGAATACATCCATTTTTTATATCTTAAAGATATACATTATATTAGTGCATTTTTTCATGCTTTGAATTCAAGTTTAACCGAATGCTAATCTATAGAGATATATCTTTGAGATTTTGTATTTTAAGTGTTGTGTCTCAGTTTTGTCTTGTGAATGTTTTAAGGTTTTGCCTAATATCCTCTCCTATCATGTCTCTCATCTTTCTATATTCATTAATTATTGCTGTCTTTGCCTATTTCTAATAATGTAATGATTGCTGAAATGTTTTTACCAAACCCTTGCAGTACACATTTTTCGTTAAGAACATTAACAAAGATGTGCTTTGAACCTCCAAATTGGCAATCAAACTAAATTTAGCCATATTCAAGGAACAGGTGGCACTGCTTGGGTTTACCTATGTAAATGTATTTGAAGATATGCTGATATTTGAAATGTATTTCATAATGCCATCTCTCAGCCTTATTAGAGACAGTCTTCTTTTAGTGGGATTCAATTTCTCCTCCTCCTGTGAACAGCAACCAATCTGGACAGATTTAAGAATTGGGTGGGCGGGCCTTAGGAGAAGATTGAATTATATATGATGAAGATATAACCAGCTTTTATTGCTGTTCTGCTGTCCTTCTTCAAGTAATGTTACTTGCAGGCCACTGCTATTAGTTATGGATGTGAGTACTGCGTTAAACGTCTCTATTCACGGCACTCTGAGCCACCTTTATCAGTTAAACTCACCTAAAGTACATTTAACTGATGATATTAGTTGATTTGACTTATGTTTGCTTTGAAAGGGAGGAGATATGATTTCTTCTTACTTGTTAAAATGCTGAAAACAGAGAAAAGCAATCAGCAGGTTTGAAAGAGGACCATTGACAATTGCTAAGTTGGCTCACCCTGTCTTACAAGTTATGTTTTATCGTTTCAAGAAATGCGGTTAACCTCGCAGTACTAAAACTGAATGAACAAGGCCTGTTGGACAAATTGAAAAACAAATGGTGGTACGACAAGGGAGAGTGCGGCAGCGGGGGAGGTGATTCCAAGGTCAGCCCCAGAGAGCAAAGTGATGGGTAACTCAATGCAACAC
Organism: Rutilus rutilus; assembly: GCF_951802725.1. NCBI lineage: Eukaryota > Metazoa > Chordata > Actinopteri > Cypriniformes > Leuciscidae > Rutilus > Rutilus rutilus. The sequence goes on along the minus strand of NC_140219.1, from coordinate 16,794,506 downwards.
TCAAGTAAGCAGCAAAACCACACAGGAACCACAAGTCCAAAGGCGGACATTTTCTTCAACACTGACAGGTTTAGCATTGCTAACCATTGCCAGAGGACACACACATAAACATAATAGCCACTGGTATTCTGATTGGTTATTGTGTGCAGTACACATCGCTGTTGTCCTTGCTGCTTACTTCAGGCGATACGTTAATGCACATCTGGCTCTGCAAAACTTGCATTTGCTTAGGCCAAATGGCGCATCAACGTCATAATCGCTATGGCAATAAAGAAAAGAGGAGAGAAAAGGTGAAATCTAAGAGAAAGTTGAATGTAATAATAACATAAAATAACATTGATAATGTTATTTATGTTATTTCCCACGTGAAGAACGCCAGTAAACCTTGCAGTATTGAAACTCAGTGAGCAAGGCACCTTAGACAAGCTGAAAAACAAATGGTGGTACGATAAAGGTGAATGTGGAGCCAAGGACTCTGGAAGTAAGGTTAGTCGCTGCAGGTTCTATGTGATCAAGCACATTTTTGATTAGTGGGAATTACCCATATTTTAAATAATAATGACTAAAAAAAAAAACGATTTTAGACAGACAATGCACAGACAAGCATGAGATGCCTTGGTGAGATTCTTTGACTAATGCCTGCAGAGCTACTAATATCTGGTACCATCCACTGAGAATTAAAAAGTAATGCATGCCACTTTTGCCATATGCACCTTTTGTAATATCTGTACCATAATCAGTGGTCTCCTTCCAGCTTCTAATTCTGAGAATCACAGATCCTGCTATTACTTGCAGGCCTGAGCTGTGCCAAGTTTAGAATTGCAGTTCTCAGACATTCATATCCAGCACATACAACGAAAGACTTCAAATTGTTCCAGTACAAACATGATTTCTCTCAGGTCATTTGTAGGACCATCTACAAGGGTGTCCAAGATTCTTAAATGTCTTTCATATTGTGTTAAGCTGTTTGGTTGTGTTTTGTCGATTGTTGTATTGTCTTAGTGTGCTTTATTTCGATGCTTATTGAAATATTTATATGTACATTGTTTGAAAACTGCTTTGCCATGTTTGCACTTTTATAATACAACAAAAATGGGAATATAAAACAGTACACTCTCTGCAACAAGGCATAGGTTGCTTTCATAGCCATATAGTCAAAGTATATCTCCGCTTCAGGGTTGTAACCACCATAGGCAATATTCAGGATAGTGGTTGATCAATTTCGGTATGTCTAGTTCTTAAAATTTCACCTTTGGAACCCCAATTTATTGCTGTTATTGGACGGATTGTTAAAAAAAAAGTGTTTCGTGTGGTAACATCTAAATTAACAGGTAAAGTCAAATCCATCTGCATATGGTTACACAAACAAACTTAACAAAATACATTTTTAAAGATTTTATTATTATTATTATTTAAAAAGGTTAAATTGTTAAATACATATAATTCAATGATTTTAATGATTTTATTACATTTTAAAATTCAAGGTTAAAAATATACCACCTTTTACAGTGCAAACAAGAAATGAATTTTCACAAAAGTAAGCTCTATATCTGTCTATGTGTCGTGTTTTATGCGTGGTCATTCTGTGCACAGTACAGTACACTAATATTTGAAAAGAATATCTAACTGACAGCCCCTAAATACCTTTTTGGTAGGTGTGTATATGTGTGTCGATCTCCTGTCTTTTACCCACAATGCCTGTCATCTGCTTCCCTGTGTCTAATGCTATGCCTTCCATTCAGATGCCTCTCTTGAGCATCCCTTTAAATGGTCCTGTAGGCTTTCTTACACAAGCATAATTCATATCACAGCTAAGCATAGCACATTAACCCCTGCTATAACTGTGAATTCAACAAAAGAAATAATATTTACTACAGCCATTAGCATGTGGGAAATGTAAGGACTGTGATTTAAAACCACATTGCTGGTTTTGTATGTAACTTTCAAGCCAATGTTAAAGGCTTTAGTAAATCCATCCCATTTGAGCAGAATTGTTGAATGCCCCCCATTTGCATCGCTTCAAGGGCACATTAACCAATAGCGCATTCTACTTAGCACAGTTATTGTTTTAACATTACTGTCCTGAGCTGTGCATTTGTATCCACATAGACGTAAAACTGCCACTTTAAATATTCTCTTGTTTATGCATATAAATGCTTATTACAGATATGTTGTACTTTCCCTGACCGCTGACCCGTGTCTCCTGTGCATTTACAGGAGAAGACCAGCGCTCTCAGCCTGAGCAATGTGGCTGGGGTCTTCTACATCCTAGTGGGCGGCCTGGGCTTGGCCATGCTGGTGGCCTTGGTCGAGTTCTGTTACAAGTCCCGAGCCGAGGCCAAGCGCATGAAGGTGGCAAAGAATGCACAGAATATTAATCCCACTTCCTCGCAGAATTCACAGAATTTTGCCACTTATAAGGAAGGGTACAACGTATATGGGATCGAAAGTGTAAAAATTTAAGGGGGTAGGATACGCGGCCGTCATTCCAATCTATCCCCGTGCACGCTTCTTTTGGCTTCCATCTGTTCCATTCCCTGAATGTTCTATTGAATGAGGAGGTTTGGACCGTAAAGCTGGATCGTATGTACTGGTGTTCCTAGTGGAAAAAAAAACTTGACTTCTCCCCCTCCACTGCACATATATTGGAGAGAAAAGTTTTTTGTACATCCCATGTGATTTTGTTCCGTCAACCCCATTGTCATGTATGAATGTTTTTGTTGTTGTATCACCCGTCTCCCTCATTCCCTGCTTGCGATATGATTTTCTGAATGGTGTTTGCTCGTAACTTTGCTCTTCATTTTCAGTGTTTTTTTACACCACATCAAATTCACATCTGCATTTTCAACTAAACATTTAAAAAATAAGACTGAAGCCCTTTTGTGGGATACGCTCTAACTTTCTGCCATCTCTCTGTTTGGTGTGCGTGCGTGGATGTTTGTTTCTCCGTTTGCGTGCGTGCGTGCGTGCGTGCGTGTGTTCCAGGTGACCTTTTCGGACGCTATGAGGAGCAAAGCGAGGCTGTCTATAACTGGAAGTACTGGCGAGAATGGACGTGTGATGAGTCCTGAGTTTCCCAAAGCAGTACATGCGGTGCCCTTTGTTAGACCTGGTGTGGGAATGAACGACAGTCTGACTGATCTCTCCTGATGGATAAGAACCTGTCGAGTGCCTTACACAATGGTTTTCAATAGAGCGCGTTCTATTCTCTTTCCTGTCGCTTTCTCCCCTCTCTCTCGTCTGAATGGAAGACGGAGGCCTCATTTGATGTCATAAGAGACAGAATCCTTTCTTGGCCCTTTATAACAAAACATGCACTCTCCTATTGGAAATACGCCGACTGAGATAAAGATGCTCGATAAGCGAGCTGATGACATCTACCCCCTGTAACGGATATTTTTGACGACAAACTTGAAACTCACAGAAGCTCTGAGCGGGAAAGAAAGAAGTCAATAAAGTCTGTCTGTTTTCGTAGCTGACGCCATCCGATGTCCATTTCGGCTCAAGCACACTTTACCATTGTCTGCTTCAGGATGTGAAACGTCTTTTTATTAATAAAACAAACAAACATACAAAAAACTCTATGAAAAAGTATTTTTATGTATTTTCACAGAAATGGCTTTTAAATAAACCTGCTTACATACCAGTTAATTAAAGCTGTAAATCATAATCTCGACATACTTTTAAGAGCTTAGCTACTAGTTTCACATTTTAATGCCAAATATGTTGCTTATCTTGTAATTTATTAGTCCTTTTCTGATATATTCATTAACATTTTGGTGTTAATATGAAATATCTAGCAATGCTTGACATTTGAAATCTGTTTGAAAAGTGGGTGCCGCAGTTATGTTCTCTTACTTTCATCAACTTGTTTGGTTTCAAGAATCTGTTTGTATTTTCTTGTTCATCAAGAAAATCAGGGTAGCGGTTAAAATATAAAAAAAAAAAAAAGAAAAAAAGTGTCTACAATATGAACATAACAAAAAAGGAAAATGTTTTAAAAAGTACCTATTGTATTGTTGCATATGTTTTGCTGTGAAATGAATAGAAGCATACACGTCAACAAAATGCTCTGTTAAAAATGCCAAATAATTAAATGTGCCAAAATTATTGATAAATATAGCCTAGTCATATATTAATCTGTCATCAATGTGAATGTAGTCAATACATTCTGTAAGTTTTGTTACTAAATGTACAGTTGGATGGTATACACAGTGATTTATCAAGGATTTTTTTTCTTTCTTTCTTTTTTTTTTCTTTCTGTTAGGATTCACACAATATGGCTTTTTAAAATGATAACTCTGCATCTTGAATTTGTTTTCCAAGCATCTAGTTTTAATATATTCTTTCATAAAATATGAGAAATTCCATATTACAGGCAAAAACATCTGTGCTTATTCTTCAGTATTTAAGATACCTATCACAAGAACATTTTGTTTGAAAATGATAACGATTCACAGTTTATTATCTTACAGTTAAATGACTATTTCCTATAAAAGCAATGGCAACCGTAACAGTTAACACTTGATATTGCAATAAGCCAAGATTAAAAAACAAGAGATGTCACCAAAAGTGAGAGAACATTTGTAAACTTAGATAATTGTCACAATTATGTACAGTTTTGAATGATTTTTATTAGTCCTTTTTTTCTCACACTTCTTCAGCCTTTTTCTCCTCAGTCTTTCGCACTAGACTGGGAGACAGATACTGGATCGATTGGTTTTGTCATGATATACTAAATTTAGTTGAACAAGTTCATGTAATTTTAAGGACCGCTCTCTTTACCATTTTGTAAATGAATGTGTGCCAACTTGTTTATTTTTGGGATTCTTTCTAAATAAAAGCTGACTAATATTCTTATGTTTTGATTGCAGTTTTTCAATGACCAAATAGATTATGGCATCATTTTACTTATACCACAGTTGAAAAATCAAGCTGTTTATATGTCTATGTGGTGTTTTTAATATGCTTTAAGAAATTCATAAGTCAACACCATTGCTGAATATTGTCTCCTTAAAACTGCAGTGAAGCAAAGAGGTTTGAAATCGATGGTGTTTCTGACCTCACAAACTACCTTGTAACCAATCACGTCAAAGTGTGATCGTCAATCAGTGGATCTCTGAGTTAGTGGAGGCTGGGCTAATTTGCATATTCATAGAACCGTGTATACTAAATGAGGCAAGGGTGTAGAGTTACATTCAAGCTATTTTAAGGCATGAATAAAAAATAAAGAAATTCAAGGAAAAAACATATACATATGTCATTTTGATGATCAAAGATGAGTTTTAAGGGATAAAATTACAGGAGGACTTAAGTTCTGTCTAAGCATGTAGTGCAAGAGTTTGAGGTAACAGAACTTCATAGATCTAATTTTACAGAACATTTCGAGCCATCTGAGAAATATGCACTAATCATTTTGAATAAAATGTAATTTTAGCATGATTCTTTTAAAGTGTTTCCAGTAATCACTGTCAAAATGATTCAATCAAACACAAAGACACAATCAAGGATTTCATTCTTTCCAATAGATAATTCATGAAGTGATTTCCACTCATTCCTTGTTGCGTTGACTGTGATTTGAATGTGTCTGCTAGCTGATAGGAAATGAGAGGAACGGAGAGGTGTTTTTGATCATAAATAATCATGCTGTGACGCATTGGTGTTAATGAATGTCACACATTCCGAGATGACAGATACCCTCCCCCTGCTCTTCACACATAATCCCCCTTCCATCTTTGCAGCCCATATGGTGCCTAGCACTTCTGGAGACATCCATTTAATATTTCATCTAACATTTAGTCTCAAATAATTAAAGGCTCTTTGGGCTTTTAAACAGGGGCATGTACTGAATTGGAGGGCAGTTTAGAAATGAAGTGTCTAATTTCTATCTAATTTCTAATCTAATAGAAAATCTAATTTCACATCATCATCTGAACTTTATGTTCCCTGTATTTCTGAAGATTCTTGATGCAAAACAAAATAGCTTGGGACTTTCTGTTAAAAGACCGCCTGTCCTGTTTCCGTTCCTTTATACTGGGTTTCCAAACAATGCCCCCTGCTCATTTTTCTATTAGACCAAATTGCATTTATTTTGACATCTAGCAGCATGGATGCAATAGTGTCTGAAAAATAGGACAGGTTTCAGTTTTATTAGTAAGTGTTTGGTCATGTGATCTCAACATGGTGGCCCCATCAGTGACTTCATGTATTTTCGCCGAAAGCAGTGGCAAAAAATGTTAATCAACAAAAGGAATAATTTAAGGTTAATTTAGAAAAAGACAAGTAAAATGCTTAAAGGGACACTTCACCCATTTGCATTAAGCTTTGCATTGTTAGAAACCCAGTCATACTATTGAATGGTTGTGCAACACTCTCTCATTTTCCCCTGAGACGGGAGAAATCCGTTATTTACCTCTTACACTTCCTCCTACAATGACGCAAAAATCGTCATTTTGCGTCATTGTAGGAGGAAGTGTAAGAGGGGGGGATTTCTGTTGAGACTACAAGCACTAGTTCCTCATCTTTCCCAGGGGGCGGGACCCGCTCACGCTACAGACCTATTACAGATCAGTGGGTGGGACTTTACTCTCTGAAACTGAAAGCAATATCCTCCATCTTGTTTGAAGCTAAGCTAACAGGCGCTGTGGAGGCAGATGTAAAGTTATGACAATAGCGGAGGAGAGTACTCAATATGATATGACTAGAGGAAGAGGATTTCGGAAGTCTGATGCTTGAATCAGGTGTTTGTGGCTACCTTTACAAGCCGCATTGTAGCGAAGAGCAGCCGAGGCAGAAGACCTGCCTGCCGCGGACGAGGAGCCCGGACTGGCTCGAGTTAGGGCGGACTGGTGGCGCCGGTGATCTCACTATGCAACTACGAACCGCTACGAACACAGAGATAGTGTCACAGAGTCTGTGGCAAAGATTTTCAACGATGACAATTTCTCCTGGACGAAATCTCTGAATCAGACGAGGACACGGACGTTTGTGTTGTGAACTAGTTTCCTAGTTTCGCACCGCATATGTTCTGACTGAACATCCAGGTACCATGCAATAATTCACCTTTTCGAAAGAAATACAAACGAGGAGTAATGCACTAATGAGTTCGCCAACTAACTAGACATTTTGTGTGAATGTGAAATGAATTTCAAGCTCTGGTGGTAGCTAGACTTGTAGACGGAAGAGTGATTTCTCTTATAGGCAGATATGCGCTTTCTGGATTAGTGGGAGTGGCTTGCGGAGCTGTGCAATGTGGTGCATTGTGGGAGTTGTTGTCTTTCATACAAATGCGTCCTGAAGTTATTTTTTGTCTTTTCTCGGTCACAAAGGCACCAAATTCAAAATTTATTTTACATTTCGACTACATATATGACCCACTTTAAATAAAAAACAATGTTCAAATGGGTGAAATGCCCCTTTAATTTAATACATAAAACATGAATATGGATCGGGGATACACATCTCACCAACTTATCAAGGCGGAAGTCACTGCAGAATGAGACTGAGTGGCAGTGTAGGTGTTCAGCTTGAATGCTGCTAAAAACACACAAAACACGGTGGGAAAAATAGGAAAGAGAAATATAATCAACAAGAAATCTGAGCTATCTTTTTACAGACTTCCGAAAGCTACAGAAAAGAGAAGGTAATGGATCGCTGCAATTCACAGAAACAACTGGCAGCGAAACGCACAAAATGTAGTTGCCATTTTGTGTCAGATGTTGAATTCTAGGGTAAAATGTAAAAAGTTCGTTTTATAGTAAAAAAAACCTTAAATCTTAAAGTAAAAATAAAATAATTTAAATCTAAAGTGTGACCAACATATTGTACTCTTTATATAAAAACTGTATAATTGGTAAGACTTACAACGTGTCCTCAAAAGACCTTCAAAGATGCATTACAAAGAATAAGGCAGTCATCTGATACAGAGACAAAAGGAGGGATAGCCGTGGTTATATCTACATCAGTCAGAAAATACTGACCTTTGGGCTATCTCCAGCATTTATGAGTCATTAGGTCAATAATAAGACAGGGGGGTTAGTGGGCTAAACTCAAAAACCCATTGCCATGTCTAATATGACTATCTGTGCTTCAGCTTCCCCTTTTTGCAACTCAATCAAAGCCGCCATTGATAAAGTCAAGCACAGCACAGCTAGATGACAGGAGGAGGAACAACAGGACTGCCCTGAATATGCCAGTGCAGTGGAGACATCAATACCCCATACAGTCTCACCTTTCATCTCGCTACTCTCATAATGAAGCCCCAGAGCCATTTCCTGGGGTCTGCAGAGGAACCAGAGAGTGGGCTGCAAGAACACGATTACAATTTTATGAAAACACATGCATTATAAGTGGAATTATGTGGGACATAATTGGGGCAAGAAAATTTACAGCAGTAATCCTAATAATCCCAAATTCAAAAATGTGATTGTGCTTTAAGTAATACAGCAATTCACTGCATAATTTATATTACAAGCTTTGGCAAAATACATAATATTGCTGTACGTACGTACATATTCATAAGGATGAACTTATGTTCCTTTCCAAAATACAAAAGGTTGAAGAAATTATTCCCTACATCAGTTAACCAGCAGTATGATGTAACACGACCTTAATATCTCTCCATCTAGAACGGTAAAAGAGAATTTTGATTGACGGCCCACTGGATTAATTTGAATTCACAATTTTGCCCTAGCAATGAATTTTGCATATGTCACCCAGACGAGGAAAACTACTTTGATATTAGGGTCAGTGGCCAAAGTCTCATTACAAAATCATTTGTATTCATCCACTAAAATATTTCCATTTCTCCAGTCCAGAGATGTGATTCATCAGGACAAACTTTGTTCTAGTTTTACGGTACTATTCAGATCAAATTATTCCAAAAAACAAAAAAAACTTCCAGGATAATAGTTGAATTTTATTTATTTATTACACAGCATTCCCAAATCCATTAGTGAAGGTCACTTCAAGGAAGTCATTTAATCGTTTATGGTCATGTGACCCACCCAAGTTCTCACAATTCATTTTAAATCTAGAGTTGGAATTTACATATAAACAGAATAATTCAAGTTGGTTTGTTTTGTTGTGATATATTACAATTACATTTCCGTTAAGCATTTCATATTATAAAAAAAAAAAAAAATCATGGGTAAGATATGTGTTTAATGCTTTATGTGTTTAATGCTTAACTCAAAAAGTTAAGAGCAGATCGGGAACACACACTGTGTTTTCATGTTTTATGGAGACTTTCCATAGACATAATTATTTGTAGTATTGTTGAACTGTATATGCTATTAACCCTACCCCTAAACTTATCCATCACAGAAAACTTTCTGCATTTTTACATTTTACTTTTAGTATGATTTATAAACCAATAAATGTCCCCACAAGGACAAAGATTTTGGATATTGCCATCTTTGTGGGGAAATTACCGGTAATGTGCTCTGTGTGAATTCGGAATGAAGATTACCGTATGATCATGTACGAGGTCAGAATGTGCTGACATAAGAAGTCTGCTTTGAGCCAATCATAAAGTTCTTATGGAGATGACGTGATTACTCAACGTGCTCAAGATGTGCTCAAGACTCAGCCATTTTTTTCATTCAACAGCGTTCGCGGCTCGGCAGTTGAGTGTTTTTAAGAGCAAAAACACGCTGTTTGATCATACCCTTATGCCTTTCACTCAGACGTCAACAATTTTTGTCAAATTGAACAGACGGTGAAACTAAAGCGCTTCTCCTCATGCGGGCGGCTGAAGACAATGGCGCGGTGTTAAAAGATCCCTTCCGATGACTGACATCACAGAATTTACTGGCATTTTGCTGCTGATGTGTGAATGATCTCTCACCGGTAAAAAGCAAGAACGCCGTTGCATGTGTGAACAGCATATTTGTGTATTTACCGGTAAAGTCATTCTGGCAATTTTACGGTAGCCTAATTTACCGGGATTGCTGTGTGAAAGGGGCTATTGTCTGTTTAACTCTCGTAAGGAGCACCCATAACGCTTCTTCTGACGAGAGATACTGGATCCACCCAAACAGGTACTGGAAAACATAGTCAAATCCAAAAGGTTCCGGCACAAATTAAGCATAAAACTATAGACCTCTATTTGGCCTGGTTGAGATGAAGTGTCAATATTCAAGATATGGGAGATGGATATCTTACCAGATTGCCCTTCAAAAAACTTGATAAGTTGATGCGATATGTGAATCCCTGACCCATAATTCAGTTGGGAGATGGTTTCACAGTAGCCTACACTAGCAGCCCTGTCTGAAAGTTGCAGATGGCATCTGCTTTTGACATGTGACATGAAGTCTTTTCTCTGTAGAGCTGACATAGGACACACTGCTGAAAGCTCATCTTCATTTCGTTTTTTTCTCAAGGCTATCTTCAAACAACAAAAGAAAAATTCAGATTTTTTTTCTCTTGCGGTAATGGGTTGGGATTCTGCACAGAAAGGAAAAAATAGAACCTGTTATCCCCTGGCTGTGTTGTCATGGAAACAGCATTGGCTGTGCTCTTTCCTGTGTGAAGAACAGGATGCCGTTTAGCATGTGGGATCTGAAGATGTTGTTGTAATTGATTCATGTCTTTGTCACCTTTACAAGTCACAAACACATGTCTACAACAACTGATTGGTGTGATCTTTGTACCTCAAAACCACAGAGGCACTAGCTGAGGTAGTCATGCAACATACTAATTTGTGCCGAAGTTCAACTAGTGTTTGCCGCCTTACACTGCATGAGTTTCTATGGCAACCACTTACATGCAGTGATTATTCAGCTCATCCAGAGATTCTCTACTGTGCAAGGGTATTAATGTGCTTTATGTAACTGAGTATGTTGTGATAGAAACCACAAATATACCTTTGAGTAGCACAGACAGAGAATTAAAACACACTAATGCAGTACTCTCAAAATGAACAAATAAAGGCACTTTAATCTCTTGATTGAATTGCTTTCAGACGAAATGGAGTTAGAAATTGAGTATGGATACAGCTCTCTAAAAAATCTCTATCTAACGGATTGTATAAATGTGATTGAGTTACTTATATTAAGTCAAATGTGGTACAGTGGACAAAATGGTCAGACAGTCCGTCTCTTTTGAATAGTCAGCAGAAGGGAGTGGGTGATCTCCAGTGCTTTAATGTCCCACATTATTCACGCTCACTTACACCCCCTCACAGACAGAGCAGTAAAGTTAAATGGTGTGTCTCTCTGAGAGGGGAGATATGCGTCTCTTCTATGACTGAAGAAATGGCTGAGAGTAGGCTATGAGTCACTGCTCCTTAGCATTACATAAATAAATAAATAAATATGTAAATGAAAGCATTAGTGTGATTTCAATAATTTTCCTCATGGGTCTTTTCGAGTGTTTATCTAGAGTGGTATTACAGGCAACAGGAAGAACATAAAAACAAGCATGTGCGAGCAATTAGTTTTTGCTTGTGTAATCTCATGTTTGTCGTAATCAACTCACTAATCCGGTTTAATTCTGATCCTGAGAATACTTGAGGCCAAGGGCAAAGTGAGGTGTGAGGTTGATATATGAGACGTGGCAGGACCTAAGGCCTCTGTTCCATACATCTGTTCATTCCCCATTTCCGCATCTGGTGTCTCTCTCCCTCTGTCCATCTGTGCAAAAAAACATAATATTGCCTTTAGTCAGAATTCATAGATATGACTTTCAAAGCCTCATTAACCGAAGAATACATACAGACCCTTTCCAAAAAATTAGAATATCATGGAAAAGTTGATTTATTTCCATAATTCCATTCAAAACGTTACATTTCCATAGATTATAGATTCAGGGCCCACAACTTAAACGATTTCAAGTATTTAGTTGTTTATTTGTACATAATTTGGGCTTCCAGCTCATAAAACCCACGAAAACAGGATTTCAAAAAATTTGAATATTACATGAAATCACACAGTAATTACACAGTGATACCATGGTCATTGAACCAGGTTTTGGTTCTTTTGGCAGTGTGGGCAGGTGCAAATCCTGCTGGAAAATGAAGTCAGCATCGCCATAAAGCTTGTCTGCTGAAGGAAGCATGAAGTGCTCTGAAAATGTCCTGGTAGACGGCTGCGTTGAGTGGACAGCACAGTGGACCAACACCAGCCGATGACATGGCTCCCCAAACCAACACAGACTGTGGAAACTTCACACTGGACTTCAAGCATCTTGGATTGTGTGCCTCTCCATTCTTCCTCCAGACTCTGGGACCTTGGTGACCAAATGAGATGCAAAATTTGCTCTCATCAGAAAAGAGGACTTTGGTCCACTGTGCTTTATTAAATCCAGTCAACGCAGCCGTCTACCAGGACATTTTCAGAGCACTTCATGCTTCCTTCATTTTCCAGCAGGATTTGCACCTGCCCACACTGCCAAAAGAACCAAAACCTGGTTCAATGACCATGGTATTACTGTGTAATTACTGTGTGATTTCATGTAATATTCGAATTTTTTGAAATCCTGTTTTCGTGGGTTTTATGAGCTGGAAGCCCAAATTATGTACAAATAAACAACTAAATACTTGAAATCGTTTAAGTTGTGGGCCCTGAATCTATAATGGAAGTTTAACGTTTTGAATGGAATTATGGAAATAAATAAACTTTTCCATGATATTCAAATTTTTTGGAAAGGGTCTGTAGAATCAATTAAAATCACGTTTTCCAGAGAACTGTATAATAAAGAAAATTAAATAATTGATTACAATTGGTAAGTTTTTTTCTTATGTTTTTGAAAGAAGCCTCTTATGCTAACCAAGGCTACATTTATTTGATCAAAAAAAAAAAAAAAACAGTAATATTGAGAAATATTAATACAATTAATACAAGTTTTCAATTTTCATACATTTTAAAATGTAATTTATCCTGTGATGGCAAAGTTGAATTTTCAGCATCATTACTTCAATCTTCAGTGTCACAAGATCCTTCAGAAATCAGTCTAATATGCTGATTTGGTGCGAAAGCATTTCTTAATACTATAAATGTCGAAAAAAGTTGCGCTGATTAATAGTTTTGTGGAAACTGTGATACATTTATTTCAGGATTTTTCAGAAAGTTCAAAAGACATTTTCAGTAAGGGATAATGCATGGCTAGCTGTGCAGCAAACAATTTTAATGCACGACGTGGAGGCAACGAACCACTCGACGCAAAGCGGACCATGCTTATACCATGGTAATTTGCCAGCACTGACAACTTAAAGGGTTAGTTCAACCAAAAATGACATCCAAGGTGTATATGACATTCTTCTTTCAGACGAATACAATCGGAGTTATATTAAAAAATGTCTTGGCTCTTCCAAGCTTTATAATGGCAGTGAATGGCAGTTTATGTTTTCTATCAAATTAAGCAAATTTCTTGATGAACTATCCCTTTAATTCAGTATATCTATAGGCTGTAAGCAAATCATCTGAAATTGCTTACATCACCTTTAAACTTCAGATTACCTTTTAGATAAAGTAGCTTAACTACACTGAAGCTACTTAAGGTTTGTAGTAGGCATTATGTATACTATTTTACTCTTCATAAGAAACGGCATGCTGACAGAACACAGGAAAAATGTATTTGGTACAAACACAACCAATATCAAAATTGACAATGTCACATGATACACTAAATTCAACCGATAAAGGGATAACATATAACAAAACTTTTAACCAGGAAAATTATATGTCCCACAGGGAAGTCATGCTTAGTGAGACACTGATGTAGTATACCTTTATCATTGCATGTTTCCTTACCAATTCCAAGTGAGATTAAACTGAATTGGTTTTCAACTGAATGGAAATGAGCTTGGCAAACCAACCAGAGCATCATGTCTGCAGGTGGGAATCCTCTTTCAATTTCTGCTTATAACTTTTCCATGATCCTTATCCCTCTGGGTTTCCCCACCATAGATGCAGAGGGAGACCATGGATGTGTTCTGTGAAGATGGGTTTTACATGTCCACCGAGGCACATCCAGATTAACGCTCCTCTCTCTAATGGAAACATTTCATTTGTGCCTCTATGTCCCGGTTATTCAAATGTTCACAGACTATCTGCATTTGGTTGCATACAGTGCCACCTAATCCTACAGGTTTTCTGCTATGCTCATAGTGTTTTTTTTTCAATGCTTTTGACTATGCTTTCCAACTGTGCCCCAGCTTAAATCATTATGATATATATTAATGTGTTTAAGGCATCAAGGACAAAATCAAAAGAAAGTAAAGAGGTCATAATCGGTAGTCTATCTCAGTTTTCTGACAGCCTTCAGGATGCCACTGAAAAGCATCCCATGGTAACACTTGACATATGGTAGACATGGTGAGAGAGCTTGGTGCCAAAGAAGAACAGAAGGGCAGTCCCCTGGCAGGGAATTAGGCACTGTACCCAGACCAAGAGAGTGAGATTGCTGGGTCTGAGGGTTTCGTACAGCTTGGCATTGCTAGCAGCTTGGCATTTACTCTGGCCAATGTGAAGGAAGATTTCATCAGTGCAAAATAAGCCCATATCATGGGGAAGATCAATGGCAGCACTAATTTATGCTTCAGCTGTCCCACCCCCGGACAACCATTACAAAAATTGTATAGACAGGGGATGCCTCATGTTATTTTTCCAAACTGGCACCTTTGCAAAATGCTTTGTGAATGCCTCATGAATTCCAGCCAGCATTAAAATGTGATGTAATTCCTTCACATGCAAACTTAAGGTGAGGACATCCAGAGGTCACTGCTGCGCGTCATGTGAGCAGCTGCAGGGATGGACGCATGTGAGCATGTATGGCTGCTTTGAGGGGGAGGGTAAACAGTTCGTCGACTTCACTGCAGCCCCACTCATGCCACCACATGTGGTGCCTTTCACAGTGGGATCCTCATTTGTTGACGGGCACATTATTAATCCTGATGTCGAATTGATAGCTACCGCTGAGCCTGTTAGCAACATCCATGTGTGTTCTGATGGTAAAACTTCCCAGAGAGCGGAAATGAAAAGGCACAATGACCCCTAGGGCCCAAAAACAGAGCAGAATATAATAATAATGAAGTGGGGAAAAAATAATTGTTGTGTGTTTTGTTCGGCAAAAACAAAACAGGCCATCAAAAGCTGTTGCTTCCATTGAGTTTAAGTGTTACGGCGAGGCACAGAGAGAGGTCTTTGTCGCATAATCTGCATCAATTTGCATTTGTTTTGCTATACAGACAAAATATTCATTTAAAACATACCCTATCCCTATCTCTGCAAACACCTGATGACAAATGCTTGAGGAAATCACACAAAAAAACGAATTAACAAAATACTGATTTTTTGAAAACACGACATTGAAAATACTCCTTATGAACGGTTTAGCCTTTAATCACCTGAGTGCTGCTGTAATGGCTCATTTGGGCTTCTGATTTGTTTAAGTTTACATTTAAAGGGGACCTATTATGCCCCTTTTTACAAGATGTATGCGGCGAGCAGGACGAGGCCGGTGGCGTGATTGCTGATGAGCGACACCTGTGCGACGCATCTGTCTCGTATCTCTCACGGAGGAGCGGAGGCATAAAAGGAGGAGCGGCGATCGTGAAGGATGAGAGAGGACCAGGCCTGGACTACTTTATTTGATGTTTTGTTTTATTATATGTGGCAGCAGTCGTCCGTGAGGGACTGCTGCCTTTACTTTCGTTTTGTTGTTGATTTATTTTATGCCATTAAAGTCTTTAAATGTTCGCCGGTTCCCGCCTCTTCCTTCCCACAACATCTAACCGCGTTACAATGTAATATAAGTCTCAGATGTCCCCAGAATGTGTCTCTGAAGTTTCAAAATACCCCACAGATAATTGATTATATTTTGTAAATGCACATTTTTGAGCAGAAGGAAAAACAAGCTGTTTTCATGCATGTATCTTTAAATGTAAATAAACTGCTGTTCCCAACTCTGCTTTCCAGAAGAGGGCGGAACCTTTACAGTTCTTCATCATCATGAAAGTTTGCACTTTGCACATCTGCATGCACTTTATAGCCATATCAGTCTAAACTTCTGATATATATATTTTTTTGAGCACACACATCCGAAGCACATGCACAGAGAGCAAGATGTCAGACGGCGCATCCCGTGAGTAGTTCTCTTTCACGTCTTATTGCGCTTAAACTGTCAAATACGCAAGGTTGTCAAAAACGCACAAAGTTTACATAAACACAGTCGGTTATGTCTGAGAATGAAAACAGCAAGTAAAGAAATCGCATGTGTATATTAGATCTGTGTATTAAAGTGAAAGCAAAGTAATGTACAGTACCTACTGCTATAAATATGAATCAAACAACAAAAGAAAATGAGAAAATCACTCACTGCTCTTGACTGAATAACTTTAGTAGCTTTAATAAGAATACATTTCGTACTTGAATGCTGATGTTCAATGCTCTGGCGAGCTCACTCAGGCCAGAGTCTATGCTAATAGGGCAGCGTCCATCAGCAGTCGTGGGCATTGTGATGTCACATTGCATAGAAACTGCAAACAGATTTTTTTTTTAAAACAGTGGAGGATTTTTACCATTATAGGGTGGTTGTGTACACACACTGCCAACAAATAATTTATCATAAATTCTGCTGTTCTCACTTGAGTAATTTAAAAAAAAAATCCCTTCTGGTGTGGTAAAAAAAAATTAAATCCCTGCTGGTGTGGCAAACATGTAAATCTAAATTCTGTTCTCATATCAATCTGAAATGTACAGTCTCTTTAAAATACATTCTCCTGTCCCATCTGCCCTTTGTGCCCTTCTTATTTATGACCCTCTGCTGGCTTGGGCCAGTCCTGCACTGTTGAGTTCCTGTAATTTTCAGTCTCTAGAGTTCTGTTCCTCTTCTTCTTCTTTTACCCCATACAGCTCTGTCTGTGCTCTTGATCTTAGATGGTCTCTACAATCATTATGGCCATTAAACACTCGGCTGGACAAGGATTGCCTGTGGCGAACCTGAGCCAGGAGCTCTCTGCTAATGTCCTTTGTTGTGCTTGTGAACGTGTTTTTATACTGTTTATTGATAACTCAACTTTTCAACTCTTCAATATTCAAATGATTAATCTTTAATTTAATATACAGAACTTACAGGTGCAAATTGTAGATATATTGGTTAAAAACAATTATATTTACTTGTGAATATGAGAAAACAAAAAACATTATTTTCTAGTCTTGATGGCACAAATCATGATGTTACGACTGGGCAAGAAAAGAAAAAGGAAACAGAAAAAGGCAAACAAGAAATATTTATAATTATAAAAATAATTACTTTTTAAAATGTTTTAATGTTGCATGAATCATTTTCAGTAAAAAAAAAAAAAAAAAAGAAAAGGTTTCAACTGCACTGATCACAACACAGAACTGATGATAAACAGAAAATATAATCAAGTGAGGATACAAGGATAAACTGCTTAATATTAGTATGAATAATACAATCATAGCTGAATACTGGTAATAAAAGAGCAACACTTTTAATCACCTATCTAATTGTCTTGTGTCTCAAGAACACAAACTCACATACACAAGCACGCATAGAGCACTGCTGCGAAGATCAAGTCCTCAGGCACTGTGCTCAAATTGTGTGTGCATTTGTGTGTGTGATCTAGAGACAGACAAAAAGAGAGAACACTACAGACGTGTTTTATTTCACCTTGTCATGACCCTGATAAACAGAGTATGCATGGCTTCTCTGGCTCCAGGGTAATTTATATGCAACATGTGTTTGTCATAATTAAGAGCACTGCTGTATCTCCTGACCTGTGTGGAGAGTTACTTTCAGCTGACATTAACCAAAGAGCAGGTCCCTTAAATCCCTCCTCCCTAAATATTCATTTCAGTAGGACCAATATGGCCTTTTCAATAGTTAATTCTTAAGTAATTACGTTTGATTGCCCCCAAACCTGAGTATGTGGTTAGGCCTGTCATCTTGCATTCTTCCAAAAGACTCTGGAAGGACATTAATAATGAACATAACACGGATACAGTGTCTTTAATGACAAGAGAGAGCGTCTGCTTTGGACTTTAGTTAGGGTAGATGCCATATCTAATTTCTCATGGATGAAAACAAGGCTGAAGGATGATATGTACGCCGGTTCCATAAGTTGTTCTGTTAACTTGCTGTTGATCATTCAGCAGGCGAGACATAATAAAAAAATATATAATAATAATAATAAATATATTGTATATATAGCCTATATATATTATGCACAACCAAATTTACATTTCTGAAAAATTAAATATGGCATGAACCCCGGTTAAGGTCTAGTCTATTGTCACACCTTTATGCATACAGTATAATCACGTATCAACAAACATACGAGAGACACATCATTTATGTATATACAAGCATACATTGGAAAAAGCTTGAAACATAAGTTTGCCATGCGTCTAATGCTCAGGAGACACCGTAAAATGCTCTCTCAGAAGCACACAATTCTGCACAAATAGGTTCTGCCTTCCTTTACTTATAAATTATGAATTTACTTCATAACACTCCCCATTCTCTCAGTGCTGAAACATTTCTGAAATGTTCTCTGTGCATATCATTAAAGGAGACATTTTAAAAGTCTCTGGTCCTTTCTCATGAAACAGCAACAGAGCATGTTTCTGTGTAAATCCTTCGTAAATCCATTTTTATGTAAATTGTTGCACTGAATTGAATGTGACGATATGCAATAATGGCAAACAAACAACAATATGCAAACAAACAATTTGCACATAAATTCAATCTGCTTGTTTCATGAATAAGACTCGCTGTTTTTATGTGATTTTTGATGGTTTTTCATTTTTCAGCTCCTATTTCTGCATATTGTATGTGTGTATGTTTTTCCTTTTGCATTTATGGAATCATGTTTATTAATACAGCATGTGATGTGTTGAAGGTAGGGCACAGTGGGAAGTACATCATGTAAGACCTATAATGAGGATGTAGGTTCATGCTTTGTCTGTTTGAACCATTCCCCTCTCACTCTCTCTATTTCTCCCCAGACTCTCCTGTGAATGTAAAAGGCAATTTTTTTTTAAAGTATGAGATGCTAAATACCCCACGGCCAGTATGGAACTTATATTAGTGTACTGGACCAAAAATAATTTGAATCTAGAGATATTCAGCCTGGCCGGATATTGTGGAAACAAAACAACATGATTAAGGTTAAAAAATAAATAAAATAGATTCTGAAAAAAATATATAAAAAATATATATATATATAAATATATATATTCTGATGTTATCTTGCAATTCAAAAATGTGATATCTTAAAATAAAATATTCTTACAAATCCCAAATAAATAATTTCTTCCATTTTGACTTCATTATTTTTGGAGTGATAATGACCCTTAAAGATTCATTTATTCTCTCTAAACTTACTGTATATAACATCATTCTCATTGTAAAATCCTTAGACTCTTTCTCCCTCCACGTGATAAACTGATAATCTTCCATTATCTGTCCCTTTCCTCTCTGCTGTCAGCTTTATCTTCTCTTGCTCTTTCTCTTTTCATCTCTTGCCCCTCTACTTCTGTCTTCACCACCTCTTTTTAGTCTTAAATAACTTATGCGCAAATGGGAACAACGCATAAAGCATTCACGCTGGTTTGTCCAGTTATCCAATCACATCCTCCAATCACACAAGTTTTTTGCTGCGCATCGAGAGATTTAATTGGTAAATGTGTTTCCAAAATATATCGCCTCAATTGTGCATCTTGGGGTTTCCGTCCAACGTTTTTTATGCAATATCTCAAAATGCGCATAAAAATAGGTGGATGGAAACATAGCTATCCTCTTCTTTTTTTCTCCCGTGTCCTCATTTGTTTGCTCTGGTTTTTCACAGGTGAACCTTTGTATTACAAGTTCATAGTTGTAGACATCAATATGACGCCATTTGAATTTTTTAATTTGTTTAGAAAAAATTATGAAACGTTTCAACATCGACATCAACCTTACTTCGAATCAATTGAGAAAAACTGTAAATAATGGCCAGTACACCTTTTAAAATGGCAATGTGACATTTCACTGTAACCCTTTTCTCATGGCAACATCACTGAGGACATTAGAGTTTGACCAGCATTCACACTGTGATGGGATGATAAGCTCAATTTTATCTGCAATTTTGACTAAATTCTTTGCCATTTGGCACCCATGAGTCCTATCGATTTGCCCGCACAAACATGTGGTTCGATGTGTGATTTGCACCACCAGAGCTCCACTGCCTCTTATCCAGAGACCAGACTGAACAGTGGTTGGTGAGGCATCATGTCTCTGTGGAGGCTACTTTACATTCTGCTGCTCAGATAAATCTTGGCCACCATAGGGCAGGCTCTCTCAGCTGAAACACAAGCATTTTCCGAAAGGGTCTCTGGGTCTAATTAAAGGCTAAAAGCATGGGAGACTCAGTTGAGTGACTATATGGAAAATGTTTTTTTTTTTGTTTTTTTAACTGTTAATAACAATGTACTCTACACCAGGGGTGGCGAATTAATTTGAGTGTGAAAATATCCATTTTGTAGACTGTCCAAAAGCAATATTTGCTCATAATTATTCAAATAAGCAAACTTTTAAGTATTAAATGGAAGTCTTTGTTGCATGATTGTACTTTCCCCGTAAAAGTGAAAATACATTTAGAATCAGGCTTTTTTGCTAAATGGGTTTATATTCACAAAGAAGCGCTCTATAATTCCCTCCACCTCTGCTCTAACCAACTGTACACATCCAATTCTATAACTGCCTTTAATTTACTAGACTCTCATTACTTAATTGAGCATGGTGGGCAATGCGGAGGTAATTTAAAAGTAATGGGGATGCGTGGTATTTTCTGACATTTAAAACAAATACTCATGAGCAGCCACTTACAAAAACTCGCTGAAATAGCATTACTGTATTACAGTGATGTATCTGCCTTTTGCCAGGTAAGGTCTTAATTAGCCTATACCTCATTCATAGAGCAAGTAATAGTTGGTTAAGCATAGTTAGTATTGTGTAAACATTACCTCTAAAACAAACTCCCCCCATTTCAACCATTCCCATTAATATGACTGAACCCCATACCCCAGAATAAAGCACTACATTTCTGGTCTGGTTACAGTGTGCATGGCAGGTGGTTTTAGAACATAAGACACATCAACAATGGACATTATGTTGTGACTATAAAACAAATGTTTCATTATTTTTAGATTTAGTTATATATTTGCGGTGTGAATGAATATTGCCATTAAAGGTAGAAACTGAGTCCAGGACAGTCTAAAGGCCACTTCACACCAAGAACATTAATATAGATAACTATATTAGCATCCACAGCAACACATGATTGTTCTGTTTATTATAAGCATGTGCTGCAGTTATGGCGTCTGACAATTTAAATGCTCAAGCTCTTTAAAGCAGGATGGATATTGATTGGCAGTCAAAGTTTTTACAGTTCATCAGCTGGAAAATATCATTGTAATATTTTATCAGTGATTCCAAAGAATTTGTTTCTCTGTGCCGTTATTGTTATAGTTATGGTGTGGGCTAGGGAGATAGGGAGCTGACTGTTACATATCCAATATCTTTATTAGTATCGTTATATTGTTGTTGGTGCATTCTCAGAATTTTTTTTTTTTTTTTTTTAATTGTACCTTTGGGGTACAACAGCTTGTCACTGGGGCAGTAAAAAAAAAACGACATACTTGTTTTACTCCTAAAAGATGCATATTAGTACCTTATAGCAACACGTACCTTAAGGTACTACTATGAACCTTTTAGGGGTTGATAAGGTACATAGTTGTCCCTTTAAGGGCACTGCCCCAGTGACAAGCCGTTGTACTCTTAAAGGTAAAATTTTTGTTAAAAAATGTGAACGGGCCATAACAGATAAGCCCCTTTCACACAGCTCGATGATCCCGGAAAATTGCCGGAAAATTGCCAGAACGCCTTCTGTGTGAACGCAAACACGACCCGGGATTGATTCCGGCATCGATGCCGGGTTGGGGACCTAGTAACATTGCCGTGTTCAGTCCCGGAACGCGCGCGGTGTGAACAAAAGCCGTAATAATGCTGTGTCGTAGTCATGACGCTGAAGCCGGGATCGTTCGCCAGCTGTGAAACGGTACGTAATGCGCAAGTTTATGATCGAATCAGAGAACAAAATGCACGAGCGTGGTTTCTCGAGAGAGAAATCGCAGCTCATAAGCAAACTTAAGACGCTGCTGAGACATTACAAGTCACATCGATGTCACATGTCTTTACGGGATTTTTACGGGTTGTGTGTGAACGCACACTCTGATCCCGGAAAATCACTGGCAGTGTGAATGAACCAAAATCAAACGAACCCAGGTCAAATCCCGGGTCACTTTATCCGTGTATTTTCCAGAATCTCTGTGTGAAAGTGGCTTTAGTGTGTTTACATGCACAACAATATGCTGATAACTACCAAGAATTTGGATTGTTTTATCTTGTGTAATTTGAGTATCTTGGGAAAATATGTGAAATTTTACAGCTTGACAAAATGTGCCTTGTAATTTTTAATGTTCATTTTTAACGAATGAAACAGTTCATGATAGAACACCACAAATTTGGGTGTCGGCTGCTTTGAGTGTCGGATGAGGTCACAGATGGGCTCACTGAGATCATCATAGAACTAATGAGTCCAGTATAATGAGTCCAACTAATGACTCAACAAATCTGTTGAGTTCCTGAAACAAATGCAAATAAAAGTGGGTGATTTAGTGAATTTAACAGAACAAAAATCTCATTTGTTTATCAATAATACTTGCTGTTGGTATATAAATGTATACTATTATGACTTACCTGATCAATCATCTTCTCGACATGATGCTGTCCAGTATCCACAGGAATCAGCTGCTGGTTTGAGGTTCAAGTTCTCTTACGAGAGGTCTCTCGTACTGCGTAAGATATCTTACGCTAGGGGAAAATCCTTTTTCCGCGAGATATTGAAGCTAAAAATTATCCTTAATTTTGTAATAATGCAAAACGCGTTGCGGCAGCATGCAGACATAGGCGAGACAGCTCGCGCGCCTATTGGCTGCTCTGCGGCAACTGCAGCAGCCTATCGAGCGAGGCCTGGCGTGACGCCAGACCCAATCAGGGCACTTCGCGCCCGCTGCGTCACGTCCCGCCGAAATGGGCGTGGTCTAGGCCTATAAATACCGCTCGCAGGCAGCTATTATCTGATTTTTCATCCTTCAAGCGAAGCACACGCATTGCTGGAGCCGGAGAAGAAGCCGCGCCGTCTGAGAGAGAGCACCTTCAGCGGGACGAGTCACTGAAGTCGCTGGCCGCGCCGCCTTCCTGCCTTCCTGCTGCGCTTTCCGGCGCTTATATCCTTCCCTTTTATTACACTGTACTTTTGTGTGTGGCGCGGCGGCGACACACATTCTAAAAGAGCTAGCGTCTTTTTAAAGATGCCTTCCTGCGGCTCGTGCAGAGCCACACTCAGCGACGGGGACCGCCACGTGATTTGCGTTTCCTCCCCCGCCCGCCGCGGCGTCGCGCCGTGCCCAGCGGGCCCCGGAACCCTCCCTCAGCCGCCAAAGCTCGCCGGTTCGCCCGCTTGCTTCCCCGGCTTCGTCAGCCTCGCTTCCTGACGGACAGCGGCCGCCGTCTGCCGCCGCTTCCGTTGACATCGTGGATGAGGAAGCCCTGCTGGGAGAGGATGATTCCTGATCTATCCTGGCGCCCGCATGTCTTCAGGCAAGAGAGTGTCCATCGAGACGGAGCTCATGCGAGTACTCGCAGTGGTCGAGTGGTCTTCGCCTGAGCAGCCCGCTCACAACCGGCTGGATGGATTTTTCCTGCCTGGGGAGCGTGCTTCGCCTGCGTCCAGACCGGCGCCTTTTCTTCCTGAGTTACACGAAGAAGTCGCCAAGTCCTGGAACGCCCCCTATTCGGCTAGAGTGCGTCCTGCTGTTTCTTTGGCATTCTCCGCTGTTGACGATGCCAAGAACAAAGGATACCTTTCGCTGCCGCCGGTCGAAGAGGCGATAGCGACCCACTTATGCCCGCCCTCTGCTGGACGGCGTGCTAAGTCGGCCCTACCCTCTAAAGCTTGCCGCACGACGTCAAGCCTGCTCCGCCGCTCTTTCTCCGCCGCCGGGCAAGCTGCGTCAGCGCTGCACACCATGGCAATGCTTCAGATCTTCCAGGCCGATCTCCTCCGTAAGCTGGATGAGGAAGGGCCTGACGCGATCTGCGTGCCGGACTTAAGGAGTGCCACGGACCTCGCTCTCCGTGCTACTAAGTCTGCAGCGCAAGCCATTGGACGGAATATGGCCTCTCTCACCGTGACTGAGAGACATCTTTGGCTGACGCTCTCGGAAATGGCCGAGTCTGAGCGCACCGCGTTCCTCGACGCCCCGCTTTCCGCCACAGGCCTCTTTGGATCCTCCGTCAAGGATTTCGCGGAGAGATTCGCAGAGGTACAGAAAGCGTCACAGGCTATGAAGCACTTCCTCCCGAAGCGCTCCAGCTCTGCAGCAGGCCGTGCGAAACCGTCTGCTCAGAGCTCACAGCCACAGCCACCGTCCACTGCCTCCACTTCACAGCGCCGCCAGGCCCGAAGCGCGAGACCGCGCTCCCGCTCATCCGGTCGCCGCCCCGCTGTACGTGGCCCGCGACCTAGGATTATGGTGAAGCCCGAGGCCCCGAAGTCGTCCTAGCACAGCTAGGAAAACGACGGTGTTTAAGTCCCGCTGCGGCCAGACTCACACCAAAGCTATTCGCTCGTCCAGTTCCAGTAAATGTGACTGTTCCAGTGTTTTCTGCAGCCAACAAGTCGGTTCTGTCACCCGCTTGCCTGCACACAAATGCCGTTTTCATGGCTACCCAGATAAATCCCCAAAAGAGTGTATTTTCTGGTGTCCCGGCCACGGCCGATGGTGTTTCATGTGTAGTAAGAATGCCCACTGCCCAGTGCCCATCCCTACACACAAGCACAGCCTGTCACACAGGGCTCGCGCACATAAAACCGACTCAGATCGGTTGCGCTTCAAACATGGTGAAAGTGCCCACTACCCAGTGCCCACTAACACCGCGTTGTGCATGTCTCACGGTTTCTGTAAAAACGAAACCAACGTGCACTCGCTTCACGCAAGCGAACGATGTTTTCGGTGTGATAAATGTGCCCGCTGTCCCGCGCCCACATCCACACATAGACATGACAGTTCCCACGGGAACCGCCCAGCCCTCCCCCTCGCGGCTGACCACCGCAGAGGAGTCGAGCGCGGGCAATCTGCCCGCTGTTATCAGCGCGCCCCATGCCTCAAATGTCACGAGCGCGATGCTTGTGTTGCAGCACGCCGAAGCCTCTCCATCGCTGAGCGAGCGGAGCGCGCTTCGTATTCAACCCCTAGCTATCCATGCAGACGCATGGGCAAAGCTGCCCGGGGTTTCGAAGTGGTTGCTGAACATTATAAAAAGAGGCTATTCGCTGCAGTTTCGCCGACGCCCTCGCCGCTATGTGGCGCGCGTCGAGACCACGGTAAAAACAGAGGTAGCACATTTACTTCGAGCCGAAGTGACGAAACTATTGAGCAAAGGGGCCATAGAGCCTCTCTCTCAAGTTCAGAGCGAAGGAGGGCTATACAGCAGATACTTCCTGGTACCGAAAAAAGACGGGGGTCTCAGACCCATACTAGATCTAAGGCAACTGAACAAAGTGCTTGTGAAGCGACAGTTCAGGATGCTCATGACCAGACAAA
Source organism: Rutilus rutilus (assembly GCF_951802725.1). Classification (NCBI taxonomy): domain Eukaryota; kingdom Metazoa; phylum Chordata; class Actinopteri; order Cypriniformes; family Leuciscidae; genus Rutilus; species Rutilus rutilus. Next base: position 16,768,833 of record NC_140219.1, on the reverse strand, counting down.
TCCTTGTGCAGATTCGCCAAGGAGATTGGTTTGTGTCAATAGATCTGAAAGACGCGTATTTTCAAATACAGATAGCGTCACGTCACAGGCGATATTTGAGATTCGCCTTCGAGGGCCAGGCATATCAGTACACAGTCCTGCCATTCGGTTTGTCCCTGGCACCCCGTACATTTACGAAGTGCATGGACGCGGCGCTCGCACCCCTCAGAATGAGAGGCATACGAGTGCTGAACTATTTGGACGATTGGCTGATTCTAGCGCAATCTCGCGCAGTGCTCATAGAACACACGACCATTTTACTCGATCACCTCGAGGATTTGGGTCTCAGTGTCAATTGGGCGAAGAGCTCTCTGTTACCCAGTCAGAAGATATCTTTCCTGGGCACAGAATTGGACTCGCTGTCCATGATAGTGCGACTATCACCACAGCGTGCGGTAGACATTCAACGCACAGCGAACGCGTTTCGCTGCGGCGCGTCTGTCCCGCTCAAGAAATTTCAGAAGATGCTAGGTCTCATGGCCTCAGCATCGTCAGTGCTCCAGCTGGGCCTGCTCCGCATGCGCCCGCTGCAGTTTTGGCTGAAAGTGCGAGTCCCACGCAGAGCGTGAGCATCCGGTTCGCTTCGCCTCAGGGTCAATCAGAAGTGCGTCACAGCTCTGAAACCTTGGAGAGCGAACGACTGGTACCAATTAGGTGTAAGCCTGGGGACTTCCTCGAGGGTGAAAGTGGTGTCCACGGACGCGTCCACCTCGGGATGGGGAGCGCTGCTCGAGGGCAGACCGTTCTTCGGCCAGTGGTCGGAACGGGAGAAGCTCCTGCACATAAACTGCCTCGAAATGCTGGCAGTAGACAACGCGCTGACGCGTTTTTGTCCCCAGATAAAAGGACGCCACGTCTTGGTCCGTTCGGACAACATGTCTGTGGTGTCCTACATAAATCGCCAGGGCGGCCTCAGGTCCAAGAACCTGTACAGGCTGGCAGAACGCCTCCTGGTATGGGCTCAGTGCAACCTGCGCTCGCTCAGAGCAGCGCACGTGCCAGGGCTCCTGAACATAGGACCGGACAGACTGTCCAGGAACAATGTTCCGGCAGGCGAGTGGTCTCTACACCCACAGACAGTCCAACTGCTGTGGAAGAAATTCGGCAGAGCGGAAGTAGACCTGTTTGCGTCTCAAGAAAACGCTCACTGTCAGGAATTTTTCTCAAAGAGCAGGAGCGCGCTGGCCCATGTGTGGCCCCGCCGCCCGCTCTATGCTTTTCCCCCCGTCTCTCTCCTGCCTCAGGTGATAGAACGGATCAGGGAAGAAGGATGCTCAGTACTGCTGGTGGCACCGTTCTGGAAAAACCAACCTTGGTTCCCAGTCGTGATGCAGTTAGCAAGTACTGCCCCGTGGCCAGTACCAGTGAGGAGAGACCTCCTCTCACAGGCCCACGGTTCGATCTGGCATCCTCACCCGGAACTGTGGTCCCTTCATGTCTGGGCCATCAACGGGTACATGTTGGACTCCCTGAAGGAGTATTAAACACGATCACGCAGGCTAGAGCTCCGTCTACGAGACGACTCTATTCCTCGAAATGGTCAGTGTTTTCGGGCTGGTGCACAGCCCGTGGTGTGTCACCCACAGACTGTGGTGTGGCGGAGGTGCTTTCCTTCCTACAAGAGCTGTTGGATGGGGGCAGGGCCCCCTCCACGCTCAAAGTTTATGTGGCGGCTATAGCAGCGTTCTCAGAAACAACGCTTCAGTCAATAGGAAGGAACGATTTAGTCATCCGCTTCCTTAGAGGGGCTAAGAGACTGAATCCTCCCAGACCTCCCTCAGTCCCCGTATGGGACCTTTCTACGGTTCTGGAAGCCATGAAATGTGCGCCATTTGAGCCTTTACAGTCAATCGATTTGAAACACCTGTCTTTCAAGACGGTGTTTTTGCTGGCTCTCGCTTCGGTGAAGCGCATAGGGGATCTGCACGCGCTCTCTGTGAGCGCGGCGTGCATGGAGTTTGGGCCTAATGACTCGAAAGTTAGACTCAAACCTAAGCACGGTTATGTTCCGAAATCCCTCAACACACCGTTTAGGGCGCAGGTTATCTCCCTGTCAGCCCTACCGGTCCCTGATGAGGAGCGAGCCTCCTCTGCCCAGTCAGGGCATTACGAGCTTATGTGTCTCGCTCGTCTGGTTTCAGACAGACGGAGCAGCTCTTTGTTTCGTTTAGCGGACGTTCTAAGGGACTAGCCGCGTCGAAACAGAGCCTATCCAGATGGATAGTTGATGCTATAGCGCTGGCATACGCCTCCAAGGGCATGCAGTGCCCGTTGGGTGTCAGAGCGCACTCCACGAGAGGCATGGCCTCTTCGTGGGCCTGGTCAAGTGGGATTGCCTTGCAAGATATTTGTATGGCGGCAGGCTGGGCCTCCCCGTCTACATTTATAAGGTTTTATAACCTAGAAGTTTACCAGTATTGTCTGACCTGATGCGATCAGCTCAGAATGCTGCGTCTACTGAGCACAGCTCAATGTTCGACAGTAAAAAAGTAGCAGCACGAGATGTGCCTGGGCAAACTGTGTAAGACCCACATTCCCCCATCAGTTCAGGCCGTACCCCGCCCTGTCTGTATGATGAAATTCGCGTCTCAGCGACGCTACCATATGTGGAAGAGTGCGGCTTCGCCCCTCCCTCTTCCTGGACTCCCTGTGAGTTCCCTGAGTGATTGTGCACTATATGTACCCCGGGCTTTCGCCCTTGGGTCTTTGGTGTCAGATCTCAGCATGCACGGCGTTTTGCATTGGGTCCCCTAGCGTAAGATATATTACGCAGTACGAGAGACCTCTCGTAAGAGAACGTACTCGGTTACTAACGTAACCTCGGTTCTCTCTAGAAGAGGGAACGAGTACTGCGTATCTTGCCGTGCATGCACACGCTCTGGTTGCTTCGATGATGAAAAACCAGATAATAGCTGCCTGCGAGCGGTATTTATAGGCCTAGACCACGCCCATTTCGGCGGGACGTGACGCAGCGGGCGTGAAGTGCCCTGATTGGGTCTGGCGTCACGCCAGGCCTCGCTCGATAGGCTGCTGCAGTTGCCGCAGAGCAGCCAATAGGCGCGCGAGCTGTCTCGCCTATGTCTGCATGCTGCCGCAACGCGTTTTGCATTATTACAAAATTAAGGATAATTTTTGGCTTCAATATCTCGCGGAAAAAGGATTTTCCCCTAGCGTAAGATATCTTACGCAGTACTCGTTCCCTCTTCTAGAGTTTTAACATGCAATCCTATTACATTGAAATTTTCAGTCAGGCTGTTTGAAACTTATGTTAAGCAGTTTCTGCATATAAACCCTGGTTACAAAACAGAGGCAGGCGATGCCAATAAATTAATACTTTTAACATTTTGGAACTCAAGAGATCACTTGAAATAATTTGAAGAGTAAAAATTCTTCTGGCTTTCAAGCAAGCATATCTTCTGCTAAAAAAAAGAATAGCCTTTAATTTATTGTAATTCGGACAATGAATATGTCATTATGGAAAATAATGCCACAGGCAATAGTGTACAATTATATTTGTTCCCATGTTCCCATCAGCAATATGATATTGCAGTCATTAAAATGTAAATGTGAAATGAATCAATGCTCACGCTGGCTGTCATAATAGATTTCTCGGAATGCAAACGATGTTGCATTAGGCTATAAATAAAGCTGTAACTGTTGTTATGGCGACATACACTGCTATGAACATCAAAGGAGTTGAAATTCACACAGGACTCAATATGCACAATAAGAAAGACTCCATAAAGACTGTTTCTTGTGACTAAAAGTACTATTAACATTGAAAAGCTCTGCAATTACCTAACAATCTAGAGTCTAGTCCAGAAGACCCTTCTTGCAGCCGTACACCCGGGGTTATCAAATGTTGATAAAACAACAACAACAGTATATCCTTCATTCAATATTTCATACAACAAAACCATGCCAGATTGACTGAGCTTTGCACAATATTACAAAGCTGCCTGTCCAGGGACTACTATCTGTTATTGTGCTGTACAGCAGGAACGTTGTATTGCACCTGTGGCAAATTCTGTAAGATCAGTCTAATAGAAGTTCACTGAGGGAAAAAAATGGCTTTGAATTATAGGACTCTATAGATAGGCCTATATTTGGATTATCTAGTCTAAAAGGACTAGATGGATTTGAAGATATGTGAAGAACAAAAGCAATTTAAAAACAAAGGGGAAATAGAAACTAATAAAACAGCATCTAGGGCCTCTTTGTGCTAATATGTTTCTCTCAGCTGAAATGCCTTCTCTACAAATCCTTCTCTTTGAGATTCCCTCGTTTGTGTACAATAAAAATACAGCAAAATATATTATTTGCAATGATGAATTTTTAAGATTATACTACATATGCAGCTTTCCCCCCTTAGTATGCTAGTTTAGTGTGTGGCATCCGGGGTGGCTTGGGATGTAATTTATTTCACAAGGCCAGTCCTAAATCACATTCAGAATATTGTAGGCATCTGGCAGGAACTCCTCAGAGGGTCATTAAACAGGTTTAATTGAATTTCTGTCACCAGTTTTGACTAGACCAAAGAGCAATGGGAATAGCATATTTATTTTACTTCTTCTTGACTGGAGTACTCTGTATCTCACAATCTTACGAACATCTTACAAGCAGCCAGATCACAGGTTTTACCATGCATTAAAAGGTAATACAATTTAGAAAACTAAATTAGATATTCTATAGCCGTTACATGTGCCTGTAATACAAACAAATACCAAAACACACACACGCATTGACCCCGAAAAATATTTTGATGATACAGCAAACACAGCTTTTAAGAAAAACATTTGACAAAATTAGGTTTGTTAGGTTTAGAGTTAGTGATTAGTGATCAGAATTAAGAAAAAAGTTATTGAATAATTGCTGCTTGTCAAACGTTAATGTGATGCGCTACTACACCTGTTAGAACACCTGTGGGAACTTGAGGAGAACTGACTTCATGCATAGACTAAAATCTACAGGTCACTGCAAAAATGGCCAAGAAAATATCCAGTTACTTATAGGTCTAGCATAATTTGTTTGAAGATGCCACTTAATATAATTGTGTTAATGCAACATAATTCATATATTTTAAAGTATGGGGAAAATGTAATTCCAAACTATATGACTGAGATATTTGAAAGAATGTTGGTAACTAAACCGTTTTGTTGACCATTGACCTCCATTGTATGGAAACAAAAAATCGTATTGATGTCTTCTTTTATGTTCCACAGAAGAGTTTTGGAACGACATGAGGGCGGGTACATGATGTCAGAATTATCATTCTTCAGTGAAATATCCAAACACTTTTTTGGGCCACACACACATACGCGCATAAATGTTTAGGTAAACGCTCATTATTTTTCCTATCTTGCTTTAAATATATCCAAAGGCCTCTTATCTACTTTTTTTTTCTTTTTTTTTTCATGTATTTATAGCTTGCTAACAGCTCCCAAACTCTCCTGTTAGAAAACGAAGTCCCTGAATGACAAACACAGAAAGCCATCAGACACATGCTATAATGATGCACAATAATTCATCACAGGGATAATGAAGGAACCTGATGAAAACTTCTCTGCTCTGCCTCAGCTGTGTGAAGAACATCTCCTGTGTCAATCACACTGTAATTTTATGCCTTTCAGTTGTGAAATTATAGGCTACAAAGTCTGTGCTGATCATTGTCATCTACAGGTGTCTGACATAAAAAAAAAAGGGGAAAAAAACGAAACACAAATATCCCTGTCCCACTATGCTATACGTGTATTTGTATGTATTCATTTTTGTGGAGGTTTGTAAATGTGTCACTTTCTTTAGGCTTTCTGTGAATTAAAATGAACTGCCTGAGCCCAAAGTAACACAAACATCAGACACGGTATGTGGTACATTTTATGATATGGGCCATTCACATACATCTATTGATCTCAATGAATCAGGGGAATAGGGAGGTTATTACAACAGCAAGGGCTGAAGCCACTTCAAAGAGAGAAATTAATTGGGACAGAGCAAAGCTAAAAAAATTATCCAAACGTGAAGCTGAAATCCTATATTCTATATTCTCTGCTGCTTCATTCGCTTCATTTTACAAAATACATGGCATCTGTATCAGCAACTTTTCAGATTACTCACATGATAACTTTTCTGTGGGTTAACGTGCTATACACTCTCTTCAAGATATATAACAGTGGCCAGTCACATAATGCCATAGTCAGTGAAATATATATTCCAGAGATCATAACGTTATAATGTCCAGGAGGCATGCATTCATCCTGACAAAATTACTTTCTCTAATAATAGGAACAGTCACATAGTATATTAAACACACTCTGTGCATTTCTGGCTCGATAAAGAGCAATTCAATTTTGTTTGAATACAACTGCAGAGAAGCACTGCCCTCCAATGGCCATCTAAAGAACTGTAATGTTACCACATAGGCCTTGATAACCATAACAGTAAGTTGATGTTCCACAATTATTTTTTCATACAAACAGGTATAACAACAATAATACTAATTTGTAAAATTATCACCACCATGCTGTTCTAACCCAGTATCTTTGGCAGAATGTCCTCATGCAGCCTTTCCGTAATGAAATGTTAATTTTAAATGCCAAGCTCGAAGAAAACAATAATAGTAGTTTATATAACTGGTGAGCAATATTCCAAGTCTTCTGAGACCATATCATATCACAGTTTGTGTAATGACTGAAATTTAAATCGTTGTTCACGTAAACTCTTTCCCCTCGGCCTCGAACGCCATTAGTGTACGCTGCTCTAGGTTGACGCAAAACGCCATTGGTTCTCGCGTGTCACGTGATCGATATCAATGGTGCTGAAAACGTAACTGCAAATTATATTTGAATGCAACGGCAAAGAATAACCTTATCGGATTTAAAAATTAAATGGAGAAAAAAAAAAAACTTTCAAGAAACCTCATGTCCTCAGACAGTCTTGCCATGGTTTAGAGAGAGCAGAACCAGCTAAATATTAATCTCCAGTTGGCTTTTCACTGACTGTAATTGTAGAGGCTCATTCAAGTTGACTTTTCTGTAGCACAGAATGTTCTTGCATCTGTCAGATGATTCATTTAGCATATCCACACTGGTTTAAAGGACCTATTTCTGCTTTGGGTCAAGTAAAAAAAAGAAAAAAGGTTTGATTATCCACCTTATTTATTATTATTATTAGTAGCCTACTATTATTATTATTTCCATAGATTGTATTAAAACAAGTGTCATCTGGATTGTGAATTCTTTTGCAACGCGGAAGTAAATACAATGACGTACTTAATGTGTTAGACTTCCGTTTCGCTAGCCGGTAGGTAAGAAGCAATGTTATGGAAGCACGCACAACACATTATTAAACACCGTGATGGTTAATATTTATCACAGTATGAAATGGGGGATGAAACGAAGAAGTGGCCTGACATCTTATGAGCATATTTTCAATTATTTTGTGTTGTGACTAGGGTTGCAAAGGGGCGGAAATTTTCCGGTAAATTTCCATGGGAAGTTAAGCTGAGGAATTTTGGAAATATTCATTACCACGGCAACCGCTTGCGCGTCCACTCTGAAAGTAACTGTACACATAAGAGACGGATAGATACATTATTTAAGGTTATTTCTATTCGTTAGAATATTGATATATGAACTTGTCAAGCAAGCCCCTTGCGAGCATGTGCGTCTCTCTAAACTTTCAGTGTGCTGCACTGCTCTAGTTGACTTCTGCACCTTCCCCCCCGAAAATATCACGTTAATTTAGAAAACGTAATTCCTTTTGCGGATCCTCTTGGTCATTCTTCATGTTTCTTTGACAAATATCAGTGTCTCAGTCTCACGCAAGCTGCACGTGAGTTAACCACGCCTACTTATTTACATGTCGCGGTATACACGGAATAAAAAAATCTGTTACGGTTGACATTTTCTTCCGCGGTAACGGTATATACCGTCATACCGCCCAGCCCTACTTATGTGGTAAATAAAGTTATGCTAGCTTATTTAGCATCTAACTGATCAGCTTGCTATCTACTAGATGAATACATTTGTATGTGATATTTGCAATTTAAACATTTAATAAATATATTTCCCCATAATATCATCAAAACTTACTTCACTTTGTTTAGTCCACAGGCTCAAATGTGTGCCTTCAATAGTCTTGTGCTTTGGGCTTCTGTACATGTGATGGAGGCATGCACAGTGCCAGTAGGGGGTGTGGTCTCAATAGCCATGCAGTAAGCAGTGTGCTATGTGCATGTGATTGAGGAATGGCATGGATATTCAAGTGTATTTGAATGGCATCTGTTTGTTTTAGTCAAGATTATGCTAAAATATACTTTCCTCAACTATATTTAAGTTACCTATGAAGAGCCAACCCTCAACTTTGAAAATTCCCAGTTTATTCCCATAAATTCCTGTTAATTCCCTTAAATTCCCATTAATTCCTATGGAAAGTTTCCATCTTTGAAAATTCCCAGAATTTTGCAACCCTAGTTGTGACTCGGAGTAGTTTGGGTTGCTTATGACGTTCATATGGGAGCGCAATGTGCGCCATTTTACCAGATTTGTAACCTAAATAATCTATAAACCTATGCCAACACAGGAGAATACATCAATATGTTTCTATATATACAAACTGTTCATTCATCACGACTTCAAAATACAAGTTTAAACCCTCATGAGTGTGCGTGTTTTGATGTCCACGTTATTGTTCAAGAAATTGTTCAGTGGCTGTAACATTTCTATCCTAAAGAAGTGACCAAATATTAAAGGGATGATCTTCCGTGGGTCTGCCATTAACGAAGTGGAAAGAGCAAACGTATGGAAATTTTGCCGGTTTCTCACAAATGTGTCGCTCAAATACACACAAGAGAAAGGCTAAACAACTGCTGCGTTTAGAACCTTAACGCAATTTAACATGCACCGCTTCACATGTAACGCATCGAGTCACATATTAATGTGCGTGCAAAGACCTCAAAATGGTGATTGAATGGTTAATGCAACAGATAGCCTACACTTAACTATTTGACTAAAACATAAAAACAACAAGCAACTCGCATTGCCGGCGTGTTCACACATTACAAAACCAAAGCCGACGAGCTTCTTGCAGCGTCCAGATCATAGGGTGCCCCACGTCCACATTCAGTTCTGGTGCATGGATTATGGTCAAAACAAACATCTTGCATGTATTTTTTTATGCTTGAACCAGCTATTATGGCACACCCTAACTGTGCAAAGGACGCCAGTCTGTCTGTAGTCCATATTAAAAAGTAGCTGCAAAACTACAGGTTCACAATACAACTACGATTAGAGGAAGTGGCTAACCTGAAATCTAGCACATTATATTTAGAAAAATGGTGGCGCCCGCTCTTGCGTGGAAAATAAGGTTCATAAATAGTGCGATACATTTATTTAATATTTGAAAAATGGGGGAGGGGCTCGCTACAAGTACCATTTCCATTGTAATGCGATGTCCAATTTCACAACGCTTTTCACATGATGAATTTTTAGCTTTTGAATGATTCCTAAATTATGAGGATTACTAAAATGTGTGATAGGGAAAAAGCCAAATGTCCTGCTAAGTGTTCAGCTATGTTTACATCCCCTGTGTAAAGAGTTCCCAGGGCTAAAAATAGACTTGCTACCTTCCATTGATACACTGATAAATGAGCTGATGGAGAAGGCTTGTATGGTGCTGGCTACTCGTAGCAAAGGGATTGCTGAGTACCTCTGGACATCTTATTGAATCAAATAGCCTTTGTCCCTGAAATGTTGTTTATGTTCTTTCCCCTGAGTACTACAAAAGCAAATTCCAGTTGTTTTTTATGACAGCAGGCATTGACCACTAGCTAGTTAGTGGACTGTAAGTTTCAGTATCTTTTGTACTGATGAATTTAAACTGCATGCAGCCATAGTTCGTTTTCTTTGATCAAATAATCTGAATGTGCATCAATCATTATGACATTTTTAATCTGCGGCCTAGAATTTAACAGACAGTGATAAAAACCTACATTTTTACAGCCAGTGCTGTAGCAGTATTTTAGGGTGATGGTCCACAGAGATGCTCAGTCACATCTCCTCTAAGCTGACATAAAAGTGTGTTATTTCCCCAGATAAAAAACTCTCTCACACAGACACACAGAGTTCGTCTCTAAAGGTCCACTGCTCTCAGCAAGCCTTTTTAGCAATTGTCACTTTGTCACTATCAGAGAAGAGTGGAGATCTCTGGGGTTCAAGCACACAAATCTGGTCTCCAAGTCGAGTGGCCCTCAAATCGCATGTCAAACAATGACATAAAAAGCAAGAACTGGAAGCAAAATTGAGTGAAATATAAAATGTAAGCATTGATTTTTCAGTTATGAGGTTCAGACAAGCAGTGTTTGCACACAATCAGACAGTGTGTTTGAGCAACTGGGTGACTTCCAGTCTTTATTAGTTCTTATCTTGTTTATCTTGTGTATGCTAGTTATTTGCTTTGCTTTGCTTGCCAGCTGATGCTGATTTATTCACTGCTGGAAAGAGCTGCTAGCACAACGCGTTCAGGCTGGAAAGAGTATCCGCACAGGTCCGGAGCCCTCAACATCGTGTAGTGAGGCGGTTGCCACGGGAACCGGCTAGTGCAAATTTGCCATCACTAAGATGATCCATGATAGTGATGACATCATTTCAACAGCTCGTTCCTTACTGTTTCATTGTATTAGAGAGTATGAAAGAGTGAGAGACAGTGAAAGACAGACAAACACATCTCAGAGTCAGACAAGCCTACTTCATAATACACAGATGCAGTATGTGTAATGACGCTGACTACACACCTCTCTTGGACAGTAGATGGCAGCAGAGTTTAATCTCTCATATAAAGTTACATTTTGATTTTTGACAGTACTACCACTTTTTAAACTAGTGTCTGTACCCCAAAATTAATTCAGGATGATGGTTGTTTTGACTTAAACTGATTTGACATCTGCTACATCAGCAGTGAGCACCAGTATATCCGAAAAAGTTCTCAGATTAAATGTATTTCTTCTTTAAACCAAACCTTTATTATAACATATTGACTGTTGACTGTGTGCATTCTAAAACAGTTAACCTTTAAAATGATGTAAATGGTAAAGTCTACACTACACTGTCTTTTTCTTCTCCTTGACCCAATATATATATATATATACAAATATATATATATTGCTATTAGAGAGAATTTTCTCACAAAAAAATTGGGATTATTGTTTGATTAAGAGTTTAGTTAGCTAGTTTTTTTTTTTTATGTCCAGAGTTGCTTACATGATGATTTAGCTTTTCCTGGCACACAGACTGCAGCGGAAGAGAGGGAAAGGTTAAGAATGAATAAACCGAGGTCTGCTGCTTCAGTTCATTTTGCCCTCGGATGACGTTGAGCAGCAGGAATGAAATTTTTGCCTCCCTGTCTCTTGTCCATCCTGCCACATTAGCTGGCCGCCTGCTCTGAGCTGCCCATTCCTGTTTGTCTTCCTGTTCGAGTCATTTCCCAGAAGGTCTTTCCAGAATGTCGGAAAAAATGAGTGCTAATTTACTTGTAATGCACTCAACGGCACATAACTCTCTTTATTCAGTTCTCTTTCATCACAAAATGTAAGCCTAAAAATAGTTCAGAATACAAATAGCAATTTTATATTTATTCTCAATTCAAATTAGTCCTTCACACTCACTCTGTAGATTACCACATAACTGTTGCAATTTGACATTTTAGACTTCCAAGAAAATTTTTTATTTGACATAATGTCCAGCAGCTGTCTTAACTTTTGATTTACACAGCGTTCCAATTGGAGGAAGCATAGGCTACAGCTCCCAAATAGGCACCCTCCAAAAATGACCTGCCTTCTCCTTTATGAGCAAGTATTTCAGCTGAAACAAATCATAAATCAACCTGACACAACAATAAATAATGTGTTGCGGTTCATACACCACTCATCAAATGCTAGCTGTATCAACAAGTCAATTAAGCAGCATGTTTGAATGAATATCTTCATTTTTGGATACAGACCTTGGTAAAATTCAACATGGTTATGGCTGCAGTAGCACTAGTCATTACTTCAGTCTATAACATGCTCAGAGAATCCTTGAAAATCTACAAATGCATTTCCATTTTCCATACAATTACTCATTTCCTGTTGGAAAAAATAATAATTTGGGGAAAGGGCAATGGAAAGTTTGGTGATATTTAAAAAATAATTTCACTGCTGAAGACATTTCAAGCTGTAATGGCTTCCAAAGTTATCTTTTGTGTCACGCCTATATTTAGTGAAATGACATGGGCTCCTTTTAACTGCATGTGCGTAAGTTTAACAGCAGCTCAGATGATTCAGATGCCGATGTGAGGCAGATTCTCTGGCCTGCTTTTATATCTGGACATGTGAATAAGTGCAGTGTGCTGTGTCCCCTAATCTAGTTCTCATGTGGGGTTAACCCCTAGCACATGGGGACAGACGCAGCATTAGTGAGAGCTTTTGTAAACATGCCAGTGACTATTCTCTCTCTCTAACACACACTCCCACGCACAAAGACATGCACACATCATAATCTCACACACATAGCTTATTTTACTCTTTGTTCTATGTGCATTCCTGTCAGGCAGACAAAGGGAGCCGTGGTATAATGTGGCTGAGAATATAAGAGGGAGACACACACAGGGAGATAAACCTTAAAGGGATAGTTCACCCAAAATGTTTTATTGTAACCTGTAAGGTGTGGAACACAAAGAGTTCATTTTTAAAATACCTTTACAAATCTTTTATACATACGTGAAAGTTCTAATACATCTACCAAACTCAAACATAAATGCCCGGTTTCACAGACCAGGCTTAAACCTATAATAGTCCCAGACTAAAATGCCTGCTTGAGCTGTCTTAACTCAAAATGACTTGCACAGACAACCCTTAAAAATAGTCATAGATTTAGCCTGTTCTGGATTAAACAAAGCTGATTGCAAGAGGAAGGATTACAGCTAGACTATATGACTAAATTTAAGATTAATTAATCCTTCAAAGAGACTGTTTGTAAGAAAGCATGGACTATTTGGAATATCTAAACGAAGAACAACATGCACGTCAGAGGCCAGCAAGACGAGTACTTGTATTGGGGTAATTCATTAAATTACTTTGATGACTGTTTCTATTTTATGAGCACCATTAGACCACGATCATGTGCTTATACCTAACCTAATTGAGTATTCTCATTTAGGCTTGCTCACCTTAGTACACAACTGGTACACAATCCCATGATTTCACAGACAAGGCTTAAAACTAGTCCAGACTAAAATGCTGTAGTGTACATGGTCACTATGAACTGCTGTTGTATGATAAAAACTCTCTTTTTCTGTTCCATATAGAAAACAAATGAAATAAAATGGTTTTGGAACACAAAGGTGAATCAATTATGACAGAATTAAAATTTTGGGAATTTTCAACTATGCCTTTAACTAAGATCAAACCAATGTATTTTCAGTCCAATTCACTTTTTTGAGTTTCTGTGGTTAGGGAAGAGTTAAATGGCTAGTATCCTACTGTTAGATCTGACAGCTGCACACAGTCCCCAAAGAGAGATTATTTTTGACAAACTGAATGGAACAACTGAAGGAAACCTGGCTGCCTGCCTCAGGCGTGTTGTGCTGTTTTCACACGCAGATAGCATCTTTCCAAGATAAAAAACCCATGACCAACATGAATCTCAGTAAACATCAACTGTGGCACAACTGAAGATGCATTTTCAGGTTATAACATGCCCTGATTTTTTATTTAATCTCCTTTTTTTCTACCATCTGTTTCATTCGTTTCATTTTTGGCTTCACGTGGAGGACATTAATGTTGAGCAATACTCATATTCCAGATGAGAATCTGAGGGGGGCTAATGCACCCATGTCTAGAGCCTCGTGTTTTTGTACAAAGGTATGAGCTCTCATAGCTTCTTGTGTCTTCTTAACTAATGCTGTCGATCTCATACTATGCATCTGTCTGCCAACCAGGTGGGATGTTGCTGGGGTGATGTTGTCATAGCAACAAAGAAAAAAAAGAAAGAAAAATAAGACAGACAGTGTAAAATTCCTTTCCATACTTTCGCATGCTTGAGAAATGGATCAGGTCAGCTGTACAGGGAAATGAAAGGAGGATTGAGATGTTAGTATGGAAACAGCTGTGAGTTGATATGAATGATTAACAATTATTTTATTTTTATTTTTTAAGAAATTGTTCTGGGTGTTATAGTTACAAGAATGAATTATATTATATGGAAAAGCCTTCTGAATTAATGAGATGTTCAGCTGTTCTGTGGACTTTTATAAGTCTGGTTAAGGTCACAAGCTATGTTAGAACAAGAAAGAGGGAGAAATAGAGTATAATGGCTTGTCTGATAGAGCGGAAAATGGCAGTAATGTCCTAACAAAAGAAAAATCAGATCAACTGGTATAAAAGCTTTCTTGTTAGGATATAAAATGAGGGCAGAAAGCACAACAGAGGGAAATAAAGAGTGAAAATGGTCCCATATGACATTTGACTGTGGCAAATGTGTTACTTGCCCAGCATGTTTTACAGTGTTTTTAAATTCGACTGAAGAGAATTATTAGATTGGAATCATTGTGTCAACTGAAAGGAATTTCATTACACTTCAAAATGAGGTCGTATGCAAACTCAGCTCTCAAAAGATGCTTATTTCCATTCCCATTATGCTATGCTACATTTGATATGATGAAAACAGCACTTCTCATGTGGATTTACAGTTGAAAAAAAAATCTGTACTACTATTTGGGTCGAACATATGGATGTGAGAACACATCTGCAGGATGGAAACAGCATAGGGAAGATGAACAGGAGCGCTTAAACGTTTCATTTCAAGTGTTTGCATATCCAGCAGAGGTGATTTGACATTCCAAATAACCTGATTTTGTCTGGCAAAGAGTTTGGCAAGACACAGCAAGTCCACTGTGCAGAGCAGATACATCTGACATGGGTAATGCTGCCAAACATTAAGTATTTTCAAACTCATAAAAGAACTCTTGTATGAGCATATTTCTGTGGTGTGTCTGGAGTTTTCCTTCACGCTTTCAAAAGGGGTAACTTTAGGCTCTGAGAACTAACTGGCTGGTTGGCTGGCAAACTAAAAACGCAAATGAGGGCAACAGCAAAGTCAGAAGACAGCTGAACTCAGCTGAACTCAAACTGAAGTATTCCTGCAGTCAACAGATAGCATGAAAATGAACATGATAGCTGTTCAAGGACTACAGTGAATATAGATCCAAGGCTGTCAAGTACTTTTCCATTTCCAAGATCTCAAAGTTGACAAACAAACAGTGGTACTGTCTATAATATAATTCATTATTCTATTAATGTAATATTGAAGTGATTTTCCAGTGGACAGATGGAACACTTTTATTTAAAAAAACATCATAGTACAAAAAGAATAAAGTTTTATCTTCACGGTGATAAACTTGTACACAAGTGCAACATTACCAGATTTAAAAATAATGCTCTGGAACCATAATCATCTACATTTAACACAGCAGTAATTATCCTAAAAAGCTGAGTGTTTTGGTTACTTCGATCAGGTTTTCTGACATGCCACTAGTTGGCGGGAATTGACTGAAGGGGTGGTCTGATTCAGAGGCTAAGGCTGCATTCGAAATCGCATCCTCAAGAGAGTATTTATTTCTTTAGAATAAGTAATTACTTCATGACCACTAAAAAGGTTTGTTCTTTATAGTATGAACGTGTGCAGTATGCATGTAATTTGGACATGCTACATTCGCCATGTTGCCCTTATCACGTGACCTACTAGCGTCAGTTGCGTCACGTCACCGCCATTCACAAATCCTCTCCCGTGGCCTCATGGGATAGTAAAGTGTCCATCATACGCACACTTCAGAATCGCGTCGCAAGAAGTAGGTCATCCGGGTACTTTTTGCCAACTCTTTTATGAGTACTGTGAATTTGGACCTACTTCTTTTGTCACATACTGCTTTTCGACTAATAGGGAAGAATGTGATTTTGGATGCAGCCATTGTGGTGGAAGTTAATCACTTACAGCGCCTTTAACTTGTGGAATGTCAGTTGTGTTAAAAAATAGCCCTGGACTCTGTGTAGAGCATTTATGGAAACTGATCTTGTCTTAAAAGGTGAATCACTTACAACACCACAAAGTGGTGGTTTCAGAAGTGCACTGAGTTTTGACTTACAGACCTTCAATTCAATTCAACCGTTCTTCATTGTCATACTAATCTGTCAAAAACAGTGACACTTACTGGAAACCAAAAGGTTGGTGGTTCATCTTGCGCACTGAAAACTGAAGCTCCATTTGTCAAGAGTTCATAGGTACTACTCTAATCCCATGGGCATTGATGTACGTGAGCAAGACTTTGGCTCTTCTCTCAATTACGTCAATGAGTTTTTCAATGCCTTGACGGCCTCCCTGACTGTCCCAGTACTGCTGGTCGAGAAACAGCGATTGCAGGAGCTTTTCCCTGAGACGCTGAGACCTCAACACTGACACAGATTGATCTGGTAGCCTGAAAGAGGAAAAATATTGAAAGAATATAGTAATGCACTCCAAAATTATTAAAACAAACTTAGAATTAAAAATGTGTAACATACAATATCATTAAATACTGTTTTTACAACCCACACAAATGTGATGCAGATAATGCGCAAGCGGTGATACTCATACACAGCAATGGCCGATCATTTATTCTGATTGATGTTATTGCACAAGTGAGCTTGCGTTCCCAGAGGTATCACATTAGCAGCATCGCCAGCAGAATCCCTTAGCTCAGACAGCACGTGTCAGATTGTTGGCGTATGTATTTGCTTACATCTTCAGTGGTGTTGTAGAGGTGTTGGCTTACTGAGGCCAAACTTGTGGCCTCACAGAAACAAATTCTTAGTTGCAGTCTTAGTTGCAGTAATTACAAATCACCTCATATGGTCCAGTATGAACAAGAAAAGAAGCACAAAACTATTTATTTAAATTAAAAAAACATTTGTCATCTGGATTTTAATGTCTATGCAAACCTGATAACCTGTGGAGATTTGTAATTCAAGGATTACAAGGATTCATTTCTTTGAGGTCATGAGTTTCTAAGTCCTTCACAACAACTTGCAAGACATTTTAATTGAAAGAGTACCAGTAGCTGCAAAGGTGGTTTGCATACAGGGGTTCAGGCTGCAGGATCGCCGGATGACTAAAGAAACGTTATCAAGATGGTAGAAAACTACATTTCTTGTCTATTACCACCCACTGCTACTTATACCAATGACGGAAATAAGCGCAGTTACAATAGCAAAGGATGTGGGACAGTGTTGCTATAGTGTAACGATATTGTATTGCAATAGGCAGCACTTCAAAGTTAATACCGAATCAAAACTAGTTAGCACATCATGTGTAATTGAAAGGGTTTAATGACAATATCTGGTTATGGTTACACTTAAAATAGATGTATGAGATGATAAAAACGTATGCCATTAATCGTACCCAGCATATACAGACCCTTTCCAAAAAATTTGAATATCAAAAAATTTGAATATTACATGAAATCACACCGTAATTACACAGTGATACCATGGTCATTGAACCAGGTTTTGGTTCTTTTGGCAGTGTGGGCAGGTGCAAATCCTGCTGGAAAATGAAGGAAGCATGAAGTGCTCTGAAAATGTCCTGGTAGACGGCTGCGTTGAGTGGACAGCACAGTGGACCAACACCAGCCGATGACATGGCTCCCCAAACCAACACAGACTGTGGAAACTTCACACTGGACTTCAAGCATCTTGGATTGTGTGCCTCTCCATTCTTCCTCCATACTCTGGGACCTTGGTTTCCAAATGAGATGCAAAATTTGCTCTCATCAGAAAAGAGGACTTTGGTCCACTGTGCTTTATTAAATCCAGAGTCAACGCAGCCGTCTACCAGGACATTTTCAGAGCACTTCATGCTTCCTTCATTTTCCAGCAGGATTTGCACCTGCCCACACTGCCAAAAGAACCAAAACCTGGTTCAATGACCATGGTATTACTGTGTAATTACTGTGTGATTTCATGTAATATTCTAATTTTTTTTAAATCCTGTTTTCGTGGGTTTTATGAGCTGGAAGCCCAAATTATGTACAAATAAACAACTAAATACTTGAAATCGTTTAAGTTGTGGGCCCTGAATCTATAATCTATGGAAGTTTAACGTTTTGAATGGAATTATGGAAATAAATAAACTTTTCCATGATATTCTAATTTTTTGGAAAGGGTCTGTATGTAGAATGTTACCTGAGGGATGGATAGAGCGATAGAGAGAAGAGAGACAGAGGCTTTAAAAAAGGGAAGAGAGACAAAGAAAAGAGGAGGCAAAGAAAGAGTGCCCCAAGAAATGGGCCCAGAGGAAAAGAAGAGAGAGCAAAGAAGCCTTAGCAAAAAGAAGAGACAGAGAATCAAAGAGAGAGAGCAACAGTTGCAATATTCTTTTATCCCTTCATTGACCATGTGACTGAAACCCAAATGTGAGACATTCAAACTGACCAATCAGAAGATTACAACTTCCCCCACCGAACTAAAGCTGTGACAATTAGAAGACACCCGATGTACATTCATTTTTGCCTACGGCCTTGAGCACTATCAACACCTCTTTGGGTTTAGGAATTCCAAATGGCCCTTGTGGTAAGAAAGAGGGGGTTGAAACAGTAAAGCAAATGTATTTGTTCATTTTTTATATATCTTTGATTATTTTCAATTCTACATGTGAAAAAATGATCTGTCTTTAAAAAACATTTACACACCATCTCTGCAAACTCTGGCTATTCTTTACAGTTATAACATCATTATGAGATTAAATTAAAGATCAAGTGGTCATGTATAAACTCTAACATGTGAAATGACCACCACCCATTGTAAGGTTTGTGCCAGAGCTGCCCTAATGCCCACAGTATTGGTGATTACCAAAATCATTTATGTTTCTGTAATGGTTAATCCATCAGTATGTGTAAGCTCTTTAGTCACAGTTGGCCAAGTCAAAGTCCGGATTTGAATCCTATTTAACAAAGTTTGGATTTAGTGGATTCAAAGACAGATTGCACAAAAGTTTCATCAAAAGCAAGTCTTTGGAAACAACTAAACTATTTGGAAGTCAGTAACAACAGAGACTGTGGAAAAGTACTGTACATAAAAACAATGGCAGCAAGGCCAAAGGACACCATATACAAAACATTAAGTTTTGGTTATTATGTGGGAATAAAGACTATTTAGGCTAGTTGTTTCAGTTTGTTAGTCAGTTTTAGTTTTAAACAAGTTTTCCAAATTCCAAATCTATTTGTGTTTCCTCTTTATTATGACAGGTGGTCTAATAAATGTGTTAAGCACTGTAGGTCTGGTAATTTTACTCACTCTTTGATTCCCTCTAGTAGCCTGAAGTCCAGATTCTCCTCATCTCGATCAAAGTAGCCCTTGTTGTTAAAGAAAACCAGGTGGTGTGGGTCATGTCTACGGTGGACTATGTGTGTCAGCTCTATGCTGTCCTTATCTGTACATTCTTCATGGTGACCAAGCTCAACACAGGTGTCCTCTGGGCGGGGCTTAAATCCACAGCAGTTTTTATCTAGTCGTTCATAAATCTGAAAAGAAACACAATCTTTATTTGTGTTCACTATTCAGTTTAAATTAATTGGTCAGAAAACAACAGATATGTATGTATATATATATATATATATATATATATATATATATATATATATATATATATATGTATATATATGTATGTATGTATATATATATATATATATATATATATACAGTGAGGAAAATAAGTATTTGAACACCCTGCTATTTTGCAAGTTCTCCCACTTGGAAATCATGGAGGGGTCTGAAATTGCCATCGTAGGTGCATGTCCACTGTAAGAGACATAATCTAAAAAACAAAAATCCAGAAATCACAATATATGATTTTTTAACTATTTATTTGTATGATACAGCTGCAAATAAGTATTTGAACACCTGTCTATCAGCTAGAATTCTGACCCTCAAAGACCTGTTAGTCTGCCTTTAAAATGTCCACCTCCACTCCATTTATTATCCTAAGTTAGATGCACCTGTTTGAGGTCGTTAGCTGCATAAAGACACCTGTCCACCCCATACAATCAGTAAGAATCCAACTACTAACATGGCCAAGACCAAAGAGCTGTCCAAAGACACTAGAGACAAAATTGTACACCTCCACAAGGCTGGAAAGGGCTACGGGGAAATTGCCAAGCAGCTTGGTGAAAAAAGGTCCACTGTTGGAGCAATCATTAGAAAATGGAAGAAGTTAAACATGACTGTCAGTCTCCCTCGGACTGGGGCTCCATTCAAGATCTCACCTCGTGGGGTCTCAATGATCCTAAGAGAGGTGAGAAATCAGCCCAGAACTACACGGGAGGAGCTGGTCAATGACCTGAAAAGAGCTGGGACCACCGTTTCCAAGGTTACTGTTGGTAATACACTAAGACGTCATGGTTTGAAATCATGCATGGCACGGAAGGTTCCCCTGCTTAAACCAGCACATGTCAAGGCCCGTCTTAAGTTTGCCAATGACCATTTGGATGATCCAGAGGAGTCATGGGAGAAAGTCATGTGGTCAGATGAGACCAAAATAGAACTTTTTGGTCATAATTCCACTAAACGTTTTTTGGAGGAAGAAGAATGATGAGTACCATCCCAAGAACACCATCCCTACTGTGAAGCATGGGGGTGGTAGCATCATGCTTTGGGGGTGTTTTACTGCACATGGGACAGGGCGACTGCACTGTATTAAGGAGAGGATGACCGGGGCCATGTATTGCGAGATTTTGGGGAACAACCTCCTTCCCTCAGTTAGAGCATTGAAGATGGGTCGAGGCTGGGTCTTCCAACATGACAATGACCCGAAGCACACAGCCAGGATAACCAAGGAGTGGCTCTGTAAGAAGCATATCAAGGTTCTGGCGTGGTCTAGCCAGTCTCCAGACCTAAACCCAATAGAGAATCTTTGGAGGGAGCTCAAACTCCGTGTTTCTCAGCGACAGCCCAGAAACCTGACTGATCTAGAGAAGATCTGTGTGGAGGAGTGGGCCAAAATCCCTCCTGCAGTGTGTGTAAACCTGGTGAATAACTACAGGAAACGTTTGACCTCTGTAATTGCAAACAAAGGCTACTGTACCAAATATTAACATTGATTTTCTCAGGTGTTCAAATACTTATTTGCAGCTGTATCATACAAATAAATAGTTAAAAAATCATACATTGTGATTTCTGGATTTTTTTTTTTAGATTATGTCTCTCACAGTGGACATGCACCTACGATGACAATTTCAGACCCCTCCATGATTTCTAAGTGGGAGAACTTGCAAAATAGCAGGGTGTTCAAATACTTATTTTCCTCACTGTATATGTTAATGTGCATCCAAGTTTGTTTATCTACAAGTTTAATGTTGCAACACAGATGAAAGTGGAGTAGAGTACCTGTAGAAGGAAATCAAAGACTACTAGCTTGCTCCATTCATGATGGTGGATGCTGGTGCACCTCCACTCTGGTTTAGGTATGATGCCCCGATGCCAGCACTTGTATTTGAGAGAGGTTTGATATGAACCCCAGCTCAGTCTCTCAGAGGGTTGATCTACTGCTGGGCTTAAAGAAGGATCCCACAAAACCACTGGACAAGGCTGACCATCTGAAACAAGATTAAATATATGTAGGCTATACATTCATTAGATCAGTATCAGTCATATTTGATTTCTCATTAGCTTGATAGACCGCTTTGATGACACTGAACTGCTCCGAATGCAGTGGCCCCAGAAAGTACTATAGCTTAAGTCTATTTAATCTATGTAAAATGCACGCAATTTTAATTGAAAATGACAATCAGATTATGCTTTTCTCAGAACTGACTTTTCTTATCTATTTTGCAATTAGTTTAAATCAAAATGTGCCTTTAAAAAAAAAAGAAAAAAAAAGGGACTTGGTTTGATATTTTGTTATCTAATGCAGTTACATTTACACATCTTTTTTTATTGTGACTTAAAAATATATATTTTAAAGAATGTTAGTAACCATACAGTTGGCCGTAGCCATTGAGTTCTAACATTTTCCCTACTAAGTCAATGGGTGCCATCGGTTTCCAACATATCTGGTGGCTAAAATATAACTTGAGGGTAAGTAATGACAAAATTAAAAAATTTGCGTGAACTATCCCTTTAAGTGTCCAAAACCTTATATGGGTCACTATTCTTTACCAATTTAATCCAAAATTAAAACCCCTTCCCCATCACCCCCAATTTTGGCAAGTGCTGCATACATGAAATGCCCAAAATAAAAAGGTTACTGCTCATAAGTAATTCTGAATAGAAACATAACACACATACATTTAGAAAGCCAACACTTGAGAGTTTATAGTTCAAGACTCAAAATTAACCAGACTGTTATTAATATTGAGATATATAAGCTCAAACATATTTTGAACTAAAATAATCTGGGATCACCAGTGATCCCTGACTGGTAAGGGGTTGTAAAATGCAGTATTTGCTAAAAAAAAAAAAGAAAAAAAAAAAGATTCCAATAGAATAGAATAAAACATCAAATTAAGTAAAATACATATGCCTATACAAAATATTTAGGCCTAATTATGAAAAACAGAAACAAATACACTACCTCCAAGAGAGTGGAATCTTCTGCTGACAGCTGGCAAAGTTCTGTTCAGTCCCAAGATCCTATCCAGATGAAAGGCGAACACTTCACTCATGTCCAAGGGTTTCCTGACAATACCGCAACATTTGCGACACGCATCAGCATCGTCCGTGTGATTTGTCGCACTTTTAAATAAAATTAAAGAAGAAAAGCCCGGAGGTGCAACTTCGTCAATTTGCGTAATTTTACTATCAGCTAGAAAGCGCATGGCCGTGATATCGTCAATGCTGAACCATGGAGGAGCTCTTTCACTGTATATCCTGATGGATGAATAATCACCGTTACTGCCATCAAGCTCAGAATATCCCAGTTGTTTGTCAACGGTGTTTGTATCGTGGCTCGCGTCCTTCGCTTTGCCCTGTGTGCCACTCTGCGCTCTCACTTTAACTTTCTTTCTCCGGAGTTTGGGGCGCACTGTGCCCCTGATGATGGCCGGTTTGTGCCGCTTAGATTTGAGAGTTATATACACCACATTAGACCTGGTCGGGCTCAGGGATTCATTCACTTCCCCTTCAGTGGGGTCCTGGTAGGTTTTTCGAGGTTTTTGAGAATAAACGCTATTTCTAATCCACGGATCAGGACGTTTGTCTTGGCGAGTAGACGTGTGATTAACGTGAACGGTGAAAAACAAATAAACAAAACAAACAACAGCTATAATCAAATACTTCCTAATGGCGGAATATCTCCCACAACAGTTGCAGACTTTCAAAAACGATACGGACAAACAAATCATAGTGTCCCCGACCTTTCCAGGACGAGTCGTATGCGTATCCATTGGCACGAGTGTCTGCGCATGATTAGGCTAAGTCAAATTTCTTTTGTCCACATTGGAATTGCGTTCTTTTCGTTTACATATTGATGACACACAGGAGTTCCAGATGATCCCCTCAGCGCAGCTCCAGCATGAATGAAGACAACTGTCCCGATACCGGATCAGCTGATATAACAGTCCCAAATTGACAAGAATGCAGCAATTGTCCTTACGCCCTTTTCACTGAAAACGCGAGAGGCTAGAATGCGGTCATTAGAAACTAAAACAGTAAAAAAAAAATTAAAAAAAAAAAAAAATCTCCTCGTTGATGCGTATTTTCCCAGTACATGGCCTATCTAAATATTAAAGCCGTACCTGCATAATAATAATAATATATATACATATTTTTTTTTTCCCCAACAGCATATAAATTACAAAAATAGGAAAGCTCATTAACAATTGTCTTTTAGGAAGATGTTAAAATTGAATTACAATAGATTCAATAGCTAGAAAAAGCTTCCTGTGCACACCTAAACAATGTTGTTTTGACATGTTTTGTACTTGTAATTTGCTGGAGTGAATATGAAGCAATAACATCTATTAATGATGGGCTTCGGTAAAGAGGACAGGAAACAGGTACAACAAAAGTACAAGTTATGTTGTCCTTTAGGTATGGAATGCATTATGTATTTTAGACTAGACATACTATTCTAATCTAGAAATATTACACACACACACAGTTTTCATATTGTACATCCCACAGACATAAATTATTTTTATACTGTACAAACTGTATATTCTACTCCCTAAACCTACCCATCACAGAAAACAAATTTTTGGATTTTCAAAAAACAATCACTGTTGCGAATTTGGCCCTTTTCTTTAATTTTATTTCTTTCTTTATTTTTTTCCCTTATATACTGTGTACTACATATCCCACAATCCCAAGTAAATTACACTACTAAATTGAGTACACTACATTACCCATACACCCCCTGGTTAAGGTCTATAAGTAGGCCTCACTTCCTTCCTTTGTTCTTTTGCATTGGTGAGGTGTGGGTGTTTGAATGGAGACCCAACCATGTCCTCTGAGTCCTTTCCTTAAGATGCGTTAAGTAAGTTTGTTTTTGCCAATTGTATTGTTTGAATTTATTTATTTCAATTGTTTGGTTTGAGTATATATATGTTATGTTTGATGAATTATATGAGTTTGATTTCCTTTATTGTATCGTTTGTAGTGACTTAAAACCATCTTGTACATCCAATCCATCCTGTCCATCTGTTGGCATCTGTCTATAACGTGTGAATCTGCAATCCATGATCTTTATGCCATGTGAATTACCCAAGACTTAATCATCTAGAACTGAGAATAAAAGAGAGCAAAGGACTGGTATTTGTCCCGTGTTTTGATTAGACACGCCATCAAGTTTCTACAACTCTGACGAACTTTGGATATATTTACCATCTGATATCCAACAAATGGTCCTTCGAGCCGGAGGTAGAAATTTGGTGGAATGGATTACCATGCAAGACCTGCAATCCGGCGCAGCCTAAGAAGGAGAAGACCTCCTGCCCGTTTTGCTGACTGTATGGTGAGAGAACGTGCTCCTTCTCCCCCTCCCTCACCAACACTATTTGTAAGTGATCATCACCAAACCCAGTATGGAAATCCATCTTCTCTAAGATCTGCACCATGCTCATCTGCTCATCGTGAACAGTCTCAACATGATTTACTCGATATGGATATTAAACAAGAAATACTTGGACTTAAGGGTATGCTTGGTGAGATGATGTCTAGAATGTCACAGTTAGTTGTTTCTTCTAAACATTCTGAATTTTCTGAGTCTTTTGATGATGCTTCTGATGATGATGAAAATGCCTTTGCTAATGCATCTATTGTTCAAGAATTGTGTGCATGTATTAAGAAAGCTGAACAGAAATCAACCTGTGAGAAATGTAATTCCTCAACTGTTCCTTCATCGCTTCCATTGAGTAGGCCTAGTTCTTTGCCTCTTCCTCCTTCTTCACTGTTACGTAGTCCACCCCAACATATGCACACACATGATATAACATCGCAACCACAATCAAGTAGTACGTTACAACCTTCTTTTATTCCATTGGTTCCTGAGCCTTCTAATAGTCATTCCCCTCAAGTGCAAACACCACCAGTGTTGGTACAACCACCTGGTACACCACAGCCTGGATTACCATGTAGTCCTTTTCCCCCTTACATGGCTCATACTCAGTTATCCTCGCAAGTAACATCAGCACAATTACCACCAGCACAATTACCACCTCAGCCTCAGTATGCTGTTTCCCAGTATTCATGGCCATTAGGACCAGCTTCTAGCTTGGCGATTCCTTATGTATCCTCAGCTAATGTAGGTCCTCATATTCAATCACAGTCTGTAGGTCAGATAGGGAATTCTGTTGTACAACATCCTGCCCCGTACATTCAACCAATTGTTCCCACTACTCAAACAACTGCAATTCCATTTCCTCATCCTTATCCATATCCCCAGCCATATTATGCTTCATATTCTGTTCCTTCCTATCCTACTTCTCGTGTTCAGGGACCTTCCTTTCCTTTTTTGGTGAATGACGACCCCCAAGAATTTGCAATGTTGCAGTTAGCCTTGACAAATTTGTTGTCACCCCATGAGCCAGAACATTACAAATTCCATATCTTGCTGGATCATTTAAAATTTTCTCCAGCTCGTGATCTAGCTCTAGCTTATGCTAATGATCCTAGGCCTTACAGTATGGCTCTTTTGGCACTACAGCAGAAATATGGGCAACCTCATCAACTAGTTTTGAGAGAAATTAAAGCCATTCTAGCTCTCCCCAGGGTGAGACCAGGTGACAGCAGAGCATTTAGTAGCTTCGCACTAAAGGTTCGAGCTTTGGTTGGCATGCTCCAATCTTTGGACCAAGACCAAGTTAAATCCGAATTATCCTGCGCTTCTCATGTACAGCAACTACTCAGTAAACTGCCCACAGAGCATGTGACCAACTTTGCCCGTTATGTCCGTACGATCCTAAAGGGTCAAAGCTACAACCTGATTAACTTTTCCGCCTGGCTCCAAGAAGAGGCTGAGTGCCAAGCAATGGCTGACCAGGTTAGTGACTTTCCAAAACCACTCTTGAGTAAACCTCAATCAAAGTCCTACGTTAACACTCGAACAGTCTTGTACGGAGTCAACGGTAATTCTGATGTGCCAAGATCCGCAAATAAGAAACCCCAGAATTTGAGAGATGGAGAATTGAGTTCCAAGTATTCATGTGCATATTGTTCCAGTAGAGATCATTTCATTGGCCTGTGCCCCTCTTTTAGATCTCTAGAAGATGCCAGGAAGGATGTATGGATTAGAGAGAACAAAAGATGCTGGAGATGTGGGCTTAACCATCTAGCTGTCAACTGTGACTTGAAAAAACCCTGTCCACAGTGCAAAGGCAGACATCTTGGTATCCTTCATGGAGTTAATTGTCGTGATCAGGATAACGGTACATTCTATCTTAGTCGCCTTGGAGGTTCTGGCAAGGTACTGCTTAAAGTTGTTGAAGTACTTCTCCATTATAAAGGCAGATCCTTGCAAACCTATGCCATCCTGGATGATGGATCAGAACGTACCATGTTGCTACCTCAAGCATCTGATTATTTGGGCCTCAACGGAGTAACTGAGTCCCTAATTGTTAGAACTGTACGTCAAGATACTCTTGCACTTGAAGGCTTTTCTGTAACCTTTGAAATATCCTCCATGGCCAATCCAGAAAAGAAGTATTCCATTTCCAATGCCTTTTCTGCTGCCAGATTGGGACTGGCAGAACAGACTTATCCTGTTGAGATCTTGCAGAGACGTTTCAGACATCTTCGAGACTTACCCCTTCCAGCCTTTGCTAATGTCCAACCACTTATTCTTATTGGTGCAGACTACCCACACCTGATAAATCCAATTGATCAGGTGTATTTCGGGCCTCCTAAATCCCCAGCTGCAATTCAGACCAGGTTAGGCTGGGTACTTCAAGGCCCAATACTGATTCCTAACACTGATGAGATGCAGTGTCTTTTTACCATCGCCAATCCACTAGAAGAACTTCGCCATGATGTAGAGAAATTATGGAAAGTAGACATCCTTCCTTTCAGAAATGAGAAAGTCATTACCAGGTCCAAGCAGGACCAAGAAGCTATGGACTTGTTGGCCTCCAAGTCTAAAAGAGTTGATGTGGATGGTGTGCAAAGATATGCCACTCCATTATTGCGTGCTGCCTCCGCCATGAGGTTACGAGCCTCACCAAATGCAGTTATGTCTTCCCTCAGATGTATCAAGCGACGCCTCCAAAGAGATCCTAAAACTGCTGCTGTGTATGACCAAGAAATTGCTAAGTTGGAGGAGTCCGGTTATGTTTCCAAAGTGGAACTTTCTCATGACTCATCCAATGAATCATGGTATATTCCTCATCATATTGTGGAGCATAATGGAAAAAAAAGAATGGTCTTCAATTGCTCCTATCAATATAAAGGTGTGTCACTTAACAGTCAACTTCTTCCTGGTCCACAACTGGGCCCTTCCTTACTTGGTGTCTTACTCCGGTTTCGTCAGTGCCCAGTGGCAATTAGTGGGGACATAAAATCCATGTTCCATCAAGTAAGGTTACTCCCAGAAGACCGTTCTCTTGTACGCTTCCTGTGGCGCAATATGCAGAGGTCAAATCCACCTGACATCTACGAATGGCAAGTTTTGCCCTTTGGCACAGTATGTAGTCCATGTTGCGCAATATATGCTCTACAAAGGCATGTCCATGATCACCAAGAAGGATATGAAGATATCGTGAATTCTGTACTTCAGTCATTCTATGTTGACAACTGTTTAGAGAGTTTTCCAAATGTGCAAACTGCTAAGAACTTCCTAGACAGAATGCGTTCTTTATTGATGAGTGGAGGATTTGAAATCAGACAGTGGGCAAGTAACCAGCCTGATGTTGTCAGACATCTTCCTCCTGAAGCCAGGTCTGAGAGTGCTGAACTGTGGATCAATCAAGATCGTTTGGATCCTAAAGAAGGAGCTCTGGGTCTGAGTTGGCACTGTCCCTCTGATTCATTAGGGTATCGATCCCGAACTGTGGAGTATAAAACCACAACCCTGCGCAATATATATAAAGTCCTCGCCAGTCAGTATGATCCCTTAGGTTACATAACCCCCTTTACAACTCGAGCTAAAGTCATCATACAACAATGCTGGATGAAGTCCCGGGGCTGGGATGATCCCCTTATGCCAGATCCTATTCAACAGGCCTGGAAGGCTTGGGAAACTGAGCTCCCTGACCTGTCATTGATACAGCTTCCTCGTTGTTATTTAACTTTACCTTCCAACCAAATTACATCCAGAGAGTTGCATATTTTTTGCGACGCTTCAGAGAGCGCATATGGGTCAGTAGCCTATTTGCGAATGGAAACTGACAAGGGTGTGGTACATACTTCCTTCATCATGGCAAGATCTCGAGTTGCACCTAAAAGGCAAATATCCATCCCTCGTCTTGAACTTTGCGCTGCTCTAACAGGTGCACAGCTTTGTAAACTCCTGCAGAATGAATTGACTCATCCTTTGACAAATATTGTCCTATGGTCCGATTCGACAACTGTCTTGTCTTGGCTGCACTCCCTCTCCTGTCGTTACAAAGTTTTTGTAGCTAACAGAGTCACCGAAATCTTGGAACTCACTGATCCCTCTTCTTGGAGGTATATTCCTTCTGCACAGAATCCAGCAGATGACATTACAAGAGGTAAAACTGTTGTTGAGCTAGCCAAACCTGATCATAGATGGCGACAAGGTCCAATGTTTCTGAAATTTCCTCCAAATGAATGGCCCAAAAATCTAGTATCCAGATCTGCTAGTCCTGATCCTGAGCTCCGCAAACCACTCTTTTGTGGCTTAACACAATTGGATGATTTTGTACTCCCAGATCCTTCCTGTTTCAAATCATGGTCAGAGCTACAGTTTGCAACAAATGAGTTACTGCGACGACATAGGGAGGACCCCTGTGATGCCTCTTCAGTTCAAAACCTTCTTTTGAGACAAGCCCAGCAACAAAGCTTTCCCTCTGAGTACCAGTGTTTGAAGGAAGGAAAGCCCATTGAACCTCAGAGTTGTCTCCTTACACTTTCTCCTGAATTCAATGAAGAAACAGGACTTATTGTAGTGGGTGGTAAGCTCAGACGTGTAGAGGATATGGAACCTGGAATGGTTCACCCAATCGTCCTCGACCCCAAACATCCATTATCCCATTTAATTATCAAGGACTGCGACGAGAAACTTTTCCACCCTGGTCCAGAGAGAGTTTTCTCAGAACTTCGGCGCAATTATTGGATAATAAGAGGGAGACAAGCCGTAAAAAAACATCAGTGGTCTTGTTTACAATGTAGGAAGTGGAGAGCTAAACCATCTATTCCTCAAATGTCTGATCTTCCACTCTCCAAGCTCCGGTTGTTTAAACCTCCCTTTTGGTCCACAGGAATGGACTGTTTTGGTCCCTTCCATGTCAATATTGGCCGTAGAACGGAGAAGAGATGGGGCATTCTGTTTAAGTGCCAGACCACTCGATGTCTGCATCTTGATTTGTTGAGCAGTTTAGATGTGGACAGCTTTCTAATGGCCCTACGCCGCTTTATATCCAGGAGAGGTAAGCCATATGAGATTCTTTGTGATCAAGGAAGTAATTTCCGTGGAGCTGCAAGAGAATTAAAAGAAGCTTTCCAGAACCTTACCACTGAGTTACAAGTCAAGTTGGAAAATCAGCAGATTAGATTCAAGTTTAATCCACCACAAGCCCCTCATTTTGGGGGGTCATGGGAAAGAGAGGTCCGTTCAGCTAAAACAGCTTTGCGGGTGGTACTTGGCAGTCAAACCGTATCAGAGGAAGTCCTACGGACCGTTTTGACAGAAGTTGAAGGAGTGTTAAACTCGAAGCCACTTGGTTACGCCTCTTCAAACATTTCAGACCTCGACCCCATCACTCCAAATCTCCTCCTCATGGGGCGGCGAGATTCTTCTCTACCTCAGGTGATTTATGCCAACACTAAGCTCCTTGGCCGCAGATCTTGGCGCCACAGCCAGGTCCTTGTTGACCAGTTTTGGACTTCCTTTATCCGAAATTATTTACCAAGTCAGCAGCTTCGTCAAAAATGGAATCGAGAACAGCCTAATCTAAATGACTCTGCTGTCGTGTTAGTAGTTGATTCTCAACTTCCAAGAGCATCATGGCCCATTGGCAGGGTAGTACGTCTTCTACCTAGTCAGGATGGGCGTGTCAGAGTAGCTGAGATTGTTATTAATGGAAAAACGTATGTACGTCCAGTTGCTAAGTTGATTCCATTACCTGAAATAGATGAGTAATAGCAAATACATCACTGTATTTGGGGGCGGCTGTTGCGAATTTGGCCCTTTTCTTTAATTTTATTTCTTTCTTTATTTTTTTCCCTTATATACTGTGTACTACATATCCCACAATCCCAAGTAAATTACACTACTAAATTGAGTACACTACATTACCCATACACCCCCTGGTTAAGGTCTATAAGTAGGCCTCACTTCCTTCCTTTGTTCTTTTGCATTGGTGAGGTGTGGGTGTTTGAATGGAGACCCAACCATGTCCTCTGAGTCCTTTCCTTAAGATGCGTTAAGTAAGTTTGTTTTTGCCAATTGTATTGTTTGAATTTATTTATTTCAATTGTTTGGTTTGAGTATATATATGTTATGTTTGATGAATTATATGAGTTTGATTTCCTTTATTGTATCGTTTGTAGTGACTTAAAACCATCTTGTACATCCAATCCATCCTGTCCATCTGTTGGCATCTGTCTATAACGTGTGAATCTGCAATCCATGATCTTTATGCCATGTGAATTACCCAAGACTTAATCATCTAGAACTGAGAATAAAAG
Organism: Rutilus rutilus; assembly: GCF_951802725.1. Taxonomy (NCBI): domain Eukaryota; kingdom Metazoa; phylum Chordata; class Actinopteri; order Cypriniformes; family Leuciscidae; genus Rutilus; species Rutilus rutilus. The sequence goes on along the minus strand of NC_140219.1, from coordinate 16,737,437 downwards.
AGAGCAAAGGACTGGTATTTGTCCCGTGTTTTGATTAGACACGCCATCAAGTTTCTACAACTCTGACGAACTTTGGATATATTTACCATCTGATATCCAACAATCACTTCATATGATTTATAAGCTGTTTTTCATGGGGACCCAAACATGTTCCCACAAGGACAGGGATTTCGGATATTGCCATCTTTGTGGGGATATTTTGTCCCCATAATGTAGTTTATACCTGAACCAAACACACCTTTATGAGTGTTTGTCCCATCTTTGTCAGTGTGTCTGCTGATAGTCTTATTGGAAAGATTGGTACATTACATAAAAAGCCAGATTTACAGCTCAAAAGGTGTGGGGTGATAATACGCAGATTCTGTTGAACACATAGCACAAGCACAAACACAAATGTACATAAGCCTAAGGGGCTACTGTTTAATTCAAATACAGTACATGTGAACTTACAGAAAACCTAGAATTAATTTGGGCTGCAATTAAAATGCAATAGAAATGGGCAAATAACATCAAGGGCTACTAAGCCACTGCAGATGCCTTGTTCAAGGCGATAAGCTGCAGTGACTGCAATTTTTGGCAGGAATATTGGTTTAAAACCTGATCCACCATTGCCACCTTGTGGTAACAACGTACATACTCAAGTCTTTGAATAGGCAGTTAACAGGGAGCCTGCCAGGACAACACAAGATGCCAAAGCAAACAATAGCAAGTTCCCAAGACCCTGAGAAAAGAAAATCGGTTTGTTAGGCTGGCCTAAATAGAAGTTTCTGCTTTATTTCCTTATTACTGGTAATGAATCAATATCAAATTAAAACGACTATGATCTAAACTGGCTCTTACACACACTCGTTAGTTTTGATATGGTGAGCAATTATAATTATGCATTTAGTGACTTGAATGTTATATCATATTATATATATTTTTTTAAAGTTAAAATAATTAATTTAGACTTTCAGCTGTTTGCAATGAACAAATCAAACAAAAGTAATTAAAATAGCTCAACAACAAATGTTTCAAGTGGTTTCCCCAAATTTAATAAATAAAAAAAAAAGCAACTTTTAATGACTTCTGCAATTTCAAAATTATTCAACCCCCTGAATAGAATCCCTCACAACAGCACAAATCTGCAAAACAGGTGTCGTCTCAAGCACACCTGATGCGACTAATCAAGGGCTTCAATAGTCGCAACAGGTGTGCTTGAGCTAGAACACATTAAATATCTGAACTGGCAAGGTTTGTTGAGTGTCACGTTTGACTGCAAGTTAGAAATATGGCTAAGTCAAAAGAATGGTCCAAAATGTTAAGAGAAGATATCATCGTCCTTCACAAACAAGGAACAGGATACAAAAAGATAGTGAAGGCACTAAATGTTCCTAAAGACACAGCTGGAAGCATAGTTTACAAGTTCAAAGTTAAAGGAACAGTGGTTACACTACCTGGACAGGGAAGAAAAAGGCAGCTATTAACAGCAGCAACCAGATTTCTGAGAAGGCATCCCTTGAGTGACTGCAAAAGACCTGCTAGTTGCTAGTCTTGGTGGCAACAGGCACTGAGGTTTCAGCTTGCACAGTAAGGCGCATACGAAGTGCATGCCAGAACTCCAAGACGAACACCACTTCTGGCCCAAAAGCACAAGAAAAGTTGGTATATAAATAAGCCACAGTTTTGGGATTCTGTTCTGTGGAGCTATGAAGCAAAACTGGAACTTTACAGCCCTATGGATCAGTGGTATTTATGGAGGAAGAAGAATGAGGCATATGCTGAAAAGAACACTCTGCCTACAGTTAAGCATGGTGGTATCTCGGTGATGGTCTGCGGCTGCTTTGCATCCTCTGGCACTGGAAACCTGCAATTTGGGGAAACCACTTGAAACATTTGTTGTGTTGAGCTACTTCAGTTACTTTGTTTGATTTGTTCATTGCAAACAGCTGAAAGTCTGTACATTTTGCCAATAAACCTGATTTGCAATGGTGGTTGAATAATTTTGATTGTCTCTGTCTCTACACACGTATAAAATTACATATATGTACTCACTAAATGCATAATTATAATCCTAATTGCTCACCATAATATCAAAACTAATTAAAGTGAATTTATCTTATGCAAGTGCTCTCTGCGGATTTAAATCATTTGAAAAACAAAGTGTCAGACTAGGTCACGTAAAAATGCCATCCAAAATACTGAATGAATACAAATAGCTTTATGTTACCTACTTTGACCTCTTTAAATACCACACTTCCCCACAGAGCAGCTACCAAACCATAACCCTGAAATCAAAGTAGAACACACTGTCATTACTTACGATTTTCAATGCAAGGTGAATGAGAACATGAAAGATTTTATTTTGTGCCATACTTACAGCATTAATTATAGGGAATGTGACCACTGCACTAAGGTAGTAATTTCCTATAAGCCATGCATATGTGGCTAATCCCCACATCAAGCCACTCAGAAAACCTGCATGGAAGGTTTTACAGTTAAGAAACACGGGAACTCAATATTCAGTAGAAAGCGGAGGAATATTTTCAGGGATATCGTGTCCAGTAGCTGATAGTAAACTTTACCTGTAACAATACAGTTGCTTTGCAATACTCCACAAATATGGTGGAGCTGCAAAGCAACACAGTCCTTTCATCCAAGTTGAAATAAAGATGATGGAATGGAATGCACATTAATTACCAGGTATGATGGCTCTGGGATAGATCCGAGGCCTGTTCTTCATGAATGCGCAGTAAGTAAGAAAATACACTGTGCTCATGAGGAAAATTCCACTGTAATGGGCAAAGCAGTAGTCAATTTCTGTAATGGACAGAAAAACATGTTAGAATAGCCTATAAAATGCTTTTTAACATCTTAAGCTGTAAAAATTGCATACCATTGATACTGAAACTACTTGGTCATCCCATACATGCATACATACATACCATTCTCACTGGATCCAGTGAACATACTTGAATTGGTTTTGGCATGAACTTTAATATAGAAAACGGGCACAAAAGAAGAGCCATAAAGGACACCTGAAAATATGGCCAAGATGCAGCCCCTGTAACAAGAGTATATTATTATAGAAAATAAATATTCCACATTTAATATTTATATTCCAGAGATTTTACAATATTATAGTATAAAGATGAAAATGCCATAAATATAAATTCACAAACTTTTTACACATTCACAGTACATAATAAAGAACCAGAAATGTACTGGAACTAGGAAGGCCTACAGATACTCACCACACTCTTTTGCTCTTTGGTGAAATCGTGTCCACCCATGAATCACTGAGGTTTGTGATGTCTTGATTCAACCTCTAAAGACAGACTACAGACTGAATACATGCGCCCAAAATGTAGGCAAAGATGTGTGTATCCAAAACAAAATACACCAAACAATATTCTACATAACATCCAAAAAGCTCTTAATGTGGAAAAGCCCTCTAACTTACCCTATCATCAATCAACAAAGGCATGGATTCAGGAGATGTACGTTTCTGAACATCACTTTTCACAAAGAAGAATATGATGGCACTGAAACAAAGACAAGATTGTGTTATGAGAAAAAAATAAAACCTAATCCAGAGACTTCTCTCTCACAATAAATAAAACGCAAGGATGTTTTTATTCCATATCCCATAAAATCAGATGGAACTGTAGATCCAATACAACGTGGCTTCAGGTCTTAGGAGGTTGTTTATCCTGCCTTACACAATATATTGCATTTTCTATTTCAGAGAAACTTTTGAGCGAGTAAGACAGCAGCACTTTCATCTCAAAAGGATCTTTGTGAGGTGTAACTACTAAGTTAACAATAATGGGGGGGAATAAAAAAAATATTGTCTGTCCATACTAAAGAAGTGTGCCTGAAGCATGTCCTTTCCATTAGGATTTCTGAGGACTAAAAGCACCTTCTTAGTTGAATGAACAATATTACTTTGTAAAATTTCAGCCTTCATTAATAGCCAAAGAAACATCTTGATGTGTGCATTTGGAGGTGGACAATTATTATGTTCCCTGCTAAGAGGGAAAATTTAAATAAAAACACATAAATACCTCTCCCATTACCTCTCCCATTACCTTAGCAGACAAAGGCCAGCTCCACAGTAATTGAGTATTGGTTTGGGCACTTCCTCTGGATGCAGCCCAAACCAGCCAAACCTTGAAAGGAATGACTTAAGAGGTAAGATTACCTCAGCCTTCAATTAAAAACATGGATAACACTTTATAATTAGGTCCTACTAGTTAACATTAATTTATGCATTAAACTACTATCATTAGCTAACAATGAGCAATACGTGTGTTACAGTTCATCTTTCTTAATGTTAGTTAATACCTGTTCACTGTTAGTTTGTGTTAGCTCAGGTCCATTAAATGATAACAGATTTTAAATTTGAATCATGTATTAGTAAATGGTGACATTTACATTAAGATTAACAAATGCTTTACGATCAGCTTGGCTCACGATGCTTTTGGAAAACGCAGCCTGGACCAGCATATAAATCAGTGTCCCAAAGTTTAACATCAGGAAGTTCAATACATCCCTATAACCCCCTTCTGTCAAACATCAAGCCAGCTCACCTTGAGCTTGCCCATCCAATTAACAATCCACTGGATCCCCAAAGCAAAATTCCAAGACCAAGGCCAATAAACTTCACAACTGGGACAGCGGTTATATTTCCTAAGAGGTAAATCTGTTATAAATGACATCTGTATGTATATTAAACATGTTTATTCGCTCACACATACACTTTACCAGTGGCCCAAAGTGCTCCTCCAAGCATAGCTGCAGGATGAGCTCTGGAGGGGTGAAACACTGTGTCAGCAACCAGTCCAACACACCAAATAGCTGAACTGCAAATCCACTGGAAAAACATTCCTGTAAAGACAGCAGATTTTGAGGCAAGGTTGGTCAAATGTTAGTGTGGCGTGTAAAAGTACAGTTAAACTCCTCACCATCGCCGGTATCTATCGTTTTAACAGGAACAAAGTAACTTCCATACAACAGCACTGCAAAAGTACAGGCCACAAAGCCATAGGTGGTGTCTGTACTGTTGGCTTCATTAGAGGAGCGAGGGGGCTCTAGGTATAAAACAAAACTAAAGGTTGACAACACACTTGTGGCATTTATGCAAAAAATAATAATAATAGACTATTCAAAAAATATTGTTTGACTTTCCAAGCACAGCAGTTTCCAAACCCACACTCCCAGAGGTGATAAAGAGGCATGTTTTCAGTCAAAGACATAGACCAATTAAAAATTTGTATTTTTTAAATATGTAATATTTAATCTACCTTCAGCTGACAATGTGCTGCAGCATCTAACAACAAAAAGCACAATTACAGCTAGTAAAGCCATAAATCTCTTTTTCCCCTCACTCTACGTAAGCACTGCATTTGTTGTTGTGGTAGTTGAGTCAAGTGGTTTGTTGTAGCCTTAACCAGGTGTTATTAATTGGCCCCACTGTCCCGCCCTACTAACATATTAGGGAGTTGTGGGGAGGTACTTACCATTTAGGCTACCCTTTTTCATATATAAAAAGAGAATGGCGACTAAGGTTCATTCTGCCAAACATTTTGTGTTCCAAACTTCCAAAGAAGAAAGAAAGTCATCCGGGTTTGGAACTGAGGGTGAATTTTTTTTTTGCTTTAAATGAACGTAGTTCCTAAACAGCTCCACTAGATGGCGATCACCTTCTAACTTGTTTTGATTCCGCAACCGTTACGCAGAAGAAAGACGGTAAGCCAATCATAAGATGTCTGGCCAGCATCCCAAATTCTTAATATGCAAAGCAAAAAAGAAGTGCCAACAAAAATAACAACACCATTCTCTTGAACCCCGATAAAAGTACTAGTCATTGAGTGAGTTAAGAGTAGCTATTAGTAACATGCATCTGCTGCTCTGAATGTCTTTTTGAATGTTAAAATGTTATGTGTTTATATGCTGAATTGTACAGTAGCTTACTAAAACTTAGCATACTAGAGTACTAGAATTAGAAGGCAGTGAAACATTCTTAACAGGAATAACTTTTTTTTTCTTCTTTTTTTTTTTTATAATCATCAGCAGAATAACGTTGTCTATAGCAGACAGACGACCACAGTGGAAAGATTCACTTTATGGAAGTGTGTGGTTGCCATGGAAACTGAGGGTAAGGTAAGGACATAAGAGGAAATGAATGTATTGTATAATGCATGTGTTTTTGAAAAGAGTCAACCAAGGCAGCAATTATTCAATAAGATAGAAACAGTAAAAACAGTAGTGCGAAATATAATTATAATTTTAAACAACATCATTATGCTTCAGAAATCATTCTAATATGCTGATTTGGTGCTCAAAACATGTTATTGTTTTCAATGTTGAAATTTTGTGGAAACCATGATCTTTTTTTTTTTTTAAGGATTCTTTGATGAATAACATTTTTTTAAATAACAAAAAACCTTACTAATCCCAAACTTGAACAGTACTGTTGAGTATGTGTGTATGTATGTTGTATGTATGCATGTTCATGTTGATTGCGACACTTTCTCCCAGTCATCACAGTGTGTGTGTGTGTATATATATATATATATATATATATATATATATATATATATATATATATATATATATTCCTAAGGTCATTAAATGCAAGGCAGCAGTGGCCTGGGAACCAGGGAAAGCACTCTCCATTGAGGAAGTGGAGGTTTCCCCTCCCAAAGCACATGAAGTACGAATTAAGGTAGGTTTGTTATATTCTTCATCTTAGGCTACATATAGTATAAACGTATACTTGCACAAACTAAAAAAAAAAAAAACTACTTTTAAAAATGCCTGAGAATAAGGGATAACCATTAACACTATTCTGGATACTACATGCTTTCAAAAAATGTTTTTTCTTAATCTTAATTTTTTTATTGTGCTTTTAAGGGACCAAGTATTATTTTATTTCACTGAGCAAAGACTATTCATCAATCCTTGTCAGATAGCAGCATCTGGGGTGTGTCACTCAGATTGGGCTTACCTGTATGATGTTGCTAAAATGAAGCCACGGCCTTTTCCTTTAATCCTGGGACATGAAGGAGCTGGAACAGTGGAGAGTGTTGGTCCAGGAGTTACAAAGGTGTCCAAAGGTAAAAAAAAAATACATAAAAAAAACCTCAAACACTTGATCATAATATTTCTTTTACTTCTACCAATATATGAAATGTTTATAAATGGAAATGGATTTTTCATGTCTCAATTACATCATCTTAAGTTTTTCTCAGTCACTTTGGTACATTTCTTGAATCTTCCTTAGAAAGTTCAACCAAAAATAAAACTTCTGTCATCATTTACTCACCCTCATGTTGTTCCAAACTTGTATGAATTTCTTTCCTCTGCTAAACCAAAAAGAAGATTTTTAAAGAATATGGGCAATCAAACAGGCCCAAGGCCCCATTGCCTTCCAAAAAAATGGGGTCCATCAACTCTTTGGTTGCCGACATTCTTTAAAATATATTCTTTTGTGTTCAGCAGAAGAAAGAAATTCATACAAGTTTGGAACAGCTTTAGGGTGAGTAAATGATGACAGAATTTTCATTTTTGGGTGAACTATCCCTTTAAGATTTGCAAACCAGTAAGTTTATTTCTCAAAACAATTCGTACAAAGAGCACCACACAATGGATTACCTGCAAAATCCTTGATCTTGCTCAAAATCCTTAGTTTATCTGTCAAAAGTAAGTATTAGTATATTTGCCAATGTCAATGAACATATCAGTACCATCAAAATGACAAGTCCTTGTTTCATTGTTCACAAACAACATTCTTAGTCATGTTGTCAATATAACGGCGTACTCTGTCAGTATTTTCAGATTTAAACTATGGCTATAATTTTGATGACAATGATTAAAAATGCACAAGACAGCACTTTATCTGTATGGCATATATCAATTTGAACAGTACAAACTGACACATTACTGTACAGGTATATGGGATTTTTTGAGGGGTAAGACTATTCAACAGGGAACCAGAATAAAACATTTTAAGCAACATGACATAAGCAATTGATAATGTAGGAAACAGCAGACAACTGCACATTATCAATCGCATGAATGTACCAAAGCATTTGCAATTTGTTCAAAAGAATGATAAATTGCTTTAATGATGTGCACAAGTGACTAGATGATGTGGAGGTTGAACAAGTAGTTTTGACAATTTCAGTTATGATCTGAGAAATGCGACTAAAAAAACTGTAATCACTTAATTTTTGAAACATGAGAATAGAAGTGTGTAAAACAAATGTGTATACTCTGTGTATATAAAACCAAAAATATAAATATAAAATATAATCTGAAAATACAAAAAAACAGTGTATAAACATTATCATGTACCATGTATCTGCAGGAGATCATGTCATTCCTCTGTTCCTGCCACAGTGTGGACAATGTGAACGCTGTCTGAGTCCAAAGACAAACCTCTGCACCAAAAACTGGTTAGGATAAAAGAAAAACATTGTTGTCTGGGACTTTATTATATATTTTTTAAAATTTGCTTTTGAGAGATTGACTTTAGTTGATTAGCATTTCTGTTTTATTTGGAATGATCATTCAATATTATTAAATAAAATAGATTTTAATGTTATTTTATTTAATACGATTGAGTGTTATTAATTAAAAAGAAACTTTTCTTAATATTTCATGTTGCTAATGTTATGTAAAATTCCTTGTATCCATTTTATCATTTCTTTCTGAGAAAAATAGAAATTTTTCTCTGCCTCTTAGGGAGCAAACTCAGCAGTGTGTTCTTGCTGACGGCACTAGCAGGATCACCTGTAAGAATCAGCAGGTCCATCAGTTTATTGGTATCAGCACCTTCTCTGAATATACTGTTGTGCCAGAGGACAACGTCACCAAGATTCACCCAGACGCTCCGCTGGACAAAGTCTGTCTGCTGGGCTGTGGAGTGTCTACAGGATATGGGGCAGCAGTGAACACGGGCAATGTGTGTGTGATTTCTACTGGCGTAACGTCAAAAAGGCGATACATAAAATAAAAATAACATCCCACCAGCTAGTTTGGCATTGTCTTTCCCAGGTAGAATCTGGCTCTACATGTGCGGTGTTTGGTTTGGGAGCTGTCGGACTGGCAGCGGTCATGGGATGCAAGGCTGCCGGTGCCACCAGGATCATCGCCGTTGACATCAACCCAGACAAGTTTGAGATCGCCAAGACATTTGGGGCCACTGAGTTTGTGAACCCTAAAGACCACAATAAACCCATTCAGGAGGTGCTGAGGGAGCTGACGAATGGTGGCGTTGACTTTGCTATTGAGTGTGTGGGGAATGTGGGTGTCATGGTAAGTTCCAATAACCAGTGTGTATTATTATTCCAATAACTGGAAGTTTATTAGTAGAGCTGTTTATTTTTCAAAGAAGCTTATAGCAACACTGAAGTTAGAACAAGTCAGTTTGCCATGTAGAAGAAAATCATTTACTGTATGTGCCCTGAGGTTACTTGAACTAATACAGTTTCCTCTGACCAGAGGGCTGCTGTGGAAGCATGCAGTCCTGCAGGGGGGATCTGTGTGATCGTGGGTTGGATTGAGGTGGAGGAACTTTCTCTGTCCCCCTTGGATATCCTGCTAGGACGAACTCTGAAAGGCACTTATTTTGGAGGTAAATGCCACGATTGCACGCCCCAGGGCAATTTTCCCTGCATTTAGGGTAGTGTGAGCTGTTTGCATGGTAAATGTGAAAAATTATAATAATAATAATTATAAAGTAATTACCCTTTTGATTGACAGGTTGGAAGAGTGTTGAGGCGGTGCCCAGACTGGTTCTAGATTATATGAGTGGGAAACTTCTGCTGGATGAGTTTGTGACACATAGACTGACTCTAGATCAGATTAACCAGGCCTTTGATCTCATGATCAGGGGAAAAAGGTCAGTTGTACGGTATTAGCATCTACTAATGAACACAATCATGGATTTGTTTTGTGATGGAAAAGCACCAGAAAATGTTGCTTATCTTATATGCTTAATCATTTAGCAATTTACTGTAATGTTCAAATATTTTATAAAAGGAAGATGGAGAGAAATTACATTGATTACAAATGATGAGATAAAAAAAATACATACATGGATGAATCTATTTATAATAATAATTATAATAATTATATATATATATATATATATATATATATATATATATATATATATACACACACACACACACACACACACACACACAGTTCTTTTGTATTTTCATTTTATATTTTGGGTTTTATATACACACATTATAAACCTTTATTTTACACACTTCTATTCTCATGTTTCAAAAATTATTTATATATATATATATATATATATATATATATATATATATATATATAGTGAGTGTGTGTGTTTGTGAGATCAGTGAAGATGATATTGTATATAAAATTGTTTCAAGTCTATGTATGAAATGCAAAAAAAAAAAAAAAAATTAACGTCTATGTAATTCGATATCTTTCTCTCTTTCTCAGTATTCGGACAGTGATTGAGATGTGAAATACAGGAGATTCCCAATAACCTTTAAACAGAACACATAATATCAGTGCTTTAGGTGGGTTCATCTTCTCCCTCTCTAAAAACCATGCACCATCCAAATGAAAGGCTGAATCAATGGCATAAGTGTAAGTGAAAAGTTTAAGACATAATTTTTTGCTGTTATTTTGACAGTTAACTGCCATAATAAAAGACTGTTTTGCAATATGTACACAGGAAAAGAGAGATAGGCCTATGTTTAGACAATGATTATCTCCTGTATCTGCTAATCCAAAGGTCCTTAGCTATAGCACACAGGTGCACTGATATAAAGGTATAGGATAGGAAAAGTCATATTCACTGAACAGTGCATTGATTGTTCTTTGTTTATATTCTCAAGGAGAATACAAGGAACATGTCTGTTATGATCAGAAACTGTTCCACACAATAAAGCCAAATCTGTTGAATTTGATTTGTTTGTATCTTCTCTCTATTAGCAGTAGATGGCATGCTTGCACTGCATTTGCACCTTGTTTACTTCATTTCTCGTAACTCATTGTGCACTGTATAGAGAAGTATGTATCCCTCCCTTCTGTGTGCCTTCAGACTGCTTTAGGCTAATATTTGTTGAATATTTATTAGTTCTTGTGTTTATATTCCACACGTCCACAAGTGTTGCTAGTTTCCATGGGGCTTCATTCGATACTGATCACAATCAAACTTATTTTGCTTTTGGGAAGAGGAAGGCTGACCCATAAGTTATTTGTGGGTTATCCAATCACATGCAGGCAGCAGCTGGTTCAGCTTCTGGATTGGTCATTCATCCAGTAACACATGCTTTGAATAATCTTATAGCAGCTGTGCACTAGTACAAAGTACACTACAAGCAGATCCTCTCCCAAGCCCAGACAAAAACAGCTCTGAATGTAAGTTATAAATAGAATGCAACCAGATACTGTAAATATGTGCATGTATTCATCTGCTTTATTGAATGTGTTTTAAATATGGTAAACTACTCAAAACTACTTTATAGCCTTGAGGGATGTCACAATCCTCCTCAATGTGAATTAATTCTAAACATATTTACTATAGTGTCAGTACAATAATATTAGGCAATGATTTGTACTTGAACTGTTTTTTAAGGTAAAGTGAAGTGTTTTTAAATGAAAAGAAATTAGTATGGTTTTCTAAAAACATTCAAAGCAGAACATCATTCTGCTATGAAAAGGGTTGCATGGTTTGTAATGTAAAACAAGAATGCATGTGACATATGATATGGTGCACTTTCATACTTCCTTATTGCTACACCACACAAGGGTGAGAAACGCATATAGAATCGGAATAGAATCGGGCATTTATATAGCGCTTTCATATGTACTACTGTACAGTGTACACCCAAAGCGCTTTACAATCATGTCAGGGGATCTCTCCTCAACCACCACCAGGCATATGCCACCATATGCAACCTCACGCCCGTTTCACACATACTCCGTTTGCAGTGCGTATGCGGTGCGTATTTTTTTCCGCACCCATGTTAACAGGTTAGAGCTTTCACACTGCGCGCGGATGCAGTCCGTCGATCCGTTCCAGTTGCGGTGCAGCGATCGTTTCCGCACCGAGTCTATTTTTGCTGTGCTGAATTAAAGAGACATCGCATTTTCGTGGTCAAAATTAACACAGATTGACTTGAAAATTGAGTAATTTAATTCACCATAAATGCATTTAATTAATTAAAATGTAGTAATCTCACCATAAATGTATTTAATTAAATCTTTTTTTCATCTTTTTACTTTAAAGGTCCCATAGCATGGATTATTTTATTATTTTAGAATGTTTCCGGGGGTGCCCTTATACACGGGTTTCTTGTATACAAACAATACCGCATGCGCGTGCATCCAGGAGGCAGAAAACCGCTATCTGTTATGCCGAGTTCTGTAAAAGAACATTGTAATTAACGTAGATTTCGCATTGTTTGTAATTTCTTGTTGACTCAATAATAAACGGCAATTTCAGAGTTGGATCTGTTTGTTTGTGTTTCATATTAATATAACATTATGTAAAACGTTCAACTGTTTACGAATCAAAATCCGGACATACTGTGATGAATTATCATGTTAGACTAAGTTAGTAATGTAATAGCCAATGTTAGCAGTGCAGCATATAGAGCCCGAATTTGCTTTTATATAAGTTAAACTTGTTTACGTTACTTTACGACCTGCAACATTTCATGACTGCACACATAACGTTAGGCTACTTAACTGTAAATCAAAGATTTGACGATGGATTATGTGGGAAGCCTTAGTACCTCCGACCGTGGCGATTATATTAAAAAACTTAACTCTCCGCAATACATGACGATCTTTGGATTGTGGATGACAAGAAGTTGCCAGCATTAAGTGACAGTGACAACGCATGTTTCGTGGTCAAAATGGACACAGATTGACCTGAAAATGTAGTAATCTCAACATAAATGTATTTAATTAAATACTACTTTTTTTTTTCACTTTAAGACCGGGGTAAAGCAAGGAAAATACAATTTATTTCAACAAGGCAACATAATGAACAACACTCGTCTCATTCGTGGAGGTGGAAAAACAAGTTCTTTGTGACATGCAAGATTTATTGTATAAAGATTTAAATTATGCAAAAGAAAGGGAATGAGTCTGCTGTTTTTGTCAATTTTAAGTTTTAATTTAAAATGTAGGCTATGCGATTTTAATATAAGTACATGGTAAATATTTTACCACTTGATTGAGTAACTTAATATATAACTAGATGTACCGCATGGCGGTACAAAATATCACCGCCGCTCAGGCCTGCACTGGCTTTCCACAAAAATAAATGACGTGGAGCAATTTGGCTGTATTGCGTGTTTATATACCTAAAAAAAGTAGTAGTATGTGCATGTCTGTGTGTGTGTTTGTGTATGTGTGTGTGTGTCTGTGTGTGTATGTATGCGTGCGTACATGTGTGCGCGCGTGTGTGTTTGTGTGTGTGTGTCTGTGCATGTGGATTTGTATGTGTGTGTATGGGTGTGTGTCTGTCAGTGTGTGTGCATGCTTGCGTTTGTTTGTATTCCTGCATGTGTGTGTGTGTGTGACAGTATCATCCTAAACCAGCAACCCTTCGCTCAACAGCACCATCTACAGGCCGATGAGTGTACAGTCACTAAATGTGCACATAAATGAATTTATTTTATACCCCCCCATGGATGAAATTCTACGAAACTTAGCATACCCCCAGAGGATGTCAAGTTAATCATACACATGAAATATGGTGCAGTTCTGAACATCTCAACTGAAGATAGGGGCGATTAAAGCAGAATAATATTGCATTTTCATTTTTTATGGGAAGGGCGCAAATCACAAATGAGTGATTATGGGCTAGGTTGATGTGGGCCCTTAAGAGCAACATACCATAAACATTTCTTCATCCTCGGTGCCACGGTTCAGGTAGTTATTTAGGAAAAACTGCATTTTGGGGGTTTGGGGGGGCCCAGCGCGGGGGGGGGGGGGAGTGGCCCCCGGGGACCAAACGAAATTTTTCCGTAAAAGTCTAGTGGGGCTACATGCCCACCAAATTTCATGTTCCCCGGTGTTTCGGTGTCCCTGGTATCGTTGATGAAAAATTCAGTAGATGAAAAAAAAAAAACTTTGACAATCCCTATATGACCGCTTTCGCTAGCTACGCTAGCGGCGGTCATAATTATATAGAAGTAATGCATTGAATAATACGTTGTTTAAATTGTGTTTAAACGTGTCGTGAATACGTCTAAAGAGTGTAGCCTATATATGTGTAGGCTACAAAGAGAATCGCAATGCTGACAAAACTTTTTTTTAAATAAAAGTTGCTGATAACTTCTGGATTTGAAATACAAATAGCGTTTGTGGTACAGCAGCGGATCAGTTACGCACTGCAAACGCAGCATATATGTGAAAGCACTATAGGGCGTGCTGCTCCTGCACCGCATACGCACTGCACACGGAGTATGTGTGAAACGGGCGTCATGCCTGTGTGCAGGTATAAATATTAGTTAAATGTCTAAGCTTTAACTAATGTATGATATGGTTCATAAAGGTAAATCATGACAGCATGTTTAACCCTCTGGGCTTCTTCGTAAAATAGTCACACTTAGCTTCCTCCCGCCCGAAAACGGGCGAAGCCTTAAAATTTTACTTTACTTTTTCCCAGGATAACCAATCAAATATATTTTTGTTCTATAATGTTTTCTTATTTCTTATTATCATTTTTTTATGATACTTTGCATTAATTATATAATTTTTATGAGCTATTTTTTCCATTAGAATTAATATATATATATTTTTATTTTATTTTATTTAATTTTTCAATAAATGCAACATTTCACATCAAAATAGAATGCAGGCCTAAAAAAATATGTTTTTCAAGTGAGAAGAGCGCCATCTAGTGGCTTCAAAATGTATTAATTTGTGTCATGTCCTATAACCGCCTATAGGCGGCCTATAGCTTTTTTATTTATTTATTTGATTTATTCCCATTTGGAAAGAAATTTTTTTATTACTAAGCAACCACTGAATGGAACAACACAAATTATATATCATTTTAAAGCTTAGGATCTCAGCTTTTTAATGCATCTAATTTTTTACTAATTTATTAACTCCTAACCATAGACTGTGCTCCTAACGAGTGCTGAGTAATCCCTCTAAAACCGAGTGTACTGCCAGCAGGCGCCACCTAGCTGCGAAAATATTCTTTACCATATTTTTTAAAAATCTTGCCTTGATTAATACAAAGTTGATGTCATTTGAAAGCTTAGAGTCTGAACTTTACAGTGAATGTATCCACTTTGAAAAACTCTTAAGTATTGCTGAGTTATTTGCTGATAAATATAATTTCTTTTTTTTCATAATCTATAAAATAATGTACTGAAATGTGTCAAAAACATCATACAGCTCATGAAACATTCTCAGATAATTGAAAATGGCACTTCATTTTTTACAGCATATTATTACAATTAAAATGAGCCCAAAATTAACATAATCTATTGCTTTTATGACAAGATATTCTTCATGGAGAAAAAATTGAGGGGGTGTCAAAGACTGTACAAAAAGGCTGTCTCTTTTCCAAATGCTGTAACTTTTGATTCCTTTATCCAAAAATTATAATTTTTTTATCCAGATGCAGCTAACATGTAGGGGGACTTCACTAAAAAAGAATTTTCCTCCTACCTTATTTCCTTCCTGAGTTATTCCATGACAAATAAGAAAGATATGCAAAATCATAATAAAAATTATATATATATATATTGTCTTTTATCCGCTGTTTCTTGGCAGGACAATGTCCAAATGTAATGTAATTTATATTTTCAAAAAAATTAAAAAGAGTTCTTTCAAACGATACCTACCTTTTGACTCTCATAGTTTTGGAGTTATTATGATTATATAATTTTTATATAGTTTGGAGCAAAATTTGCTGTTTCAGTCTTACCAGTTCATTTCTCTGTGTGTGTGTGTGTGTTTGTGTGTGTGGGTGTGTGTGGGGGGGGGGAGGGTGTCTTATTTGCACTCTTGATGTTTTAGAGTGTCACCCCTTCATTACTGTACACTTTTTTTCAGCACAGTGGCTGATCTGTAGCTTGTACCACCAAAAGTTTCTCTGAGTTTTCCTATTTTTTCGTATTTCCCATTCATTTCCTATGTCGCCCGTCTTCGGGCGGGAGGAAGCTAAGTGTGACTTTTTTTTTTACGACCCTTTAACATATCAGAATCATCTCCTTGATTTTTTTTTTGTGTGTTCATATAGGTAATAAAACAAAAGTCACCAAGTTTCACCCCCATCCGATGAAGCAAAAAAAAAAAAAAAAAAAAAACGTTCAAGTTTTCGCCCGTTTTCGGGCGAAGAAGCCCATTATGATAATCCATCAGAATAGCTTTAAAGTGATGCACTTCATATGAAACCTACTGTCCCCTTTCATCTAACATGTTAAGCTAAAGTGGGACTTAAAATATGGCGTCACAACTATTTAAAATTGTGCAACAATACATTCACACAAACTTTTTGTTCATTGTCGGTTTGTACATAAATGGACAATTAACCTCACACAACTCCAGGTAATCGATAGGTGCATAAAAAAAAAAAAAGAGATAGCCAAAAAATTATAAAAAATTTTTTTTTAAAAATTAAACTGCACACTATCTGCACTTGCAAAAATATATATATAAAAAAACTTTATTAAGCACAATGTATCAGGTCCCATGTCCTTCATCAAGCAGACAATTACAAGATGATCCAATTTAAAATCTAAAATGGCCAATCAGGTTTTTTTAACATGACAAATTGCCACCAATAACAATCAATGACACAATTTATAATTTTATCTATAACATCACATACATTTATTTTTAATTTTTTTACATAAATGCATACATAGAAAATACAAATACCATTATTTTATAACATTACATTAAATAACGCTTCATCATTTAAACCCATTGGTGATAAAGTCTGAAGGGTAATAATACAGAATAGCTCCCGTGTCTGTAAAATCATTTATATATTTTGACCCCTCTTGGTCGGCTTGTACAAAAAAAAAAAAAAAAAAAAAAAACCTTAACACATTCAAGTTTTAATTGTCATTCATGTTCTTTTAGGAGGCTGTTTATTGACAACTTTGGAAACGATTCATTGTATTAAAAGTGTGTGGTTATCATGGAAACTGAGGGCAAGGTAAGGACATAAAGGAAAGAGAATCCTCACATAGTTGTCATCAAAAAATGATGTTGTTTTTAAGACTGTGAAATGAATCACATTCATATCTTTTTATAAGGTGATCAAGTGCAAGGCAGCAGTGGCCTGGGAACCAGGGAAAGCACTCTCCATTGAGGAAGTGGAGGTTGCACCTCCCAAAGCACATGAAGTACGAATTAAGGTATGTCCATTACACTTCATTAGCCCAGTCTGTATGTAATCTGTTTACGTACAACACATATATGTAGTATTGCATAAAGACGCAATTCTGATGTTGTATCAATAGCCAGGCACTATTTATGTATTAGACCAATGACTTTCAATTGACCCATGTCAGATAGTTGCATCTGGAGTATGCCACACAGACTGGACTTTCCTGTATGAGGTTGGTAAAACTATGAATCCCCAGCCCTTTCCTTTGGTTTTGGGACATGAGGGGGCAGGAGTGGTGGAGAGTGTCGGTCCAGGCGTCACAAAGATGTCCAAAGGTAAATCCATCAAGGAGGCTTTTTTTTGTGTTAACTTTAACTTGCAAACTTCTGCCAAACTGTTGATATCTATTTCAATAGATCTTTTTTTGTAAGTTTAGACATATACATATATGTTGAAATACAATTTACATTGATATAATCTTTATTTAAAATGCAACTGACAGTAATGACTTTGTAATATTTGTATACTGAATTGTAATTGGTCTTTTTTTGGTCCTGAAATCATCCTTTATTAGCCTATGCATGAGTACGAAATGTAACAAAAACACGAATACAGAGCAAATAAATAGATTAGTAGTTATACAAAATATTTTTGTTAAAATAAAAGGCATGTAAATAAATTCGCTTTATAGTTTTTACAATTTTGCTTTAACTTTAAAACTGCATTCTTCCATTTATCTACAGGAGATAAAGTTATTACTCTAGTCGTGCCACAGTGTGGAAAATGTGAACGCTGCATGAGTCCAAAGACAAACCTCTGCACCAAAAACTGGTGAGTTGTCGTGACTGAGTGATGTTTGTCTTTTTTGTTTAAGTTCTCCTAAAATCATACACTAGATTTATGAGGTGGGTGATAAAATAAATCAGTTGCATTAAGAATCTCTTTATTTCCTAGGGAGCAAACTCAGCAGTGTGTTCTTGCTGACGGCACTAGCAGGATCACCTGTAAGAATCAGCAGGTCCATCAGTTTATTGGTATCAGCACCTTCTCTGAATACACTGTTGTGCCAGAGGACAACGTCACCAAGATTCACCCAGACGCTCCGCTGGACAAAGTCTGTCTGCTGGGCTGTGGAGTGTCTACAGGATATGGGGCAGCAGTGAACACGGGCAATGTGTGTGTGATTTCTACTGGCGTAACGTCAAAAAGGCGATACATAAAATAAAAATAACATCCCACCAGCTAGTTTGGCATTGTCTTTCCCAGGTAGAATCTGGCTCTACATGTGCGGTGTTTGGTTTGGGAGCTGTCGGACTGGCAGCGGTCATGGGATGCAAGGCTGCCGGTGCCACCAGGATCATCGCCGTTGACATCAACCCAGACAAGTTTGAGATCGCCAAGACATTTGGGGCCACTGAGTTTGTGAACCCTAAAGACCACAATAAACCCATTCAGGAGGTGCTGAGGGAGCTGACGAATGGTGGCGTTGACTTTGCTATTGAGTGTGTGGGGAATGTGGGTGTCATGGTAAGTTAAGGCCCTTTCACACCAATAATAATAACTATAAAGATAACTAGGGCTGTCGCAGTGAAAGAATTTCCCTTGCGGTAATTTTGAGTGGCTCAATAGCGATACGACAAATGTTTAGCTTTCCTTGGACACGCAACCTTTTCACGAATATCTAAGACTTGAAATCAAAGACAGACGCAGGTAATTGCACGTGCAACTGAGCACACAATCTGACAGAGTGAAGCTCTCTCAATCACTGTCTGTTGCAGATCCACGAAGCCTCTGTACAAATCACCATGATAAACACAGCTGTGTAATCATTATTAACTTATTTAACATTCAATACACATGCAGGAAGTTCAAAATAAGAAGGGTATAGCCTTATGAAAAAGAAAACACGCGAATATCGTGGTTGCTGCGGTTATCGCGACAGCCCTAAAGATAACTATATTAACGTCCACACCAACGCACAATAACTTTGTTTATGATAAGCACACTGCAGTTTTGTCATCTGCCACTTTAAATGCTCAAGCTCTTTAAATTAGGATGGATACTAACTAATGAATCTTATCGTACAATCAGAGGGCTGCTGTGGAAGCGTGCAGTCCTGCAGGGGGAGTCTGTGTGATGGTGGGCTGGACCCGGACGGGGGAACTAACTCTGGTCTCTGAGGATATTCTGCTTGGAAAAACTCTGAAAGGCTCCTATTTTGGTGGTAAAAGCATGCCTGATCAATTAAGATATCACTCATGGTCGTGTTCTGATGTGTATGTTGCAGGTGCAGTACCAGTTTGATGTGATATGGAGAATTAGGTCTAATCATTTAACAGTCCTCTCTTATTTTATTATTTATTAGAGTGAGTTGTTTGGGTGGAAGACACCCAGAAAAATGTAATGTTCTTTCTATCTGATTGACAGGTTGGAAGAGTGTTGAGGCGGTGCCCAAGTTGGTTCTAGATTATATGAGTGGGAAACTTCTGCTGGATGAGTTTGTGACACACAATTTGACATTAGATCAGGTTAACCATGCCTTCGATCTCATGATTACTGGAAAAAGGTCAGTTCTGTGAATCTACTAATGATCTTGTGTTGTGCTGATGACATTTTTCATATACGACACACAGAAGTCTTTACATTGACTAATAATTGTGTGTATATGTATGTGTATGTGTATATATATATATATTATACAATTTTTTTATATATATATATATATACTAAATACACTAAAACACACTTTCTCTTTTTCAGTATTCGTACAGTGATCAATATGTGAAATGAAGGAAGCGTCCTGTCTTCCTCAAACAGAACAGTTTATATTCTGTTCGGACATTACATCCAGGGAAGAAGAATCAATGTTGTCAAATATTATGCAATAATGCAATAAACAGATCTCCACAGTTCTCAACAGATCTCATTGGCCCCGAATCCTGTTCAACATAATTATACAGTAAACATAAAAAATTGTCACATCACACAGCAGTTTCATATAGAATGGTTTCATATGTACAGCAAGAGAGAAGCTTTATTTCAGTATACATTTTTTTTTTTTTTATGTATATATTCTCAAGGAATATACATTGAGTCACAATGTTACTGTTTCACACAGTAAAGCTTGATTTGAATTTGATTTGGTTGTGTATTTTCTCTTTTACCAGTAGATGGCAATCTTGTACTACAAAACATCCCTTTTCACTCCTTTTGTCTTTTTCTTTTGTCTGAATTAAGACAAAGTTTCTTCAGTTTGACTCTAACCTATATTTCATTTCAGGCTTGGCTGAATATCCATGTTCTTGTGTTTATGTTCAACATCATTACAGAGCAAACCACCAGGACTCCATTATTTTAAATATGTACCATTATTTCCCTTTGAAACCACTATCCACCAGTTCTCATCCTCATCTAGAATAATATTATCATCTGAACCTTCATTGTCTCCAAGTAGGACATGCTGTGTGAGAGAAGCCTCTAGAAAAACAGAAAGAATTTGGTCATAGGCAGATGGATGGGTGCGTGTCACTAGGGGTTGGGGAAACATGCAGCTGATCACGGGTTGCATTTTGACCTTGGTAATATTATATATTGATTTAATATAGCATGCTCTTGAGGGTTAGAATAGCAGTTGTGGCCTGTCAGAACCAGAGACAAAGGGCTGGCTGGGGAATGCCTCTCCATGATGAACTGGGATGGCTGTCCAGGAATAAATTGTAGTTCCATTCAGATCAAATGAATACTCTTGGCAGATCCCCCTCCCCCTTTTCCATCTTTATGTAAAATGGAAAAATGAAGCAAAGTCTCTCCCTCACGTTTACCCCACCCCCTGCCAAATTGTGCAATCAATCAGAGATTCAAAGCTGTGACTCTTCGTTGCTCTTTCCATTGAAACTGAGAAAGATCACTTAAAAATTGAGACATCAAAAGATAGAAGACAAGTAGCGACAGGTGCTTGTTCAGTGCACTCATTTGTAGATGTAGGGGATAAATTTACAAAGGCCCACTAGGTTATATTGGACCATTCAGACTGCACCCTTTCAGTTAGTGGGCAGGATCAGTAGTGGCACTAAAAGTAGCAAACATCTTAGTTTCGAGCTGTAGCATCAGTATTTTTAAAATCATAGGAAAGCTATTTTATTTTATAAACACAGCATTGTGAAATTCTATAAGTCATTTATCTTGGCAATGTGTCAAATATAAAAACATGCATGTAGTGTTGATTGTTTAGAATCATAAAAAGTGATGTCTGGTTCTACAGAGCATTACATGACTCTTCACTCAGAATTTAAAGCTACACTGTGATATTTTCCCCCATCTAGCGGTGAAATTGTATATGACTACCCAGTGAATATTTGTTTCTGTTCCTTTCAATTTCGAGGGCATTTTAACTCCTACGGTGGCCGTATTATTCCAAGATTAACATGGCTTCCAGTTCGACTTCGTCCAATTGCGCCTTTAAAACTATCACCTGTGATCCGTCGCAGCACAGATTTATGTTACAAGGTAAACAATACTTTTTCACCATTGACGCGAGGAATGGTCGTTCTGGCGTTATGCACAACCATGCTATGGTTAGACAAGCAACTATAATACTTCGAATTTACACAAATAGGCTGAATTACCTGTCGAGAAGAAAGCAGGCAACTTCGGCGTCCGTTTTAAAATCTTTGCTCCTCATGAGCTCTTTCCATCTGGGAAAAGTTACTCCAGTTTTGACTTTGGTCTTGCTGATTTGCCTGTCGCGTTGACGTTTTAATTCTCTCTTTCGCTTCCTTGGCGACTCTGCTACATGTCCTCGAAAATAGGTGTGATCCTCCATCAGCAATCTTTCAAATCTGCCGGCAGTCGCCAGTAATCTCCCCCTCGCATTCGTGAAAGGCGAAGCTTGAATTTACAGGTATGTCCCTCTTTGGCTAATGTAGTTTCAAGATGGAGGGGCAACATGGCGACCTGCATTCAAACCCCTCACCCGTATGTACTTTCAATGGCAGATTATAAACTTAGGAGAATACTTTATTACTTGAAAGAAGTAAATATACATTAATGAGCACATATATTTTTGAAAGAACTAAGTGTTTTTTGCTAAGAATCAACTAAAAAAAATTACACAGTGTAGCTTTAAGGTTGGCATAAAACTGACTTAATTTTGTCCATCAGAAATTGATTGGATCATTGCGGTTTGCTATTGCTGTGATCTCATCATCATGTGGGAAAATGTCCCACCCTCGTGCCGGCAAACGCCATTAGATAAGAAGAGATGTTACAAGAGGGAGAAGTTATTTTGAATAAAGATTATGAGGACAGATGAGGGATATATATACTATATAGGACAATAATTTATTTCATGTTGACAATTATCTTTTCAAAACCTCAAACTAATTTAACCTATTGCTTTGCAAAATGACTTGCTCTTTTGAAACACTTGAAACTAACCGAACACAAAACATTGTAGGTATTGCCTTGTACTCTTGTACTTTTAGAGACAAAATGGTAAGAACTTTGGTAAGACAGTGAGAAGTTCTACTCACTTTTATCAATGTTAACTTTGTGAAGCTGTATTTCAAATCCGCCTATCGCAATTCTGAATCATCAAAGTAACGTTTGAGTTTGAATCGTTCGAAGAACTTCCAGCGTAGGCTAATAGGCCCACTCGACTGATATACTACATGGGCTATATGTAATGTTTTGTCAAAGTGTCTGCTAAATGAACAAATGTATTTTATTTAAATTAAAAGTTTATATTTTACTTCAAATTTGATTCCATGCCAATTTAAATGTCACTCGTCTATCACAAATGTGGTGACCTTTGATTGAGCTGTGTGTTTTTCATCAACGTGATTGACATATAAATAGAAGGTAAAGTCAAATACAGCAATGGCGTATCAGATTCTAATGAAGAATAACGATTTGTCCTGTGTGCTTACCATGACAGATATGAGACATATTCCTCTCACATGAGCTTGGTCCAGGCAAATATCAGGCATTTAACCTGCCAAATGTGTAGTCAGCACCGTGCATCATTCCGACAGGCACGACAGCCTCATAAGGAAAATTGACAAACAACGGAAATGCCAGCATAGGTAAATATTGCTGAGCAAATATAGCTTGGAAGAGAAAAAATGTCAAAGGGGCTGAGTTGCCTTCCTCAATATTTAGATGTGGATCAAAAGATTTCTCCCTTAATTATTATATTTAATGTGTGCAAGGGTGTTCAAATGTGTGTGGGGGTGCACCTGTGTGTTTAAATGTGTGACACTGCTAGGCGACGGTGCTGTTGATGAAAGTGCAAAACAGCCTTGGTCACTATGCAATGTTGTGAGCGGATCTTCCAGTTAAAAGATCATACGAGCCAATTTTTCATGTTTTTGCCAATATAATATCTCTATAATTTCGTCTAACCTTAAGGATGAAAAACCTCCCTGTACAAGAAATGCCATGCATCTGAAACATGAATTTGTAAACTTTTCTTTTAGCCAAATTTTTAGACACATAGGTGGCCCAGTTGCTGAAGAAGAGATGACAAACTGGTTGGACCATGTAAGATCTGGGTCAGGATCTACCGAGCGTGACTGTGAAAGACTGAGAGACAAATTGATTTGATCTGAATGAAGAAAAACTCACTTGTAACGCTTTTGAAATGTAAACGTATTTATGTCAGTTTACTTTGTAATTGCAGTGATTTATGTGCGAAGGTATATCAAGATTTGTCAAGATGAAGACTTTGTCAGATGGAATTCCTCTCATGTGGAAATGCAAGTGAACAAATAAAACGTCATTGTGACCTGTGCAAGTATGAACAACTGAGTCAAGATTCATTATAAATGAATGTCTACTTGAAAGTTTGTTTGAAGTTGTAACTGTGGTGGTGAGGCGTAAAATTCAGTTTTGGTTGTCTGTATTCTTTGGCATTTCTTTGCTTTGAGAGGTGTGCTTCTTTTATATTTCCTTTCGTGTGCTCCTCAGAGCTCAAAGGGTTTGGCAGAGAACATGAACAAACACAGCCTCTGGATTGTCTTAATTGATGGTACACTCAAGCTTCAGTGGCAATGATAACTTTAAAACAAGTACCTGAGACAGAGAGACAGACAGCGCACACACACACACAGAGAGAGAGAGAGATAAAAAGTTCAGAGTAAAAGACAGTGGCCTAGTTCAGATGAACACAAAGCCCAAACTGCCATGGAAGAATGCGTCCCTAAGTCGGTGAAAGACCACCCTGGTAGAAGCCCTGTTTTAGCAGTAAATCCGGGCCATTAGTGTTAATGCCAGCCAATGCCTCAGACATCCCCAGCCTAAAGCTCAACACAGCAAACCCGGATCCAGTGACACAGTCCTGGCTGCTCTAGCAAGGGAAACCCCTTATCAAACGTGGCTGGAAGGGTTAGGAGAGGTCAGCAATACTGGATCTGCACACCTGCACTGCAGCGGATCTCCTTGTTTGAAGTAGGTTGACACTGGATTAGCATAGGCTGTTGGGGATTTTTAAGGGAGTAAATAATAATTATTTGACTGGTAAAATGACTACTTTATTTAATAAAACGATCCTCTCATTACCAGTAGAGTTATAATATTATGGCAAAAGCAGCGTTGGGGAGGCACTTTGAAACTTGAATGATAACACGTTACAGTAAGTTTCAATTAAACTTTAATGCATTAGGCATCATGAACTAACAGTGAACACACTAGCTTTTAATATTCTTGGTTAATGTCATTTACATTACATAAACTACAGTAAAGAATAGTAAAGAAAAGTGAAGAATTGTGTGACACTGAACACTGCAATGATTGTTGAAAATTCAGCTTTGCCATCATGTGAATATATTGCATGTTAAAATATATTCAAATAGAATAGTTATATTTAATTGTAATAATATTTCACAATATTATATAATACTGTTTTGACTATATACAGTATATATAGTCAAAATATCCCCCCCCCCCCCCCCCCCCCCCCCCTAAATAAATGCAACATTGAGCATAAGAGACTTCTTTCAAAAGCATTACCCATGACTCCAAACTTTTGAATGGAAGTGTAAAGAAATACAATTTTAACATTTCAGGTTGTATAAATTAACATATATTATTTTATTTAATGTATCATGAACAAAAAGTTTCACTATTCAAAACTGAAGCATTTACAATTACTTTTTTGAAAACAGATGACAGCCTATTAAAATTGTAATGAAGTTAGAAACACTCCAATTTTAGTAAGTTACTCCCCAACACTGGACAAAAGGTTTGAGACAAGTTTTGTTTGTGATGGTTTTTCTAATGCTCATGTAGAGGATTTGAGGTAATGTTGTGTAATAGCTGTGAAGGGAAACACACACACACACACACACACACACCACCGAAATGGATGGTTAGCATCTATGTCTAAGGAGCAATTATGTAATTGCAGTGTTAAGAAACACCGTCAGGTTTATACATTGGAGGATGGGCTTCAACACCCATGATTCTCTACATGTTTTGACTGCAATGAAACAAAGACTTGCCTTATTACATTTTCATACACAGATAAATATGTTTGTTGCAGTGTACCCAGAAGAGTTGCATAAAAGGACATGGGTGTGGAAGGATAAATAACATTTGCAACACCACTCACTGTCTACCTCCCACACAAAGATTCAGATGACACAAGAGACATTTAGAATATATGCTGTCTGTTACCTTCAGCTAAGCCTGGCCTTAGGTTCAATAGCTCACTGGCTTAAATCTTACACCATATGCTGCTTGGAGATTTCCAATGGATTTGTCATTTTATCTGTTGATCTACAGATCCACGGCATCAAGATCTACCATCATTTCTAGAATTTTCTAGTCACATAATGGTTTTTAATGGAAGGTCACCTCATGTTTGAATGGAGTTGCACAGTGTTACTTTGGCTAAAACCGTAGAAGAGCATTTATTGAATATGAACATTTACTTATGGGGGGAGGAATGTGTGTGTTTAAACCTCACGAGATTGCGTATGAATACTGGGAGTGCTTTCGGAGGCTCTATCTATTTAGCAAATATCGAATACTTTCCCCTCAGGTGGTCGGAAACCTTTCCCGCTTGTGCTTGCTTACACTTTAAAATCCCTAAGCGCAAATATAAGCAGCAGCAGATTTGCTTAATATCAACTCTGCCACAAAACACACACCCGTGAAATGTCACCATGGTCCCTAGGTACAAAGTCAAAATATAAGAAAGTCAAACAATCAGGGTTTGAGGCGTATACAGTATTTAAGTTCAGAAAGTGGGCCTACACGTCCTCTCGACTGATTATCAGCGCACACGGAGCTTATCTCACGAGGGGACTGATAACTACGGAAGAACGACATAAAAGGAGGGTCTTTTCGCTTGTTTGTTTCCTCTGTTTAATTGACAATATTTGAGGTTAAGGTAATTGAGGTGGCCTTAGTGTGCACAGCATCAGTAATGAGACACTAAAGGGAGACCTCCTCAGATGACTGCTAATAAAGAAGCCATAGCTAATCTTTTAAACAAACATTAATACTCAACTAACAAGGCTACTTGCTGTCACATCATACATTATGTATATTTTTCCACAGTGCCGAACCCCACTTTTGACTTTCGGTGTGCTCTTGAGTTGGGTTCATATCCAAACACATCTCTTTCTCTGCGCGCTCCTTCCCTTCTTGGGTAACTTTAATTAGCAGGGGTCTCAGATAGCGCCTCTCACGAGGGGAGATGGGCTAAATTCTGAAAACAAACAGAGCCACACTGGCTTCCCGTTCTGTGTCTTTTCATCTCCTCCTGGCTGGCCTGGGCAGCCAGTGGCACAGAGCAGCAGAAGGGGGCCACACATGGTGTAAGTAAACACTCATAATTGCATTAGATCCCCCCCTGTGAATATGTAATGCCTCCTCTATACCAGAGTGCTAGGGGACAGATCCTTCACTTTTTTTTTTCCTAGTACAAAGACCTTCTTCTCACATGAGCGCAAATTTGCAAAGAAATTCAGAGATTTAAATGGTCTATTCAGGTGGGGTGTGAATTATTATAGCTTTTTAAAGGATTGCTTAAAGGGATAATTCACCTAAAAAAAAAAGACAATTCTGTCATCATTTACTAACCTTTACTTTGTTCCAAACCTGTTTAACTTTCACAAAAAAACAAAAGATATAGTCCATAAAATGAAAGTCAGTGTGGTCCAATGAGCCTATTAACTGTTAAAATATCTTGCTTCCTGTTCCACAGAAAAAAGAAAGTTAGATTTTGGAATGACATGAGCCTGAGTACATAATTTGACAGAATTTTCATTTTGGGGTAAACTATCATAAACTTTAAGGCCACACTTAAAACAACAACAACAACAACAACAAAAACCAAAAAATAAAATAAAAAATAAAGTTTGGGATCTGTAAGATTTTTAAAGTGTCTTTGAAAAAATGTATCTTATGCTCACCAATGCTGCATTTATTTGATCAAAAATAGTAAAAAAGTATTACAATTTAAAATAACATGGTTTCTATTTTAAATATATTTTAATTTATTCCTGTGATGGCAAAGCTGAATTTTCAGCTTCATTACTCCAGTCTTCAGTCACATGATCCTTCAGAAATCATGTCAATATTTGCTGCTCAATAAACATTTCTTATTAATATTTCTAATGCTGAAAACAACTGAACTGCTTAATTTTTTTTGTGGAAACTGTGATATACTTTTATCAGGATACTTTGACGAACAGACATTAGGAATGTCTTTACTGACATTGATTAATGCATCTTTGCTGAATAAAAATATTCTTATTTTTACTGACTCCCAAACTTCTGAATGGAAATAAGTACCAAGTCAGTAAAAAAGAAGAATATGTATAAAAAAAAGCAAGAAAAGTAATATTCATCATCAATATCCAACGGTGAGAGGCCTCATCACAACAGAAAGCTGATGAGGGCATGAAAGCATGCGACTGCATTGTTTGTGCGAGGGTGGTTTCATTTGTGAGACGCT
Source organism: Rutilus rutilus (assembly GCF_951802725.1). Taxonomy (NCBI): domain Eukaryota; kingdom Metazoa; phylum Chordata; class Actinopteri; order Cypriniformes; family Leuciscidae; genus Rutilus; species Rutilus rutilus. The sequence continues at coordinate 16,709,124 of NC_140219.1, read as the reverse complement.
GAGGTTTGTGTCAGAAAAGATAAACATGCCCCATATCCTCTCTGTGATAGGAGCTTTATTGGGTCCTCTGGAGCTCAGAGGGAAAAGCCGAGCTTATGTATGCGCCTTTAGGAAAAGCTCAAAACCAGCTTGCATGACACTAAATACATGCATTTCCCTTGATTTGGAGACCTCTACGTCTTTTAGTCTCTTTGTTCAAACTGATAGGGTTATCAACATAAGCTAGAAAAATTCAGGTATTCAAATTCAAAACACAATAGATTCTTTAGAAACAAGCTTTTTCCAATTAAAAGCTGTGTAGTGTGACTATAATGCTACGTCACTGTTTAATATCACATTTTACGCATGAAAGGGACAATGTTTGGCTGGCAAGCATGTTCCTGTTAGGCCTTACTGCTGTTTAATGTAATCACATTATGCAGACCAGAATTTTTTTTTTTATATATATATATATATATAGTTTCCATTGACGCCCAATCAGTTTTCTTTTCAAGCAACATATTACTCCAATAGCTCAATGCAGTTAGCTATTTCACAAAAAAAAAAAAAAAAAAAAGATATTATCAATAATATGACAACATATGTTTTTATATTGCTTTAACTCATCAAAATAAGTTAAACAATTTTCAACTTTTTTAAAAATGTTATACAAGATTCAACTTTTTTTTTTTTTTTTTTTGTGTTAGCTAGTGCAGCTAACTACTAATCAATTTGGTACTTTGTAGTATAACCATTTTATAAGAGCTTGGCTACCACACTACCATAATTTGTTTGGGGTCAGTAAGCTCTTTTTATGTTGTTTTTGAAAAGAAATCTCCTATATGCTCACCAAGGCTGCATTTATTTGACCCTTCAGATATATGCTGATTTGGTGCTCAAGAAACATTTCTTATTATTTTCAATGTTGAAAAAACATTTTTTTCACAATTCTTTGACGAATAGAAAGTTTAAAAGAACAGCATTTATTTGAAATAGGAATCTTTTGTGACGTTGTAAATCTCTTTACTGTCACTTTTGATCAATTAAATGCATCTTAAAAAAGAAAAAATCTGTCAAAATCTTACTGACACCAAACTTTTGAACAGTAGTGTAGCTTCTACAAAAAAAAAAAAAAAGAAATCATAACGAAATGACAATGAACATTTTATGACATTGACATGTCTTTCCATAATATATTACCATCAAATTTACATTTCCCATTATCATGATCAATCAATGAGTCCAGTGTTTTGAGGTGTCTTTCTCAGTGTTCTCCCAGCGTGATTGAGTGCCTCACCCATCCTGTGTGGAGCTCAGGAGGATTTGAGTTTTAATCCAGCCACGCTGGCCCTCAGGGTAACTCCCACCCAGCAGTGCCCGCACATCTGCCCCAACAGGCCCAGAGCTCACCTGGCGAGACCCGGCCTCAAAAACATGCAAGAGGCCTTATGTCAATCAAGAAGATCTGGGACATGGTCAAAGTTGCACATCTGAGAAGGTGGTTTTCACAAGTTGATGTGTGGTTATGATTGCTGTGAATGTTTACCTTGAGGCCTGTTGAGTGGGCAGAGGCTGAAACGTGTGCCAAACTGTTCCTCTGTGTTGGTTAGAAACTGTACATCCGTTTCTGTGGCAACGCAGAAGAGCTACAGCCTCGCTGGAACGTAGCATTAAGTTGACTGTGTGTGGGCGGCCGGTGGTGAGCATGTCTTATGGAAGGCTTACATAATGGAAGCTCCTCAAGCACCACAGCCTTGGCCCTCAGCCCTAAAGCCACCCACAGAGAGGTGTGCGTAATTGCTGTTGCACAGGGCGTTGATTACCTGAGTCACAGGTAAAACATTTTTTTTTCCTCCAAAAAAACAAAAACCAGAGACGTTTAAAAATATCACAACCAACTGAAGACAGAGTGGCCTTGGATTAAGGTCCTCTGAATGAGAATGAGGGGAGATAAATGAGCAAACCTTTAAGAAAACAACCCAACAGATCAAGGAAAAGATCATTTCTGATAAGACACTGTATATTTTAGTTCTTTTGAACGTTCTATTCTTTCTATTCATCAAAGAATCATCAAAGAATCCTGAAATGACAGAAGTCACAGTTATTTTTAACACTGAAAATAATATCAACATTGATAATAATAAATGTTTCTGAGAACAATGATGTATGAAGGATCATGTGACAAAGACTGGAGTAATGCTGTTGAAAATTCGACTTTTTCATTAAACTGTAATAACACTTCACAATACTATTGTTTGAACTGTGTTTTGGATCAAATAAATGCAGATTTGGATAGCATAATTCAAAAGCATTCTTTCAAAAACCTTACCCACCCTAAACTAAAAGACATATCACAAACCAAACCACACATAACAACAACATGCATAATATATTTCAATTAGATGCTTATACAGCTTTGCTTAATTAATCTTTCATAAATTCAAAGATTTAGTCAGTTTGAAAACTTTTCTGTTCTACCTATTTGAACTCCTGTGATTCTCTATAACGTAGTAATAGCACTTAAGGTGCACTTTAAATGCAGATAGACTTAAACATTCACAATCATTGGTTTTCAATATATATACTTTAAAGATACTTGAATGCAGTAACACCTGGCGCAATAGGAACAGGTTATTGAAATGACAACTGACTCTCACCAGAAAGACATATTCATATTGTTTTTTTGGATAAAACTAATCATTGGGCATCTTGTGGGCACCCTGATTCATGTGTAGTGCTATTCTGGAATAAAACAAAATCTACAGGTGGAACATAATTAACTGATGTATGACCATACAATAAAGATAAAAAATTAAATAAAAATCCCTAAATAAAACACCTTTACTTTTGCTTATTTAGATGACAGGTGTTTTTTTATTTCTTTACCACCACAAGGGGGAGCTAATGTGCAGACAATCAAACAATCAGCCCTTAGAAAGGCCATTCCCATGGAGTAATGATGAAAATGTTGCCTGTGGGATTAAAGGAAGAGAAATAAAAGAAAACAATAAGATTCTGCACTTGAAAATATATGTTGCACTACAGTGGTGGACATATACACAAAACCAAGTGTATTGGGTTCATTCACCCAATTCAATTCATTCAATTTTCCAGAGCTTAGGACCTCAGAAATCACAGATGGAAAAAAATGATTTTTTTTTGTGTGTGTGTGCTTATGGGCATATGTGTGTGTGCGCGTGAAATATGGTGTGTCATTATTTTATCCTGATTCAGTTCCAACTTTTGACAGGATAATAATGTCAGCCAAACGACACAGATGGAGTATAGCACACAAACAATGGGGAAAGTAAATGTCAAACTCAAAAGTGTGAGCAATCAGACTGCTTGACTTTTACAGTAATCTCGAGACTGCCTGTTCTCCCCGTCTGCATGTATAACCCGAGTGCAGTGTTCAGCGGAGGAGTGTCAAAGAGGTCATTTATCATGTTCGAGCAGTCCAGTATTAATGCTTTGAAATTCTGCCACAGCATAGTGAGTTACAGGCTCTGTGAATTATATCTTCATGCTAGAGGTAAAGATATGCTTAAAAATCTTCATCCTGGAAAAAATATTATAAACTTTTATGACACCGAGGCGTGGGTTCAATGAAACCACTATAAATCTCCCATCATTCTGAACCAAAAAACAGCACCATGCCTTCACCAGATGACTCCATCAGGGGTGTGTGTTCGCACAGACCAATCCCTGGGTAATACACGCAAGGACTAAGAGCCGGAAATCTGAGGTTTCTTTCCTTTTCTGTTTTAGATTTTTTCTTTCTTTTCTTCACCTGCAGAGGAAGTAAAGGACCAAAGATTCACTTGCAGGCCAGAAAAGTCCCTGGAATCAATAAGCAAACTATGAGTAAAATAGAGTTTCAAAGGACTACGTTTGAGCCGCGGCTGTAAATAATCATGTGGAATTTCCTGGTTTCTAATGACATTTTTGCTTGCTGTTACTGAATGATTAAATCTGTGATATAAATTGTGTTAGCAAGCCATACTGACAATTTAATCAAAACGCAGTAAAGGTTTCAAAGTCTAGGCAGTCAAAAGAAACCGGTTCTTAAAGAAATACTGCAGATAATATTAGACAACTGATGGACAAGATCCCGTTTAGTCAACAATCAGCATGTGGCCCAGTGGCAAAGTGCCTTTTAATTTGTGCTACACCTGCTGTATCTTTTCTCGGTCACTAATATTGACTTCAGCATGAAAAATGCTAAGCATAGAGACAAGTCTCAGGTTTATGTGCTGAACCAATTAATTCGGAAGAGATGTACGAATCAAAGGAGACAAGGGCCCTGTATTTTTCTTGACCATTTTAGGTTTACGATGAGAGGTTATTTTAAAGAGCCTGAATAAGTCAAATTGCCATGGTGGAGGAACTTGACCTTTCTCCCTTTCACACATTCATGGCCTCCACCTCTCCATGCTTCAGTCTGCCACAAAGGCTAACAAATCTTCCTTTGATGCTCGGTGAGGACACATACCACAGATGTTTGAACACAGGGAATGTTGATGCATATTATAACTGATATCCGATATGAAACATGCATACTGACGCATGATCATATCCAACAATGCAGAGTGACTCGGGACTCCTCATGTTGTCAGTTTGTTAACGTGATGGCCCTTCAGATGTGCACTCAGAACATCGCCTCATTGAAGAAAAACCCAGGGTATTAGCTCCGGTAACAGTTCCCCTCTGTCAGATTACAATGCTCTGATTCCAGATCCAAGGTTTATCTTTTGCAAATAACTGTGAAATTGCTTGGCACAAAGTCCTTTCACTCAATAAGCTTTAAATAAGATGTCAAGTGTGGCTTCAGTTGGTGGCTAGCTAGCTGGTTGGCAGGGCCGGCTGAATTTGAACAGGGATTCCACCGAGGTCTGCTGGCTGGAGACTCTAAACACTCTCAAAATGGATTAGCCCCGACCCTCGGACCCACTAATGCATTCTAGCCACAAACCTTTTCAACTCCTCTGTCTCACAATGGATAGTACTGTGTAGATGGTGCAGCAGTTAAATCGGTTTGGTGGAATCTGAAGAATATTTTCATTTGCAGTTTCGTTTTGGCGTACATACCTGTGTAGGACTAACTGGGAGCTGTGCTTCTGCCAGTGGAATCTCAACAGGCTGTTTTCCAGGAAAAGGTTTTAAACCAAAGGTCCAAACAACAGTTACATAACCACATGTCTAGTATTATGAGGAACTCTGTAGCTGTTACATTTCATTCTGGTCTTTTCAGGGTTTGATCCTGAAAGAATCTTGCATATTAAAAGACAGGAAAAAAACGATTAAATGTAAAATGGATGCTGCTTCAGATAAAGTTGATTAACTCGCATCAGTGATGATTTTACAGAATGTATAAAAATATACATCATAAACAAATCACTGTCTTATAAATGCGATCAATACAAAACCAAACTTTAGAACTAAAAATAACAAATAAATCATAATAAAATACTAAATGTCAGTTACTTTTTTATTAATTAATTAATTAATTAATTAATTTATATTGATTACATTGAATTATTTTATTGATTATATTGAAATTACTATCATGCAAATTTTGCCATCACATTTTCATATCTTTATTAAAATATGGAATAAAAAAAAAAAACATTTACGAAGCGGATAGAAAACTGATGAAATATTATTTCTATAAATATTTTGAGGATAGAATGAGATCACAAGGTGGAAAAGCAAAATTGGCATATTTTCAAATGCATTGTAGAATCACTTAAATTCTTATTATAATTTTACAAAAATGTTAATATTTTACATATCTTGAAAAGCCGTCATAAAATTCCAGTGAAATGTTCATATTCACTCTCTCTCTCTCACACACACACACACACACACACACACACACACTTTTTACCCTAAACAAAGTAGCTCAGTGGATGATCAGTGATCCCTGGTAAGCCACATTCAATCGCTCCTAAACGGGTCTCGCTTCCTAGCAGAGGAATCAGAGAAAACCTTTAAGTCACCAGCTAATTCTTGTTTCAGTTGTCTGGCAAAAAAAAAAAAAAAAAAAAACTCTCCTGCGCTACAACTTAATACCAGTCAGGATCATGCTGAGAGGCCAGGGCGGAATCAATCTTTAGCGCAGACACCAGGCCTGAGCTTTTGCTTTCTATTTTGTTCCGCCCATTCTCTGTTCCTTTTACTCTTTTGTGCTTTGCCAAGTCCCGCACAAACCAGAACCAAACCTTTCACAAACGCACCCACCAAGTCAGGTTACCACACGTACTCGAAGTCAGGAGATGTGGAAAATTACACTTCCTTGAACCAGCCCTCCACACACATATATATACATATATATATATATATATATATATACACATACACAAACAGACAGACTGCCACCCATGACCCCCAAACTCTAATCCAATCAATGAGGCCTTAGCTGTCTAATAAAGTGCTGCTCTCATGGTGGAACTTTATCCCTGCAGCTGTGCCGGCCCGTTTTCCGGCCAGACCAGGCCTCTTTCTCCCTCTTTCCTCTGATCACACATTTCAATATGAATGGAGCCAATAAGGGGGTGGATTAGGGGCTGGTTACTCCGTAAATCCAGGGCCGGCTTTGATGCCCCTGCCGGGTTTGGCCGCCCAGGCCCCCAGTCAAACGGGCAGCCGGCTCTGCCACCTGGCTCAGCCTGCTCGTTCTGTTTGCTCATATGCGCTGATTAAACATGGCATGGCTTGCGTGGCTGCACTGGGCACCAGATGGCGCCGTGGTAGCTTTGCCCGAATGAGCAGGTGGAGGCGGGGCAGGCAGTGCTGGCTGACACTGGCACACATGGTGCGGGCACAGACCTCTGCCAACCTGAGGATGGCAGGGAGAACAGCAAACATTCCTGTCCCATAGTAAACTACTGTTCCTGCACGCGCACATACACACATACACACACACACACATGCACACACGCACGCACGCACACAGGGGTGTCTTTACTCCCCCATTCCCACAACATCTGATTCCTAACTCCTTCCATCCTCTTATGGCTCTGTGTGCTTTGTGTGTGACAGAGCTATTGCTGATTAATATTTGTTTTACTTCTTTGGGACAGAGCAGGACCCAGCTGATCCTGGGAGACGTCCTAATCCCCACAAGATCCGTGCCAACAGGGGGCATTATTTCATTTCCAACAGGGGGTCAAAATGTCTGTAATGAGACGGGCAGGGCAAACCGTCAAGTTTTACAGCTTAAAAGTGGCGAGTAAACAAGAAAGCAAAGTTAGGATAACTTGCAGAGAATTTTTCCACAAATGTTTGGGATTTAAATATGAAATTTTAATAGTTTTGGTTCTTGGAGTCTAGGCTTTCAGTCTGATTTTATTTGCACATTCATTAAGTGCCATGTGTGTTATTGGGACAAGTGAAGAACGGAATAAAGGAATTACTGTAGGTCGGGAGAGGATATTAAATTTGATGTGCTCCACTTCCCTCCCTCCCTCTCTTTCACGCACACAGTTGCATTTTAAACTAAGATGGATATGACAGGTGTAGTTTGGGTATATATAAAAAAAAAAAAAAAAAAGGTTGTGCAGTGTAAGGTTTCAGAGGTTGTAAAAACACAGCTGTTTTAAGCCACACAAACTCTCTGGTTGTGGTCTATGGTTATTATCCACCAAGGAAAAGGGTAACATCTTTTTCAATTATTCAATTATTATCCGAAATGTATTACACACGTGTTGATTTAAGGAGTACATAGCAGTAAGTATACAGGAGAAGTGCACAGAAAACTTAAAGATAATATTTATTTTTTGATTCTGAAAAAAAATGTGGTTTGCAGATGACTTTTTATATTTAATATATTATTTTACTTTGTTTTTCCCAAAATAAAAATCTGGGTTCAATCAGATAGGTTAAATAAATTGAGTTATTATGCTTTACCTTTGTGTACAGAAAATGCAATACACATCCTTAATCTAATTTATGCACTTTGAGAGTACGAGTAGCCAAACCATTTGTAATAATATGACACCGTTTGGATCATATCATGAAAACGCTGCTTTTTCTCACACATCTGTAAATCCAGAATGATATCTTAACTGCAATGTGCTGCTGATATCTTTGGCTTTTAATGTGCTTATTTATATTTATGGCCGACTGCTCTTGACCCAGCAAAACAAACGTGATGTCAAGAATGACCTGGCTTATTGAATGTGTGACTACAAGTCGAATGTGTGTTTGCGTGTGCGGTGCCTGACACGGAAGGCAGTGTGTGTGGGAGTGGAACGAATGTTGGAAGCAGCTTTTAGCTCTCCATAAAGTTGTCTAATGAACGGCGCCAAACATCAGGACGGCCACACAAATTACTCCTCTCACTGCCAGATCCCTCTTTTACAGATCAGCTTAGTATGCTTGTGCTGTTTAGTGATTTTCTTCACGTTTTCTTTTCCCACTGCTGTAAAAAAAAATTCTATCATTTAGAATTTTTAATACAAACCTAATTTATAATATAAACATACAGTAACAAAAAGTTTTTTTCTTTTTATTAATATGTATTTATATTATGATTTATTTGTTTGTATTAAATACACTCTTTTTGTGGAATGGCTTGCATGTGTTTGTACTATATATCTTTATAATAAATAAATGGCACTTGGTTTGTTATCAAATTCAAATACTTTTTGGCTGCACTGTAATGCTCAATGCATTATCTGAAAACAAAACTAAAAACTTTTAACTCATTTTAAAATATATCAAGCTATAAAAAGAAAATATAACCACATCAATAAAAACAAACAAATCAGTTGGACTTAATACATAGCCCTGAGGCATATCATATCATAATCACATTTGACAGGTTCTTTCACTCCCAGATTTCTTTACTTGATCTGCCATATCTTATATATTCATAGAGGGTTTTACATACTGTATAGGCCTATCCCCTTCTTCACTCCATTTGTGTTGTGATAAGAGCAACTTCCTGGATTAGAGAGGTAGCTGTTATGTCTCTCCAGAGAGCCTGTTTGTTTGGGTAAGACAGCTCGTTCATTACATCTCAGGATGGGGGAGGATGTGAAAGCAACCTGTCTCCCAGATACAGCAGGACCCAAGCCAACACTTGCATCAGATATCTGGCTCTTTATAGGATCGTTGGGATGCTGTAATGTGTTACCTTGACCATGTCAGATTATTTCAACTGTTTTGGAATTTGTTAAACTGGTCCTAAATGTATTGGAGCATGAGAGAGAAACCCTGTGATAATAGAAGATAGCAATCAATTTTAAATGTTATATAAAATCAAATGTTATTTCAATGTTATTTCACAATTTTACCTGCCTATAGTTTTGAAAAAAAACAACATTTGCACTTCAAAACCAGTCAGATATTAACACAAATGTACCATTTAATTTTCTCTTTCATTTAATAAAAAAATGTTAAAACCACTGAGATAATAACCCAAACCTTTATATAAAATAAAATACACAAATTAAAATATGTATTAAATCATGAAAAAGAGAAACACACATTTGAATGAATAAATAAATAAAATGTATGTATTTGTCTTGAAAGAAGGAATTCACCGTTTTATTCGAAGTTGAATACCAAATTAATAATAAAAAATAAACGTTTTAACTTCAGAATTTTTGTCCCATGCAGTAGGCTACTAAGAATCAGCATGGTTTAATTAATAAAAATAATGAAAGACAAATAAATGTGGGATAACAAACTACAGATTAGTATCAGATATAAGTATTATCACAGGTAAATCTTTCATCATAATCACTCTGGAATTATTTGACAACATGCAGGGAAATAATGAATGTCCAAATTATGCCTCTTAATCAATCCAATCATGTAGGATTACTCTAAGGTCAAAATCATGCAGCCAAATAATGAACTGCATTTTAACATTCTGCATGCATAAAACAGAGAGCGAAAAAGAATGATAAAGAAATAGATGGAATAAGGGTGAGGGTTTCATCTTCGCTCTGAATGCCACTTAATCCTTTAAATGCTTGTTATCAGCAAAGAAATTAGAAATCATCCTCTGACAACTCTACAGATGCTTGTGCTCATGTTTAACAGAGTATGACTCGAGCTTGTCTTTTACAAGTAGTTATTCAATGAAATGTGTAAAATATGTAAAGGTTATCAGCAAATAGATATTAGATGGAACTTGAAGCAAGAATCATAGATAAAACTGGTGAGGTGAGGAGGTGTTGTGAAAGAAAATAACTCTGACTAATTGTACAGACACTAAACACTAGTCTGCTGTTACATACCGTACTTTTGTCACTCTAGCATTTGAAGGGAATCCAAATAGTGCTGTTTAAACCCCCTTAATCTACTGCCACATACATAAACTCTTATCAGGGTCGAGAAAAAGTAAGAAAGATGCTTTGCCCTTTGGCTCCTTATAAATGATACAAGTCAACAAAAAAAGAGCACCTTGAAATCTATTGCTCAAGACAATAAGCACTTCTACAGTGCACAGAGCCAATCAATCCACAGCCTTTTCTCCAATGTGGCCAATCAGAGACAGGCCCCAGAGGTCACCTGGCTCAACAGGCTAATCCTAAATTTGGCGTGTAGATTAGTGTTCTCAGCCTCGCCGCCACTCACACCCAAGCCTGTTAAATCCCGAGGTAAACTCAGGAGCTGCCATAAGTGGGTAGTGTAGCCATGCAGAGTGGATTTAGCAAAATGGGATAATATTTGTTAGTGTCTTGCCAAAGGTGATTAAGGGAGGGGATAAACAGTAATGGGAGTGATTAGCTCTTTTCAGCCACTTTTGTGAAGAGCTTGAGGATCCGCGGACAAGTTTGTAAAGCCTCGATCATTTATTGGATGGAATAGATCCACTGTGACATACCTTGTGGCAACAGTTATCACAGAGATATAGAGAGAAGGGTAGAAATATTGTTGTTGTTTTTTTACAAGATATATTGCTCTTCAACAATACATTTAAACTGTACCCCACTTTTCAGGAATAATGGCAAACGCATGGATAATTCTGGATTATCACTGCGCTTTCATAGGCTGTCAGTCTGTGCATTTGTAGTCACTCTTTCCGTTACATTGTTACAACTTGGTGACAGTAAGTGAATCATTAAATCAACCGATTAATTCAAAACACTTATCCATTCATGGAATGAAACATGAGTTTAGTCACTGAATCATTCATTCAACCAATACATTCAAAATATACTTCATAATAATATTTTTAACTATAATAGTTTTTTTTTTTAAATGACACACACACACACACACACACACACACACACACACACACACACACACACACACACACACACACACACACACACACAGTATATACTGTATATATATATACATACACTGTAAAAAATTTCTAACCCTCCCAAATCAAAAATTTCAAGTGACCGATAACATCTACATTTTTCAATTGGCCCAAGTGAAATTCTGTAAATTATAAAATGAAATTTACAGATTTTCACTTGGGCCAATTGAAAAATGTAGATGTTATCGGTCACTTGAAATTTTTGATTTGGGAGGGTTAGAAATTTTTTACAGTGTACATACATATATATATATATATATATATATATTTATATATTTTTTATTTTTTTTTAAGCGATCAAAAATCAGTGTGGTTTAATTATAAAAATAATTTATAACAAATAACTGTGGGCTAACACATTAGTATTTCAAATCTAAAACATTAGTATTATTACAGGCAAATTCAATTTAATGATTGTGGAATTATTTGACAACATGCAGGGAATGAATTAATGTCCAAATTGTGCCTCTTAATGTGAAACACGGATTCATTCAAAAACGAAGAATGAGAATGTCTTAATGAGTGAAATATTGATGCATTCAGTCAACAGATTTGTTCGAAACGTTGATTCTTTCAGGAATGAAAGTAGTCTTTATGAGTGAATCACTGAATCATTCATTTAACCAATTTGTTGACAAAAATTTTGTGCGCTGTATTTTAATGCACTTATTAATCCAGGAACAACACTATGTGTTGCAAGGAGATGCTATACCGTTCTGCTATGGCTTTGTTTTGAAGACATATAGCAGAGTCGAAGTAAGTAAGTGTCTTTTGTGTAATTAACTCAGTATTAACTTTTTAGCGCAATTTTCCACCGGACAAAATTGCGATTGTTAACTCATGATTTCTGTTCTGTCTGTGCGCACCAATCTTGTACTTCTATCTACTCCTCAACCAGACCACCTAGAGACTTCGGGTTTTCGGCATTATCTTAAGGAAGGTCTAATCTCGGGAACGCACAAAAAAAAATCCAGGAAAAGATTTTGGATTTCCTGGAAATTCCAGAAAAAATGCAGTTTTTTGCAAATTTCTCGGCAACCATAATAGCTATCGAGTTGAAACAAATTGCAATCGATAGCTTCTAAAATCTACAATAATATTAGAAAAAAAGAATTGATCAAAAATCTTTCCTTTATGCTTCAAAAATTAATTAAAACTTTATATGAAGGGAAATAAGAAAAATATTGCCTATAAAACCTATAAAACTATTGTTCCACAGAAATACGTAAGGAAGGTATTCACAAGAGTCATGAGCACAATTAATTCCACTGAATTACGGCAAGAAATCAATGAAGGTATCGATCAAGATTTGGAGAAGGAGCAAGAATATATGAGAAAACGACAAGAGGTTGTTGCAAAATAAATGGAAGAACGTTCAGCAAAGCGACAAAAGATGGCGACATCCACACCAACGGCTTCCTCATCAGGCGTATCTGATTTCTACGATGACTCGTGGCTTTCAGAGGATGTTTTGGCAAATATCTCGAAAGCAGAAGAAGAGTTTACAAAGTCACAAGCCAATAGTCAAGCAGAAAAGAAGGAAGAATCTGAAGAGGACAAAGCAGAAAAGGAAGCTGATACAGAGAAAATCGAGGATATTGAGTGAACACAAGATGTAAAAAATAATGAGCTAATAAAAAAAATGATCTTCAACTAGTCAAGTGATTGTGCCTTTTTTATTATCCATTGCTGATTTGATTTCAGAAAGTTCATTTGAATTTCAAGAGAAAGTTATATTCTCGAGCAACTTATTTTCTCTTTCATTTACTATCTCTTAGTGTTGTGATCCCATGACGTGAGAAAATTGCGCTAAAACACTCACTGAGTTTTTATTACTTGTTTTATACTGTTACTGTTTTATAAAAGCAATATCACACCTGTAATCGTGCTGTTGGTCAATTTCAGTGGCAGAATCACAGTCATGCTGCTGCTACGTACAGCACCTTTTCTCATGTGACATTGCTTAATTATAATGAAGGACTTTATTCAGTAGAGTGGTTATACAGTAGCAATAGATCAAATGGTCACTGCAGGTGGCAGTGTTAACCTTTTTTGGAACAGGCTGGAGGAGAGAGAGAGAAAAAGAGAGAGATGGAGAGAGAGAGAGAGAGAGAGAGAGAGAGAGAGAGAGAGAGAGAGAGAGAGAGAGAGAGAGAGAGAGAGAGAGAGAGAGAGAGAGAGAGAGAGAGAGAGAGAAAGCAAGCTTTGGTTCTGTCTGGATCTCATTACTATCTCAGCCCCGCAGGGAGAAATGAATTAAACTAATGAAAAGTAACAATAATAATAACAAAGATTATCTGCGTCATTGTGCTTATCAAAACAGAAGTAATGGAGATTTGCTGGGTTTGCGGGCAGAAACAAACAACCATCCGCTTCAGTCTGTAAGAACACTAGATAGAAGGACAGAGAGGCTTGCTTTTCCTTCTCTTGTGGTGATGTGGAGGGCTGGAGGAGGGGAAGGGGATCTTTGTTATTCCAGCAAAGTTCATGCCCGAGTCAAACTTGGGCCAGTGGGCCGGTCGCACGCTACAGTCATGATTGGGGAATCTGAGGGAAAAGGGGCAGGTTACAGAGGTGAGGAGAACTGGAGAAGATAAGAAGTCATGTTGGAGAGATATGAAGGAGTGAAGGGGAGGAATGATCTGGGGTGTTTGGTCATTACTGACCCCTGCAAACTCAAAGGCAGCTTTGAGGGTCGTGACTTGAGGAATGCTGGGAGGGGAAAATGATCTAGCAGAATGGCGACCTTATGCTACCCCAACACGTGTCAGCTGTCCCAAAGTGAAAAACCATATGATCAAAATATCAAAGACTATCTTTCTATATGCACAAAGTAGTTACAAATATTACAACTAAAAATCAGGTTTAAACCTGATATATTGTAATATGAATTTTTTATTTACAAATCACAATTCAAAAGTTTGGGAACGGTACAATTTTACTGTTTTTAAAAGAAGTCTCTTATAAGGCTAATTCAGATTGTAGAGACAAACTGCAACACATGCCAACAAACACCAACAAACAAGTTGGATCCGTTGGATTTAGAATTTTATGAAAAATAACTGTTCACACTGCCCCGACAAACGCTGATTGAACATGGGGTGACACACTGATCCGACAAAACCCAACAAATGTGTTTGAATTGGCCTTTATGCTCACCAAAACATTTATTTGACTAAAAACATAAATACTACACAATTATATTCGCTTATTTTCTTATTTTAATACATATTTTTAAATGTACTTTGTTCCAGTGATGGCAAAGCTGACTTTTCATCACCCATTTCTCCGGTCACATGATCATTCAGAAATCATTCTAATATGGTGATTTAGTTATATGCTGATTTTGTCTCTTCACTTTTTAATGGCAAAGCCAGCATTCTTTAGACGTGTTACACTTTGGTGTGTACTGTATAATATTTTTCTCCAGTTATGTTGACCACGGGCCTACTGATCAACATCAAACAAAAAATCTCCCCAAACATATTAGTGTCTCAAAGACCAAGAAAAGAAAACTAGAGAGGTAGATGATGAGAATACATGATGAGATAAAGAGGGAGTCTGTCACACCCCCCTCTGAAATTGTTCTTACCACTTTATCAAATTTCCCCTCTGACTGGACAACTTTACATATTACTGTTTGTGTCTCACTGGGAAATTTGGAGAGTAACTTGAGTAACCGTTATATGTACTGTATGTGTGTATGTTTCGTAGGGAGAAATGTGAAAGAGCAGAAGCAGACGGCACAGACTGTGGCAGGAAGCAGCAGGGTCAGATTCACTGTTTTGACAGAGTACATGGACACAGACACAGAGACGGCAATGTGTGTGTGGAGAGAGAAACAGGAGAGGTTTGGTGGAATTGCTCAAACATTGATATTAGGTTATGTCCCTGGAGGACAAGACATTCCTTTAAAACATCCTCAGCCAGAGAGGATTACATATACAGAACTATTACTCACACTGTCATCATATATGCAATGTAAACACAAAGTATGACTGCAAAAATTGAAATTGGATGTCCCATTGGTCTTAAATAAACTCACTCCATCTCCTTTCACATTTTTTTATTTTCTGTAAAAAAAAAAAATTCAAATAAATTAAATGAACTAAACCAGAAATGAAAAACAGCTTACAAAAGAACATGCAAATAACAAAATAAATATATTAAAGTTTGCCTAATAGAAAGACAAATAGTTATTTTTAAGATAATATAATACATTTACATACCTCACTATCTATACCTGGTGATATAAACCCTGTTATCATTCCAAATTAATTATGCCTGGTTTAATTCTGAAAACAATCTAGCAGTAAATCGAGTAAAATTTCAATCTTGTTAATGTCTTATTATTCAGAGCACAGCACTGGCTCATTGAAAATTCTGAGAGCAGATTTTCTATGCCAATGCATATTCATATGTTTAACGTACAGACATGCATCCTTAATGCTCCAACCTCCTGCAGAATGCAGTCAACTCATTAATATTGTTTGCCGTGCATTTCAAAATAACCCAATGATTCTAATTAAGATCTGTGCCCTGAGGAGAAAAATAATGTGAGATGATTATTAGTGTTGTTTTTATTGATATTATTTTAAACCTATAATAATAGGCATAAACCTATTTGCTAGATTTCCAAGTCAGGTTTCAACAACAGTTAAAAGGAGAGGATTTAAAACATCTGAAGGATTAAGTCTAAGAGAAAACCTAATCTTGTAAAGAAAACAAATAAAATAAAAAAGAATAAAAGAAAGTTTTAATATAAATAGCAAAATAATATTGGAACACAATTTCAGAATATAACCTACAATATAAACTTACTATACTTGCAGTAAAGTATATAAATAACCTATATGAGGAGGCCCATTAGCCTAAAATATGCATACAAATCGTGTCAATAAAGCAACTGAGATTCATTATAAACAGTCAGGGACATAGTTTACTTCATCTGACCTTTAGAGTCAATATTACAGACAGCTCTTGAGTGTAGTGGGGAATGGTCTCTACATGTAATGACTAAACTTATGCAGACAAGCAAACAGAAGCCCAACATTGTAACAAGAATTACAATGGTGTGAATCATGGGAAGCACGTCATAAACATAAGACTGCATTTGCCGCCTTCGCTCACACTTTAAACCCTTTTTAGCACACCACTGAAACATGCATCGAAAAATCAGCCAAAGAAATTGCGTCAGCACACTAACAGACAACACAACATCTTGCAGACTGCACGCACTAATTTACTGCAGGACGGAAGTTAATGCAAGGAGGAGTAAGGGCATGGGAAAATGAGATCCATCAGGCCCAGCCTTACCTTTATCTCAATGACTCACTTGTCATGATGTTAAATAAATAACATTAGCCAGCCAATGAGGCCGGAACTGCAAACAAGAGACAATAGTATAAATACGGACACATGGCTAGCCAAAGATGCATAGCTAATGTGCCAGCCTTGTTTATAAATTATTAATGATTTTCCCCTTGTCATTTCGAATGGGATGGGAGAAGGAGCAAGAAAGGAGGGGCGGTACACTCCTCAAACAGATTTCCAATTTATTCCTCTGTAGTTTGTCCGTCAACCCTCCCTCTGACAACATAATCCCAGCTAATCCGCCATGTTCACTTTCCCTTGTTGGCTCTCATGCATAAGCGCTCAGGCAAATCTCGCTACCTGTCAGTCAAAAGCTTGAAAAGAGACAAACACAGTTAGGGAGGCTGCCAGTCGTTGTCCGTCGAAACACACACGTGCATCAGACAAACCCTCTCTCATACACATTAAAATATCTCCCCATTCTTAGCTTGCTAGGCTTAACCCCTCCATCCCTCTTTGTAATCCAGTATGAACAAGCCAAGGCTGGGTGACTAAACCAAGTCTAACTGTATGTAACCTCATGAACCAGCGTTGTGGGCGAGAGGGAGGGCACTGACAGCTTTTAATCCTCACTGAGAAGAGGGTTGACTGGTGAGAACTGACCCTACAGTCCCTTCACCTGCCAACTTCAGTTAAAAGTTCTCATTGCTTGTGGTCATTGTTTTCGCACACAGAGAAGTTACTCATTTCAGACTGTCAATACCCTCGACACTGATGGGGAATTACATCTGGCATTTAAGCTATTAAATGTTAGTGTTAAATGAAATAATAATAATAAATTAATATATAAATAAATAAATTAAAACTACTCACGCTAAATCAATCCAGCCGTGAATTACACCACCCATCGGGTATTTTTAAAAATCATGAAGGTTGGAAAATCCTTCAAAATCAGCAGACGAAAAGGTTGCCTTCCAAATAGCATATGGAAAGAAATAATCTGGGACTGAGGACTTCTTGGAAGTTGGAACTGTTCAGGCAAAGTGCCAATGTGATGTTTCTTGTTCTTTTTTTGGGGGGGGGTTGGAGATTGGGGGAGAATAAAAGAAGGAGGGAGTAGACAAAATGTGTTCAAACGCCTCCTCTCCTGATATTGTTTCATCACATTAGTGAGGCGATGCCAAACAGGAGAATGACTGACAAGTGAAAGAGAAAGCATATCTATACACTTATGCACCTGTAATATGCATGACGGAAGCCTTTATAAAAAGTGTATTTCATATACAATTAATATGCAATTTAATAAAAAAATATATGTTTTACTCTTGTACAATATACTAGTAATGTATATTAAATATTATATAAAAAAAGTTACTTTTCAAAATATATAAAATAATTTAGACAGCTCAGAAACATGAAAAAAGAAACATGTTCAGGTGGTGGCTATTTTATTTTTTATTTATTTTTTCGTGAGGATATATGTCTGGTTTCTATGAACCTTCAGCTCCTTCTAAATCTCATGTCTCTCCTCTCCGGCTTGCTGTGGGAAAAATCAGAACAAATATGTCCTCCACTTCAGAGCTTGAGATAAAGCTGATCACTGGAGGTGGACGACGAGCGAGTGTTGATCTGTCCTGGGAGGATTGTGGGCGTTGGGACTGAGTGTGAGTGGGGCGGGGATGGAGAACTGGATCCAGAGGCTTGGGTGAACATGACATACGGCAGATAAAGGCTCTCTAGTGGGTTAACACCCGCGCTTGTACCACGGATTGCCCCGAGAAGCCCTCTTTAAGGCCCTGGCATCCATCCTGATAGCATGACCCAAAGCGGTTCATGTTTTTCTCCTAGAAAGACGGGCTTGCAGATTGCAGAAGGTCTTTCAAAGGGGACATGCTCTTGTCTAAAATCTACTCCTAAGGGTAGAGGTGTTAGGAAAACCCTCTGGGAATAATACCCTTGATGTTGGATTCACAGTATCAAAAAGGGCCTCCAAACAGTAGTTGCATATGATATTCAAAATGACAGGGATGTAATACCTGCTGACAGTAGATTAAAAACCAAATACTCCACTCAGACAGCTGGCAGGCATACAGTTGGACACAAGTCCGTTTTGTACAGAGGAATTCAGTGGAACTCTGCAGGGAATTCCTCATTTCAACATTTGTTTGGGCATTTAGATCCATTCTAGTTGGATCTTTCTAAAGTGTTTTTTTTTTTTTTATTGAAGAATGACAGTTGTACGGATATGACTGCAACAAACAATACATACAAAAATACTGTACATACACATGCTCATATGATACTGCCTGTTCTATTTTGTAAAAGTCTATATACTAAAAAGAGTGTTGTGAATTCATTCTCTCCAGTTAAATGTAAATGTTTACATAGCTGATATTTATGCCAAACTATATCACCTGCAATCAGTTACCATATCATAATATGTGCATAGCTCTGATGGTACTCAGAAACAAAGCCATGAGATCTTCAAACAAAAGAGGGAAAGAGAAAAGGCGATAAAATAGTGAGTGATGGCGATGGTATTTCAGGCAGCAGCAGGCGCTGTCAACACATGTTTGCCTGGCTTTACATAAATAGGGTAATAAATAGATCGATCACTCGCAGCCTAACAGATTCATGTCACTTTAAAGCAATTTGACTTGAGCAGACCAGCACACATTACCTCATTACTCAAGACTGACCTCCACAAGGGAATGTTTGTGTGTGTGTGTGTGTGTTTGCGGGACAATTTTTCATACTATTAATGCTAAACACAACATGGAAAAGGCAAAACAAAAACTGACCAATATATATTATTTCATGTCCAGTCCAGTCACAGAAGAGCTAATATTAAAAGATTAAATAAGTAAATACTACCCCGACCAGAGCACATACACTGTACAAAATAAAAAGTGGTCAAGTGGCCTTACAAAGGAAAGATGTCACATCCATATTTAGACCGCAAGTGACTCCTAACACACAGCTGTTATAAAACACAAATTTGTTGGATAATCCTGCAAAGCCTGGGATGGACAGACCAGAGCATTGCTGGTCCCACCAGTGCTCATAAAATAAATACCAGCAGGAGTGTGATGGCAGTCCATAGTGGACCGCAGTTATATTTAGGTAAGGACATGAAAGAGGCTGATCCCTTAACAAAATAACAGGCAGAGGCGCTAATCTCCAGCCGGGGAGTCAATATTGTTGATGCCTGGTGATGTACGAGTGAGAGGCCACAACCACGGCGGTGAAGACAAGTTCCTGCCAATGCTTTATTTTTCAAATGGAGAGAGTTCTTGTGCTGTCAGGGGGATCTGTCACTCACTTTGAGCCTTTGATAGGGTGTCAATCTGTTTCATATGTGTGTGTGTGTGTGTACTGTCAAGCCCCTCTGTGCTCTTGATCTTTTAAAGCTCTTCCACTATATGATTTTACAAAACTTGTTTGGCTTCAGCTACAGCTTAAGAGATGATAGAGCACATGGAAATTGTTTTACTATTTTCCAAATCAATACACATTTCTGATTCCATGTGAAACTTAATATAATCTTTGTGAGTCAATCCTCTAATCCAAACTTTTCAGTTGAGAGTGCAAAATGATGTGACAAATGTCTTAATTTTGTAAACTAATTCTATAAAGAAGTATTACCAGACCAGGTTAAGGTCAAGCACTTACATGTGTTTGGGAAATGTCATGCCCCTTACCATAGCAGCGAGTTTCATCTGCTCAGGTGTAAATATTAAGGATGGCGTTAATTTCAAACCAATTCAAGCTTGATTCAGACTTAAGAATGCTAACAAACAAGAAATCATGATACTTGTTAGAAAACAGTTATACCAAAGCAAGAGCTTACAAAAGCTACAGTGAATTATATCAACACTAATGTCGGCCAGCAGATGAGCGGAGGCAAAGAGCTTTGCCCTTTGTTTACATCGTAGCCTAATATTAACCTTGTGATTGGAGCTGTTAAAAGAAACGCAACTACAAATAATAACACATACATAGTAGTGATCTACAAACAACAGCTTGTCCCAACCAAGTGGGACCTGATCCATTTCAGGAGTAACTTCTGTGCGTAGCCTGCATTGTGGTTCTGGAAGCTGTTCTCCGTAAAATGTGTAGCACACAGATAAACGTTGGGGTTATAATGTTCAGGAAAAGTGTTACACTCTAAATTCGTCAGCCTTAGGAAGGTCAAACAAATGAGTTTTGAAAAAGGGGTGTAAAAAACAGCGTCTCTTTGACATAGCGACAACACTGTCTTCTCTAATGCAGCTCAACCAGGCCTCACACCTATTTTTTGTGTATTCTTTGGGCGGGGATTATTTACATATGTAACATTGTGAATTCATAAAGCCCGGAAAAAAACATGTTGTAGTCCAAACGAGTCATACGTTGTAATTATTGGAAAGTTGATTCTGATGAATAAAATATCTCTCTTTGGAGTGGACTTTGAGCTTTGTAACCTTGCAGATCTTTTTTATGCTCAAACTGGAACATTACACACAAACTAAAGTTGAAAAAGTGAAAAAGCATAATAGGACCCCTTATATTAATTATACTGAATTTCTTTTAAATGTGTGAAGCATTATGTTGATATGGTCTTACTGATCTCTACAATTTTATCAAACAGCATTTTTAATGTTTTACTCTGAGACAAAGCAATGCTATCACTTTCTAGATGATTATATAATTTAGGATCTGGCTTTTGTCACTTAAAGTGATATTACAAAGGATCAGGATTATACATAACTAAAACAAAAAACATCTCTTTTTTATTTAGTTTAACTTGATGTATTAAAATAACAAAACTGATTTTTTTTAAACTACATATAAATATTAATAAAAAAAAATCAACAACTTAACCAAAATGACAAAGAAAAATCTCTAAAACGTTAAACTAAAATGAAAACGGGGGAAAATAAATAAATAAATAAATAATTAAAAAATAAAAAATAAAAATCTTAAAGATACCAAAATAACACTGCAAATGGTAAACAGGATGGGAGGTAATATTAAGGAACTAATTTACCAATAAATAAATAAATTACAATTCAAATATTGATTATAGAAAAGAAATATATATATTTATTAAATATTTCTTAATACACTGACAGTTTTCCATTTTACAAATAATTTCAGCTTCATTATATATGTATGTTCAATTGTGATATTGTGATAAAATAAAATGAACTATATGATTTCCTTTTTTAAATTGATAAATATTTTGAGACACATGACTGGGACATGCATGTACTGCATAGGGATGGAGAAAGCGGAAATAATCCCAGGGGTAAAAAAGTAGGGGTGTGTGTTGAAAAGAATGTTAAGAACAACAGAATAAGATGTGCGTTGATACAAGTGAGTACGAGATTATTCGTGTTGATAAAAGATACACACATGGGCCATGTAATGGTCTAGATATGTTCACAGGATGAATCTCAAACTGTAATGGATGGTGCTTGGGAGAGTGTGGAACAGGAATAGACTCCCTACACCTCCCTGTAGATGATCAGTGTGTCTGAGTCAGTCACAGCCACATGAACACACACACACTAACCTTACAGTCAAACACTCAGAGAGATATTGGTACCCCAGAGACAGGCAGTAGCAAACCATTCATCCAGAAGTTCCTCATCAGCTTTTCTGTAGGCTTTTACCTTTGTAAAGTCAAACTATGAAATCTTTACTTTTATTGTAACTGAACTGGCAAGGTTAAACAGTGCAGTGATTATACTTGTTGTAATAGTCATGTCTGTTTGTATAAAACCTGCGAGGATCCAAAGAGCAGTCTGTTATTGAGACATCGGGAAAAGGGTGAGAGCGGCAAGACTTCACGAGGACAGCTCAAACTGAAACCAGATGCAGGCAGATTTTAATACACTGAGAAAGGGGCTGGAAGAGAAGGAGCGAGAAGGAAAGAAGCGAGAAGGAAATAAACACATATCATTTAAAAAGAGACCAGCTACTGAGAGAGACAAATAGAGAAAAAAAAGTGATAAAAACTTTTATTTTTTGCTCTCTCTTTAAGCTCTCTCTTTATGATTGAAAAAAATTCAATCATTATAAACTCATCCCCAAACTGAATGCTGTTATGTTTTTCTGTGGAATACGACATAAAAAAATAACATAAATATAAATTACATATTCATATTTAACTCCTAATCCTGCCTGTTGGATGTTCATCATATTTAAACACAGAAAGAGAGAAAAAAATGGTTTAGTATTTCACACTGATTGATTATCGCATAAACCATTTTTTATTATTAATTATCAATATCAATTATTAATATTAATGTAAACAATAATGAGGGGCTTTTGCCCCTCGGTTAGTTAGTGAAGTGTGAACAGGAAAGATTATCCTGTCCAAACTTTGTGTATGGACGTGTGTGGGAGAGAGATGTGTGATCGAGGTAAGGGGAATGTACCATCTCTGTTCAAACACTAACAAAAGAAATATCCATGTCCATGAATCTAGCTGGGGCTGACACGAAAAAAAGTGGATGGTATTTTAAAAGGGGCATCGATATTATTTGGAGCAGTTGTGCCTCTATACTTGATAGTGAAGAATACATATCACCCTCTTTCTTTTCTTCCTCCTTTCATTAGGCAACTGGTTATTCTCACAGTGGTGCGAGCAAGAAAATATATCAAATGAGGCTCCCCTGAGTTTATAGGATTATATCATTAGTTATATATGAGAGTGTACAAAAGAGTTTTGGGAGTACAAGGAGGTTCAATAAAGTGAACTGAAGTGTATAATCATACAACATACATGGGGCTGTGCACTATATATAAACCAAGAGCACTGTATTGTGTCAGTTTTCAAATCCACTGTTGAAGAAAGTCACTTTCCTACCCACACCGAGGCATAAAATACATTTGTTGTAATAAACATGTCAGCCACTGCTCTTAAATTGATATGTGTGCTCATTTGTTTCAACTATTCATAACAATATCCTAATTAAAAACATATATTTAATTTAGACTTACTGTATGAAGGAATTTTTAAGCGTCACCCACAAATGCCGCGTAATGTTAATATGCAAATTTAACTTAATTCTCATTCAGTATCCTTTTATTTTCCAAAACAGAATACAAGGATTGAGAAAATTGTAAATTTTAACTCAATATACCATTATGTCGATAGATAGGTCGATAGATGTATAGATCACTGTAATAAAACACTTGCTGCCTCAAATTTTTAAGTACAATCAACTTGACAGTGTAAGTCATTTCAACTTAAATTACATTACACTGACTGACAGACAGATAGACATACAGACAGACATACATACAGACATACAGACAGACAGACAGACAGATAGATTTTAATTTCCATTTAATTATGCATACACACAACAAGTTGTCTGACTATAAATATGAGAAACCAAAAACTACAGCATAAGATTTACACAAGGTCAAGACACTTTCCATTACCCTCTTTGTGAACAATAACACACATCATGCGTGAGGTTTAACCCCGACTCATTGGTGGTGACTGAAATGGCAGCACTAAGCCCACCAAGTACACAATGGCACAAAGAAAAATGCTGCCCATAAATTCCCTGCCTTGATTCTGTCAACCTTTAGCGTGACCCATCTCACCACCTGGGGTCTTTATTGCAGCCACTCACTCATGCCTGTAGCCTTACAGTCGCCATGCAGCACAAGTGTGTGTGTGTGTTTCCATGTATAATCCTGACTAATACAGTGCATGCATGGGTGAGGCTCAGCAGTCAAAGCATTTTCCTGGAGTGAGTATGTGCTCTACACCTCTACAGCTCATCAGTCACAGATGCAGACAGCAATGCGGCTGCCAAGCTCATCACTGGCGCAAACTTGGCACAGAAACACATGGCAATATTATCCACTCATCAGCTTTCTCAATGCCCAAGTTACATACCACTCTCCACATGCCAACCTATGCCAATTAGAACAGCTATGCTAGCTGGATAAGGAAAAATGAATCCCTGGAGTATAGATTCCCAAGTTCAGAAGTTTAAATGTATACTGAGAAGTACAATAGATGGCCTTTTTCTACAACACTCCCACAAACACACTGAAATGATTGATCAAGTGTCAGTCAGAAAGTTAAACAGAGGGGATGTGTGTATGTTGGCGTGTGCTTACGATGGGGCCCAAACATCTGAGACTAATAGTGAAAATGCTTCTATTTTGCATAGTTTTTTATACAAATGATATTCCTGGCATAAAGTTTTAAGTGAAAAGATGAAAGAAAAAAAAACATTAGTATTTGGTATATCCATCTGACCGTCTGTACAAAGGAGTTCACATGATCAGTGTCACAAATGTGTTTATTTGATTATTCTTATTCATAACAGAAACATAATAAATGAATCATAAGAAACTAATAAAATGTACTAATATAATCTAGCCTTAGATCTTAGGTCTTTCACTGCAGGGTTTACAGCACCTTCTATTACTGCCTTTGTGAACACTAGCACACACTGTGTGTAAGATTTTTTTAAAAGAAATTAAGAAAATGCTTGGTAACACTTTATAATAACTGCATGCTATTAATCATTAGTTAAGCATTACTAAACAGTTAATTCATCATTTATAAATCATTAATAAGCAGTTTATAAATACAGCTATAAATGCTTTATTCTTTATTTATAAGCATATCTATAATGTGTTTAATTATTGTATTTTCATACTTTATTAATGATCAATTTATCATTTCTAAATGAAGTATAGCATTATTTACAAACCAGTTACATTATTTACCATTATTTACAAACTAGGTGTTGTCACTGATTAATAAGATCACTTAGAAAGTGTAAGTAAATGTAGTAGGTGCGGGTAGTTATAAAGCATTTAGTAGTGGTCAGTTACCTATTTTGTGAGCTCATCTAAAGTGAGGACTATTTATGCCTTGTAAAGAATTTACAAAGGAGATTTAAAGGCTCATTTATCTTCTAAACAGAAAAAGGAAACAAACACAACACAGTGATACAAAACAAAAATATTTACCAGCCTTTAAATCTCCCTTGTAAATGCTTTACAAGGCATAAATAGTCCTCACTTTAGATGAGCTCACAAAATAGGTAACTGACCACTACTAAATGCTTTATAACTACCTGAATTAACCATTAATTACAGTAGAAATACATGTTAATAAAGCATTTATATAACACACTAAGTAACTATTACTATATGTCTGAATAATAATATGTATTTAAACAGTTTATTAATCATTTACTTACACTTTCTAAGTGATCTTATGAACCACTGACAACTCCTAAATAACTGGTTTGTAATTAACGCAATACTTCATTTAGAAATGATAAATTGATCATTAATAAAGTATGAAAATACAATTATTAAACACATTATAGATATGCTTTAAAATCAAGAACGAAGCATTTCTAACTATATAAACTGCTTATTGATGTCTTTCAATGCTTTATAAATTACGAATTAACTGTTTACTAATGCTTAACTAATGATTAATAGCGTGCAGTTATTATAAAGTGTTACCGATTTGGGTAACACTTTATTTAGATGGTCCACTCACTGTAAAATATCTGTACTTATTTTGATGAGTGAAAGCAATGTAAAAACATATGTTTTCAAAACTTATTGATCATATAAACATGTCCACTAACTCTTATTAGAGCATTTGCAGAGGTGGACAGTAACACATTTCATTGATTACTGTACTTAAGTACACTTTTTGAGTATCTGTACTTTACTTGAGTTTGAACTTTTCTGGAAACTTTTTACTTTAACTTCACTACATTTGAAAGACAAATATCGTACTTTTTACTCCACTACATTTCACGTCAGTCAGGGGATGATTTTGGTTGCAGGGGTTGCATTTTGGTTGGAAATGAAAGTCGGGTTGACGTCAGATCCCGCCGTCCCGATGTCAGTTTGACGTCAATATTCGACGTCGGACAGACATTGCATTTTGGTTGGAAATAAAAGTTGGGTTGACGTCGGAACCCGACTGATGTTGTTTTCTGACGTCAACCCGATTTTAATTTTCAACCACAATACAACGTCTGTCCAACGTTGGAGATTGACGTCAATCTGACGTTGGATTCTAACATCAACCTGATTTCCATTTTCAACGTTGGGTTTGGTCTTCTAAATGTTGTCATTGTTTTGGAGCACACTAGCTTATAGATAACAGTAAGGCTAACATATTCACACTAAAAGCCAAAAAACGTTTCATAGAGGCTTTAAATAGGGCATTATTTGAGGGAACAGCCATTTGGGTATCCGAAACCATTGTGGACGTTATTGAGGGCAATTATTCAATCTCACATTCAATCCCACTGTGTTCTAGAAATAAATGTGATATTGATATGAGGGTATAGGGGCAATTTCAGACACAACCAATATCTGATTAACGTGAATATTATTACTAGTCTTCTCGAGATGTCATCCTTTCTTCTTTTTTTTACCTTGTAGGATGTTACAACAGGGTCTCTTAGTAGACTGTCTGCTTAGTATCTGTTAACACTTTATTTTGATGCTCCCCCAAAAGACATTCTACTGACTATAAGTAGATTTACATCTACATGTCAACTTATTACAAACCCGAACCTCAACACCTAACCTTAACCAAACAGTCTACTAATAATAATGAGAGTTAGTAGATATGTGATTGCAAAGAGTGAAGGTTAAATAAAGGTTTTTATTGGTCAAATAAATTCAGCTTTTGAATGGTATATGTGGTCTCAGACTTTTGGAACCAACTGTATGTCTGAAATTTTAGAGAGCAAGTGAGAGTCTGAGATGGCACAGCAAGATGAATACAAGCAGTGTGTAAATGCTCCATTGTAAGTGTGTGATGTAATGACAGATATCTGTGGCAGCTTGGACCCTCTGGGAAAACAAAGATCCACAAGATCAACATCTAACCACATGTTTTCATTCCCTCACTATTTCAATCATGTTACATAATGGATATTTCCCTTCATGTCACACCTTTCCTAAAGAAATATGTTATTTCAGATGGTCATCAATGTGGGGTTTTAAACAGTGGGTGTGGAGTGACATGTTTTTGCTGAGAAAAACCTATAAATATGATCAAGAATGGATTTACGTCGGTCTTCTCCATTAGTAATTCCACGTCTGTCCAAATACTAACTCTGGCTCTTGTATATGTCTAAAAAGAGCTTACCTTCCTCCCCTTTTCTCAGGAAATTGCCACAGAGTTTCTAAAAGCAGTCTTTCTGTCTTTTTGCTTTGAGATTTAATCCTCTCTAACACACAAACACAGATTTCTGTATTTCCCTCAACACCCGCTGGGTAGTCGTGACAACCTCAGAGGCCTCACAAAGCCGAGCATGTGTGCGACCTGTCCAGCTCTGTCCGACTAGAGGGAGGTTTTATTAATCTCACTCAGTTGGCGCACTGCCTTTGTGTGCAGGAGTCACCTGCCTGACCACAGGAGACACAGATGCCCACCACAATGCTAATCCACTCCCTTTTCTGACTTCCATATTGGCCGGAGTCAAGGGGGCAGGCTTCCCGTATGACAACTCTAATTGGCTTCCTTAAGGCCACCGATGGAGACATCCATTGGCTATCGATGGCATGGGGCAGGAGGAGCTTGTGAATTTGTGGGTGAAACACAGGATTATGGGATGAAAAATGGCCCAAGAGCTGAAGGCTAGAAGAACAGCGATGAGCTTCACAGCTGATTGAGTATACACAGAGATTTTGAGTATCTAGCTCAGAGAATTAGTTTTGGTCTGTAGCCCTTCGGATTTTAGTCTTTATTGACGTCAATGTTTTTTTTTTTTGGATGCAGTGTCTTGTCTATTAGTTGTTTCTGACACACATACGCACAGTAGTAATGGAGCAATGCATCTCCAGTGACATCCGCAAATTGATTTCATAGCCAAGCCAATTCCATATTTGAAATTTGTTGAGTTTTCCATGCAATTGGGTTAAGAGAGCTCAACATTGAAGATTAAAAACTGGTACCATCCAGGGCTCGCAAAATTTCTAAATCACTGGTAGCCCTTCGGGCAGGCACTCTTCAGATTTTAGTAGCCCAAAATTAATTTTACTAGCCCATATAAAAAGACTACAATTTTTTATGTAGAATATTGGTTAGGAGTCAAAACAATGAATCAAAAACTTTTTCAAAACACAAATATCAACAAATATGCATCTGGTTCTAACTGAACTGAAATTTGTGTGACCAGTGTGGAACATGAATCAGTCTGTGTCTGTGGCTATGATAAAAAAAAAAAATAAAAAAAAAAAGTAACTCTTTAGTTTTAGTTTAGGGTCTAATACTCACTATTAACTTGTTTCATTAACATGCAGATGGCAGGGGTTTTTCATCACTGAGGTCCCGAATGTGAGATATGCTAGATAGGGGGGTTCTAGAAAATTATTATTTCTCTGATCTACATATGTGCATTTTAAGATGTTTTAAAGACAAAAAAAACGTTTATTTTCTTCTATTAGAAGAAAATAAACATAATCCTAGGTATTTATTTGAAACAGTGGCTAAACTAACAAAAAAGAAAGCTTCAAACACAGAAGGTTCCAAGCAGCACAGCAGTAATGACTTTATGAACTTCTTCACTTATAAGATTGATAATATCAGGGATAAAATTATAACTATGCAACCGTCTACTACAGTATCGCATCAGGCAGTGCATTGTAGTCTCCCTAAGGAAAAATTTGATTCATTCATTGCTATAGGAGAGGAAGAATTTACTAAACTCGTTAAATCATCTAAATCTACAACATGTATGTTAGACCCTATACCGACTAAGCTACTGAAAGAGATGCTTCCAGAGGTCATAGATCCTCTTCTTAATATCATTAATTCCTCTTTGTCTCTAGGATACGTACCAAAAAACTTTAAGCTGGCTATGATTAAACCGCTTGTTAAAAAAATGCAACTTGATCCTTCAGAATTAGTCAATTACAGGCCGATCTCGAATCTACCTTTTCTGTCAAAGATACTAGAAAAGGCAGTATCTTCACAACTATGTTCCTTTCTAGAAAGAAATGATATCTGCGAGGATTTTCAGTCTGGATTTAGACCATACCATAGTACTGAGACTGCTCTCGTTAGAGTAACAAATGATTTGCTCTTATCATCCGATCGTGGTTGTGTCTCTCTATTAGTGTTACTCGATCTTAGTGCTGCGTTTGACACCATTGACCACAACATTCTTTTAAATAGACTAGAAAACTATGTTGGCATTAGTGGAATTGCACTAGCATGGTTTAAATCATACTTATCTGACCGTTATCAGTTTGTAGCAGTAAATGAAGAGATGTCTTATCAATCACAAGTTCAGTATGGCGTACCACAGGGCTCAGTACTAGGACCGCTGCTGTTCACTCTGTACATGCTGCCATTAGGAGATATCATTAGGAAACATGGAATTAGCTTCCACTGTTATGCCGACGATACTCAGCTCTATATTTCTTCAAAACCTAACGAAACTTACCAATTCACTAAATTAACAGAATGCATAGCTGATATAAAAAATTGGATGACTCGTAATTTCCTACTTCTAAATTCTGAAAAAACAGAGATTCTAATTATTGGACAAAAAACTTCCTCACGTAATAACCTAGAATACTGTCTAACACTTGATGGCTGCTCTGTTAAGTCTTCGTCGTCGGTTAGGAACCTGGGTGTGCTCTTTGATACCAATCTTTCATTTGAAAGTCACGTGTCTAGTATCTGTAAAACCGCATTTTTCCATCTTAAAAATATATCTAAATTACGTCATATGCTCTCATTGACAAATGCGGAACAATTAGTCCATGCGTTCATGACCTCAAGGCTAGATTATTGTAATGCTCTACTGGGTGGTTGCCCTGCACGCTTAATAAACAAACTACAGCTAGTTCAAAACGCAGCAGCTCGAGTTCTTACCAGAACCAGGAAGTATGAGCATATTAGCCCGGTTCTGTCAAAACTGCACTGGCTCCCTATTAAACATCGCATCAATTTTAAAATATTGCTGATTACTTACAAAGCACTAAATGGTTTAGCTCCGCAGTACTTGAGCGAGCTCTTAACGCATTATACTCCTTCACGTCTATTGCGATCTCAAAATTCCGGCCAGTTGATAATACCTAGAATATCAAAATCGACTGCTGGCGGTAGATCCTTTTCCTATTTAGCACCAAAACTTTGGAACAGCCTTCCTACCATTGTCCGGGAAGCAGACACACTCTGTCAGTTCAAATCTAGATTAAAGACACATCTCTTTGACATAGCGTTCACATAATACATTATAGACTTCTATAATTCAATATTAGGCTGCATAGATTAGGTCAGCTGGAACCGGGAACACTTCCCATAAATCCTGATGTACTTGTTACATCATGAGAAGAATGGCATCTACGCTAATTTTAGTGTCTTTGTTTATCCCAAGGTTTTCCCGCAGCCTGCCGGATCCAGGCCGTTTCCAGATCTGATTAAGGACCTTCGCCTGGACCCGGTGTCAACGCAGTGCTGAAGTGCCAACTAGTCTCTCCCTATGGAGGATCCCTTTCCCACTCTACAGATAACGCGTCGTCGGGAAAACTCAATTTGCGTATCTACCCCGAATTGATAAAATAAAATAAAATTCTGAATCAAAACTATAAGGAAACACCAGTAATTTGTTTAGGTTTGGTTTGTAGGGAATTCCAAACCTGCACACATATATTCAAACGCACATAACTATAGAACCCGTTCTTAATGCGCATCTGAACGCCATCAGCGTTTCTCACAGGTTCGCGTTTAGAGTCTGTGTAGAGAGAATGGTGTCGTCTTGGCGGCCCTAGTTTGGAAACAAATGATCGTTGCGACGGAAGCGAATCAATCAAAACTAACTTTAGCTGGAAAATAACTTTATTAAAGAACCGCTATAAAGCCAAAACAATCTTACGTTAAATTATACATTTATCTCTCTAAAGCTGCTTTGAGACAATCTACATTGTTAAAAGCGCTATATAAATGAAAATGACTTGACTTGACTTGACTTGACAAAAAAATTGGATAACAATATCTTTAAAACCATGTAAGTGGGCAGCTGATTATTTTTCTCTCCTCATCAGTATCACACTCCTATTCTCTTTGTTTTTCTCAAATTCGACAAAAGTATATTCATTTGCCTGATTATTTTTGTCATTCGTTTCACATTTATAACCTAAAAAAACGGTCAAATATGAAATGTTTAGTTTAGCTACTTACATCTTACCTCACACTTGACCGTAAACTAAAGCGTCGAGTCGCTCTTGTGAACATAAAGCCCGCCTACTTTGATTTGATTGGTCATCTCAAATATTCTGACATTGACGAGCACCACAGACCAATGAGTGACAGACCAATGAGACTCAGATGAACACACTCACACACACACACACCCTGTCCTCTGTTTCTGACGTGCGCTCTGCTCGGCGCCGCTCCGGATTGAAGTTGAAGAACGCGCTGAATCTGATTATAACAAGACTGAAGCGAATACTATTTCAGATAGCCCGTCGGGCAGGCCGATTATGCATTTTGGTAGCCCGACTGGAAAACACAATAGCCCCGGGACGTCGGGCAGGCGATTTTGCGAGCCCTGCCATCAAATAATTCCAGTCTGTTATCTAGTACACAATGTTGTTCACCACAGCATTAATTCATCAAAACGTATAAATAATGGATGAAGTTTGGAGTGTATGGCAGGGAGTATTACATGAGGGCTACTGGTAATGCCAACATAATGACTTTCACTTGTGAGTTTAACATTGGGAAGACTTTGTGGGTCTTGGCAGACTAAACAAAAAAGTTTGGAAGTGGTACCAATGATGGCTTTAAAGTTGTGAGGATGAAGGATAGAGGAATGTCTGTGCTGCTGCTCTTTTTCTTTCTCCCTCTCTTTCGTACTGATAAGAGGGGCCACATTCCAAGATTTGACCCCACCTAAGACTGTCCAGCACTGGAATATCAATGGAACACACGCACACACACACACACACACACACCATTTGACACCCCCACCAACACACTAGAGACACAGATAAGAGCAGTTTTCTCTGTCTGTGGTTCACTTTCTACTCTCTTCCTCTTCGACAAACTCTCAAATGTCAATGAAATATTACAATTTAAAATAAACTGTATTCTATTTGAATATATTTTATAAAATGTTTTTTTCTTTTTTTTTTTCCTGTAATGGCAAAGCTTCATTTTAATTTCTTCAGTGTGTCATGATTCTTCAGAAATCATTCTAATATGCTGATTTAGTGCTCAAGAAACATTTCTCATTATTATCAATGTTCAAAAATTGTTGTGCTGCTTTATTTGTGGAAACTGTGATACTTTTTAATCAGGATTCATTGAATAGAAAGTTTAAAAAGCAGCATTTATTTAAAAAATAAAGAAATAATTGTATCAAACGTTAAAATCTTTACTGTGACTTTTGATCAATTTAATGCGTCCTTGCTGAATAAAAACGTACAAATTCAAAATACTTTTTGAAGTTTACCTGGAAAAACAATGGATCTAACAAAGAAACTAATGTAAATGTAATGTTTACAAAATAATTAAAAGATTTTACATTGCATAAATTATAAATAATTGTGACCACCTTAAATGTTTGTCTGAGGTATTTGCTGGGTGTGAGAGGTCTTGTGTTCGGCATCAACATGTGTGGACAGTCTTTGATAAGACTACAGATGTACTGTCTCACCTCTGCTAACTGGACAGGGTCTAAACTGTTAGGCGGCTGACCGATGACATCGTTATCACCGCACGACAAGCTTTCTGTCAGGTCTTAGTGTGATTGAATGAAACAGACAGATTCCAGGTTTGTTTTCCAAATATGCCATCAAGCTGACAGCTAACACACACACACACACACACACACACACACACACACACACACACACACACTTACTTATTACTTACTTACAAAATGTTCAACTTTCTGGACTCTACAAGAGAGCTACATACAAATAAAACATATTATTTATTAATACAATCAACACAGAGATACTGAATCATAAAACCATCCACTGACAGCAAAGATCACTATCACAGTCTCACAAATATGCATGTCTTTTGCTAAATGTATAAATCAAACCAGCTATCTGGTTCTGGATGGTAACATACCACATGGAGCCCAGTGGGTCATTTATCTGTCTGTTTCTATGAAGTCATCCAATAGTCTCTTACTATCAAGTGCTCCAATACCATCCATTCTGCCTAGTCTACTCATGTCCTATTGGTTAGTTTGGATAAACACTCCCTCCCATCACAAATCCTACCCACTGACACTTAGATCTACAGACCACAAAACAAAAACAAATAGCCTATAGTTTGTTCTACATCATGGGTTAAAAATGTTGAACATTTTGAACTATTTAAATAGGCTACCATATAAAAAAAAACATGCTAGGTTTGAAATGTACTGTAAGACAGCAACTCTAGCTTTTCAAACCAGCACTGACCTTGTAAAAGTCTAATTAATTAACTAGTTAATTGCAACAGGGAGTGAAGAGTGCCATGTCCTAATTACCGTAAATAAAGCTCCGTATCGAATCGCTCTCGCGGTACTTTGATGTAACACACCGATCGGTTGTCGCTTCAAGTCGAACACACAACCTGCAGTGCTGAGGTGGTACAGCGGCCACGTGGTAGACGTCGTAGCTCTCAGATGTTTACACGTTGTAATTACAAGTTCTACAAGCACGTGAAGGCTATTTACAGTACAGAATCGCTATGGTAATTACTACATGGCAATGGTGTCACGTGATCCTTCAGAAAGCATTATAATATGCTGATTTGGTGCTCAAGAAACAATTTGGGTAGAACTTTATTTTACAGTCCTGTTGTTCCCCATTTACATAGGCCACTACTTATTATAATAATTACAATAACTGGGTAATAACACACACTAACTCTGAATCTACCCCTAAACCTAACCTTAGCCCATCTAGTTACCTTATACTTTCTTAGATAAGTACACTGTAATTAGTCTACACGTAAGTGCATGTACTGTAAAATAAAGTGCAACCACATGTTGGATTGTTATCAATGTTGAACATAGTTGTGCTGCTTAATATTTTGTGGAATCTGTGAAGTTTTTTTCTTTCAAGATTCGTTGATAAAATGTAAGAACAAAGCATTTCTTTGAAATATAAATCTTTCATAACATTATAAATGTCTTTACTGTCGCTTTCGATTAATTAAGTTGCTGAATAAAAATAATAATCTTTTCACTAAAAAAATGACTGACACCAAAACCTTTAAACAGTATATTGTAGGCTATAGCATTGCATCAAGCATTGGATGAAGCAAAGTGACCCACAGTAGTGCAGTGTGTTAAACAAGCTGCCATTGACCTCAAGGTGGCCTGATTCAGAGCAGAAGGGGAAAGATAAGATTATGGAGAGTAATTCCAAAGTTCACACCAGACAAAGTGTGTCTTAGGCTGTAAGTGCAGTAGGTGCTTAATAGGATTTTGTACACTGTATAACACTGTACGACCGGCCACTGAGTATAAGCTTCATTTGATAGATGTGCTTTAGATTAGAAGTATAATGCAGATAAATGGAACATATCAAAGAATTTGTACAATACCAGCAATAATAAATAACAATCGTGATGTTGTTTTAAGAAGGAGTAAGAGAGAGAAAGTTGGAACAATGTGCCCTGGTTGGGAATCACTGGCTATGAGGAATATCAGTCACTTTAGGGTTAAATGTTGCTATTTGTTTTGAGATTCTAGCTGTAATTTTAGATCATCCTGGTCACAAAAGCAAAGCAAAACCTTCAATAAACAGATGTACAGTACATCCACAGTTGTTCTAGTCATGTGCAGTGCTCAACAATCACAACATGAAATAATGGTCTTAGGTCAGTCCCTAGTGGTCAGGTGTGCTCTTTACAACTGACCAATCACAGGACTGATAACCTGTACATATTATACCATCAGCCAAAGGCAAAAATATTGCAATATTATTTAATTAAATAAGATTTATCATACACAGCTTAACCTTTATAATAAAATTAAATAATAATTAAAACTTTTTAACAACAATAACAAAGCATGTTAACAGTTTTAAGTGTAAAACTTTACTACTCAATAAAATTATTGAAGGTATAAAAAAAAACAAAAAACTTTTATTTACTGATATAAAGAAAGTGCTTTAAAGAAATTTTTGTCAATAAGGCAGAATAATATAAAATCCAGTTATCAGTACGATGAATCATTTAACTAATGCATTTTCACTTACTAACAGAGGTTTATTAGTCATGATTAAGATGTTGAATATTAGTAGGCTCTTTCAGATGTGAAACAATTTTTTTTTTTAATTTTTTTTTTTAGGCTGACCAATATAACACGTGAAATAAAAATAAAAAAAGAGAAGGAGAGTCCCATAATAAACTAATTTTAATCTCAGAAACCAAATGAGGCTTTCTTCACTTTAGGGCCCCCTCTTGAGGTCATTGTTTGCAAGAACATGGGAAGAAAAATACCCGTAAAATAGTGCATCAAATAGGAAATATTTGGAATAATAAAATGGAAATATATAATAACAAATGAAGTCAAGATGAACATATTCAGAATCAATATTACCTCATATATTATACCCTTGTTCGAGACAATCCTGAGAACATACCTCTTCCTGGACAGCCCACTAGATGGAAATAAACACTTTGCTCATGTTTATTTAAGCACTTTCAAAAGAGAAAGGAAAAGAAGGCAAATATCCTTTTCCCCCAGTTTTTGTTTCTTTCACTCTCCCTCGCTCCTCCCAGAAGTAATGTGTGCCAGAGAGTCTTGGTAAATATCCCATCTAAGCATTTTTGTACCAATAGCCTGTGACTCTGTTCTATTCTCTCTCCCTGTGGCTTTTCAGTATGTGGTCCCCATGCAGTTTATTTGATGCTGACTTTCTCCTGCAAGTGACAGACACAAACCCATAGAGACCAAAGCCATTCACAAAACTCTCAACAGGATAATTCATTTCAGCAAGCAAAGATACCAACTGCTTACTAGTTGTCATTCACAAGGGTGTGGTGCACAAAACAAAACTGCACTAACCAGCTTTATGATGCACTTCAGTAACAGGGATAATGGGCAAAAAGTGCCAAAACACCATTTTGGTATGCTGTGATTTAGCTACACCAAGAACACAGGTGTTTCTGAGCTGAATACATGGATTTTTTAGCCATAATGAGGGTATGTGTCTGCCATATGGCACAGTGGATTTTGCATAATGAAAAAGGAAATATTCCGACAAGCCAATGAACTTTTCATATCATCATGAATGGGCTAGTTAATGTTAAGCTAATCAAAAGAGACTGTACAAAGCACATACTCTCAGCGTTAAATAACCAAAAAGCAACAGAATTGGAGAATAACAAGTGATCATATTTTAGAGGCAAAATCCAGGCGTATTCAAGAGGAGCACTTATTTATTTATTTGTTGAGTTACGACACATCTTGGGGCCATCAATCACGATGTGCTGTGCACTCACTAACAGAACACAGAGATTTCTGCAGACTTGGTATGTAGACTTGGGCCTGCTATTATAGTCACAACGTGTGATGTAAATCTGTTTAATAAAGAAAAAAGACAGAGAAAGAACAAAACCTCAGGTGATGTTACTTAGAAGGTAAAAGTTCATGCATGCAATATTTTATGAAAGAATATTTTTTAGGATTCTTTTCACAGAGGTGCTTCACAAAAGAAGAAGAAGAGGAAATTAAATGATTGGGAAAATTAAATCCTGCCCTGTGATGTGAAATGCAACAATTTATTTTTACTTTTAAATAGCATTTTGGTAACTGTTTTATTATGTTATATATATTTATTTATAATAGTCTAATTATGTTACATATATTTGAGTAGCCTATTTATTATAATGATTGTGAATGAATTATTTGAATAATTGAATAATTTTCACTATGGATTCGATTTGCGGGACATTTTTATGTTGATGAGGAGGGCGTCTTTTTTCTTACCATGTCTCATCATTATACTGTACGCCAACCTTCAATTAATAAATTCATAATATGTTATCTGAATTGATAACAGCTATTATCTTACATAAAACTAAATTAACATGAACTCGTATTTTATGCAAACCGACATCAAGAACAATTCATCACACCAGTCTACATGTCCAAGTAAGTAATAATAATAATACAAAAAAATTAAGTTCAAGCTGAATAGTTTCCTTTTTTTAGGAAAAAGCACCCATCGAAGGGCGTAAATTACACAAATTTACGCGATTATTCTTCTGTCTTCTTCTTGGAGGCCAGATGATGTGCTTCTCTTACACATCTCCTCATGTGTGTATCTGCTACGGATGGCAAAGCCCTCCTGCTTGTTTTTCAACGATTAGCTGTTCATCAGAATTACCAGCTCAAATCCAGCAGTTTCACTTCCCGCATTAAAGGGGATGAATATTGATCTGCTAAAGAGGATTTATTTATTTTCATGCTCTATCCAAAGATCAACTGCTACCAGCTTTCGGGGGATCTGCGCGGCTCTTGCGCGATAAAGCTACTGCACACATGACTTTGGACTTGACATTTGGGTGCTGGAAGGAAACCAAACAGTAAATTCACTGCAATAATCCCAGATAAATGGACTGATCACTGCAGAAGCTTAGACAGTTAAGTGGCCTACACTTAAGTCCAGAGACGATGAGAAAAGACTCGACGCAGAGCGATGGAGAGGAAACTCGTGTGATTCGGGAAGCCGCGCAACGGATGCTGTGCTTTAACGAAATATAAATTCAAATCAGCCGGTGCTTTACTGACACCTGTCCGTTAAGCTGGAACTATGTGACTGGTAAGAATTATTTAACAGAGCAAAACGTAATTAAACACAGCAGATGTCCATAATAGGCCTTCATTACAAAACAGACAATTTATATGGTTTGAAAATGGGATAGCATTCTGTTAAAAAAAGTATAGTAAGGGACCATTATCTATCTATCTATCTATCTATCTATCTATCTATCTATCTATCTATCTATCTATCTATCTATCTATCTATCTGGCATTATTTACATGCTATCGCACTTGTTAATCTGGTCGCAAATTTAATGTGGCAATTACGCGGTACTTCCTGCGCGACATGTGTTGTGTTTATTTAATTAATGATGATGTTCTGGAGAGCACTTCTGTCCGATGTTTCATCAGACAATTAAAGATAAGAGGTTATAACGTGTGGTCATTTGTCCAGCAGAGGGCACATCACGCCTTCTGAAACGGTCTCGCACAGATAGGCTTATTATAGGCTACCCTGCGTATTTTCATCTTAGTATAGAGTAAATCAAACATCAGCCTATTGGACTGGCAGCAAATTACAGTATCATACCAAGTGATCAGGTACTTTGACAAGTGTGATATTATTCGGAGTAAATCAAGAGTTAATTTAACGCTATGCATCGGAGGACAACATGAGGTTTAAAATTGTAGAGTTGCCATAACCTTGGTGTATTTTTGCATAGGTTATTTTTTACACTCCTCATGATTTATAGATTTATCACTGAAAATATTTGTTTGCAAATGTAATTTTTTTTCTCTAATTGCACATAAAAAAAGGCAACAATTACATGCTCAGCATTTAATGTTTGAGCTAAACCATCTGACAACTTAATTTTATATTTAAATGTGCATACAAAAATATTACGTAAATATTGTGATATTCTTGGTTAGACAAATCTGAAACATTTTAAATGTTCATTTATTATATACATTTATTCAAATACATTTAGAAAATTGATTACGTGTTATTGTTCAGTTTAAATATAGTTCTCATTAAAATAAAGTATAAAAAAGGGCAAATACATTTGTTTATGGTCCACTCTAGAAATTTGCAATACAAAATATCTCAATTCACAGAACCTTAATTATATTTCTGGGAATGGATATTTTGAGAACTGAATTATTTTCATCCTAAAACATCTTGGCTCTCTGTCCTACAATAAATCTTAATATTGTGTGCCACTGCACTCTGTCTGAAAGCCAGAAATGTGTCAGTGGCTGTTTTAGAGTATAAGCATGACCTGGAAAAGGCTTAGGCTATTCCCTATTTGTGTCTCCCTGCAGCCAGAGCAACCAGTTTTAACAAATAATTTAGACAGAAGCCACCAAGCTAGCTTGTGAATAACAACAATCATTGCAAATTATAGCAGAACTGCAAAATACATTTTCAGAATCAAGTAATAAAAGCATCTGGAGAGTCGAGTTTACAAATGCTTTGAGGAAGGTTGTCTTGCCGTCTAGGCAAACAAAGGCCACAACTGATGCAACATTCCAACTGTTGAAACAATGAACAGCTCAAATCTCACCCACACCCTAAAGCTGGGCTTGCCAAGTGTCTGCAAGTCCATTAGGGGTAATTATGGACAATCAGACAGGTAAGCTGTATAGACAATGCAGCTTAAGGGAACCTAAAGCCACCGATGCACAAATACAAAGATGCTGGGGAAAAGGCCGTCTGAACGACATTTGTATCTCCTCAAGCTCACTTGTTCCTTTATCCAGAGAGTTGGCTATACATCCATTATACCTTTTGATAATTTCAGTCTGAATCAGTGTATCCTTTTGTGGATTTTTGTTGTTGTTGTATAAAATCCTGATCCATGTTAGCGAGCGGGTTTCCCATGCATATTAAAGACCACAGCTCCTGAATTTTGCAGACCCACATACTATGTGCCAGGGATTCACCAAAACAACTAAAGCGTGTGCTTTTGAATCCTTTGGCAGGCAGGCACTTAAAAGAAGGAAGTAATATTTTTCACTAAAAGCCAAGCACAACGCCAGCTTGCCTCACCACATGTTAGGTGAAATAAATTACCCCTCAGACTACGTGAAACCACTCACTCATGACTGACATTTGCCCCTGGCCAATACTAGCAACAGAAATAGAGCTAAAGTATTTGAGTGTGACAGTGGAACAGAGCAATTCACAGGTATATGAGATAGAGGACGTTATAATGCGGCTTAAACTGACCCAGACTAATCCGCACCAATCCACCTCAATATGTATGGCTCAGTTTCCTTTGCTCGCACCATTCATTTGATTTCAGAGCGAGTAGCAAGGGAGACATATTACAGTGAAATTGGTTTGACATGACATAGAATGTTAAAGTGGTGTTTTTTTCAGGAGGACTTATTAGCACAAGAGTAAACCATATATATATATAGAGAGAGAGAGAGAGAGAGAGAGAGAGAGAGAGAGAGATGCACATTTCATATACATTCCAGTTCCGTCAACTCACATCTTGCAGAATCTGCAAAATATTAATTTGAACAAAATAAGAGGGAACAGAACACGAACCTCACTTAAACTAAATCAACAATTAGTAAAAACTTTTATCCTTCTCACAAAACTATAATAGCACAATTTAGTAAACCAGATTTCTTTACCATCAGTCTATAAAGTTAAATGAAGGCCTCCTTTCCTAAAGTACAGAACAGATTTTCAACCATGCATGTTATGTCAGCTTCCCACACCAGGAAAAATACAACCTTTACAAGGAGACAGTCTAAATAACGGCTGATGAAAGATTAATGAAAAGGTTTTGGTCTGAAGGGTAGATCTGCCCACGCAGCAAAAAATGAAAAAATAGTATGATGTCAGGGAAGCTGCAAAGTTTCTTAAGTGTGGCATATATGATATGTTTGCCATATCACACACACACACACACACATGCAGACACAAAATCCATACAGCTCAGAATAATAATAATAATAAAATAATAAAGAATAAAAAAATGATTTAATTTTACATTTAACACTGCACTTAATTCAAAACAAATACAAATAAACATATACATTTCTTTTGACTTTCTGAAGCCTAATTAACACACTACAGTTTCATCCAAAGGCTTGGTTCTTATTCTCCAGTAATCTTTCGGTTCCTAGAAGTAATTGTCTGAGAAAATAATTACTGTGAGGGCTAGTGCTTTTAGAGACGTGGTGACGCCCAAACCTGCCTTGTACACGCCTCAGTCGCGTAATGAGAGA
Source organism: Rutilus rutilus (assembly GCF_951802725.1). Lineage (NCBI taxonomy): Eukaryota > Metazoa > Chordata > Actinopteri > Cypriniformes > Leuciscidae > Rutilus > Rutilus rutilus. The sequence goes on along the minus strand of NC_140219.1, from coordinate 16,667,559 downwards.
GAGAGAAGAAGAAGAATGAGTCTGTATTAGTGTGTGTACGTATGTGGAGTTTGGCAAGCTGATTGGGAAGGCATTTGAAACAATAGGCCTCCCTGGTGGTTTAAGAGTATATCCGTGGATTTGAAGGCTCAGGAGTCTTTAAAGTTGTACGGCAAAGCCATAAAGCTCACCACACCCTAGAGAGAAGAACTACCCTGCCGTCTTTTCTCTTTCAATGCATAGACACACTCACAGTCATTTGTATGTAACCTAAATCACCTTTTAGGTAGTTCTATTTCAACATATCCAAAGGCAGAAACATAATTATATTCTATTATAATCGCATTGTTTATTTTATTTATAATCATATTTGATTTTTCTTTTATACCGTGGGCTATAATGAAATCTGTTGACCTATAATTGTAGACGTTCTTAACTTTTTAATAATGCATTTGATTGCATTTCGTAACAAGGATCTTACAGTAAAAGAGGTTTGCTAATTTAGGTGTGTGAGTGTATGCATAAGACTGTACGGGATATCTGCAATTGATTAAAGCAGTGCGAAATGTGTATGCTGGGGCTGATTTTCGAACCCAAGCCTGCCATTTGTAAGTCAGCCACAGCAAGGCGAATTATCCTATCTCTCCGCACTGCCGAGGCGCTGGAACGCATCTGAATAACACCGCAGCCTAAGAAAACATCTGCTGGCACATGTAACACTGGACACACCACTGAGTGTTTTCTATTATCACGTCACATAATCTGACATATCCAGAGACCGTCTCTCTCTGCGTCTCACTCCCTCTCTCCCACTCTCATCTGTAGTCTTCCTTTGTCAACATGCTTTCAATATCTTTTCATTTCCATCTTTTGAAATAGCCTATGCACTTAGCCACAGGGATTTTAGGTTTCGTGCTAAATCTGACAAATAATGTCTCCATAGTGCAATATTCCACAGACGATATGCAGAGACGGACCTGACGTACACTGTGATAACTCAGGAGAGTTTGTACAAGCATAATGAATTTATGAGAGGAGCTTGTTTTATGTGTAGTTTCGCTTAGCCGGCCGCTATCAGAGTTTGAAAGAGTTCGGCGTGTAGGAGAACCGAATTGGTTATACAGTGGGGCAGATCACTTAGAATAATGTGCCTTTGTGTCTGAGATTCTGCAGACTACGGTAGTGCAATATTTGTTGAGGAGGAAACAAAACAAATGCTTTATCATGTCGCCTAATTTCACAAGATGCTTTCCCTTTTGAGCTAGCTGGGAAACTGAGGTCTTTTATGTGAGCAGAGAGGCAGATGGAAGGAGCCAGAAAAACACACCGCCACAGGTCGACAGGGACGGCTAGGACTCCATGGTAACACAGTTGTCACAGGGCTCTTCCGAGGGTCACGCACTTCATCATGGCTACAGATGTGCGTACACGCACGTTATAAGTCCCGTCTCCCTCCTGTCGACCTCCTCAATCCACTACGAGCTTAGTTTCATTTGCATCCGGGCTGGTCAGGGTAGAGAGAGTTGGTTTAAAGGAGGCTATTTGTTGTGCTCTCGGTTAATACCATGCAGAGCTTTAAATACCCATATCAAATCTTTGCGGCTCAACAGATTCAGTTTTGCAAACCTGTATCGAACAGAGGTTCAATCCGGCAGCTTAGAAGAGTACACTCCTTTAAGTTCTGTGATAAGGTAAAACCAATCGCTGGATTAGAGACTGTCTCAGAATGAGTGAGTGTGTGTGTGTGTGCCTCTGTGTATAAGGTATTATTCCTTTTGTGGTGCTTGTAACGGATCATTTTGCAAATTGATTTAATGTAGCTTTATGACTTATGTACTTTAAGAAAATCTAAATACGTTACATTCTTCTCAATGTGATGCATATCAACTGAACATGAATGGCTGACATGAGAATCACTGACGGGAAAAAAAAGGAAAAAGGCAGACTGCTTTAAAAAAATGGGTATTGGTCTGCCAGTCCTTGAGACGTTGGAATTAATTTCAGTGTGTTTTTGAAGTTGGAAATGGTCAAAATGTTTATTCTGATGGAAGCATTAGACAACAGACCACAACACGAGTCCCACAAGGGTAGCTTTACATGCCATATGGCTGGCTAGAAACCGCAGAAAAGGAGGATTTCATTCATCCGAGGCAAGAATGCCTTGTGGTCCTCAAGCAGCGTTCCAGAGCCAGAGCTTTCCTCTGAGCAGTGGGAGGTTTTGACAAAGGAGGAGTGGATATCAAAAGTCCTGACAGGTCCATAAATAAACTTTCAGCTTGAATCAGCTTTGAAATATCGCAGTATGCCGATTATGTTATTGCAGAATTAAACCTATTCAACCGCAGTGCAGTGTGGGACTGCGGTAGTCTGACTGAGCCGTTCCATCCTAGTCTCTCGCAATGCGTCTTCCTGTCCACTCTCGGGCCGGCTTGTTGGCATTGACGAGACACTGTGGTGGGGAAAACGATTTCGGTGAAATCTCAAGGAGGAGCCATGTGGTTTAAGACTAGTACAATATCACGTGGTTCCCATGACGGTTTGTCTCAAAGAAATAATCATGTGACCCAGAAAAAACATGATGCAAAAGAGCAGCAATTTATGCTTCTCCTTTCAAGTCAGAGTTTGATCCGGTTCTCAATGTCATAAGGTTCTCATTATTGCAGAGGTAACCAGTCATTGTGGCAGGTGACGGTTCAGCATCCTTTAATAAGGTCTTGTGACTAGTTCAGGCATCAATATTGCTTTGAACTACGAGGCTGCAGCAATGCGGTGGAGGAGATCAGAGGCGAGGCCAGTGGCAGCTCCAGCAGCACGAAGGAGACCTTACGTCAGCTCCTGCATCGACATCCAGCTCGGCTTTGATATGCTTATCCGGCGCAATTCCCGATAGTGTGGTCGCATCCCAAGGTGACCCTCCCTGGCTAGGATTCCTCCCATGCCTGCTGCAGTCTGTAGTCACATTCATACTCTTCAATCCTCTCTGCTTCCAAGAGCTTTTATTCTGGCTTATTGATCTCTAAAAGACCCTTAATGTAAGCCTCCATTTTCCACAAAGGCCCTCATCATAATCCCCGTTTGGAAAATGAACAGTGCAATTATTCATGTGATTCGGGACAGAAGCTGAACTAAGGCTTCTTGTATTTGAGACATCATGCGAGATGCTTTTGCACTAAATATTCGGGTGTTCAACTGAGGCCGGGACCGAACACAACCAATATCTTTAGCACTGTGCAAAATGATTGCCCAAATGTGATTATCTCAACTCCCACTACCATGACTAATGCAAACTTTGAATAGAACGTTTACGAGAAAAGTGAACTCCATTTTAAGTTCCACTTTATGTAAATCACCTGACACACAGATAAAAAATACAAGATTTACATATAATTGAGCAACAGTCTTCATCTGTCTAATCAAAAAATGTAACAACGAAAATGATGCTGTTATCATTTACTCACCCTTATGTTGTTTCAACCCTATGATTTGCAGAATACAAATTTGGGTGAACAATTTGGGTGAACTATTTCTTTAAAAAAAAAAAATGTGCATGTCACCTCTGTCTTTTGCAAGCACAGATGTACACAATTTATATGTACACAAAGCTGCATTATTACATCATACAGTAGGTCCATCAGTAATTTGCAAAAACCAAACTAGTACAGACTAAAACATTTATTTATTTTTTTATAAATAATTGCTTTAGTCCGACTGAAATCAAACTTTTAAAGTGCATGCACAATCTTATTTTTAACAACTCAGGAGTCCCTACCTGAAGCCACTCAACCTCAAACCTTCTCTCTCTTTAACAGCCTCAGAGTTTGTGAGACAGGTGAAACGCACTCAGAATTTTCATTTGTCATTTTCAATTGTGTCGTCGAGTGGGAGTTCAACCACATAGCTGTAAAAAAAAATCACGCCAAGGTCATGTGATTCCAGTCAAGCAAAACAGTTATGTAAAAAGATTGGCACTAACTCGGCTTCTCATAGCAAGTGGCAATGACTGATTGCAGACCAAATAAATATCAATTAAAGCGCAGTCAAGGAGTCTCGCCACCAGACACCATAATAAATTATAATACAGTTTAATATAGTAAGCCTCTCTTCTGGTTATCTTAAGTTCATGCATCAGTAACTTCATTTTACAAATAGTGGACAACTTGAGTTCATATGACCATCTCTGTGCAGCTTATATGCGAAATAGTCTTTCTTCCATCATAGCAATTTTGCAAAATACATGAAGAAATCTGAGCTTGTGATACCATCAGAAATGTTGTAAGCCTAAGAAAAACCAAAGGAGACTTGAGGGAAAGAGGACAGACTTAATAATTTAAAAAGCTGCCATGACAAGATTTGTCAAGACAAATCCAGGCTTGTTTGGTACTTTTAGTGCCATGGCAAAGAACAATAGGTTTTAAAACGACATTGGTTCAGCATAGGGGGAAACAGACCTCCCTCAAACTAAATGCATATGGCCTATTGACCAAGCAGCTTTTGGACTTTTGCTAAAAAGCTGTCTTACTCACTGGGTGCCATTAGATGGGTGAGTACTTAATCCATGGATTACCTAAGATAGCATCTCCAGCACTCTGCCTTTTGGACTGAAAGCCAAGATTACTGACCACACGTCAGGTCATATTCTGAGTGTACTTTAATCTTTTATGCTGAACACACCCTTCCACGTTCATAATGGCTAGAGGAAGCATATGTAACAGACTCATTTGTGATGTTCAGTTTTGGTTTCCTCTTTCTATGCCTGTTGAAGATCATCCACTGGCCTAACATAGGTGACTTCTTTCTTTTTTTTCATTGCTATACAATTGCTATTACATCAATCATTTGTACTGCTGATGAAATATAACAGTGGTTCTCACACCAAGTACAGTCAAGTACCAAGTCTGCTCAGATCAGATTTGTCATATTTTATATATAAACAAGTTGAATACTTTTTATTTTATTAAATGCATTTTTAGTATTGTTTATTTCCAGTGTCAAAGAAAGAAAGAATATAAAATATCTGTGTACATATATAAATAAAAAAAATGGAGAAAAATAATAGTCTATAAAATCTATTATAATTTGATATAATAATTGGTTTGCTGCATCTATGAAAAGCATTACAAGCCTCAAATAAGTGGTGAGTGTTGACTATCCAGTTCAGGGATAATATTTACGGAATACACATTGATTTGTGAGGCGGGCCGGTCCGGTGTGTGCAGCCGATGTTGACATGTGGCGAGATGAGGGCGAAACAGTGAATTCTGTCTGACTGTATGTTGAGGGACAGACACCTGCACAGGAGCACAGAGCTAAACATTTACAATTTACTTCTGACAAACACAGTAGCCCATCTGTCACACAGCTGGCCAAAAGATGGCAGGCTATCAACAGGACCAGAGAACTCTTTTCAGGTCAGATATCCCCCGCAGAGACTTGATTTATATAACATTTGCACTCTTGAATCATTATCTTAAATAATAAAAGATAATAAAAGACTAAACTACAGTACAGATATAAAAGACATAGTTTGATTACTATAGGCTATTCTTTCCAAATAAATATAATGATATACAACTAAACTGTTAAATCATAAATGCATTATGGAGTGTTGTCAAATCTGTGCTGTATTTTAAAAAATGCACAACATTTCTTTGATGCCTAGAAACACCTGGGCTAAAAATAAAAGAATGTATACGAAGACTAGACGACTGCTATTTTATGTACAGTATGTATGTATGTATGGGGTCATATTCTCAAGTATAATATGAATACAACAAAATGTCAACATTAATGTGTGACAGATTGTATCAACAGTTCCTTGTGGAGAAGAGATAATGGGGTTGTGCCAATCCCGTGGTATGGCGGGTGGGGAGGTGCTCACATCCTGCGCAGATCCGCGACACGAATCAATCACTGAGGCTCAATTTTACAGTCATCGTCCATCTAATACCTAAACATAAGCTTGCTGATAGTGATGGCGGGAAGGGAGGAGGGCATCTCGATTATGAGCATATGCTCTTCCCTAGGAAGACAATAATATTGGCATTAAACACCTTCGAGAGGTGGAAAGATGCCTGCGCCGTTTTTTTAATATATCTTAAATTATGTCAGGAAAAACACTGGGACATCACACAAAAGCCACACTCAGTGTATAATGCTCTCTCATAAAGCTGCAGAGCTCTCCAACAATATTGACACAAGGTGCAGGCAAGCAAATGTCAGCCGCTATAACATATCAAATACTTAACGTAACCAATTTTCAGCTGTCAATCAGGCCGGGGGAATAATGACGGACGGGGCAAAAATCGATACAGCACAATTGAATTGCAGCACACAGACATGTTTCGTTCTGTGCTATAAAAGACTGTCAAATGTCACAGCCCCCAGCTCGATGGCAGGATGAGACTGATTTATCTGTCTCAGCTGCTTAAGGGCATTAGCACGCGGGCTAGCGCCACGACCAGAAGAGGAGGCACTTCTGAACGAGACATCCTGGTCTAATGAGGGGTGAGAATCATGCAGATTTACTGCCAGTTCCCGCTCCCCTGATGAGGGTCTGATTTGTGTTTGGGAATAATAGACTCTTTATGCATACTATTTCTTTTCAAACTATGTTTCCACAGATCATGGAGACATCTGGGTTTACACAACCTCCCTATTTGCCCTGTGTGAGACTTCCACTAACAACACTTCGGCAAGCTACTGTAACTCCTGAATGCGTATTTGAGTCTTTGACTGTCACCTCATTTACAATACCTAGCCCTCGTCCGCACTTAATCAGTTAGGCTCCTGCAGTTCAGACTGAGGCTAGTGAGGAAACAATCCCAGAAGTTCACTTCAAAAGAAGTTGGCTCTTTTGAAGAACACAGACTCAATTTTGAACCAGGGACTGGTCTGAGATCTTCAGACGCTGATAGAAGTGGTTTTTGGATGATGTCCAAAGACGAGCATCTCACCAATATCGGATAACAAGGATCGTTTTTGCTCTGTAAATGTGATAATTACCAGTTCAAAAACTAAACATGATGGAAGAGGGTGAAGGGTCAAAAGTTAAAGTTGTGGATTTCATTTGTTTAATATTCAGAAAATAAATAAAGCCTTGACTTTACGTAACTGGCACTCTCCCAGGAGTTGATAAAAGATTATCAACCTATTATTCCTTTTACTATATAAAGGTCACGTCTGTAAGTCTTAGAAAACGTTTTAGCTACTTTTCAAAAGCCTTTTATTTATAGAGAGATTATTATAAAACTATAATAATCTAAGTGATTTAATCATATTTCTTTCTCTTTTTTCATTATTATTAATAATGATTTAAATAAATCACAAAATATTTTGGTGTAATTTCCAAACAAGCTGGGATTTTTTCAAAATAGGCAAAACGTTTGAAAATATTTTTTAATTGTGTGTATTTAGTGTGTATTATGTGATTGCTAGAATGCTAGCTATTAGCCATAGCAAGACAGCCATTTTATTCCTAAGATGTTCTAAATGTAATTATGTCAGTGTCTTTTGCACCACTATTAAAACAATATATAATTTGAGATTTGGTGAAAATGACACTGTGATGGAAATGTTAACCATCAAAATAAAATGAAACCGTATTCTCTAGTTACAAGACTCGAGCTCAGTCCTGACTAACTGATGTATGATGATGTGTATCACAGAGCATGGGATCCTGGGAACTGTAGTTGCACAATGCCTGCCAAAAGTAACGTCCTGTCCCTTCTTTATGACTCCACAGCTGTGCTGTAGGTATTGATTACCAGAAGAACACAATGAGCCTTGGATGCATTTTTTACGAAGTGCGGAATTCTGAACTAGAGCGGCTGGCGCCGCGAGGGATGCGACCGCAGGATGTTTCTGCATCGACATGAAGGTATAATCATAGCTGAACTCATTTCATCCAAACAATGCGCACAGTGCCTTCTCATACTGTTCCGAAAACTGTAACTGGATATATTTTAACTGGCTTTCTGAGTAGGTGAAGTACACAGGTTGGAAAGAGCTGCCAAAAGCAACTCCCATGGAATAACTGATAACTCTCAGAGAACATTGTTTGGATTCTGATATCGTTAACGTCAGACAGCGCTGCAGCTGTGCATGGCAAACTCTGTGTTCATAATTTATGAGCGCCCTGGCAGAGATGTGAGGATTGTTACCATGGACACATCAAACCCATAAAAACAGGTGGCCAGAGGTTGATGTTGGATAGAAGACAACAGAGGACAGGCTGTGGAACAAGAAAGCATGGACGCAACTTAATCCAGCTTAATCTGGGCGGATAATGAAAGTTTTAAAGAGTATCTTTACTTTGTCAAGTTGTTGAACATAGAATTAAGCAATGAAAATCCCTAAAACGTTACTGATGGAAACATTGTGGCAACGTATAAGTGCGTAAAAATCAAACAGGCCCAAAACAAACTTTGGCTATACACTATACTGCTCTTACTACGCTGTGGACACTATGCAAATGTTATGCATGCATGGAACAAAAGCACACAACAGAGCACAATGTGCAAAACTGTATCCCACAATGCAATGCGTTCGACATGACCTATCATTTCCAGTGACAAATTACCAGTGGTGTGAAGTATTTGAGTAAATGTAATTAGTTACTGTACTTAAGTATCTTATTTTACTAAGTATCAAAGATATTATAGCAACACTTCCTCTCTTGACTACATTTTTGAATAAGTATATACTCTTTACTCCAATACATTTGTAATGAGAGATGCAATTGAACATTACATTTTAGATGGCTCCTAACTTTTTCTGCAGAAGTTTATTTCTGCTACAAAAGAAAGGATATCGCCATCTACAGGGCACTGAAGGTACTATAGATTTGTGTATTTTGCCCTTACTCACCCAGACTTACGTGAATGTGAGTGCATTAGCAGGTAGTTGCTGAATCGCAGGTGTTTCATATATGACATGAGGACATGGCTGAAGCCGGCGATGAGGCCGAAACCAGCACGTCCCAGTGCAGGTAGGCTTTTGACTATTTCATTTTACTTAACATTATTTTATTTTTCTGTTATACTATAGAGACATTTTTGAAGGATTTGGGTTTTTGAACACTTGAGCTGAACTTACACTTTAGTGTTATAGACATTTAAGAGGCTGTGTTGAGTGCAATATTGAGGTGTTCAGTTTTATTTTGATTTTAGAAAATAAAATTATGTGATTGCTCTCCTTACAAATCAACGGTTTCTTGTTTTTCACTGGCATGTCTCTTAGGACTTGTGCATCTTTGAGCCTACATAGAGTACGACTTAGGTACTGTTCTAAGACTTTTACTCATGTCATACTGGAGTTGGTGATTTGTCATTTTTATTTGAGTAATTTCACTACATGGATGCCATGAATTAAGTAAGTACTATTCAATTGCAAACATATAGCCAATCTGTTTTATATGTGTATTACACTGAGAAAGAAAAAGAAAGGTACGTGAGATCACTTGGCATTTTACAGGATGCACTCTGTTTGCTTCTCATGGTGACATGATTCTTCAAGCAGACACAACCAAAAGTATCCCTGATTTGAACTATGAGAGAGATCTGGGAAAGCTGTGCACAGCTCAATATGTACAGTAAGCGCTTGATCTCCAACTGTGATCTCCAATTCAAAGGAACTAAATTGACATGCTATATGGCTTACATTCTGAAAGCTATAAAATATAATGTAATGTCTCATAAGTTATAACAGAACTTAAAAGTACATCTTGAGAAAACTTAAATTCATATTTCTAACAATATGCCGTCCACTTTAGTTATTTTGAGTGAACAGTTCTTATGTATGTTACAGTTTTCAATAAAGAATGACAGTGCAAGAGAAAATTAAACATTTAAAAGTAGTGTGCTTTTTCTAAACTTATGCAATATGACTTCAATGTTATATTCTAGGCCCTATCCATTACTATGCATGTATGCAATGAAAATGAAAATAAATGATCATCAAAAGAACACATTGTCATAGTAGCTTCAATGCAAACTGATATATATATATATATATATATCATTTACAATATAATTTCAAAGACTGTCAGGCAATTTTTCATAAAGAATGTGGTTATTTTGGATCGTCTGGCATACATACAAATTATTAGCCACACAAATGGGAAAAATCTGTTAATCTGTCTAGTCACTGTTCTGCGATCAGGTGAGTTTCCAGTACTGTGCCAACCATTTGCTTTAACTTAAATACATCTGGTTTGAGTGAGCCTCCACAAGCTGCAGTCTAAAAAGGGAGGCACTGGCAACAAATCTGGGACTTGAATTATTTGTTTTTATTTACCACATACGGAATAAGTTATTGTAAAGTTTCTGCCTGGGAAAAAGTAGATTTTCAAACACAGGTATATAGGGCACAAAGTTTTCAGATGCTTACTCATGCATATTCACTCACGCACACACACACAGAGAGAGAGAGAGAGAGAGAGAGAGAGAGAGTCAAATGGCAGCCAAGCAAGGCTGTTAGATGAGTAATGGGAAAGAACTACAAGGCATAAGCCTTGATCCCCCTGCTATCTTCCCCCCCTACCCCCTCCACCTCCCCCCCTTTACAGGGTCCGGACACAGACATGCTTAAAAATACTCATACATAGATGCATAGTGTTGACAGATTCAGATGCAGATAAACACACATGTAGTGAAACTGTTTAGAGAGAGGAGGGATCTGACAGCCGTAACTGTCACAGTTGCTTCAGTGTTTCTTGTTGTACACAAGAATTCAAAATCTACACTAAACTTTCATTGGTTCGAAGCCTGGCTTTCCTTTTCTACTCTAAGCCCCAAACACACTTTGAAAATACTTTCCACGACTCAGTTCATGTCAGTTACCCTGTGCTGCCACCACCATAATTTGTCTCTCTCATTACTCTTGGACAGCGATCTGTTTTAATTAAAGAAATACGTCCGCACAAACAACACCATCAATAATCCCCCGTTCCCTACCATGACAAAGGAATTTCTTCAGATCTTATTTGGTGTCATTGCGGTAGGGCACACAACATTAATTAAATCACTTCGAGTCCTTTAGCTGAGGATGGATGACACTCATTCTTTTCACTGGTTCTTTTTCACTGATGTGAAAGTAGAGGAAGTTAATGTTGATACTTTATAAATTTTTATAGGTTTAAATAATTTGTGATGACAGGAGAGATTATATCTATATGTTATATAAAGCTGGGGCAAATCCATTTGATGGGTTTCCTGTGAAAAAAAACCCAGAATAACTTTTTGCACTGGGTGTAAATAGCACTGGCAACACAGCACAGTTATTTATATATTTTATGCATATCAAATCTGGGGTAAAACTGACTGCCACTACTAGCTAATTACATTTACACAATAAGTGAAATCACAATCGAATGTTAACAATCATTGTTATGAGCTGATTAATTTAGTGTTGAAGCTTTTTTTTTTTTCTTATAGGTCTATTTTGTTTGGGCTTTATAAATGCATATATTTTTTCATCACAGGAATTGATGACATTTTAGCATGCTGTATGTTTAAATAGAAAACTGTTATTTTAAATTGTAATAATATTTTTCAAGATTATTGCTTTTGCTGTATTTATGATCAAATAAAAGGAGCCTTGGTGAGCATGAGACTTCTTTCAAAAAAACTAAATTGGTAGTATACATTTTTTTTCTTATGATAATTACGAAATGAGAATTGAGCTACAGTTTGTGAGCTTTAATTAGATATCAAACATTTTGAAACTTTGCAGTTCTAACTTTTTAAAACATCACAAGGTACAGTTATCGTAAAAATATGGGGGTCTACGGCAAGTAATTGGAGTAAAATAAAGAGGGAGAGATATGGAGAGGGAGCAGAGACGACTGTTGGAAAGCATTGACTAGACAGAGGACAATGAAGATGCAGAATGACTAAGGAAAGCATATACAGAAACAAACAATTGAGGCACACACACAGAGAGAGAGAGAGAATGAAGATGTTGGCTGGGGGTAGTAGAAGAAACCTTCCTCTCTTCCGTCTATATTTCTTCTCATCCCTCCTTCCAGCCCCCACCCATCTAAACCCAGCCTTGGACAAAGAACACTACTTTCTGCCAAGTCATTTTTCATAAGCTCATGAAATTGTGCCAATCCTGCACCCCCTCCCATTTTCACTCTATTTCGCAGTAGGACTTCTATGTAACCTATGGGGAATGAACGTGGACACACACACACACACACACACCAGCTGCCCCTCTCCAAAACCACACACTCCTCAAGGGAGTCCTCCCGTACACGCATAGGCTTTTCATCTGAAGCACTGAGACGGGTGGACATATGAATCCATCTTACTCTACAGAATAATCACCCTCTGTGTAAAACTAATGGAGAAAGATGTAATCAGAACCATATTGTTATTTCCTCCACACAGGGAAAGCGATCACGCGGAACACAATAAGCCACTTTAAAAACCATTTCAAATCGATTAGGTATACGACTGAGATTGAATGTGTTATGTTTTCAAAGTGTGAATTGTTTACAAATACCCGTTGAATATGTAACCTTTTTTTAGATAAAAAAAAAAAGAAAAGAACTGATTTATTGAGATTTACATGACACACCACTGAAAACAAATAAGTAGAAAGACTATAGTATTCCTTTGTTTTATTTACAACTTAAAATAAATAAATAATTGGTAACACTTTAAAATGTTTCATTAGTTAATATTATTTAACTTTTGTTAATATGAACTAAGAGTGACCAATACCTCTACAGCATTTATTAATCTGAGTTAGTTAATTTCAACATTTAATACATTATTAAAAACAAATTTTATATTTGTTAGCATTAGTTAATGCACTGTGAACTAACATGAACAACTGTATCTTTGGTCACACTTTAAATTAGGGTCAAATTCTCACTATAACTAACTATTAACTAACACTTTTGCCTCAATAAACTCTTATTAGTTAGTAAGATAGTTGTTCAGGTAGGATGAAGGGATGCAGAATATGGTCGTGCAGAATAAGGCATTAATATGTGCTTTATAAGGACTAATAAACAGCCAATATCCTAGTAATATGCATGCTAATAACTAGTTAATAGTGAGAATTGGATTGTTACTGTATTTTTACTAACGTTAACAAAGATTAATAGATAGGGCGAAACAATAAACAAATTCTCATTGTTCATTGTTAGTTCGTGTTAATATATTAACTAAGATTTACAAATGAGACCTTATTGTAAAGTGTTACCATAATTTCCATAGTGGAGTTCAACAGTCTCACACATGCAGTTCACATTGAATCTAGGAATCGAAATCTAATTTAAACCTGGGAATTAAGGTTTAGGATTCTGTCAAATTCAAAATAGTATGACATAAAATGGACAAGTGCTGCTATATTTATTGAAGATTCTGCTCTATTTTTGGGTCATAAAAGCAAATCAGGGACATTCTTCATGTGAACTCAAAAAGTTCAAGAGGTCAGATTTTCTTGCTTCCATTAAAGCACACTTCATTCTCAAATCATGCTGAAGAACATGATTATCAGGTTTTACACAAACTTCACGCAGCTCGAGTGCTGCTGTCATTAAAGAAAGTGGGGCATAAATACTAAAATTCCACAAGAACAGAAAGACAATATATTATAATCTTACATTCTCTCCTTTCTGTCATTTACAAGATGTATCAAGTCTTTTTTTTTTTTTAGCAGTGACGCAATGTAAAAACATTTATTTGTGTCTAAAAATGTATGCATATGTCAGAATGAGTGTTTGTTAGCATTTATATTCCTGTCAGGTGTGTGTGAGAGAGGCTGAGAGGTCAGCAGTGACTAATTCTCTTGCCACTCCCTGATTACGTATGTAATGGAGCACTTATTGGCATGACTCCCTCATCACAGAAAACAAGCCTCCTGAAGAGAAAAATCCATACACATTCCCTCAGAAGGGCCTGCGCTGAGCCGATAGGGACCAGGTCTTGTAAGAAAAAAACTGAAAAAAGAAAAAAAAAACAGCACTACCAGCTTGAAGAATGAATCTAATATGCAATTTCAAATCTATATCTAAAAAAACCCCAGCCCAATGTGATGATATCATCTAAATATCAATAGGAACTCTCGTTTGCTTGTATACTTCAAAATGTGTGTGTGTGTGTTCCTATGCGCTCAGGTAAACCTAGATGCGGGCTGAGGGGGAAACTCTCGGTTGCTTTGACCAGCCGGGATTTGGTCTCAGTCTCTGGACTCAAATAACTCTCCCCTGCTTCTTCAATTTTAATACAGCACCAGTCTGTGTAGCACTAGCTTTAATAAAGTAACGCTGTGTCTGTCAAGCCAGGTGTAGCTCCAATCCCCTCATCTTCTACATAAATCCTTCAGAAAGGTGTTGGGGGATAGAGAGAGCGAGGAAGGCCGTGCCTTTTTTTGAGCCGCCGTTGGAATTTGCCTTTTTTTTCCTCTCCGTCCATTCCTTCCTTTTTTGCCTTTTTGCCTACATTCATAGATATTTATAGTAATTTTTCACATACATGGAAATATTTAAGGATGTGACTTATTTTCTTCCACTAGATGCATTGCAGTTTAGTCAAAGTTAATAATATAATAAGTCTACAATAATAATACATTAACTACTTCTACATATAGATTACACTGAGTATTTTAATTCTGAACCTGCTACTAGGTGTGTTATTATAATAATTATATTATGTAATAATAATAATAATTATTATTATTATATGAAATATACCATTTAACATACATAATTTTCATTATTATTATCCTATACAGTTTTTATGATATTATGATTTATTATTATGTGGGATCATGTTAGTGACATTAAATGTTAAATCTAAATTTGTGTGATTGCAAACAAAAATGAATGACTTGTGTATCAGATTGAAGGTCAATTCAATTTCAGTCAGTTCAGAAAATGGTGTGAAAATCCATTCATGAATTATTTACTCAGCATAGATAAATTATAGTCTAATTCCATTTCTCTTACCGCTATTCAGATTTCAATTTCTGTACTTAATCTTTAAGTAAAGGCAGGACTGTGTTCAACATTCAAGTTCAATGTTTGGTGTTAATTTAAATGTGAGCTTGCTCAATTTTATTTCCACTTGCATAGCGACAATTTTACTCTTCCAAGAAGTATATCTTTAGTTCACCTTGAGATGATCTACAGACTATATGCATGCTATTTATATATATATATAATTTCCACTTCCACTTTTTCTGATCATCACACACTTTTCAAACGCTATCATTCATTTACACAACACGGAGGAGTAAGGCTGGATTGAGTTGAAAATAAATTTTCCCCTCATCTAAGCAAGCATATATCTTGCAGATAATAATGAGTCTATACATCAAACATGTTCATTCTAGATCAGGGCCAGTAGTCATGGAACATATTATCATAAGACATTTGTTCATAGCGTGACAATGCTTGGCCCCAGGCCACCGACATGTTTTATTTAATAACGCGGGAATTTTGCAATGTTTGCCTTTCATTACACAAAGTTGAAAACAGAGTCCAAAAGCCACTTGCTTTAAAGCACGAACTTTGCCGCCCAATGACTGTCAAAAGAGATATGAGCATCTGGATTGGAGAAAAGGATTTTGCAGGATG
Organism: Rutilus rutilus; assembly: GCF_951802725.1. Lineage (NCBI taxonomy): Eukaryota > Metazoa > Chordata > Actinopteri > Cypriniformes > Leuciscidae > Rutilus > Rutilus rutilus. The sequence goes on along the minus strand of NC_140219.1, from coordinate 16,651,991 downwards.
TCCATCTAATGCAACAGTGTTTAGTTTTCCAACTTTTCTCCCCCGTGAGTTCTTTTCTTTTAAGGAGGTGTTGGGGGCTGACTGGATGACCACCCGTTGGAGAGGGCCTGTACTACGGCTGGAGGCGGGGGGTTAAAGTGGCAGAGCGGATTAAGCCCTTCGCCGCAGGGACACGTACACAGGGACCGGGATGAGAGCCCCCTCCGCCTGGGAGCCATGAGAAAACCCGAGGAAAGAGCAGTATGTTTGTGAGGAGAGTAAACTTATTTTCTGTACACTGCTGACCAACGCTGGCATATCAAAGGTTCACCATTCTTGTTATGTTATCAATCACAATCAAAGCAATGACTGACAATAGTTACTGTCATCATAGATCTCGTTAATCTGGTTAATCTTTCAATTATTTGACAAAAATGCAAAAGAACTCTTGACAAAGTATGCAACGTTAAATGTCTGAGTTTCAAAGTTGATGCCGATGCATTTAATCCTAGTTCAATCTGCTGTTTAAACTGCATTTTGTGCTGCTTGTTAGATTATAGGGTTCATTTTAAGTTGAAATAATAGTGAATAAAATAAATAATAAATAAATAAATAAATAAAATAATCTTTTAAATGCACAGTAATGTTTCTAGGGTTAGGAAGTACGTGTTACAAAATCTGATTATGTTATTTAAATGTAGCCTACTTTTTTTTTTTTACACAAGTCGTAAACTGTATATGTGTCGAATAAATCAGCTTTACATTTGCATTATAAAACTTAACCCTTAATATTTTTTGATATTGATAATTTCAATAACAATAACCACATTGGTATAACATATTCTTTTTTAATTACTCCAAATAAAAGTAACCAGTGCTACATAATTACTAGTTTTAATTACTTTAATTTCCACTATGTGCATCAATTATAATGTTGGTAATAAACTGAATAAATAGAAAAGTAATGTGTGTTATGTTTTAAAAAAAGCAACTTGGGTATTAAACTGCACTGTAAAAAATGTATCAATATAGGTTATGACAACATATATTTTTACATTGCAAGAAATGTTCAACTTTTTTATGTTATACAAGATTCAACACATTTTTTAAGTCAGTTGAAATTACTTAAACATCCAAGTTGATTGTACTTAAAAATTTAAGGCAGCAACTTGTTTTTACAGTGTTTAAGCAAATAAATAAATAAAATATTGACAAAACACTGACAAAAACAATCAATGTTCATTTATAATCCGCTCCATAAAATAAATGCATATCAAGTAATGTTATTTATGTGCGCTACTTGCTTTCTCACTTATTCCTTTCATTGTACAAATACTGCAATGTAATGCAATGTGACCCAATGTTGTGCAAGCTACTGTACAACTTGAGTAAAACTAAGTGCAGTAACTAGGACACATTACACTCATGTACTCTAGATGGTAAAACATGGAACGTTAATTGGTTAAGTATCTCACAGTGCATCGTGCGTGACAAGAATTACCAACAAATACATCATGACTATCATACAAGTCGTGTAGAGCGAAAGGTACTTTGAGATTTTAAAGAGTCGCACTCTGATGTCTAAGATACTGAAATAAAACAGATTATCTGGATTAAATGATAGAGCTGTCAGCCTGTAGTTCCTCCTCTATATCCGTATTTGCGTATCTTAACAGCTTAAAAGTGTGTGTGTGTGTGTGTGTGTGTAGGATGTGGAACAACATGAAAAAGAGGGATAAACAGAATTGAGGCATAGGGGAGTACAGATCTGTGAGGAAAGCAGAGTGCCTGGTTAAAGGTGAAAGTCAGGGTTCCTGCAAGTGTTAAGGTTAAGTTTAGGGTCGAAGGTCAAAAGAACGCTGAGGTTGTGGTAAGGTTAGGGTCAGTTTAGGGTCAGGATGTCCACTTCCCTCAGGGTAGAGCAAATGGTCAAGCAAAGCTCTATTCTAACCAATTAGTGCTATATTATGAAAATACCATTTTCAATTGTTTCCATTTGTATTAAATGTGAATTTAGAAATTGGCACTCTACTGTACAAAACTTTGGGTTCGGTAAGTTGCTTTTGAAAGAAGTCTCATATGCTCACCAGGGCTGCATTTGATTGATCACAGTCATATGCTGAAGTATTATTATGATTTAACATAACTGTTTTCTATGTTTTCTAATGTCATTTAATCCCGTGATGGTAAATCTGAATTTTCAGCATCATTACTCCAGTCTTCAGTGTCACATGATCCTTCAGAAATCATTCTAATATGCTGATTTGCTGCAAGAAACTTTTATTATTATTAAAACATTGTGCTGCTTCATATTTTTTTGTATCAACCATGATACATTTTTTAGGATTCTTTAAAAAAAAAAAAAAAACAAGTTCAAAAGATCAGAATTTAGGCTATTTATAATAGAAATCTTTTGTAATTACACATTTCTTTGCTGTAACTGATGGGTAAAAGTATTTGAATGAATGTTCATTAATCATGTTTTTATGTTAAAATGAATGATAGTGTTTTTGCTGTATTTCTTTGCTGTCCGTGTGTTGACTCATGGGTGACAGTTGTCGTGTCAGGTTTGCAGAGGGTCGGTGAGAGGACTGGATCGTCTGAGACTGTGATGATATCTCAGCTTAGCTATGAGTTACAGGCCTTCTGATCTGATTTATTTCGAACGTCAACAAAAATATTATTTATTCTACGATGGTATCTCATTGCAGTTGTTGGTGATGTCATCCCAGCCTGTCACCACCAGACCTGGGAGGTAGTGCTCCCTTTCTCTGACCATTGCATTCTGGGAAATTTTACACCACCGCCGCAGCTTAATGGTCGTGTCTCCCACTGTGAGCCGCGCTGAGGAAAACACAGACAATATGTCATGTCAAAAAAGCTTACCACTGTCTCCCACCGCACAGACAGCAAAGACTCCTGTGATGTATAATCACGTACTGAAGGCAAATATTAGTGTTACTTTAAAAACCAAGTCTAACAATGCAACTGATACGCTTCGTTCGCATTAAAAAAATAAATAATAATATAGTGTCTGATTAATATTCATGAATTTCTGCGAGGAAATAGAATTTGTGCTCTGAGCCTATGCATGAATAAAACCCTAGTGTAATATCTCATTATGTCGCATGATTGGGTATTATGGTGTTTTCACAGTTGCTCCAAATATTGTACTGCTTGTGATGGCTCGTTTATCTTTAGAATTAAGATTTCCATCACGTTGTGCAAACAAAATATTAAATAGCCTATTTTACCTTAGTTTCACTCGCCAGGATGACTTCAGTTCCTTGGCTGTTGGTGTTCACAATGCTCTTGCTGCATGACATGGAAAAGCCAAAATATTTACAACTGATCCACAATGCAAAAACACTAATATCTCAGCAGATGGCTCAGAACTTTCTGAACTTTTTTGCATCATCTGGAGCTTTTAGAAGTTGGACAAGCTGGTGAGATTGGCTGGAGGAATTAAAGATCTTTGCTCTTTTTACCCTTCCTTCAGTTTCCCGTTTCTTTTTCTCAATATGCTGATTTATTCCCCGAGGTCTGCAGTTCGTTATGAGGCTTCAAAATTCCTCTTGCGCCGTGACAAACCAGAGAATGACATAGAGTGTGCGGAGGGGAGCGAGACATGTGTTGTCGTTTAAAATGATATTGTCTGAAGTTAATGACTTACACAGGCTTATAGGTATAAATATCTGATCCCTCGTGCTAATTTCATTGGCTGAGCAGGCCCCATAAAAAGGTCATTATGCCTGGTTTGTGTTTAACTCGCATTTAATTCTGAGGAGCAAGAGGTGCGAGAAACTGTATTGATTAAATGACAGCTTAACAACCAGCTGTTTAATAAATCGGCCCACTGCATTGGACCGGAGGGCAGAGAGAAAGAACGAGAAAAACTGCAAGAGGAAAAGGGAGAGGAAATCAAAGACGGAAGGGAGTCACAGATAGACGGAGCGCGAGAGATGGGGGAGAGAAGACAGAAACCGAAGGGGGAGGAGGAGGAGGAGGAGGAGGAGGAGGGGAGCGCTAGGGGGTCGCTGAAGCTCCATTGCAGGCAGTTGTGATGGAAACCCTTTCCCCTCGCTGCTGACAAATTTATGTTAACAAGCAAATTAGCCACACCGTGGAGAGGCAGCGTCAGATCAATAGTGACAATAAAAAGGGAGAGAGACGGAGTGAGAGAAAAGCTGTTGCTGACCACATACCGTCTGCGAACGTAAACGGCCAGGGCCTGTCCCAAAGGTCCGTCAACAATAACCCACCGCTGAGAGACACAAAAGCTATCGACACGCTGCTCGCTTCAATTTCCCTCGGCGGCGGCTGCTGTCACATCAAAACGCCCATTAGTCACAAATTCAGCAGGCCATGGATTTTGCCCTGCTCTCTAGGGGCACGCTGTCATCTTGAAAGTTGTGCCACCGGCGAAAAAAAGGACATCTGGTTTGAGTGTAGTGTTTGGAATACCAGAGGACCAGGAGGCTTGTTTCTGATAAAAGGGTAAAAACACAGGCACTTGAGAGCTGTCAGGGTTTGTTAAAAAGAGCAAGCTGAGGAAAGAGAGAGTCGAGGTGAAACTAAACCTAAGGGAATATCACAATCCATGAAATAAATGCTTGATTTAGTTTAATATTGCATGTATTATTCAGAAATAATTAAAAACAGACATGGTGTGAATGATACTTACAATTATTTCAATAATTAATTGCTGTAATTAAAGTAATCAGCAAGATATTATATTAATAAACTGAGATGTAATAACATTATACAGTTTACAATATTACAGTATGCATCTTTTTACAATACATTTGTTTATTTTACAATTAAATGCATATTAATACTATTTATTAATAATTGTCATCGAGTAATATTGAAGTGTGTGTGTATATAAATACACACATACACACACTTCGATATGACTCCATGTAATTATTAATAAATAAACAGTACTTATATGCATTTAATGGTAAAATAAACCTTTTCACTATTTTTCAGAAAGTGAAAATGCATTGAATGTGTGTGAAGTTTCAGACAATTAGCCAAAAATAATTTACCCTAAAAGGACAAAGTCAGTTGTATATGACGCCCTCCTAAAGAAGGTCAAAGGTCAGACGTAGAAAACAAATGTTGGAAAATGATTTTAGCCTTAAATATATGTAATATATATATATATATATAAAAAAATCTAGCTGCGATTTCATTATTAGTTCCATAGAGGGTTAAATCTAGTTAGACAAATGAATGGAGTATTTGATCATTAGCAATAGAAAATAAAGGGAAAACAAAAGAAAAGGAACAGCCGAAAGAAAGTGATGTCAGTATAGGTAACAAATGACATTGAACACAATTGTAGGTACTTCCCTAAAGTGGGAACACACACAGTGTTGTGTACATGTTCAGACATGCCTACAAAAGTATGCCTTTAAAAGAAAGTGTCCAAACACATGCATTTACAAAGAAAAATAAGGCTTTTTATGTATATGCTGTATTTATTAGGTTCATAACACATCTATATTTATGAGAACCCAGTGTTTTCATGGTTCTATGAGAATAATGTAGCTCTGAGCGGTTGGCTGATTGGATGAATGAGCAGTCAGTTTACATATAATATCTATTTCATGGCCCTTGTATTTGCACAGTCTCTGAGGGAGCCGAGCTTGTCAGCGGCTGTCGTAGCGCAGGCACATAGTCTAGTATAGACCTCTCAGCAGGGTGCCAGCGACCCTCTGTATCCTTCAATATCTAAACAGGTGCCGCTTGTCTCTCTCTCTCTCTGTCTGTCTTCGGCCATCAATCAGAACGTTCTAAGGGTCCTGTCCTCCTTCATTACGGCTCTATTAATCGGCTGACTGTGTGAGAACAGCACAGCGCCAGCCCGTTAATGTTTAATGGCTCATCTCACGAGATCAATGAGCCAGTTAGTGAAGACAACATTACACTTATGGCTGAACAGCCCCTAGTTATTGGACACACTAGTTAGGAAGTGACCCATCGCTCTTGAAGAAGGCTGGCTGGAATAATGGAGACTGACAAACACATGTCATTCTGTTAATGAAGTGAGGCACACTAGTGTTACACATTGTCCACACACTAATTACAATAATGACTGCATGTGCAACAGAAAACAAGGGTCAGCTGTGGTGTGAGGGAAGAATAGGTCAATTAGGATGTAAAGAAAAAGGAAAAATAAACCTGACATCACTAATTGGGTTTCTGAACACTTAAAAAAAAAAACAGGACTAAAAAATCTGCTTTGTTAGCAAGATAAACATGCATAATCAGATTTGTAATAATAATATGAAATATCAAATTGTGATAATCCATTTTTTTATTTGAAGGCTATAGGTCAGAATTTGTGTGAACAGGCCTCAAGTAATCTAAAAACGTGCTTCATGTAGTAACATGGAGGAACTGGAACTGATTTTAAGTCAAAAATAGGATTTAATAATAAGAATCAATACAGACGTTTTTTTAAAGTATGTAAAATCAAGTAAAAGTAGTTCCTTAAGGAATTTTTTGTAAATAAATAAATAAAATGGCCACATTTTGGCTTTTGGCTTGCTTAGTTGGGGACATTTATTTTAATATTCAACAATATTATTGATCTGCCTGCATTGACACCATTATGAGAACTGAACTGAGCTGGACGATGACATCACGGTTTACTCCAGCGCGGCTATATATATATATATAAATTAACGAAATTAATAACTTTTTTTACACAAAAATGAAACTTCACTGAACTTACTTAAAAGCTGGACTGTGACGCTATTTTCTTCTGGAAACAAACATTGTTGCATTATGTTCCTGTTATCTCTGTAAAGCTGCTTTGAAACAATCTGTACTGTAAAAAGTGCTATATAAATAAAGGTGACTTGACAAGAATAAACACTGAACAACATTTTTACAACACGCATAGCACGCAACAATTACTATTAATAAAGAGTACCAACTGATGTGATAGTAATTAATTTTCTTATACACTTCATTTTAAACAGAACTGACTGAGGGACAAAAGGACAGCGGGAATACTTCTACCAAGAATAAGAGATAACTATCTAAGAAGGTTAGCAGATGTACAGTATTGTGGGTGAATAGTAATCAATATGGCAGATTCTCAAGGACAGTCCAATTAGTGGATTACTCTGTGCATAAAAGAGCTTAATTTTGGCCTAGAATGCCAGTGCAGTGCATCATTGTGAATATGTATGCCGACAGTGGGCCCATCTTTGAAATCTGGGCTCTTTTGGACATGCCTGCATATCAAAGGCTGAAGCAATAAAGCTGGTGTGGTGCAGCAGAGACTTGACTTATTAATCAGCCACTGAATCATCTGGGGCCTAACAGAGAATTTAAATGAGTCAGTGAGCAACGGGATAAAAACAGGGTGAAAAGTCACGATCAATTTCAGCGGCCAGTCACTTGCACAACTAAAGAGTGTACGTCTCTTCATGTCTGTTTCTCCTCGCCGTCTCTTTTTCTGACATTCACACTCCCCCTCATCCTCACCATCTCAGAGGAAAAGAAAGATGAAAAGACAACGCTTGAACAAGTGACCATCAGGGAGAAACTGCACAGGCAATCAATGAGCCATCAGTCATTGAGAATGCTTGTTGTGCTCTTTATTAGTTTCTGATACAGATCCCACTAGCACTTAATGATACCACAGCACAAAAGCTATTGACACTCATCGCGTGATCTTTTTCTAATTATTAGAAGTGTTAAAATTGGATTCCAATCTATTAAAGGGTTAGTTCACCCAAAGAAATTAAATTCTGTCATCATTTACTCACCCTCATGTCGGTCAAAATGTGCAAGACTTTCGTTCATCTTCAGAACACAAATGAAGCTAATTTAATGAAATCTGAGAGCTTTCTGTATTCTCCATTGACAGTCTAACTGACACTTTGACGCTTCAAATAGTTCATAAAGAGATCGTAAAACTAATCCATATGAATAGAGCAGTTTAGTCCACATTTTCTGAAGAGACTCGATCGCTTTATATGATAAACAGATTATATTTTTATTCACATATAAACATTGATCAGTGAACACAAACAGAAAATCAACCATAACTGCATGACACGCGAGAACAAACCTCATTGGTTCTTGCAGAAGCTCAAACGTGCTGCATTCTTGCACACCAAGCAAGCATGCTTGAGCTTCAGATTACTATAACTGATGTGAATAAAAGCCTAAATCAAATCTGTTCATCATATAAAGTGATCGAGTCTCTTCAGAAAATTTGGACTAAGCCGCTCAATTCATATGGATCAGTTTTATGATCTCTTCATGAACTTTTTTAAGTTTTTAATAAAAATATCTTCGTTTGTTTTCTGAAGATGAACGAAAGTGTGTATATTGTAGTTTTTTATTCGTGAAATACATTGAATCCATATGATCAATTATAGCCTATTTATAACAAATGATTATTAGACAGCACTTTAGTCTAAACACATAAATAACTTTACTTGATTGGAAAAACTGAATTATTACAGAACAAGACACACACACACACACACACACACGGCAGAAAATCTCTGTGAACTTTAGAGGCTTAAGTTAATCTTGTAGGTTGATATTAGCCTCTCTGCAGAAATCAAAGAACATTTATCAATGGAGTAATACAAATGTCAATGACTGTAAAAATCATCTTTAAAATAATAAAAAAAATTAACCTGAAACCCCTGCAGATTGGTGTGATATAAACACAATAAACAAAATAATAATAAAAAAAAATTCCTGTCCTGTAGGTAACATCAACAGCTTTCACACTTTTTACCCCCATCTAATCTAAAAGATGCATCTATAATCTAGGAAATCACAAAACTTAAAATACCCTATGTCTGCCCTCTCACACACGCACACACAAGGAAAAAGCAACTAAAAAAGGAAAAAGTAGCCATACACGAGATATCCCGCAATTGATGAGCTGCGTTTGTGGAATACCCTATTAGGAATGAGGCACACCGGCCAGGCAAGAGAGGGCTTTACTTTAAATTGAGTAGTGCCAACGCACATTTATTGGCTCTAATGTGCTACAGCTTGGTCCTGAGCTCGCCTACTTCGAGGCCGGGAATGGGCCGGCACTGCCACAACCAGAGAACATAATAAGCTTTTTAAGGGGGCTGCTTGTGCAGCTTGATGTCAAAATAAAGACCTCCCTTCAGCTACTGCTCCACAACCTGCAGCATACCAGCCAAATCTTTTCTTATTACACTGTTAATATGATTTTTCTTCCCCTTTGAACTTTGATCTTTTTTATTTTCTTTTCTTTTTTCTTTTTTTGCAAGACACCAGTCAGCATTGTGGCCAATGAACAGCACCTGGTGTGGCTCTCTCTGATTTTTTTTATTTTATTTCAGAAAATAAATAAAATAATAATCATTCCACATCAATTGTTTGTATAAAATATATTTTTTTCAGAATAACATATAGCCAGCTGAACAATCAGTAATGTTTTAAAATAACAAGCATGTAAAAACTGCCAACTGATCCAGAGAGCCAGTGTGGCCCCATAATCCCACTGGGGCACCATGCTGACAGTTTGGGGGACCCGGTCGGTCTCCCCTCACCCTACCATCCATCGACCAGCTCATTGATTAACAGATTGGAAATATTAACTGGAGGATGATCCGTCTCAGGTGGGCCATGTCATTCTCATTAAGCCACAGAGTGAAGATGGGGCTGGGCAGAATAGACCAGTCTCTCATTAGCATCCTAATGACAAGGCCATCAGATAATGCTCAATCATTATCTCGTCAGCAATTACACATTCTGACTTATGCCAGAATGCATAATGTGTGTTAAATAAAATAAATCCACTAAAGTATTGAAGCACAAAATTGAAAAACTGACTTCTTAGTACTAAGTCAGTGTATATTTTTAACTCGCTAAAGTTCAAGTTATAAAAGCTGATTTTTATAAAATTCTTATAGGCTACTTATTGTAAATCTCATCAGCAGATCTAAAAGGCAGTCTGCTTGAATTTCTTCTACATTGAATGTGCTTTAAAAAGCAACCTACAGTAGCTGGGCTTTCATCTTGGAAAATCTATATAGATAACTTTTCATTAAAAATACTTTCTTTTTTTGCAGTCCAAGATATGTAAAATAGAGCTGCAATAAATATTTATACAGAATGTGGTTGACAATGCATATACTATTAGGTTTAAAATAAATAATTGTGGTGAGCATTATCTCAAGGAAAATGAGTAGCCTACATATATACCTATATATGATTTTTTTTTTTTAAATCAGTAAAATATGAAAGCTGAATAAATAAGCTTTCCATTGATGCATGGTTTGTTAGGATATTACACTATTTGGCCGAGATACAACTATTTGAAAATCTGGAATCTGATGGTGCAAAAAAAATCTAAATATTGGGAAAATTGCCTTTAAAGTTGTCCATTTATGTTGGCCGATTTTGCTGCATCCACTCACAAAAATTCTTTTTGATTAAGGTAGGAAATTTACAAAATATCTTCATAGATCATGATCTTTACTTAATATCCTAATGATTTTTGGCATAAAATAAAAATCGATAATTTTGACCCATACAATGTTTTGTTGGCTATTGCCACAAATATACCCGTGCGACTTATGACTGGTTTTATGGTCCAGGGTCACATATACTATAAGGCACAGCACTTTTATGCCAGAGGTGGGCAGAAAACGTGGTAACAATTCACATTTTATTGTCAATGTTACACATAAATATAAATTAAATTCAATAGCACATATCAATATTAATTCAGTAATATAACGTGCGACAAAACACGCAGCTCCAAACTGACCCTCAACGGCCTTATTTTATGAGGCCGCTTTAAACAGCAATTCACATTAGCTCAATAACTCCCGGGCCACAATGCAGACAGCACACATCAGATCTGCGCCACCATGCAATTATGCAGAATCCTCCTGCCTGTGATTTAAGAACTCGCACAGGCAGCACAACATCTGCAGGGGCAGACACAAAGAGCACCTCATTGATTGAATTTTATATTGTTGTTGTCTGAGATCTTAACATGCCTGGAATTTACAACCCTGAGAATAATAATGTCATATAAAACTGACAGGACAAAAGACATGTGACTCCCTCCATTCAACTCGCTCTCAGAGGAGGGAGGCTCATTTTCCATCGTTTTCAATTTTCCATCAGAACTGCTTTTGTGACATTTTATGGAGAATTATGCTTGTTGATTTGTGACATATATGGGGATCAGTGAAAATATATGTTATGGGCATGAACGCATGCAGAGAATTTTTGCCTTCATGTTTTTCCATTCAAAAAGCATTTCAGGCTTTAATAACCTAAGTATCATAACATTTAAAATTGCCACATTTAAAAATAACTTGCCATATGTACCTACCTCAGACGATCTCCCTTTCCAGATGCAGTGCATTTAGATTGTGTGGGTTATTGCAGAAAGTCATGTGGCCTGAAACTTGGAGAACTTGTGAAGGTTACAGTTCTATCAAAGTTCAGGTGCACCTCCTCATCAATCCAATAACCCCTCACCCCCTTCGCCATGTTAGTGCAGCATAATTACTCACCCCCATCCCCAAAAAATGACAGGACTCTGACCCCGGCCGAATTATTGAATTTTTATCGCCCGCCTTGGGCCATGTCGGGGCTATTCAATTTTAGCCGGAGGAGGACAACCTATTAAGGAGGATGAGTCCAAAACGTCGTCGCTCAAATTGCCACCCAGAAACCATTACAGACACATGGGTTTCGATACAAGCAGAGCGTCCACAGTTTGGCTGGACAGAGAAAACCCCTCCTGCACACACAAACACCCAATCCCCCCACCCTTTTTTCCGTACCAGTGCTAGAGTAGCAGACACAATTTACATGAGTTGAAGAGAAGGTGACAGGCGGCAATCAGGCAGTGGAATAGGGTCAGAGCCAGAGACGAAGAGACCACATTACAGTCTACCGGCGAATCACTTATGCCGGCCACGACCTCCGACCTGCACTCATATCAACCAATTGCCCTTTAGTATAATTATATGGGGTAATCTTTGGCCATTTGATTGGACAGAGATGGGCTGCAAGCCGACGTTAATTTATTTTTCTGATAATTTATTTTTCTCCTACCCTCCCTTTGCTTGTTAATAAACAGTTTAGGTAGAGCCATTTCAGTGTGTAAGTGAAAGTCACAAGGAGCACCGGGGTCAAAGTTATCTATTTATCAATCTATCTGTCTATCTATCTGTCAAACTCTGTGACTGTCACTCTTCCAGATGAGATGTAATTAACCCCCGAAAGCCTGCATGTCCCTGTTTTATACCTACATTAGAATATTACACCTTAGGCGTAGAGTTGATTACGGCTGACATCTTGAGTTAATCCATTGGGCAGGTCTATATCAAAATGTAAGCCGACTGATGGAATGAGACAGTGTACAGATTAATGATGAGCTTGAACCTTCATGTCTCCGTAAGTAATACAAATGGCGTATGACTGAAATGGTCAAACCAACATTTTCCAAACATGATCAGTGGGCAATAAGGAACAACATGAGTGAATAAGAAACAGTAGGATGGCTATACATGCAAAGAATGATTGTGGTATGATTGTGGGCTCTTTTTACTGTGGGAAAGTCTAAAAACTACGAAATTGTTACAATCCATATTCCAGAAGGTTTCTGTACACTAGAAAGTTCTGACACCAATTTACGTTTTTTGCGATGTGAGGCGGTCAAGCTCACTGCATTCAAAAATAAGCAACAGATAAGAATTCACCAGTATTAATACTATACTATACTATACTATACTATACTATACTATACTATACTATACTATACTATAATAAAGTAACAAACAAATTTAAAAACATTTAAATATATAAACAATTATATATACCTTTGCAAATATAATGAATATTTAACTAAAATATTGGAAATATAATAATTTAACATACTATTAATAAACTATTACAAATAAATACAATAAAAATAACACAATCATTTCCTCTAACACACCCTATAGCTGTTATAATCTCATATACAGACCAAAAACCAATGGCATTTCTACCTGAACTGTAACTATAACATTGGGGCTGAAAAGCACACAGCCATATGTTTAACCCCAACCCTACAATAAATTTGCCCAGTCCTTCTGATGATATGCCCACCCTGACCCTAATCACAATCGTCTACTGACTGATCCTTTCCCCAGAGAGTCAAGCTCATTGAAAAAAACTCATTCTCACCCCCCTTCACTTCCTATCTCCTTCTTCCTATTTAGTACTGTAATTTAGGGAGTTGCCACCAATATCTCTACCTCACTCACCCATCTCATTGTCATGGAGGCTGGGAGCTACAGCAATCTACCTGGTGCCTGTCAGTCAAAACCCAACAAAGGGTGGTCTTACATGTCAATTAATGTTACTGAACTAACACATAATGCAATGTAAACCATTAACCAAAGTTCAGATTCAGTAGTGTTTAAAAAAATTGTGAAACCATGTAGTGAACGGAACAAGATCAATCCTATCCTGTCAAATCTAAATAAGAAAATCCGTTCTTCCATTGACCCACTGCTAAAGTGATGTTCCACTCACTTGGCTGCCCTTTAAAACATTACCACGTCAATCCAGCATATTGTGCCCTGAGGTAAAGGCTTCGAGCTTGCCTCAAATCATATGCATAAATATACCAGCGAGTGTGTGATTACATCAGGTTTGCTGGTACTCTTCCCTTGAAATGAAATGCTCTTAGATATGCATATTTGTGGATGTGCATTTGAAATTGTGTGCATGTGAATGAACTTTTGCACCTGCTTGTCGATAACACCACTTACCACATACTGAAATGAGCCGTTTACATGTCTGAGTGTGTGTGTATATATACGTGCATTTGCTGAATTGTGTGTGTGTGTGTGTGTGGAGGGTTCCATCCGTGCCCCAGTACCCCACGTCTATCGACTGGCTGGGATTAAGCCAGCCGGTGGAAGCAGTCTCCCAGTGGGCCAGTGGCTGACCCTCTCAGGGCTAAAGTTCAACCCAGGGCGAGGGCTCACGGGGCCAGATTAGGGGCCCTGCTAGTCCCTGCGGACGGATGAAAGAGTGAAATTACATCTCGCCCAATATGCTCCCTCCACACACTTACAAACACACACATTAATTAGAACTATTGCAATAATGCATGACAGGTGAATAAATAAACAAATCTGATGCTATTTGATGCCAGCAAACTGCTCGCTGAATGTCCAATTTTATCATTGTTATTGACCACAGCTGTGTTATTATTTTAAACGAAATACCAAATTCTTGTGAGATGAACACCACACCTGCGGATCTAAGATACTTTGATTTCACTGCCTTTGAAGCCATAATGTGGGAGCTGCCGGCCCTGAACTAAGGCTTTTAATTGCAGTGCTGGAATACGGGTTTATGCTCTGACACAATCTCACCAATTAACGTTTCCGTAAATAAAACCATGAAGTTATAATTAAGGTTTTCAGACTAAATTAGCCCTTTGTCTAACTGTAATGCCTTCTGTCTTTGAAGTCACAGAATAAGCAAGGATGTTTGACTTTTTATCATCGGTTATTACTTACTGTGAGAGAATGAGAGAATAAGAGATTAAGGCAAAGGGAAAATTGATTAATAAATAAGAAATCATTTCGGAATATTCCATAAAGAGTATCTCCAATAATCCCCCAAAAAATTAAAAATTCTCCATGACATCCTTACTTGCAAATGAGGAAAATAACTCTATGTAATGAATGGCCCATGCAGATGAACAATGAAGATCTTAAGAGAAGTGAAGTGGCCATCTCATCTCCAAGTGACATCCTGACTCTCTCATTCTCTCCCTCTCTCGCTTTCTCTCTCTGGGTAGAAAGGAGAAATAATTGGATTTTTTCCCACAAATAATGCTTCACCCTTGAGTTTAATTAACTTGCCTGGTGCAGGCCATTCTCTGGCCGTTTGAGAAAGAAAAAAGAGAAACCTTCACTGTTTGTAATGGCAGAATCATTACACACGCAATGGACGGACTCGCTTTTCATTGCTGTTAGTGCTGCACAGCGAGACATCGTGGCGTGTTATTTTCACAGGCCTATTTTGTATTGATGAAGTCAGGGATGGCCTTTCTGGAGGGGATTACACCATAATGAGATATAGTTCAAACTGTCAGTCACCAGTTTGAGCACTGTAAGCATCTAAACCTTACCACCACGTCTTTGGCGCAGTGAAAACACCAAAATAGACAGATAAATTGAATAGAAATGGATTACATGTGGTAAGAATATGTATCTTTATGCTGCAATGCGATCTAACTGCAATGTGACTGGAGAGAGCTACAGTAAAAGATCAACATTTTAAACCAATGTAGGAGCTTTTCAACTGAAGTCTGAATTGCAATACATCCATCACCATGGCAAGCCTTGAAGGCTTTTGGCTTGCGCATTAACAAGGTAAAAAACCTGTGTGACCACCCGCATCCCATATCCCACTGGTCACTCAAGCTAGATTTAAGGCTTTCCTTTTATTACAGTGCGTGGTTTTTTATGACTATATGCCACAAAAACCAAACGCAGCAACACTAGAAATAAAAAATCCTTGCAACAATGCCTTGCGACCACATTATAACTCTTCCCAGGGTCCAAAGGGCCACTCTGGATGAAGGGTTGCCATTTTTGCTGTCACTGTCCTTCTCTTGGGTGCTCTCTTTCTCTTTTTACACACACACACACACACACTAAAGCTGGGTGTTTGTTGTTCCATTCCCCTCAATGTCTCCCTCAGGAGAAGCCCCTCATTTTAATATAAATAGAACGCTTCATCATGCAGTGGCACAAACTTCCCCACGATGCATTGCTCTGACAGCATTACCCATGCTGCATTAGACCAGCAGAAGGGAGAGTGGACATGCCAACGCTTTTAGCCTTGCCAGAGCAAACAAGCATTTTCTAGATTTTGGGATGATCTGACATGTTTGGTCTTGTGAGTCTGGGAGCGTAAGGCCACCGTTGAGCTCAGCTGCTGTGCTGAATTTCATTTGGCCCTAAAATGGATAAAGAAATCATAAGCGGATCATTTAAAAACCTTTTATCATCATCATTTTAAATGCTGATTTTATTGTAATATTTCATTTAGTATTTCAATTTTATTTTTAAACTGATAACCACAACAGATATTATACTATATGTGAAGATTGATTATTAGCTGCTTGTGATGGCTTCTCAGCAAAACCGTGCTGACTGAAGGAATACTCTAGGTTTAATACAAGTTAAGATCAATCAACAGCACTTTTGGCACAATGCCAAACACACACACACACACACACAAACACACTACTGTACTAACCTTTTCTATTTAAGTCATATCTAATTTACAACAACTGCTGAAAAACTTAAAATTATCTTTAAAAAAGCTTTACAGCTCACACAACACTGTAAAAAACTTGCTGATTTACATTTTTAAGTACAATCAACTTGGCTGTTTAAGTCATTTCAACTGAAAAATGAGTTTAATCTTGTATAACTTATAAAAGAAAGTTGAAAATTGCTTAACTTATTCTGATGAGTTAAAACAATGTACGTAAATATATATGTAGTCATAACTTACTGATCGTATCTTTTTTTTTACAGTGAATATGCAAAAAGTTAGAGAAAAGGTTATGTAAATGCTTGTATAAAAATTGTAAGTGACACATTTCTACTTTTAAGTCCAGCAAATACTGGCCCCATCACTTCCATTGTATAGTTTACTTTTATTATTTATTTCATAAAACAAGTCCATATTATTTTCAGGCAATACACATTATGCCACAGATGCTGTCAATTTGAGCTTAACTTGTATTGAACTTTCAATATTTCTTTAGAGCTCAATGTAATCAGATGTTCCCAGCTGTGCCAGAAATACAAAGGGGATCACTTATGCTCAACTTCTCATCGTGATTCTCTCTCCTTTACCTTTTTTCTTACTCTTTTTCTCTGTCCAGGATTTCAAGTGAACTTCTTTGTGGCAGTACAAAGCTCTCACACTAGGGAGAAATGAAGAGTGAAGGAGACAGACAGCAAAGAGATGCTGATAGGACCAGCACCACTCTCTGCCCTCGGGCGCTAGACCCCGATACCCCACAGCGTCCCGAGACCACTGCTTTGTGGCTTCGTACTGAGCACACACAGAGATCCTGCTTCATTATTTGTGCTTTAACTAATTGTGCTTTATTTGGAAGGTGGATCCACGGTGGCTAACAAGAAAGCACTAGAGGTCTTCATTTAGCGATCAAGCCGCTGTCCCCTGAGACAAACTCACATACAGCTGTCCTTCAGCACATCTCCTTCTCCTTCTGCCAATCAACACATCAAACGCCAGTCAATTCATCTCCCTCTCCTGCTTAGAAATGAGAGGGAATTAGAGGGACAGAGAGACGGGGAGAGAAAGCGGGAGAGAGAGAGAAGCGAAACACAGCAGTGAATACTGAGCGTAAGATTTAGCTGGCCTGGCAAGCACTCTGGATTTAGCAGGATATTTATTCTTTTATATCCAGACAAAAGAGATTGCACATGCCCTCTCCTGCGAGCACCCCTCCTTCAGTCACTACTCTGAGCCTCGGCAAGGGAATCCGAGTGAATATAATGAGACTCCATCAAGGCTATCAGGTGTAAGATCACATCACATCAAAGCTGGATCAAACGTTGCCTAGCAAGATATATTTGGACATATGTTAAGAGAATTATCAAATTCCCCTGCTTAAAGAGAAAATTTGTAAACCTATAAACAAGTAACTTCAAGGTTTGGGAATTTGTTTTTTTCATGTTGACAAAAAATATAATAATTTACCAATAGAAAAAAAAAAGTATAAATGTTCCATATTTCAATGAAAATGGAGAACATCTATGCAATAAAAATGTTGATTAAATATAATCATTTTTAGAATTGAGTCAAATGAGTTCTTTAATACAATCAAAATGAGTAGAAGCAAATGGATCATATAAATACAAAAATATTTAGATGATATATAATCAATTCTATAATATTAAAAGAACCACCATGCTTATAATTCTTATTTAAATGATCATTTGGAATTGTAGTAATTACCTATTTAGTATATTTTAGTACACATAACAACTTATTATGTCTTCCATTAGAAATGCACATGTCAAAGTATGTGTTGCATAAAACTATTAACAATATCACATGAACACTAATGAGACAAAAACAGCACACATAGACCCCAAGACTTGGTACTTAGCAATCAATTTAAAGTAAAGTAACAAACTAATTCTGACATCACACAACAATACACGACAAGAATTACGATTATGTTCGCGATTGTTCTGCATTCATTTACAAAAATAATGTTTTATATATTTACGGTAGGACATTTACAAAATATCTTCAAGGAACATGATCTTTACTTAATATCCTAATGATTTTTGGCATAAAAGAAAAATCGATAATTTTGACCCATACAATGTATTGTTGGCTATTGCCACAAATATACCCGTTTTGTGATCCAGGGTCACATATCTAAATAACATTTCAGTTTATTAATATTAGTTTGGTTATCTTTGATAACCATATTTGTATACCACAGAGAGAAGTCAGACATTTACAAAAATGATTTGCAAATTAAGATTAGCATTTACAGTATAAGCTATTTACGGTTCATAAACATACGTATACATTTATTATATTTATTATATGCATAATGCTTTATAGAGTTTAACCTAAATCACATTTACCATCCAAACTTCCCAGATTTTTCATGCTCCCAGTCCCACCACATTTCATCCAGTCACACAGCAGACTAAGGCTCGTTTAAACACCATTCTAATAACCTCTCTCAAATGGGATAATGAAGATGCACGCTATCGGGTCACATTCACGCCGATCAATATGGCAGTACAAAATGGTCAATAAACATATGCGTGGATTGATTTCATCATGTTATTACCATATAAAGCAACCTAGTAAATATGCAGATAATTGCTGGTGAACCGTTGTTGGTACCAGCCAAATTACAAGGGAGTACTAAACACATGGAGCTGTGCCCTAAAAATGGATTTCTAAAAAGCGTTAACATCTGGTCAAAGAGGTGATTGTTATTTACCTTAGAGCGGATTTAAAAGTTTACAAGCAGACAGAGATCAAGCATGTCAGCCATGCATTGAAATGCTCATCTAAACTGAAGAAATGGCTCAAGGGTGCACTATGTAAAGATGACTGTAACATCATTTTGCCATATTTCAACACAAAAAGAATGATTGAAAAAACAGCTCAAAGTCTCGTGCGAATCAGTCAGATGACAGAAAGCGAACAAAGAGCTCAGAACCTTCTCTTTTTGAGACCTTGGAAAGATGGCCGTCACGCTGGAGGCCAGCCAACTCCGCTCCATCCCTGAGCTCTCAGAGCAAAGCCATGCAGATTTCTCCAGCCTAATCCCCCTGCAATGACACAGGAGCCCTGGGATAGGATATTGAATCCTCCATCTCTCTCTCACCCTCGCTCTAACTCTTTCTCGCTCTGCCTTTCTCACTCTCTAACAAGTGGAGCTGTTTTCCATGTGGACCATAATGGCACTCAGCACTCTACAATACATGATCCTTCCCCATGTGCCCCGTTGAAATCACACACCCATGGCCACTGTATAGACACATGATCTCCGGATTGCCGGCTGACAGCGGGTTTCCACGCAGCTTTGCCTAGACACCACTAAATAAGTACTGTACGTCTCTCTCTGTCTCTCGCGTAGCTCCTCAAACAATTAGCGTGCAGTGTACCGACATTGAGATGTTTTCATCCAATTCTTCCCGCCTCTCCATAGTCTTACACACACAAAAGAGCTTTTCTGGCAACTGTGGAGACAGCGGGCCACTAAGCATGCTTTAAGACTGGTCCCAGTCAAACGGCCTTCTCCTGCAGCCCTCCCATTTTAAGTGATCATCCTTGTATCATAACAGATTAAGGGCTGCAGCGTGGCTGGATTAGACCTAAGCTAACCTTTATCCGCCCCCATCCTCACCTGAAACTTACAAGGAGTGAGGAGTCAATTGCCCTGTCCTGATTTACAATGACACTGAGCCCTACTCTGGGCCCCTCATTATTTGGATTAAGAGAAACACTTTTGAGTAATTATTTTCACGTCGGAACGCTAAGCTTCCACCGGATTTAGACGAGCTCTAGTCCAACACTACGGAAAAGAAGGGCGATATAAACGTGCTTATCATGCGCTACGGGTGCTATATCGGTAATCACCAACAAACAGAGAACTGGAGAGAGAGAGAGAGAGAGATATATCGAGATTCAAGAAATGACCGCTCTTTTGTTTTAAACACAAGGGATTTGATAGTGTGTACCCGATTAAGGGTCTAAAAATTTAAATTCAATTTCAGTTGCATTTTTTTCTTCATTTATTTTTTTATTTCTTTGGTCATGTCTTGCCTAGCCACTCAAAAAAAATAAAAAATAAAAATAATAATAATAATAAATAATTGTATGACACCTAAAATAGTGAAAGGTGCTTTTTGTTCTCTTTGTTCATGAAAATAAATTATATTCACTCCTGTCACTTATTTTGATTGTTTATTTTGACTGTTTATCTTTGTGAAGGTAAAGGTGTGTGACACTGTGCAAGTTTGTTTTTCTTATCAAAAAGAGAAGGGTGGGAAAAGCGCTGGCTCAGCCTGTGTTTGATTTCATATATTATTTCAATCATACACAATTACAGGGTGAGATCACATCAGAGGGCCCAATTGAGGGCCAGATAACCTTTTAAGGAGAGTATTCCCACAGAGGTGTGACCTTTAACCCTAATGCTGCTAGCAATCTCCAGCTATACTGCACAGCCAGAGTGACAGAGGTCAAACACACACACACACACACACACACACACACAGAAATGCTGCATCTCTCAATCTTCCTCAAGTGACAAACACTTGATTTTGTTCAAAAACACTTGTGTGTTTAAATTTCTAATGTTGTCACAAAATGACATTATTGTCTTTGCTATCCCATGAAATGACCGAATTGCAGTAATGTACGGTATTGAGTATACGCAACACAATATCATAATGCCCAGTTTCACTGACATCCACTAAATGTATTATTCCTTAAAGTTGACATGAAACATAAGTTGCGTTCTTTTTTCCCCTGAGTGAAACGGCTTCTCAAACAAGAAAAAAAATGCATTGGATGGTTGTGGTTTGCTATTGGTCGATTTCATGTGAGAGAGAGAGGTGTTCCCGCCCTCGCGCCAGTAAACGCATCATCAGAGAAGAGATATCGTTTAAAGAGGGAGGGAAAGGTATTTTGATTAAAGGTGCTGTATGTAACTTTTTTTATAAAATGAATCCTTTTTTTATTGCCCGTCTGTGAAGGGGTTGTAATCACACATTACAATGATCCACTTTTCGCGTTTTGCTATTACCTCTGAAGGCCAGTATTCCTATTTTTATGTGAAGTCTCCGGGTCGGATTTTCTGCGAAATCCACCGGATGTGACGTGCATGCGCGCTCCCGAGCCTCTCCGTTTTATATATACAGTATTGCGACGGCACTGCAGCTAACGACATGGAGTCTGATAACACCAAAAAACGACCTGCCTCCAGCACAACACAGACTCCAACACAAACTCCCCCCCCCCCCCCAAAAAATTTATCTGCTGAAGCTCGTCAGGCCAAACGTCAATCGGATCGACTCAGGACGAAAACACGGATCAACATTGGCAGAGCGTTTGAATTATGGAGAGACCTCCGCTTTGTTTTAGGTATAAAAACAGACCCTGAGTTGGCTTTCATCCTTTTGGACAGGTAAGCTAACAATACTTGTAAATGTAAAATATATTGTGATTTTGTGCTTTAGTTGGCTCAAGTTAGACATCATTAGTTCGCCAGCTAACGCCGACCATTTGCTAACGTTATCTGATGTGAAAGACTACAGTTGTAACTTTATTGCTTTTCACGAGCGCTGTTGTTGCAATCTGAAACATCACCGCTAGAGGCCGCTGGATCCTACATACAGCACCTTTAAAGATTATGAGGGCACACGAATTTAAAATGAAATAATGATGTGCACGGATAAATTATTCATAATAAATATTCCATTTTTATTTCATGGTGACTTTAAGATCTTAATTCATTCTTTAAACATTTACTTGACACCGAGTAAATCTCAATCAAATTTTTTTAGGCTTTAAAATATATTTTTTTTTCAAAACCCATTCATGACATTAAGTGATTTATGCACAGCGCTAATTTTTCAACACACTCCAGGAAGTGTCACAATATTTCTCCTTCCTGTAGTCTCATCCATCCTGCTGCGCTGGTAATTGTGTACCCTGTTTAAACCTCTCCTCCCTTTCCCCCAAGACCACATGTGTTTCCTCTTTGATGTGGACTGGGTCACTGGACCCTGGTAGCCACTTCATCCCACCAGCACATGCCTGACAAAGAACCCAGAGCGGCCCTGGAACGCTACGCTTTTCAATGCAGCTGCCGACTACCACTGATAAATGGAGCACGGTTTGTCTTGTCTTGACCACACCTTGTAGAAGGCATATTCTAGAAACCAGACTCTGTCTGTGCTTTGAGACAAATGTGGCTAGAGGACTTCACAGGGGGTTTGAACTTGAGCCTCTCAATAATGGGTGGCCAATTATAAGCATCTGTTGAGGCAGAAACAATCTTCACCACGCTGAAGCGTTGTGTGGTGATTTATCACAAGGTCGTAGACAGCTTTCTTTCTCGTAGTCTTTTGAAGAGATCTGTCTTTTATATATCTGAACATGTTTCTGAGTGAGAGGCATAAATCTACTTTCTGAAATATCTGTGATTGAATACTGTCTTTTTTTAAAGTGTTTGAACATTGTTCAATGAGGAGAAAAGTAATACAATAATAAAATAAAGGCCATGGTGTTTTTACAGTCAATTTACTGCAGAAATGCCTTGATCTGATGCATGTGCTCTATTTATAAACACAAATATATTTAAAAAATAAATATGAAGAACATAAACTGATACAATAAATCTAATATAATACAGTACCATCTAAAAGCTTTGGGTCGGAAAGATAATGTTTGTTTAAGAAGTCTCTTATGCTTACTAAGGCTGCATTTATTTGATCAAAAATGCAGAGAACAGAAACTATGTGAAATACAATTTAAAATAACTGTTTTCTATTATAATATATTGTAATTGTTTTTACATTTTTATTCCTGTGATGGTAAATCTGAATTTTCAGCATCATTACTCCAGTCTTCAGTGTCACTTGATCCTTCAGAAATCATTCTAATATGCTGATTTGGTGCTCAAGAAACATTTATTATTATTTTAATTTTTGTATATTTTTGTGGAATAAAAAAAAAATAAAAAAAATAAAGGATTACTTGATTACCAGAAAAACAAAAAAACAAAAAAATTACATTTTTGCATCCTTGCTGAATAAAGTATTTTCTGAATCAAATATCGCACTGAGCCAAAACCTTTGAATGGAAGTGTTTTTCTTTGAATTGTTTCGTGTAAAACTCACACTCATACTTTAAATATTCAGCATTCAACAGTGCTTGAAATTATACCCTTCAATTACCTTAATGAGATCAATAAAATAATCAAAAGATCTAACTAGACTCCATGAATGAACAATGTCATATGTATTCTTGCAGATTTTCTGCACAAATTCTTCCTACATATAATTTGAGATTGAGAACAGGCTGCTACTGTGTGTTGCTTCTATTCAATTTTCCTCTCCCCATCTCTTGCTCTCTCTCTCTCTGATGGCAACTGCCCTGACTTTCATTTGATTTAGGTAGCGTGATAAATTTAGTGTCTTCTTCCTTTTCCTCTTTCTCCATCCATGGTTTCAACAAGAGCCATCTGTGCTTGATAAAGTCACAAAAATAACTGGTCAGGGTAAACTAATATTTAATGTGCCTTTCAAAACATTGCCTTCTGCCTGACCTTCTGAAATGTGTGACAAGAGCCTGGGTAAACTGCACTTATGTTCTTAAGGTTAAGAGAGTTTAAAAATGTTGCATGCATGCTGATTGTTGCCTTTGTAAATCAGGCCCAGGCTGAAACAACAAACTGTTTTTGGTTAGGCTGCTTTAGATTTGAAAGAGAATGAGAAAGCGACAGATAGAGAGAAAGACACAGAGACAAAATGTCAGAGAATTTACCACTTCATGAAATACTTTATAATTATTAGTATTATTTTGTAATGTCCATAACTGAAATGTATGCAGTGGGTCCAAAATTCTGAGACTACAATGAAAACCTTTGATGGAGTTTAAGTTAAAGCTGAAAAGATTATGAGCAGTTATGCTGATCATGTCATTTGTTTAAAATATTTTGGGTTGGTAAGATTTTTTTGTTTGTTTGTTTTATGATAAGTCTCTTATCATCACCAAGGCTGCATTTATTTTATATTTATTAAAAATACATCAAATATATCACACACACAATACAATATACAATATACAATTTAGAATTACCATTTTCTATTTACGTATATTGAAAAATGTAATTTATTCCTGTGATGTCAAAGCTGAATTTTCAGCATCATTACTCCAGTCTTCAGTGTCACATGATCCTTCAGAAATCATTCAAATATGCTGATTTGGTTTCAAGAAACATTTATTATTATTATGAATGTTAAAAAAAAAGTTGTGCTGCTTAATATTTTGTGGAAATCATAATACATTTCACTCCTTGTTTCAGCCTGCCATAATTAGATTCCATAATTAGAAAGAACAGCAATTATACTGTATGAAATATAAATCTTTTGTAAAAATGTTTAATTTAATGCATCCTTGCCCCAGACTTTTGAAAGATAGCGTCTATTTGAAAATTGCTAAATAGAAGTATTTTCAAAAAAAATAAAAATTCAGAGCTTAATGTCAGTAATTTTCCATATTCTACCCGTTTTGGATGTAGCTTTTTTTCCCCATTTTGTTTGACTTATTTGGGTTTTCTGTGAACGCTCTGGAGAGCAGTAAACATTTATAAATCACATGTTCTAAATTTCATACTGAATACAACAGTAAAAAGAACATGGAAAAGGTTTTACAATGTAAAATAAAACTACAGACATTTATTGTGAATGGGTCGCTGAACAAGAAATGTACTGTATGCATCAGTGAATAGAACAGCCCTACAGAGAGAGCGACTGACCACGTTTCTGTTTCCACCCCAGGTAAATGGCTCAGTCAGACAGACGTGTGGCTGCTTGCCCTCAGGCTTTCTGATGCTTTACTTTGGGGCGAGAAGAACATCAGAAAAGCAGAGCCGTCTGATCAACTCCAATCGTAATTAAGCTGACACTTTAATCAATTGAGATACCAGCTTGGTCTTAAAGGTCAAATTCTCTCTAGCTGCATCATCTAACAGTGAATTAGACGCTGACACATGAATAAGAGATTTACAAAATAAAATACAGTTGTAAAGAGAGAGAGAATCCAATTCACAAGTTTCAAATGTTTTCTAAATCACAGCCATGAGGAATTACAATCCCAGCATGAATATTCGAAATCTAATTATGACAGGCTGAAACAAGGAGTGATTTTAGCATGTCACTTCCTGAACTTTATTAGGCATCTCTGCGGTGGCCTCCTTAAACAAAGCTACACTCACATGCTGAATGTGTGCAGTGTCTTTCTTTTACCTGTTCCTTATTTACACAGGAAGCACCAGACTGCCACACCTTGTCAATCTACCTCTCCGAGGAATGTGGGTATTTACGGTCAACAGTATGACGTAAATCTTTAACTATCAGCCTCACTTCAGGGGGATCTTTCAAGCGCCATTGACATTGACATACACGCTAAGCCCAACAAAGTAGCAGAGAGCTTACTCTTTCCTGCATGTATAATCCAGTAATTTCTTGCTACTTTTTTCTTGTGTACAATTGCATGTCTAGACTGAGCTTCTTTCTGTTGTTGCCTCCAACAAAGCTCTGGGAAAACTTTAAACTCGCCTTCTCATGCCTTCCTTCCCCCTTCAGCTACACATCTGTAGCCAGAGATTTTAGACAAAATGTCTCGCTGCGCCCACGCAAACATACAGTCACAAACCAGCCCACCGATCTCCACCCCCCACTAAGAAACACGAGCACCGTGGACTAACCTTTATCAGCGCGATACGCTTCTTTACAGTAGAGATTGGACCTTTCACTCTTTGTTGTTGTTGCTTATCAACCTGTGTTTTAAGATGTTCTGTGGGGAGAAAAAAAGGAGATCATTTTTTTTTGTTTATGGTTAAATAAAAAATTCTGTATATGATTAAAAAATATATATATAGCCTATATAAAAAAATATATATAAAAAAAAATTATATATAAATAAGACAAGCAGTTTAGAAACTGCCTGGAAAGTAATAAAAAAGGTTATAATTAAAACTTAAAATACACTTACATAGTGGAATATTGAAGTATAGCATTAGATATTTTAGTCCACTTTTGGCATATTTTCATGTCAGATGTAAAAAAAAAAAAGAAGAAAAAAGTTGACTGACCAATGTTGTTTTACTTCTTTATTCAACAAGAATTTTCCCATGAAATCCATTTAAAAAGGCAACAGGTGAGTGAATCCTGAATCCTCTGGGGAACACAGTCTGCAAGCCTGCATCCATCAATATCCTGCCTGGACCTCCATACAGACTCACATACAAACATTTGCCAACCCCCTCCTGCCCCTTAACAGTTCACAGCTCTGATATGAGGGACCACAGTTCTGTGCATGCTGAACAGCCTGAAATAATGGAGAATCATAGCCATGACACTGATGACAATGAACAACACCTTCAGATCCATTGAGCTTGTGGTCCCTGCATTCACTGCAGAATTATTCCTGACAGCTCTTATTGATTAAACGTTTCACTGTTTGCTGTATAGATCAAATGGTAATTAAAATAGCGATAATATGTCATATATTATTGTAAAATGAAAGGTCAAATATGTCATCTCCTGAAATTGGCAGATTAATTAAAAAGCAGGCTTCAACTTCGAGTGTGTGTTTTTTTACTCCTGAGAATCTCTGCAAAACGATCGATTGACATGTGGCTCGGCATTAAATTTCACCTGTCATTTTAAAAGTTGGCATAAATCAACAGCAATCGGTCTTTTTAAAAACTTCATTAAAGGGTGCAGAGGAAAGAGGCGCTAATATTTCTTCTTTTTGTTTTAGGTACACTCTGACCTTAATTTTGTTCTCATGCTTATATAGGTGAAAAGAGATTTGACAGAGGTGCAGTTCTTGGACAAATGGCCTGACTGTTTTCCCCACTTTTCCTCAACACTCCATGTCCGTACAGCAGCTGGTCCCACGTCTCCCAGAAGGATAGACGTTTGCGATGGACAATGAGCCTGCAGAGGCGCCGCATTGTGCCACTGGGAACAGCTTCAGAATGGGAATGAAAAATCTTTAATCTAGAATCACAGCTGTCCTCCCCTTGTTACTGAAGAGCCGCACCAGAATTCAGACCCCCTCCCCATCCACGTCAACTCAAAGCCAATGGCTCCCCATGGTACCGTTGCATCCTGATAAAATGGGAACTTTCACACAAATAGTTTATGTGAGTTCCTCTCATAAATCGAGGCATGCGCTCTCTCTCCTATCAATAAAACCCTAGCGTTCAAGGGCTGTTCGACACAGACATTCGCTATGGTGTCATTTAATAGGAATCAAAAAGAGATTCTTCTTTTTATGTCTGACTTTATGAAGTTCCTTTTATATGCACACAGGAGTACACACTCTTTCAAAACACATTATCACATTTTGTTTTGCTGCAGGGTAAACTCCTTCAGAAACTCTTGCAATGATATAGGTAATCACAAGCTGTTAACCCATACATGGCTGTGATTATCATTGTAATATCATTGTAAAAGTGAAAATGAGCACCTCGTTTTGTTCTTATGGCTGGATTCAAGTTTAACCCCAGAATTTTTCTTTATTTTTTTTACCATTCTACATTTTACAGATCTCTCACTCACAGACTTCTCGCACAGGACTCTCTCAGCCTTTTCTTTTCTTCTTAACACAAAAGTTCTTTCTAAACAACTGAGCCTATGTTGAATAACACTTTCATAATGATGAAACGAATATTAAATGGAATGACGGAAAGAAAGGATAATTGTTACAGTTTTGGGGTTATGCTCATTTGTTCAGAAAATGTTTAGCCTAAACCTTTGACACTTTTCCTCAGACATCATTTCCCATGACAATTAAATGTATAACTTTTTTTTTTTAAATCGAGCTGGACACAATTAAACTAGAAGTACATGATGGCAGATGTTTCATTCATAATACTCATGATGTATATTTGCAATGGCGGTATGTGATGAATCTAGCAGTAAATGAAATGTTTTATAATGTGAATAATTCCATTTTACAATATGCATGCACTCTAACATTAGACATTACACAACACAAACGCATAATATTATGATGGTCACTATAATAGTGACATCAGACCATATATAGAAAATACATATTTTAGCAAACTTAAAAAGGTTTTGCTTTTATTAAATTGTAATATTAAAGGGATAGTTCACCCAAAAATGAAAATTCTGTCATGATTTACTATTTTGAAGAATGTGGGTAACCAAACAGTTGATGGGCCCCATTGACTTCCATAGTATTCTTTTCCATACTATGGGAGTCAATGGGGCCTTGGGCCTGTTTGGTTACCCACATTCTATAAAATATCTTCTTTTGTGTTCAGCCAAAGAAAAAAAATGTATACAGGTTTGGAACAACTTCAGGGTGAGTAAATGATGACAGAATTTACATTTTTGGGTGAACAATCCATTTAACTGTTATGGCAAATGGATGCTGGGTTCCCCTCTGTACATTATTCATCCATTGGACACATTTCTACTGGCTTGGAAACAGCTGTTATATTCATGACAACACCTTTTTCCAAGACTTTTTAAAAATGAAATTACTACCAAATGAGGCACACACAAAACAAAGAAGTAACTTTTAAAGGTTGAATAACTGTTTAGTGAACGATTGATGATTTTATGATGATTGCAACCAATTAAACCATTTGTTTGGTTTGTTTTTGCTTTGTTTTTACTTAAACTGCTAAAATATGTTTCCATGACCATCTAACTATATTTGGTTTCTGCTCAACCAGATGGCACATATCATTCAGAATGCAGAATTATGGGTAGTTAATGTAACCCTGTTATTGCTGGTTCCGCAGTGCTTTTAAGCATGGCAGAAAATTCTCCAGAAATGTGTGTATTTGATTATTTTCTATGCACACGTAGAAGGAAAAAAGGGGAAAACTGAGTAATGAAACAGAGCTGAAACTGTGGTCATTTATAATGTGTGGTTTCATCTTTTGAGTAGCGGTACCACCACCACACTGTGAAAACCATACCTATAATCAACACCAGGGTTGTGCCAGGGGGATTTTACTCAAGTGTTCTCACATTTGTACCAGTGGGAAAAGCTTCACCAGTAGAGGTGCAGACATCTATCTATCACCATTTCATATTATAAAATCTCATAACACTTATAGAGGAATTCACCTACAATTCACTTCAGTTGATTTGTTGATAACATCTAAATTGACAAAAATTAACTTTTGAAATTTCTGCACTTCACAATTTAGGACATTCCAAATAAAACATAGCTGTGTACTCAAACATGGAGTCTATTGTCATGGCAACAGCTGTGGACCTCATGAACACGTTGAGGCCCGTGCCAGTATAGGCCAGAGAGGATGAATTAGGTCTCTTTTTTATGTGTGTTTACTTTGGCATGGTGTTGCATGCAGAAGTCAGTCTCCCCCCAAATGACTTAGGTGCGCTCATGTCCCTGAAACGCAAGGCTTACTAGAGCGA
The DNA here is from genome assembly GCF_951802725.1 of Rutilus rutilus. NCBI lineage: Eukaryota > Metazoa > Chordata > Actinopteri > Cypriniformes > Leuciscidae > Rutilus > Rutilus rutilus. The sequence goes on along the minus strand of NC_140219.1, from coordinate 16,622,205 downwards.
TGACCTTCACAGAACTTATGTTCAACAGGTTTTGGTCTCTGATGTTATGCTGGTCCAAATGAGAATAATCATCAGCAAAGAATGGAGACAGGCACTTTAGAAGAAAACCACAAAATGATGTGTGTGTGTGTGTGTGTGTGTGTGTGTGTGTGTGTGTGTGTGTGTGTGTGTGGTCCATGTTGAATGATAAATGCAAAATGTACAATGAGACAAAACTTCAATTTTCAGAATGTCTTAGAAGTTGAATTGATTCATGAACATCTGACCTTTTAACCTTTAGGAGTTGACAAGATTAATGTCACAAATTTTATTTTAGATTGGTAACAGAAATAGCACAGAAGCTTAAAGGTGCCCTAGAATTTGAAATTGAATTTATCTTGGCATAGTTAAATAACAAGAGTTCAGTACATGGACATGACATACAGTGAGTCTCAAACACCATTGTTTTCTCCTTCTTATTTAAATCTCGTTTTTGAAAAACCCCCCTGAAAAATAGGCGAATCTCCACATAACACCGACTGTGATGCAACAGTCGGGATCATTAATATGTACGCCTCCAAAAATGTGCATATGCCAGCCCATGTTCAAGGCCAGGCGGAACGGCGCAGCCGAATCATCGTCCGAATCATTTTTCTTCGAGATACATCATAGCTTGCAAACGAGCGAAACATGGCAGTCGCTCAGTGTTTGGATGTACAAATGAACACAAATGTATTTTTTTAGTTCCTTCATCCGAGCCTCTGAAGAACCAGTGGGTTATGTGAATGTCTGATGTGTAATTGTTCAAGTTCAGACAGATAATCTTTCTCTCAAAGTCGTTCAATACTGTTTATGCATCAGTAAATCAAGCCAGTGACTAAACGATCAACTTCACGTCGTTTCTCTTAGTAGGATGAAAATAATCTTACTTAAACTGTGATTAATATACAGATAGCGATCAAAGAACAAAGAACCCTTTCCAATCGCCCAAGCTGTCAATCACACAGCGCGAGTTTATCTGGACACTTGCCAAAACTCGTTATGAAATCAATGACGCTGTTACACTGCACAACGAAGCTCTTACTGCACGTACATCATGTTTGCATTAGTGAAATCATTAGTGAGAGTGCAGAAACTGCGTTGCAATGATAAGATCTTCATTCACGTGATCAACAGGCTTACACTGAAGTCTCACAGCCAATCACAGCAGTGGGCGTTTACACTGAAGTCTCACAGCAGCCAATCACAGCAGTGGGCGTTTACACTGAAGTCTCACAGCAGACACGCCCCTTCAAACAGAGAGTTCATATCAGAGGCTAAAGCTAAAATCAGGCTAGGAAAAATGCCTTTTATTTCTAAATTATAACAAATTTTGATCTAAAAAACATACTAACATTATAAGGGCACCCCAGGAAACATTCTAAAATAATAAAATAATCCATGCAAGGGCACCTTTAAATTTAGTTAATCCCCAAAAAATGTACTTGTATCATTTACTCACCCTCAAGTTGTTCTATTGTTTGTTTGTTTGTTTGTTTTGTCTATACAATGAAAGTCAATGGTAAACAAGCTGTTTGGTTGCTTGGAGTAAATTTCATTTTCAAACTGTCCTTCTTCGAACTGACGTCTTCATTTTTCATTTTATTTCTTTGTACCAATATTAAGAACTCCTAAACTCCTTAAGCTTATTTACAGGTTTAAATGACATTTTGATCACAGATTTCCAATGTGGTTACAAACTCTTGGACTGCATATTGACCAAATCCACACATGTGATCTGAAAAGTTGTACCGCTGACATTTCTCAGAGAGAGATGCATGTGCGTCTGACTGCTGTGATTATGAAACGCTGTCTAAGAGTGCAAAAATAAGACTTAAGGGGATTAAATTACATGACACAGAGCTCAGAGAATTTACGTCTGCTGAATCACTCTGATCAACACTGCTGGGTTTGAGTTACAGCAGAACATGTGGTATTTGTTTTGAACATCAATTAATACTGATGATCCATTCCTGCATGCTCAGAGCAGCTATTTTTAAGATTTCCATTTAGAAGCAGTTTTATCTTATCTGCCTCTGTTGACTTATCATTCATGTTGTAATTATTGTTTCTACGGTAAGTTACTGTGGCATTTTTCAAATTTAATTAGATAAAAAACACTATTAAAATAAATCTTATGAAACAAATCAAGCCTATCACAAATTTCATGTTTCAGTTAATAAAATTACGCAAACACTAGAACTGAAATGAAGAACGCTGCACAAAGATGCTGACAAACCTCCCATGTGAACTCTGTATAAATTTAGGGGAATATGGTGAAGTCAAGCACAAGTCATAAAATATTGTCTGATCATAATAAATTAAGGCACCAGACAGAGGACAACCCATGGAAAAGCGAGGAGGCTTCCCGGGAGACAGACAGTTCAGGCCAGATGAGTGGAGTGTGTATGTGTGTAGCAGCAGCACAAACCAAACTCCTCAATCAGTCCTGAGCGAGAGGGAATGGGTCATGCATAAGAAAAATCGAAAGAATTAAGGGGGCTGCAGTGAAAGTGTCCCTGAGTGCAGAGCCAGAGTGTGTACATGCGTTTGTGTGTTGTGCTGAGGACTATATTACCCCTGGGTTGTATGAAGGGGTGTAAATCAGGAGGTCCAACCACACCATAATGGCCCCTTTGGGTCAGTCTGCTGGCCCTTTAAACAGCTAAAAGAGATGGACGTTGCAGAGAGTGATGGGGGGGGGGGGGGGGAGAAAAACAAAACAGGTGACCTGAATTATTTTGTTCTGAAAGAGTTTCTTTTTTTTTCTTTCTTTTTTTTACATGCAATTGTTGCAATAATATCTTAGCACCTCAGAGGTCAGTTTGCTAGTTGAATGAATAAAATAGTGTTATAGGCCTCTTATTATCTTATTATATGCCTTTAACAAACTTTAATCATCTCTATATAAATTATATTTAGGTGTCAATATCAACAGCCTTCTATACTGGTATAAAACAACAAAACCGACCAAGAGAGGCTAATAACCCATTTTCCCATTGTTTACGTGGAGTAATTTGACTGTACAAATATAAAATGTGAAAAATAATAATAATAATAATAATAATAATAAAAATATATAATAATAATAATAATAATAGTACAAATTAAAGCATATATATGTATATATTATATTATATATTATATATATAGCCAGTTATTTATATCTTTTGCTGTAGTGTGTCAGTAGAAAATATCAGTTTACATTAAAAAAATGTTTTGCCATTATTGTAAAAACCCAGTGAGAATTTTGTATGCACAAGGAGTCTGACAACAGTTGGTATGATCCACACAGAGATCTGATCTCACCATCATTGAGTCCATCAGTGATTACATGAAGTAGAAAAAAAAAAACTGAGACAGACTAAATCCAGAAGAACTTTGGCAACTTGAAAAATGTGAAAAACTGTGCAAGTACCGAAGACAAAAGCTGTTTTAAACGCAAAGGTCACACCAAATACTGATTTGATTTAGTTAATAGAAGTTAACTGATAAATACAATCTATTAATGACATTCATTTTGAAAGTATCCTCACTTTACAGCATTTTTACACAAGTGCCTAAAACTTTTCTCAGTACTGTAGCTTTGCAGGAAGCTTTGCTTGAAGTTTCTTCAAGTGTCTTGGAGACGTTGCCACTGCTCTTCTGGATTTAGTCTGTCTCAGTTTTTTCAGTTTCTTCATGTAATCACTGATGGACTCGATGATGGTGAGATCAGATCTCTGTGTGGAGCAGACAGTGTTGATCAGACTTCTTGTGCATACAAATTATTACAATTAATGACAAAAGGAATGTTTGGAAATGTAAACTGATATTTCCTACTGACACACTACAGCAAAATATATAAATAACTGGCTTAAAACCATGTTTTTGTGGTGAAAACACTAACATGCCTTTTGTACAGTACTGTATATATATATATATATATATAAAATAGTAAAAATAATAATAATATAAAAATAATATATTATTTCATGTTTTGTGCACCGCTGTGATAAATATGAACTCATTTATTTCCTGATATTAACCAACTAAAAATGATTAATGAAAACAACAAAATATATTTATAAGATATGATTTTGTTTTGATTTTGTTTTGCAATGTAGCATGCTTAGCTTCGTTTTAGTCATTAACAGAGCTGTATGTTTGCTCACACATGCAGATTTCACAGCCAAGAGATCATTAGCGTTAGCATTGGTGGGGTGGATAACATCAGCGCTGTGCCATCTTTCTCTTTCTACTCTTCCCGTAACCTCAGAGGTGAAGAAGAAAATGAAGGAGGATTAGTAGAACTCGGAATCATCCAAATTACTCTAAATGACTTCTTCCAGAAGGCACAGCCGCTGTGTGGCATGTTTAAAATGACATTTCAGTTGTAGAGGTAATTTGCATTCTATTTGACTCCGAACGGCACGCCGATATTAGGGATTCCGGCTGCATTTTTTTTTATTCACTCGGTTCAAAGATACACGCTAAGCAGCCGGGCTTAATCAGGGTAAGCACGACTCCTGTCAATCTAAGACAAAAGACATGGAGCTTCTCTAAGCTCCCGAGGCATTCGGCCCTGTCCACTCATGACACAGAGCAAATCTCGACTGCATCAATTCATCTTATTAAACAAAGATCTCAAACTGAACACATGTATCGGTAATATCACCGGCAAAATTAAAAGAAAGCGAGGGTGGGGGGTAAAAAGGAAGCAGGAGGAAAAAAGATTATGTTCAGGTTATTACATGCGGCTGCACATCATGAGGTGTGAGGTTGCTGTGATCCTGTTGCTAAGATACTTGGCTAATACCACGGAAACAAGCCCATATTGCTAATCTAGAGGAATCCATGCATGCCTCCACATATTTTGGCAGTGTGAGCTTGGACTCCATTACATGTCGTCAGTCCCTCACCTACAGTCTATGGTGTCTCCCTTTTTATCTCCATAAGCCCCCAAGATCTGAAAGAAATATAGAAATGTGACACACTTTTGCCGCTATATTTGGTGGCCATGGGCAATTTAAAAAGGATTACACTTTGGGAGAAGGTTCTGTGAAAGTAGAAAACATGTGCCTCCAGCCATAAGAGTCCTTCAAAGATTGCATATCTGGAGGGAAAAGCACCTGTTTTGATAACACATTTTATAGTCCATTCTATAAGATCACTCAGGATTTTCAATGCATTAACTATGCTTGTTGAAAATATGATTATTAGCAATTAAGTATATAATGTTGAGGTGCAACTTAGATGTAAGTTGAACTGATATGGCAACTTTATCTAAAAGTAATTCAAACTGATCTGAAGGTTATTTTAAGTGAAAATGTAAAGGTTTGCACAATGTAATATATAAATGTAATAAATCTGACCATCTGCTGAAACCTATAATGAATTTGGACTACAATTTCAATAATGAAACCAAAAATATCAACAAAAAAAATGATTTCAATACTAACAAAAAAGATCTTACAGCAATGTCCATGTGCATTGCAAAAATGCTGTAATAAAAATGCTAAAATAAAAAGCAAGAGTTTAAAATGTAATCCTGCAAAAAGGTTTACAGCAGCTTCTCAGTGAGTCTGCTTCTCTAATTCCTTAATATTTTGGTATTGTGTTTCAGAGCTTATGTATATAAAAACAGATTACAGCATCACCTGTCTTTTTGTTGGTAACGTTTATGGTATGAAGCCAACATTCGAGAATGTCAGAAGACGCTCCGAGAGATAAAGTTTCAAACGGTCTATTATATATTTAGGTGCAAAGCTATTACAAGCTTTAAAGTAAAAGGACATTACCATCTAATTTAAAAGACAGCTGTGAACTCTTTTTGCTTCATGTTGCATTTTAAGCTAATTTAATCATATACACAATTATATCTATATACACTTATTTGACAGGTCACTGTGTAGAACAAACAATAACAAAATATAGAGATGTATCTTTGTTTTACACAGCTGAAGAGTTGACATAATAGACACATTATGTGATAATACTTCAGAAGAGCCATGGGTTGCACCATAAATGTCCAGCACTAGCAATGAACCAGGACCCTGTGGGTTTTGATGTGAAAGTAAGAAGAGATATTCTGGTTGTCACCTGTGAAATGTCTTAGCAGAAGTCCAATGGTCTTAAACCTAGCATTCTGTTCTCTTCAAATCAGACACAGAGATAAATTAGTGGAGTAAGGTTACATTTATTCGACTGAATTATAATATTTATTAGAATAAATTAGCCTATCAAGAGGAGAGAGAGCGAGAAAGAGAGAGTGTGTGCGTGTGTGTGTGTGTGTGTGTGCGCAAATTACCTGCATCTGTGAAGAGACTGACTTGGAACTACCTGTGCATTAAAGGGTTTTAATGCACACCTTCCAGCCAATCAGAATCCAGTATCCAGACAGACCATGGTAAAAATAAAATATACCAAGGTCAAGGTGATATTACTCCTGAATTCTCAGTAGATATCAAAAACCTTCAATAACATTGTCACGCAAGTGTGATATTTACCACTTGTGTAAACAGATCTTAATAATGCATTTATTTACAATTATGTTACTAATTCATAATGGGGCAAAATCAGCACCTTAAACTTCCTTATAAAATATTACATGTGTGAACACTGTGGTAAGCATCAATGTGTGTGCATGTCCAAGTAAATGTAACTGCAAACACTTTCTCCAGGCACATATTGTTATTGCTGCTTAAGAGTAAACAGAGCAGGTTTGATCGATATGGAGCAGAGCGGTAGAGACGACAAACCCTTTTGCTTTTCTTCTCTACCGCTCCACTCGTTTCTCCCAGTGGCAGGAGAAACAGCCTTGTTTACTGGCAATGGGTCTGGCCGTTGATTGTCATCCCCGCGGTAATGGCAATGCGTGCACCAGATCAATAACCATCTGCACCAATCCTCAAGCAATAACATTCAATGGGGAAAATCCATTAACTTTTACTTACCTTTCATTTCTTTCATTTTACCATAAGGACACCCAGACTGGGCAGTGGGCTTAGCTAGGAGGACATTTAGCATGGGACCCCAAACACCACAAGTACCTTAAGCCTGTTTTTTCCCACTCAGAATTGGTGGCCGTTTGTGGTAGAGGAAGACTTTTTAAAGAAAGAGAAAGGCAAGCAGAAAGGTAAACACTGCAGTACATCTATCTATTCATGTGCAAAATGTGTGTTTGTGCTATATCAGGTAAGAACTTTCTACTTTATGCCAGAATTTATTTGAACAATATGTATTCATTATGAAGGAAATCTTTAAAAAAAAATCTAAATCTAAAACACACACACACACACAAAAGTGATGTCCGAAAGGGATATTTGTTATTAACCCTACGAGTTCATTGAAACCAATCAAAATATAAGGAAAATATTTTATATTTAAAAATAATAATAATAATAATATGAGGGAAGAACACAACACTAAACTTGGTTAAGGTATTTATCTGATAAAATTATTTGGCAAAAAAGGCAAATTACAGCTACAGGTTTTCTTTTACTATGCAAAACAAAAATAAGGCTCACAGAAAAAAACATATATATACACACACACATACACACATATATATACATATATATATATATATATTTTTTTTTTATCAAGAGTAAACATATTATTGTTGTTGTTGTTATTATTATTATTATTATTATTATTAATAAAATAACAATACTCAATAATTCTGACTAAATAAATAAATGTGCAGACAGACATTATAAACAAATATCAAATTATTTAAAATGCTCATTGTGTTTTCTGCCATCACTCTCCTGAAGTTGGCCTGTATATCTGTCTCTGCTTTATAACAATGAATCTGGCTGGCCTCCCAATAACCCTGCTCCCATAGTCTAAGTCCACCTCCCCATCGTCACACCAGCAGCCAAATATCCATGCAAAAAAGCAACATTACCCAGCCTGATCCACTGCGAGAGACAGCTAGAGCAATTATTCAAGTAGTCGACTTCTAAGAACAGAGTACCGACAATGCACACTCACCATTAGAACTGTGAGTGTGTTTATTGGGGGCATGCTTGTTTACAAATCTGAATGCTTTATATTTGGCTCCTACTGTCATTGGGAATGGACTGTACCTTTTATGATTTATATTTATGAGGTATTTTTTGCTAAAGCGTCACCATGCCTGAAAAGTGTCATCTACATCACTCAATGAAGCAAAAAAATATCCCATCCACAAAAACTATTTTTTAAAGCAATACATATTTACTTTTGAGTAAAACTGCACACATCTTGATTTAAAGAATCTAAAGAGTAAATTGTATAAGGGATTTGCATAAATAAATAGGATAAAGGGCACAGAAGTCATGTGCACTTGTGGCATATGTTAGCTACAAATATACATGGGAGTATATATGCATATAAATAAACACAAACTCACTCACAGAGAATACATACTGGCAAATCTAGCATTATTATAGGCCTGTGTTTGTGAAGCACAAAAAGCTACTAGTCTTAAGTATTTATCGGATGTGCTTATGTATGTCGCTATTAATATTCTCTGAATACGTGTAAAGATGTGGCTTATGTGAGAACGTTCCTTTGAGTGTTCGCACACATCCTCCGGATTACTGAGACTATACCATATACAGAGGCTTGTAAATGCTTTAATAAAGAGTTGTCCAGCTATTGTTATCGTCTGATAAATATGGCGCATCATCTAGATGCACTTAATCTCTCTGTGAAGGTCACAACCTTACAAATGTAACATACGTGCGCACTCGGAGTGAGAGATGCCCATACCACGCTCATAATTTGCCTATTGTTCCAGGTTGAGCTTCAAGCGTGCTGGAATGCCAAGAGCGCCTGACAGAAGGCCACTGTACTCCCATCAGTGACAGCAGTGACTCACTGAAGCCTCCATGCCATGCCACATTGTAAAGCTCTGGGCCTGGCATCCTCAAATCCACAGTGAGGCATTAAAGCTGGGCCTGGGATTTCCAAGACTTCAGAAGCCACACACATGCAGATGTGTAAACGTTGGCAAGATCATGTGTTACTTGTACTGTTTCAACTGTACACAATAAAGTTGGTATATTGGGCTTAAAAACAAACAAACAATAAAAAAAGGATATGTTGTATAGTTTTTATGACTCCAATAATCACAATTGTGATGCAACTCAGGAATAAATGACTGCAAATAAAATGTTACTGTTGTGGAACAGTGCTATTTTTTTAAATGAAGTATTACACATTGTAACATTCATTGTTTACTATCCCCCTTGCAATATTAAACCTTTATTAGTTAATTAATCCAATGTTTATTTTATTGGAGTAGTTTGTTATTAAAAACAGCTGTTTATTAATTTAATTGTTTTGGTTCTGAAAGTCGAGTATATATACACACAACACAAATAAAAAAGTAAAACACACAAATATAGATTTGAGATCTAGAGCCTATACTGTAGGACACTTCTTGAAAAATCTTGTATCATTTTTGTGGGCTTTGTTAAGATACTTATATTTTAAGTATATGTTATGATATTTACTGTGAGTTACTTATATTGCATTATCTATTACAAATATTCATTAATTCCGTCGTTGCAATCCTTGCAATTTGCCCGAGCAATAAGAAATAAATGAATTTACAGCTGATGAAAATATTTTTTAGGAAGGGTTGCTTTATGAGACATGCTGAAATAATTATCAAGTAAGAACTGCCAAATTTAGGAGGGAAACTAACGCAACGCAATAAGCTGTAAATCTTTACATTGCTCTGCAAATAAACGCCTCTTCATAAAGTGTGAAAATTAAAGACTTGAGAGATATTACTATTCTGAAAAAAATACTTTAATACTTAGGATTAAACCAACTAAACTGGTTGGAAGATATGATTTTTTTTTTAAAAAAAGAAGAAGAAAGAAAATCAAGTAAAATATTTTACCTGGAATTTCTAATAACCTAATAATCTAATATCTTGTTTGTAAGTGTCTTATGTATGATTGTTTCTCCCAACCCCTCAGGAGTGCAGTACATGACAATGCACTGCTGTTTTTTTAAATGAGCCGTGAGAATTAAACTACTGCTCTATGAAGCGAAGGTTTACGAGCATAGAGAAAATATAGGAATTATTCCTCTGTATTTGCAAAGGAATGTTAGCGAAATCCCTTAGTTGTAGAACAGATAATCCAGGATCGCTTTCACAGAAAACTCTCTCTCTCAGTCAGGTGCTGATGTTCAAATGCAATTTCAAGAGAAAATCTACATCCAAATGACAGCAAAATAAGGTACAAAATCATTATGGGTAAAAAACAAAAACAAAAAAGCATTTCTTCTCTTACATTTCTTTGTTGTGATCCTTTGATTTATCAAACACATTGTAAAAGAAGATCTCTCATTAAAATATCACAAATAATATATGTAGTCAGATTTGTATTCGTTATGTTTCACACAAATCCCATATTCTTTCTCAGAATTACTTTCAAATACAAATAAGTCCAAATACAAATCCTGTTGTCATTCCTTATAATTTGACTGTGTGTCTCAGCTTATCTCTCATGACATGTGACGTGTCCCAGAGGTCTCTGTTCTCAGTGAAGCAGCTCTAACAGTGGCGGCCCGCATCTGTGCTTTTCCGGCTTCGGTGGAAAACACACGCTAGATCTGCCGCTCTGTTTAATTACCTCATACAGCATGGCAACTTCAAAAAAAGCAAGAGGTTGAACTTTCATATATATATTGATCTTAATTATTTCGGCCCCAGAGGGTTAAACAAACTCCAAAGTGGAAGCAGAGGGGTAGCTCTGTTTTTTTCAAGCTTTACTGGGATTTGGCTCAATTGGTATAGAGGTGCGCTGCAAAAGGGAGAGACGGGAAAAACAGCCTCGGGCACCTAGCTGAGGATTTGACCTGCTCTCGCAGCCCGGGAGAGAAAGAAACGGAGAGAGGGAGAGCCGGAGAGAGAAAAAAAAGCCTGCTTTCCCACACTCTCCAGGTTGGGTTTTTAAGGCTGGATATAGCGGTGCCCCTATAGGTGTGTGCATTTCCAACACATTGCTAGGCTATAAGTGCGTGAGATGTTGAACAATTCAAACACTGTGCTGCCGTGCCGACCCCAAGGCTCAGCTTACAGCCGCAAAATTAAACAAATAATAATAATTAAGAAAAAAATATCAGCTCATCGTGCCTGCATTCTGAGGCCTCACACGCTCAGCCGAGTCACGCAATGCAGCTCGACGTGGCCCTCTATGATAAAAGGGAATTATAAGCCAACACTAGAAGTTCAGAGGAGTAACCAACTTATATCCTGCACCTTTGAAGTTCATCGACTAGTGTGTTTTCAATTGATACTTTTGGAACAAGACGTTTGGAGCAAGAATTTTAAATAGCTCAATCAACAACAATTCTGTATTTGCAACCAGTTCTAAACATTTAACATATACACCGTTTTAAAATCTACCGTTGTTAGTTTAATGTTGCTGTGGTGTAAAATTCAGTATTAAATTTTTTTTATTGCTGTTAAAAGTAGTTTACCCTTACATTATGGTAAAAATATATATAGGCTATAGTTGGTTTTACTGTAAAAAAAGTAAGTTACCTGGTTGGCTTAAAATTTTGAGTTCATTGAAATATATATTTTATTTTATTTTTGTTAATACAATGAAGGAGATTGGTTTAATCAACAGAAACTAAAAATAGTATTTTATCTGAACCACATATATCCAAGTTGATTTGACAAAAGGGGAAAAAAAGTTGTGATAATAAATCATGAAAATATTTTTTTACAGTATAGATTTAAATATGTTTGGCTGACCAAAATTATAATAGCTAACTTTGGTTTTGTGTCAGACCAGAACAAATTTGAAATCTAATTTTGCCTCTTTCTCCAGAACTAGGTTATAAACCTCTTACAGTTTCACCTTGGACTGAAATGCGCATCGCCAAGAACTAAAGAAACAGTGTTGCTTCTTCTTCAAGTTCTGCTACAGAAATCCTCTTTTTTTACTCCATGTATTTTTGCTCTCCCCTATCTTTCTATTTTGACGGTATTTTTTTTTTAGGAGAGTTCTGCTCTACTATGGTTATGATAATTTGATCGGTGAAGACATAGATATTTGAACTGGAAGAACAGGAAGATGCAAATCCCCCCGTAAATCCCTATGCCATACAAGCCTCAGCCGACGGTGCAGTTTAATATCTGCAGCCATGATTAAAAAGAGAAGGTGAAGCTCCATTGTAGTAATAAGAAGGATGAATGTGCAACACAGGGGCTGGGAAAAGAGGGGTAGGGGGAGTTTTTTTTTTTTTTTTTTTTTTTTTTTTGATGACCTTTCATCTTCCCATGTCTATGAATTATAATTCAGAGGATATGAAATCTGACAAGGAACTTTTGTTGTCCCTCAAGGCTCCAAATAATTTAGAATATTGATTCAGGTACAAGCATTTTATACAGGGTCACCTGTAAGTACTCTGCATTCTCACTGGTTCGCAAAATACTGTGTAAATTCTTCATAAAAAACAACATAAATTTATATATTAAGAATGTTAAAATGGACTATTATGCTCTGAATAATTAATCATTATTTTATCTAATCTCATAATTTTATCAATTTCATTCTGACTGCCAACATTACAATGTGTTTAGACCGTATTGTATTTAATTTATTGTAAATATACAAGAATGAACAATTTCAGCTCATTTTCAATGTAATCCATTTGAACCAAATTCCTGCAGCTGAAACTAAACCTTTTTCTTGTACAACCACATACAGAAAAAAATGTTTGGCCCTGGATATGATCATACTTAGCAGGCCACAGTTCAAGGACTGAATATTTGTATACAGCCATATTTTATACTGGGTGAATGTCTAACACCTATAATGTTGACATGAAATCTTTCATCATTTGAATTAAGAAAATGATAGTATTAGATTTCAATCTGACCCTGTCAATAAACTACTAGATAGAAAGGGCAAGGAAGCAGAATTTTCATGTAGATTTTTCCCTTGTCAATGACACAATTTCACAAAAAATATATCATTTATTTAATGTGTGTTAGCATGCAAGGTAAACCATTATAATGGAGTGGAAAAATTGCTCCTTTATGCTTCTACGATAAAATAGTGATGGAGAGCTGTAAACATTTTGGTTCAAGATTGAAATAAGCACTTCCACTGTGGAATTTTACTATCACTGATGCACCACAACATATAATAATTACGCAGTTGCATTCACATTAAAAGTTAAATAAAATGTAAAGTGCTGAGTGGAAAAATCTTGTACTCCCAATTGCAATTTGAGTTTTGTAAAATTAAATTATACCTGGATCAAATAAAATACAGTCAATTTATTTCATTTTGTCTGTATTGCATATGTTTGAAAAATTGTTAATTGCAACAGAATAATGTAGTTTCTTCATCTGTTCATTAAACTTTAAGAATTAGTAGGCTACTTCAAAGTCAATGCACCTATGAGAACCCAGGTTAAAAATGTCAAATGTAAAGGAAAAAAATTAAACACAAATGCAAAATAATACAATCATTATGTCTGTATATATATATTTTAAAAAAAATGAAAAGAACTGCAAGTTGACTGTGGATGATAGCTGTTCACAGTGCACTTCTTTCACTTTCAGATAGCGTCTAGACTCAGTCTTAACCACCATTCCATTCAATTCAATAGGACATTAAGACATGGATGAGTCTTTGGGTCGATAGTGTCAGCAGAACTATAGCAAACTCTCTAATGGAAACCAAATTGGGTGGCTGTTTTAGCAGCGAGGCAGAGGCAGAGGCAGACGCACAGAGGTTGAGGGCAATAGACTGAGGTCATACAGGTCAGAGATCAGAGCATTCTCCTATCATAACAGACGTCAGATTTACAATTAGACAGGCAAGTCAGGGGTGCACATATTCACACACATACGTCAATGAAAATGCATACAAATTTGCAAGCGTTTCATATAGGCCTATATGTTCGAATAAGTAAAGTTTAAAGCTCATGCAAACAAAGATATCAGTAAGATTATATATTAGTTTATATGCATAAAAAGATTTAGGAATTGGAATAATGTCTAACATAACAAATAATATAATATAATATAAAATAATATAATATAATATAATATAATATAATATAATATAATATAATATAATATAATATAATATAATATAATATAATATAATATAATATAATATAATATAATATAATAAATTAGTGTTTGTGCAGAAATATTACATGCAGCAAAATACGAGTGATCATGATGTCACTTTGATACAAAAAAGCCATTTCACAATGTTTGAGAATTTGTGTTTGAATGTGTGCGTTTACCAGTGTGAAATGACTTCCTGTCACTCACTGAGATACATTGCGTGCTTCTGTTTTCTCCTAACACATATATGTCAATAAAAAATGCTGTGCGTCCATTCTGGGGACAGCCAGCGAAAACACTAAGTAAATTAGGCCCTTCAAGTGGCATGAATCACCAGTCTAGTCTCAATATCACTGGGGCGGAAGAAAGGGGAGGCTTAATGATCTAAACCATGTGAAGGTCGTCCCTCCTCTGTCACCAGTAACAGTGAAATGTCACTCTAAAATTCCTGCCTCTAACAACATACCCATCCTTGGACTTTCCAGGTGTGGTCAAGCCTTTTTATAGTTTTATTTTTAATTATTATTAGTTGTAATGTTGTCCATTTAAAAATATACAAATTATAGCATTTAAAATAAATAAAACATATATGTAAAAGTAATTATTTATATAGCTTGGAAATCTTAATCTGGAGTTTGGTAAATATTTGTTTAACAGGTTAAACGCTTAAAACGGGACTCTTACCACTCAGCAAAAAAACGATTGGAGCCGCTGACATAAAACCTAAATCTCAGGACTGACGTTATGATTCTTGATTACAATCTTCTCCGATTCCACCCTTTGTTGGGCTTTTGTGCGCTTCAAAACCAAGTAAGCTACTTTAGAAAACACCCCTCTCTGGGTCAAGTGAGCACAGACGGTGTTTAATTACAGTTATTTTATAATGCAACTTTTAGTCTTTCAGAGTTTTGCATTCATAAACAAGCAATACTTTCGTGTCAATAAAAACATCTGTGATGTAGCAACCAGGAATGTTTAAAGACTTCTGTAAATCACATTTATACGCATCATCTGTGTTTTTTACACTGACTCTCTGCTCAACACTACAGCTGTCATTGTTGCTGCCCCCTGGGGATAGTGACTATGAAGTACCTAAATTGGTAGTGAAAGACATGCACTTATACTAACGGAAACAGAAACAGAAACATACATTTACAATTGTAATTTTTTTTCAGTTTGAGTTTAGACTTTTCCATAAACAATTATAAACTACCTCAAAGATTTTTTTGAAAGGCAGTTTTCTGTCCTGTGCTCACTGTAAAAAATTATTATAAAAAAAAAAAGTCACTGCCTTAAATTTTTAAGTACAATCACCTTAGATGTTTAAGTCATTTAACTTAAATTACATTAAACTTACTTAACAATTTGTTGAATCTTGTATAACTTAAAGTTGAAAATTGCTTAACTTTTTAAAAAACATACAGTCATAACTTATTGATCATATCATTTTTTACAGCTGTTTTCTACTGAAAGTAGAAATTTGGACAAGGCCTCGTCCTTTTTTTGAATAACCGATATTCTTTGCTACATTCCAGCTATTTGCATTGCATCTTTAGATGAATTGCATGAAATTAGAAACATACATTGCACCAGGTTTTGAGTCTGCCTATTTTCTGCAATTAAACATGAAATCTTGACAAAATTTAAGAGATACATACAAATGATGATGTATTACTTTCTCCCTATCTGGTCATCTCTTTCAACTCTCCTATAAGAGGGTCAGAACAGATCTGAGGGCAGCTGAGCTCTGGCTGTCCAGAGACGTTTCCTTCACAACAATGTATAAAGAAGTCAAGGTGAAATTCCCAAAGAAGCTGTAACTTTTCAACATGCAGTTGCACAGTCAGATAGATTTACATGCTTCCGTGACTGACTAACAAGGTCAAGAGCAGGAGGCTAATAAAAATGAAAAAAAGAGAAGAGAGAAACAGAACTCTTCTCTCGCCTCCGAGACATCCACTACAAGGCAAATATTAAGCTGAAAATCGTGAGATCAGAAACATAAAGAGTTATCATGACCGACTGTATACGATCGCATGCAGATTAAATAAAAGTCTTGGTATTCACACAAAGAAAACCGAGTCGGAGAAGAAACAACAAAATACACAGTTGCATGCTTACTCTAAATCCAGCTATTCGTTTCTTTCGGCCCTTCTCTCTTTCTATTTTCTCTCACGCGCTGACCCGCGGCTTCCGATGTCACAGACACATTAAAGGCGAGTTTATTATCAGGCAGGAGAAAGACAACACACTCAGTGCCTGAATTATGACGACAGTTGGAAATCCGTTGTCTCAAGCATGAAGCCAAATGGACTGTATTTCTTCTCTCTGTAAAAACATACATCACTGAGGGCTGAAGGGCAGACTCTCAGGTAAGCGTTCTGTAGTCGTGGCCCTCACTTAACCAGCACTGGGGGCCAGATCACTCTGATAAAGCAACTATTTAACCCCGACTTGAACTCCCACTGAAAATACAACCCTCGTATGGCACTATCTCTGAGGGGTCGAGAATAAAACAGCGACGGGAAAGAAAATATCACGTGCGTCCGATGAGCCAGAGAAAGCAAACATTTGCTCAAATTCATAAGCTTGTTATTTGGGTTTGCCTAAGATCTTATCACCTATCCTGATCCAAAACAGTTACAGATAGTAAATATTGTCTGGGGGACTTAAGCATCTCATTCTTGTCACCCAACTTATATAAGTCAACTGTATGATTTATTTATTTGTGGTATTATTATTACTATTATTCTCTAAAAACTAAAAGGATTTTTTTTTTTTTTTATCAATTGCACAGTCTTAACATTTCTGATCATCTAAAACCATAGACGTAATATTGATGCATTTATGCATGAAACATCCTGTCATTTCCACAACCAACCAAGATACATCTAAAACAAACCTAGACAGCTGTCAATCAGACGTCTGTCACTAGTAACTTTCCCAGGGTTGGGCTGTGTGCTGGCATCCCCACACTGTTTTCAGATAAACAGTTCCTATTACACTGCAAACAGCTCTCCGTGCCCTCCCCTCCTCCTCCGAAAACAGAGTCATAATTCAAAACAAATGATTCCAGGCTTTGATGAGAGCACTTTTATGGGTCACAGAGAGTGAACCTCCCTACCGACATCTGTTTGATTTTATCTACTTGAACTTTATCCTCAGCTGGAGATTTATCGGCCTGCACTGGACCGAGCCTGTTAAAGTCGCCGTAACAGACAGGGTGAGAGAGGGACCGCGGGGGTGATCGTGAACGAATGAGCAAGTAAATGAGTGTGGAATAGCGAATGTGTGAATTAATTATTTGCAATGAGCGAACGAGTGATTGATTAGTGTGTGACTGGGGAAAAAGAAATGCCCAATATAGGAATAGTAATATGTGAGAGTGGACCAGAGGGAAGAAGATAAGTGTTGCTGAGAATTATTACAAAATATGGTCTTCACAAGAATCAAGGTTTTTAGAAGTGCTCACCAAGGCCGCATTTATTGCATAAATAAAATATATAGTAAAAACAGCAACAACGTGAAATATTTTTACAATTTAAAATAATGATATTCTATTTTAATATATTTTCAAATGTCATTTATTCCTGTGATGACAAAGCTGAATTTCCAGCATCATTACTCCAGTCTTCAGTGTCCCATGATCCTTCAGAAACCATCATTTTTATTATTATCAATGTTGAAAAGTGTTGTGCTGCTTAAAATTTTTGTGGAAACTGTTACATCTGTTTCAGTATTCTTTGATGAATTGAAAGCTGAAAAGAAATATTTTCTATAAATGTCTTTACTATCACTTTTTATATTTAATGCATCCTTCTTGAATAAAAGTATTAATATGTGTAAAAAAAGAGAAAAAAAAAAAGAAAAATCTTACTGACCCCAAACTTTTGATGGTGGTATATATATAAATGAACACTTATATTTTAACTAGAGTGGTACATCCATAAATACTCCCCAAAAAGTGTAGCCAAAATAAAGTGTCTGTAAATTCTCTCTTTTGTTCCTCGTGCTATTAGCGTGTAGGTCATGTACTAGTTGTTCAGTTGCTGTACGTGTGGTTCAGGCAGCAGGTCAAAGCCCTGGTCAGAACTCTGAGATTCCCAGACTCTAAAGGGCCTATAACTCATTCCCAAGCCTGCCTTAGACCCAGTCTCCTCCTGGCTCTTTCCAGCTCTGAAATATCCTTTCAAAGGCCTGGCGCTGGAGACAGATACTGAGGTGTTTGAGATAAGGTTGGAGATGCATTAAGGGATTTTCCCTTTTAAAGTTGTCAAAGATTTTTTTTTCTCTCTTTGCAGCCCCTTTTCAGTCATACATTTTTCCCAGAGGCTTGTGAAAGGAAACTAAAAAAATAGGTGAGCCAAAAAAGAGAGAGAAGCAGCATATTAAGCACGGGGGCTTAGGCTTGTGGTCACTTCACAGCTCATAAAGGATATGGAGGGAGACTGTGAAGAGGGCCCAAATGCTGAGACTTAAGGGACAGGCAGAAGAAAAACTCAGCTACATTTAAAAGCACAGAACGTCAGTAGGAGCCAGGTCAGAGAAAACCTCTCCTCAGGTAGATCGCTGAGACTCCAGAAAACTAAGTAATACAATCTGCAACAAAGCACACTTTTGTACAGTTATATTAAAGACTGGGGGGGGGGAGTCAGACTGAATTTCGACTTTGTTGACATTGCAGAGAGCTTAGTACTTACAAATGAACAGAAAATGCAGAAGGCCTTTATGTAGGAGCTGGATCTGCAGTTGTCTTGATTTTACTTGTCTTTTGAAAAGTAATTACATGATTGTGCTTGTATAACTAACCAAACTTTTCAACACAGTCTGTTCTTAAAGGGATAATTCACCCCAAAAAATGATTTACTCACCATCATGTCATTCAAAACTTGTATGACTGACTTTCTTCTGTTGAACACAAAGGAAGATATATTGGACAATGTATCAGTGTTTGTTTGTTTTGGGTATTTTTTTTCTCAGTGTTGATTGGCCCCTGATATTCTTCAAAATATAATATTTTGTGTTCTGGAGAAGAAAAAAAATGGCACGAGGGTTCTAATCAAATAACTGCTCTAATTTTACAAATACACTTTTAATGTGACCTTTTAATGTTATATGTGATATATATGCATGTTTGAGCTGTTTTAAAATATGTCAGTGCCATTGTTTTGTCTCATGATGCACACCAGTAATGTTTTTTTGTTGTGTTTTTTTTTTGTTTCTAAGGCACGTTTATAAAAGCTACTTACTGTAGATGAGCTAATTAAACTAAGGCCTAATCCTGGCTTAATCTAAGCCCTGTCTGTGAAACCAGACCTGAAGTGAATCTACTTCCATACCTATACTTCAAAAAGCCACAGATTTCAACAAAACCTTCTATTAATGTTTTTACAAAACTAAAGGAGGCCTGGCATAAGTTTGGTGGAGATGAGGTGGACTGACAATCTGTTAATGCTAAGAAGCTATGGAAAGTAATCAGAATCACACTGAATTAGCATTAAAAACAGCTATGAAATTGCTCCAGGTTTAGCAGTTTACTAGTGAGAAGAGATTCAGGATTTGAGTTCAGTGTGATGTTACAGTTAGCATCTTTAGATCTATCAAAAAACAGTGAAAATACATTACTCCACATAAACAGCCTCCCCGTTTTTCCTTTGTCTTCTTCACTCTCTCTCTGGAGTGGTTTAGGGGTGGTTGGAGGGGGTTTTGTCCAGCTTGAGCAGAGATTAAAGTTAGACTGTGATTGGGAGCGTAAAGTTGACTCTGAGCATTAAGTGGGATTAAAGTTGGGCTGGCTGTGGCAGGACCTGAACACATTCACTGTTATGCACTGTTGCAGACCCCCCTATTCATCTAAAGGTTTTGAAAGCACGAAAGAGAAAGAGAGAGAGAAAAGTGTGTGTTGGAGGGGTTCTGAAGGCCCATTTGTTATTTTAAATGTGGCTGTGAGTGTCTGCATTGAGGGACGAATTAATCCATTAATCCAAAATTAGTATAAAAGATCAGTTCTTGCCACTAAAGCAGAGCAGAGCCGATCATGGGGCAAAGAACAGCATGCACTGGGTGACTGAGCATTTGAGTATGTTTTGAGTGCACAGGAATATCATTATATGTGCGGAAGTGTGAATCCAAGTCACGTGTGACAATGCAAAATTAAACAAGGAGTCATTTTAAACTCCGCTTAAATGCAAATGTGATATTGAAAAAAATTTTTTTTCGCATTTTGGTTTAGTAAATTGGTTTACTTATATTTAGCTTGAAAGACATGACAGTTTCAGGGCAAACAATGGATTGCAATGTCATGAATAGCTGTAATCAACTGTGACTAAATGTTCGGAAGTTTTTTAAATCATCTTAAAGAAATAATTCACCTGTCATCATTGACTCATACTTGTGTTGTTCAAAACATATATGATTTTATTTCTTCTGTGCAACACTGTAATCCCTAACGCTCAAAATAATTGATTGTTTGAGAAGGGCAAACTCAAATTAAACAAGTTAATTAAATCAAATGAACTTTTATTTAGAACTTTCTTTGGTTCCACTTTATTTCGATAGTCCACTTTAGACATTCTACTAACTATAAGTAACTTTGCAACTACATGTCAACTCACACTCATTAGAGTATTAGTAGACTGTAGTAGACTGTCAGTACACTGTTAGGTTATGGTTAGGTGTTAAGGTTCGGGTTAATAGAATAAGTTGACTTGTAGTTGCCAAGTTACTTATATGCTTCTATTTTCTAATATTACTTCTATTTCCCCGCATTCAATGGCATGGCACTCAAATGGGAGAGTAAATGCTAAAATTAAGTGTTATGTAATATAGAATTTGTTTTTTGTGCAAGATTAATGTTAAGTGGGAGATTTAGTAGTGTTTAATGCTTTTCTATGCTAATTTAGAAGAGTCTCTGTTATGTGGGTTTTTTTTGGGGGGGTTACCATCAGGTGACAAGTGGAGCATGAGCTTGTTTTTAAGAACAGCCTGATATATGTTAAATGTTCTATATTGCCGTACTGATTCAGCAATTGCTGTGATATGCTAATGTTATCAAAGCATTTTGCCAAATAGCTATAGCTAGCTCAATTTCCACTACTAAAAGTATTTAAATTGAGATTACATGATAATTTTAAGTTAAATATGTAAATGAACTTACTTGAAATTTTCAAGCTAAGGGTTTTCAGAACTTAAAAAAATAAATGATGTAACTGATTACCTCAAATTTTTTGAGTTTTGTCAATTTATTCGGGTTTACAATGCACATAAAAGAAGAAATGATGTGCACTATACTTGTCACGCTTCATGCAATAACAATAAACAGGGACTGAAGCATTCAGGCTTAAAACAATATCATATTCATATTTCAAGCCTTCTAAAGTCATACGGTTTGAACTAATGAACAAATGATTCAACTGAACGACTCATTTAGACCAGTTTTTTTAACATGATCAACAGATTCAATGAATATATCAGACTTAAAAACAAAATTCCATTTCTCACTCAGACCAATCACATGGCTTCAGAAGACTTAATATGGCTCACAAGTCATATGGACCACTTTTTTGTGTTTGTTTTGAAAATTCAGTCCCCCATTCGTTGTTATTGTATACACAAAAGTCTTTAAAATATACAAGTCTTTTGTGTTAGACCAAAGAAAGTCACAGGAACTACATGAGGGTGATTAAAAAGAGAAACAAAATAATTTTCCCCCTGAAATATTTCTTTACTACACCTGCTAAACTTTCACACAAATTAATGTTTGTTCACTAGTAATAATTTCTTACAAACAGACAGAGGACTCATTTTAGTCGTTTATCTTTCTCGCACACCTGTTGGTGTGTATATAGTTCAGTCGTCACTGGCCTGCTGCTCTGACAACAGCTATTTCTTCTCTTTCCTCTAACATTTTCAAACAGTCTCCTCAAGCAATTAACAGAGTGAATGTGAGTTCATTCTGCAGGCATAAACGCCCAGCATGTCTACATGGGACATTTCCTGTGCTAATGAAATCCAGAGCAGAGCAGTCAAAACTTCACTGACCTCTCAGCATGAGGAATCATCTCCAAAAACACCCTAAACATTCCCTCTTTCCAGTGAGCATCTAAAAACACCCCCCCCATTTCGTTTTATGATTTTCAGTTTGTTGGTAAGCAATATAAAATGTGCAGTAAACGTAGTGCTGCCAAACTGGCTGTGGCCAGTGAAACTGAAAGGGGGTGAAAGAAAAAGAAAAAAAAATTGGACAGACCTCCACAATTTGTAAAAGAAGGAAAGAAAAAACCTATAAAAATGTTGTACATGCATGAGAAATGCATCAAAAATACATCAGCCAAATAAAAAGAAAGAAAAAAAATACATGGACTAAGCAAATGAAAAGCAGAGAAAAAAAACATGCGTCACTCATTTACCCAAACATGTCATTGCTGCAAAACCAGTTAAAGGCTGTGTTAATGTTCTAAAAGCATTAGTAATGAAACCTTCAAAGTGTCTATCAATGCAGCGTGTATAAAGAAACCGAATTTTATAGTCTCTGGCATTGGCAAATAGTTTCCGAAATACATATATGTAAGCATTTCTCTCTTTTACTATTCAAAGAGATTTATAGAGCTGGAGTAAATTACAGTGGCCTTGAAAAAGAAACCAAAAATCATCTCCTCCATCAGTTTGACTCTGCGTGTGCCAAAACTTGGCCTTTTAACTCCACAAGCCTCTCTCTTTCTTGATCCCCCTCCTCTACCGTCAGCGTACACAGCATGTGAACAACTGATCTGACATAAATGAAAGAGCAGAGAGGCATAAAACACGGCTCTTTGTGATTCCAGATACATAAAACCGCACTGTGCCACAAAATCTGATCGCACACATATATACATTCAAACACAGACAAATATGCTTTTGATAAGCATTCAATTTAATACATGTATATTATCGGTTTAAGAGGGATGTGCTATTTTGTTGCAGATGTGACTACAACACAATTTGAGCTACAAAACACAAATGCCGAACAGATGAATGAAAGACAGGGTAACAAACACACACACACTCACACAAACACATGCACCCCCTTGCAACCACCCGACATTTGGGCTAAGATTAGACAAATTAAATAGCATTATTCACGTCAGCGGTGCAGCTGTGCTTTAAAGTGGCTTCGTGTTAACTATCAAAATGGTTTGCTTTGAAAGCCACAGTCTTCCCCTCCATTGGCTAAATGAAAAAGCCCTCCTGCTCCCGTTGGGTGGGAAGGTTTTTTTTTTTTTTTTTTTTTTTGCTCATGCAATGGAAAAATCATGGCTGCCTTCGACTGCACCAATGGCTTTGGAATGAATCAAACATCTCCAGATCAGATGTTTTGCTTCTATGGATGAGGTTTACAGGGTGGTATTGATTTTTCATCACAATTGACAAGTTTTTTTTTTGGTGCATGTAAGCAATTATGAACATGTATGGTGTTTGGGAGTTTATTCTGTAAATGTGTGCACACTGTCTAAATCTCCCTGCTGTGGGGACAGATGATCATGTCAGTCTCCATGTGCTCTCCCTCTGAGCTGAGAATGGATGTTCGGCTAGACACGAGCCAGAGGGGTGCGCATGTGTGTGTATGAGCAGTAGAACACCAGCCAGGGACAATGATGGATCTTCTACTTTCAGGCATATCATCACCTGCATGCATGTGTAACACACTGTGTCAATGTGTGTGAATATTAGAAACAGTGAGAGAGTGTGCAAGAAAGAAATGGAGGGAAACCGAGGAGAAAGTGGATATAAAAAGTTCCGGAAGACAATATTTCATTAAAGTCAACATGAAATCGAAATTGAGCCTATCTATTTTCTTAATGCATGTTCCTGGTCTTATTTTGAACGATTTATCAGTGCATGTTCTTCCAAAAAAAAAAAAAAGTCGGTCTTTATAATATTTCATTAAAATGTAACATGCTCTCCCTCTGAAACAACTTTTATTTTCTGCTGACATCACTTTGGCTGTATAGGAGGATATTGGACAATGTTAGCCAATAGTCCAATAGCTATTTAGTCATTGTTTTAGCAAACTCACATTCAGTCTGGCTCCTTTCTGGCATATGTAACGCCCACTCTGATTTTTTTTTATCTTGTTTAAAGGAGCTGTATGTAAGAAATGTATTTCAATTAATCATAAAATGGCCCTGATATATCACTAGACATTAAGAAATCATGTTCATTTCAAATACTTATATCACTGACAGTAGTCCGGCCAGGATATTGTCATTTAAAAAGTGAAGTTGCAGCCCTCAACTGATGTTGATGTTGTCATGTTGTGTTTTGGCCTGAAGCGCCACCCTCCACCTATCTACCAATCACGAAGTCAGTAGTGCTTCGGCATCCGGGTTGCCAGCTCTGCTCTAGTTACCACAGCTGCAGCTACAAACGTGTCAGCCTATACGTTTCCTGCTGGATCCTGCAGCCTATCTGGCAACCTCGAGTCAGGGGGGAGGGGATACACCGCTCTACAGTAATTTAAAAGTGATTGCAGTACCAGTTTTGGCCACAATCTTACATACGGCTCCTTTAACTTAAAATAAAGAAATACTATTACAAATTCAAAAAGTAAATAAATAAAATACATTTACAAATAAATAAAATAAAAATATTTAAAAATATAAAATTAAAAATACATTTGCAAGTACATAAAATAAACAAAAGCAAATACATTTACAAATAAAATAAAAAATATTTTTTACAATACATGAAATAAAGAAAAATAAATAAAATGTACAAATAGATAAAATAATGCCATATAGTACTATCAGTACTAGTACTACCAATGAGTAATCTATGTTGAGAGAGCGATCACTCAATGACAGACAGACAGACAGACAGATAGCACCATGGATTGTGAATGTCAGTTCTTGTTAACTGGAATAAACAAGCTAACAAACATTTTGCTACTGAAATTAATTGACAAAGTTTTGAGGTAAATGAAATGGATTGATTTTTCACTCTCTGAACGATGTGGAAACACAAATCACAGGGCACTCGTTGCTGACAGAGGATATAGTTTTGCAGACCAGTGATTTGTAGTTTTGCAGACCAGTGATTTGGACTGGACAATCCTGTGGGCAGTCAGATTAATATGTGGCTCAGGCTCTACCCTCACGCTCTTGGCAGCCTCAACGAGAATCCTTGTTTTGAACGAGGATGTGCTTATGTTTTGAAGCTAAAGTTTATGCAAACATCCCGTTTAGCTGACCGACATGATCAAATGAAAGTAATAAGCATAAAATAATGTGTTGTGTGTTATAGATTGTGGTCTGGGCAGAGCGTTTCCAGCATTTAATTGAATCCGGCCTTCCTCACGCCTCAGAGAAACTTGAGCTGGCTCCCCTTCTGCCCAGCACCCCGCCCAAAGCATAACAAAGATTTGAGATGCAGTTTCACATTTACTGAGGGATTATTCACCCTGTCTGTGTGCTTGGATCCCAGAGCTAATAATTTTTACTTTTACTGCCTCCATTAGAGAAAGAGGGTGATAGCAGTTAGGCTTGTATTTATTTCACAGAGAAAGCCTATGTGATGATGTGTTGTTCGAGGCCCATGGTAA
Organism: Rutilus rutilus; assembly: GCF_951802725.1. Lineage (NCBI taxonomy): Eukaryota > Metazoa > Chordata > Actinopteri > Cypriniformes > Leuciscidae > Rutilus > Rutilus rutilus. Next base: position 16,596,523 of record NC_140219.1, on the reverse strand, counting down.
CGTGACAATTCAAAGTGAGTCAGAAGGAAGTTACGTAAAACAAGGTACCAAGAAAAACAAGTTGAGCAATGAAGTTCCTGAATCAGTTTACTCGGATATGATGTGGCAAAAAAAATGTAATTCCAATGTTGATTTTTTATATCGTTGCCTCTTGAGGCATTGTAACTGAAGGATATTATTAATAACCCTATAGGCCTACATGTGCAGTGGCGAGAATGATGACAATGCAAATCACAATTCCAGAGGAGAAAAACACCCACGACGTTAAACGAATGGGACTATTGCCAAAGACAAGACTTGTGGCGCTCGGCTTCCTGCAACACAAGGAATCATTCTTCAGTTAGTGGTTGTTTGAAAAGCTGATAGTCCCTCCCAAATGAGCCATTAATGATTGATGACTTTTTTTGTCACCATAGCACATACACAGTGTTCATTCAGCGGTTTAATGTACGTATTAAGAGCACGGCAATGAGCGAGGGTGTGTGAGTGTGAATACATGTGTGCAGGGACATTATTGAATGCATTTTTACACTGCCGAGTGTATGGGTGGGGCCCAACCATTCCCCACTAACAATTCAGTATGCATGCCTAATGATGACTCAGAGTATAAATATTAAATGCGTATGAATTGCGAAGGTTCGATTAGCAAGAGTAATTATGGTAATTTTCTGCATCACTGAATCATGTATAGACAAGAGTGAAAAAAGAAACTGGAACCAGAGTGATGAATACAATGAATAAAAGTATTCATTTCTTTAAAAAAATAAAAAAAATCATACTGACCCCAAACTTTTGAACGGTAGTTTCAGCAAACACACTGACATTTCACAAAATGTAAATTGTTGTCTGTAATTTCAGTGTGGTGCATTTTACTGAAGCATATGGCTTCATGCTTGTAAAAGTGTGCTAAAAGGGGCTATTTGTAAAATGATATCAGCAATTGTTTTTGTATCCTCTGGATCACAGTGTAAAAAATGCTTGATATCAGTATCTGCTTTAAATTTCATAAATCGGTGCACCCCTAATAGCGACATACCAACTGCAATTGTGACCACAGAACAGTGATACACAGAGAACTGTGAGAAATATAAACCGTTACACATCCCCAGTGTGTTCATATGTGGAAGCGCAATCATTTGAGAAAAAGATTCAAAATCTGTGTGTGTGTGTGTGTGTGTGGAGTGGAATCATCTCCCTCCGCAGGCTGAGATTTATGCAAGGCACACTTGAACGTGTGAGTGGAGTCAGCGTTTTGAAGATGGTAAAAAAGAAGGGGGAAAAAAGAGGGGTGACGCTAGAACCGCACTGTTTAACATTCACATGTTTTACATTTCCAGCCTCTGCGAGGATGACATTTCATTTCTTACTACAAGTCATCTCGCCCTGACTAATTCAATTTACTCCACAGCCTGTCCTCCATTACCATCCTCCTTCTGAGAAGCCTCTTCAATCTCCAGAAAAAAAGAAGTAACACATTATTTTGTTTTCATCGGCCTGAGTGGAGAGCTTTGATGCCGTGGGTTGCAAATGAGCGTGTAAATAAAAATCGACGTTGTCAAATTTGCCTCCCATTTGCTTCTAATTTCATCTTGTAGTTTGATTGTCCAGGCCAAAGGCCCAAACAAAGCAAGCTCAAAGCTAACACTAGCAGGTTAAGGGCCACACATCTTTCTCTAGTTAGGTGGAGTGGATTGTTGAACAGGGTGGGTGATTAATAGAAGTTTGGGGGGGGATTCTTCTCTGGGGTGCATTCACTCACAAACAGCCACACACACCCTGTTGTTCATTTGTCTGTCTCTTGATGTTACTTTGTCTTGCTTGGTGTCTGTACGGACAATCCAAACAACTTATATGCAACAACCTTTCTTTGAGCTTCCAAACTGTCTTATAAACTTGTCCAGTAATGTTTTTACAAAGCCATCTTTCCAGTGGTAGTCCATGTCAAGCTGTCTTTGTAAAACCATCCTACCAATACCATTTAATTCGTTCCATCCCACGCACAGATTCACTTCTGAAGGTTATAGCTAATCTAAAACATGGTACAGCCATTACCCATACATTCAGTGGAAACATCAGAGTTGGCTAGACAGATAAGTTTCACATGCTCAACATTGACAATAAATAGTGTGGTCGCTGCATTATGTTGAAGTGATATTCTGGTGAGCAATCTCTGTAAGTTGTACAGAATTAATGTTCTTTTATGAACATTTAAGAATGCTTTTTCTTATAATTTTTTTTATTTATTATTAATTCGACTTACTTTGCAAGTCACTTTGGAAAAATCAATAAATCAATACATATCTAATATCACCAATACATACATAATCATCTGATAAATCAATAAATCAATACATTTAAATGCATACAAAATGTGGGGGTCTGTAAGATTGTTTTAATGTTTTTTTTTATTTAATTTTTTTTGGGGGGTGGACTGCTCTCCAAGGCTGCATTTGATTAAAAATGTAGTAAAAATAGTAATATTTTCAAATATTATTGCAATTTAGAATAACCATTTTCTATTTTACTATATTTTAAAATGTAATTTATTGATGGCAAAGCTGAAATTTCAGCATCGTTATGCAGTCTTCTGTGCCACGTGATCGTTCAGAAATCATGATGCTCAATAAACATTTCTTATTATTATTATCAATGTTGAAAATAGTTGTGAAGTTTATTTTTGTGGAAACCATGATATATAGAACCTTTGATGAATAGAAATATCAAAAGAACTGCATTTACTTCAAATATAAATCTTTTATAATGTCTGCTGTCACTTTTGATCAATTCAATGCATCCTTGCTGAATACAAGTAAAATTGCTTTGGGAAAAAAAATCTTACTGACCCAAACGTTTTGAACAGTAGTGTATAAAAATGTTAGGCCTATACCATGAATCTTGAAAATTTAAATATAAAAATAGTGGCAAATCGTTACAAAATAGAACAAAGCATCATTAATTTTGACACAGTATTTACAATATTATGACTAAATAAAAAGGACAGTAATAATTTGTAGAAGAAACACAGAACAAACAAAATAGCTAACCTCAAATGCTACATTTAACCTGTTCATTAATTATTTCAGTTATTTAATTATTACAATCAAACTTGTAGAAGACATGTCTCTCTTTTAAAAAGGTTTATTCTTTTAGCATAATATGCTTTATAAACTTGTATAAACTCAAATCCCATTGTTTAACATTACATGGGCATTAGCATTGACCTTTCTGCTGACCATATCCATCTTATCAAATTGCAAGTTGGGAATCTTTGCATGGAACAAGTGGTATAGTATTCATAACCTCTGTTTAGGCTATAGAGCTGACAAAATGTTAACTTAATCTGACATGACACAAGCGCTTTGGGTCTACGGCCTAGGGGGTCGTGAAAAAGTGTTAGTGGGGTTAAGTGTGCAGGTTAGCAGTAGGCTATATAATAGGCAGGAAAAGGGTGCAACAAAGCAGTCAATGCAGACTCAGTTGTCTATCAACTTTCCTCATCTACTGCTAGCATTCTCTGCTTGAATTAAATCTGTGACAAATTAGCATGTTGTGCTACCATCAGATGGGTCTTAAAATAATCATGATATCTCCCAGGAAAGCAACAGGATTACACTCTCATCCCCTTGACTCCTTAAAAAAAACGACTAATGTATACTATATGACTACTTATGTTTTGTTTTTAATACTTTGATTCTGGACTCGGGCAGAGATTCAAATAAAACCAGACAGGGTTGACTTTTGACTTAAAAAAAAAAAAGAAGAAAGAGCTGAAATTACCATGAATATCAGATTCAAAGTGTGTGGTGATCTCTAATGTGTGTTTGTGAAAGGGATTAGCAACATTGCTTCACAACTACAGCAACAACTGCTCTAAATCTGCGCACTCTTTGAATAGCCTACAAGAGGTACTAATGAAACATTTTACATAGCAGAGGGAAGCAGAGAGCTAGTAAAACCAAGAGAGAAAAAGTTTTAAAGGCCTCAAGAAGGAAAGCTGAGAAACCAAACCCTATCATATGCTTTTCCAAAAACTGGTTAGAGAGCCTGTTAGCTTTTCCTAGGTTGTAACTTTTTTATGCTACTGCCATGTGTTCTTCCGAAAGCAACGTTTTACTGCTAACACATTTCTGAGCTGCCTCACACAAAACAGTGCACTAAATGTCACTTCTCAGAGACTAATGCTGAAAAAAGATCCATGTTTATGAGTAAATCTTTTCTGAAATGCATTCTAATATTTTAATTCCAAAAACATGTCGCTCGCGAGCTATTTATTCACGTCATGTGCATCAGCGGTTTGTCGGCAACAACTTGAACGTGCTTGGTGGCGAACATTTGTTTGTGTTTTTTTGCGCAGACGTGCTCCCAATTTCAAAGGGAAGCATGCGTGAAACACTGTGTGGCTCAGAGTCCCACTCCAATGAGAAACACATTTAAGCATTCAGCGCTGAAATGTCAAACCGAGCGCTGTGCCAGCACAATAAGGAGAATGAGAGAATAGATTAGTGTTTGAACCCTGCCTGTTGTCAAATGATGGAAACTAAATCACAAGGCTTTAATCATTGAGATTGTACATCTCAAATCTTCTACATCCCAAAGTGGGATGCACATGAATGATGCTCAGAGGGAAATTTGCATGCATACACACAAACTTTATAAGAGAAATATGTGCAAGCACATGAGCGAGTTTTCACATGATCAATAAGAAGAATTAGAAACAAAACCTAGAACTATTTCCGTTTCAAGACTTATTTAACCATGTTTAATGACCTCCTAGTTTGATTATTTTTGCTGCAAGGCCGTTTAGTTTAAACACACCTCCGCTTTCAACACACCTCAGAGACTAATTACTTGAGAGATGACAAGCAGTGTCATTGGCAAGACCACCAGGACTCTACTTTCATTTTGAGTGTTAGTATGAACAAGCATGCAAGGACATTCTCCAAACTTAAATTCAGTTCTGAAATATTAAGAACAAGGTGTGAAACTTCTCACTAAGTTGTTTAACACTGATAAATAATTTTCTTTTTTAACAATGGAGGCACTTCAGCGTAGAGGGTTTTAAAATTAAATTAGGATCCTCTTGAAGTCACATTTACCACGGCTGACATTTAACAGCATCCTGTGACCTGATGGTTGACAAGCTTTTCATTAAGGACTGCTGTGCTCTGCTCTTGCATATTAAAGACATCTTATTTCCATTAGAGAACGAAAGAGTAACTCGTTGAATTTCACTGGATTTCTCACTACTTAAAAAAGCTGAAACGCATCCAGAATTTCTAGTAAATATTCATGAGTGCTCCCCTAAATAGAATATAAAAAAAAAAAAACATTATTTAAATATAAAATGTAAGCAAATAAAGGCAAATAACTGTACATATAATATAAAACACGTTCACAGACATCCACAGTAGAGAAGCACTGGAAAATAAGGCTTCTGTCTTATTGAACACACATCCCCTTCCTAAAAAGTCTGCCTGCCTTAATTTCACTCAAGGGGAGATCTGGGAGAAGATCAATGACACTAAACCCAGGACTTACCCTCCACACACACACACACACACACACAGTCTGCGAATGAAATGCAGAGTCCCGAGCGAAAACATGCTTCCCCACACACAAACAAACGCTGGCATGTGTACACGCGGTGTGCTATTTAAATCATCCGAGTCCCGTACAGTGTTACAATGGGACAGTGATGGTGATAGGCAGAGTCTGTTGATCTACCCAAGAGGAAATGTCAAATGATTGACACACCAGCCCACCTATTACCCATCACAACAGGGTCTCCGCAGATTCAGCCGCCCCCGTCGATCACTACCAGGCGGTTTTATGAAAAGAAAAGAAACAAAAAAGGAAAGGGGGAGGAGGAAAAGTTCTGAAACTAAACCCAAGGCCCACCTGTCCGTGGGCTGAGGGGGGTTGGACAGAGCTGAAATAAAGTCCTTATGAGAGCACTGTGATCATAACCTTCGCAATCCACAACCCCTACAGCTGTCTCTCACTGGCCCCGAGACCCCGACTTCACACACACCCGCGCTCCCTCGCATGTGGACATAAACGCTCGCAGACAAACAACCACAAACCACTACGCACACTCAGATATATATGTGCCTACACATCCTTAGGGGAGTAAATACTAACACGTACTTATCCAAGTATTCAAATTTACAGCTGAGATATGACGGAAATTAATAGGCCAGTGAGGAGGAGAAAAGGTCTTTTATTTTTAGGCACCAGAACAAGACTGTAACAAGCACTGTGCTCTTTAGTTTCCCCACTGCACACACTTACACACTACCTTAAAATAGCTAAAGCACATCCACTTATCCTGTGAAGGGGATTTGAACCCCTAAATAAAAAGGAGGGATGTTTACTCATCCGTATCTCACCCTCCGCTCTCTCCGACAGGGGGAAAACAGGCGCTAAGCTCCAATCAGGCTCAAAAAGGCTGAGAGTCTGTGAGCCAAGGCTCTGAATAGCAGAGAGGATAAAATGTGCCTCCTGAGAACGAGCCCTGCTTCGGTCTAATTAAAAGTTGGCCTTCAAGCAGAAAAAATGATTAGCACTTTTTGTGTGATAATGTAATTGGCAAAAGTGGATGCACCTCTAACATTTTGTGTGTCAGTCAAAGTGAAGGGAAATTTTAACTATGTGGAAACTTTTTGAAATGTTATGAAGGGATGGATTGACTTTCACTGCGAAAGACAGATGTCCTGCTCGTCACCGATGACAGAATGTGCTTCGATGGGAGTTGATACTGATATGAATTATCTCACATTGTAATTCAGTCATTCAGAGAGCATTTGTGGAAACTGATACAGTTGGGTCCAAAGGACTGTGACCATTAATGTTTTAATTTTGCTAGGTTTGTATTAACTTATTTAATATTAAATGTTATCTATAATTTGCATGCAATTTAGTACCGGTCAAAAATTTGGAAACTTTAAAAAGAAAATATGTTTTTGAAAGAAGTCTCACCAAGGCTGCATTTATTTGATCAAAAAGTAAAAATGGTAATACTGTCAAATATTATTACAAATTAAAATACTTTCCTGATTTGGTGCTCAGGTAACATTTCCTCTTATTATCAACGTTTAAAACAAATCATATAAAATACAAATTATGAGTGAAAAGTTCTGGATCTGGAAATAGATTCAAATCTTTTTTTATCCTACAAAAGTCAGATTTTCATTGTTTATTTTACAAACATTCATGTTACCTTTACTTTGGCTGTAAGGATTCTTAAAAAATGTAAGCATAGGCTTTAGCTTCCTGTAAACTGTAAGACTATAGTTCATCAAAATGGCTGTTTATTTTTTCTTTTCGATGTTGTGTTTTTTCCACACATCAGTTTTTTTTTCTTTTTTTTTCCAGTTTTTATGTATATCACTGCTAGCATGAGGCATCTTCAGGTCGGGTTATTTTTTGCCATCTTCCCGAGTGGAAATTCTCTGGGGCAGGGTTTGATTTTCCGTCCAGTTTGGAGGGGATTACCTGAGCTTTGGAAGCTCACTCAGCCGTTGCCCACCTTCCATGGGCTGACTGTGCTGAGACGTCTTGTGGCCGGGGCGTAAAGTATCCGTCATTTAGCAGCTAAACGTCCCCTCACTTTCCACAGCACCTCCTCTAACTTTCTCTCTTCTTGGCCCCTGCTTCTCATCTGACATCCAATGTGTTAATAAGGGAGATTTCAGAATAATTCAAGCCAGTTGTTGGCTTCCATAATAGCCATTACATTGCTTTCTGCTGCCTGATGAAACTGTTCATTACTGTGAAAAAGTAAAAGGATGCTTCACATTCCACACAAAATGCTGGCAAACATCTGACAGAGCTGTATCTCTGCACTGGTGACTTTATTATTTTTTGCCATGAAATGGATGGCGGAGATGTGGAGGCTGTCTGCCTTTTTTCTCTCTCGCTGTAATAACTCATCTCTGTCTTTGCAGTCCAGCGCTGTCTCACAGAGGCAGCTCGAAGCTCCAAAACAGACCTAAAAAATATGGCTTATGTAGTTCAGTTTAGGCCTAGCTTTAGAGTAGATTGCATCTGAGAACTGATCGTATAGTATGTTTAGACGGGATGGAATGAATGAGCCATGACTTTCAAGTTACAAATTTAACAATAAAAGCCTTGCTTGGTTTTAAAATGAACCTTTGAAAATCCTGAAATTTGCCTGTTAATAATTTTGACAGAGTTCTGAATCAGCCCACATCCACGTTTCCTGAACATGTCATGGAGTCTCAGGAAACAAAGTTACGTAATTCTATATTGAGCACATCAAATACTTCATTTAAAGTGGGGCAGACGCTATTTGTAGTGAAGATAATATTTCATCACTCCGTGGTAAAAAAAAACTAAATAGACCCAAAAGCCAACGGTATGCGGGTGCCTCTTGCCTCGCTCACTCCACCTCTATTTATTGCTAGTGCAAAGGGCACGTTTGACGTCTCGTGTTGCTTCCCAGACAGAGAGTAGAGACCTCATAAAAAAGAAAAGAGAGCCCGTCTCACCCACCTGTTGTTGCTGAGGCGGGATGCCATAGTATGGCTGTGGCGTGGGGTCTTTAAAACCCACCTGCAACAGAGACGCTATATGGAAACTTCATCTGCCACATCTTGACCAGGCCCAAAACACGAGGATGAGTGGAACTCCCCTCATAAAGAGTCAAGCTTCCTGCTTTAATGTCCACTTATTTACAGAGTCAAGTGCTCATATCAAGCTTCATTAAGCACAAAAACAAGTCCACAACAAAGGCTCTATGAAAATGTGTTATATTTGTGTACAACAGTTCATAGTTATCAGCAATTGTTTTAAAGTCAAATTGTTCTTTTGGGAATACCATGAGATTAAATTGATCCATCTGGCAAACTGATAGCTTACATAAAATACTTTGCAGCAGTACTTTATAATTACAGTGTTTAGACTGGAAATTGACAAAGGAAAGAAGTATACAAGTCTGCAATCTAATATATATTATATACTGTACATGCATACAGTTCATACATACAGACAGACAGACAAACACTTGTATATCCCTACCTACCCATCTATACACACAAACTAACAAATCTTGAATTATTATAAAGCACATTAATATTCTGCTCACTCGTCCCATCTTTGACATTGATTCGTTTTTATGGGACACTGTGACACTGACACCCTAAACTGGTCGTCGGCAGACCCCTGTAGTGAGGTGAGTCATCCCTGTATCACTGGTGGATGGAGGGAATGGGAACACATGACAGGCGAGCTTGGACCGCACTGAACTCTCTGTATGTTTGGTGATGTGACTGTCCGCTGTTGAAACAATGGAAGGATTAAAACGGAGGACTATTAAAAGACCAAAGCCGTGCAATGTAGGGGTTGACTCAATCACACTGGAACGACCATGATCTCCACCATCTGCCAAGAATGCCTCTAGGGCTCCCCTTCACTAAATGAACAGATAAGTGTTGGCAAAAGTGTTTAAGCACAATCAAGGTCCTGAGTCAAATTTTGTGTGTGTGTGTGTGTGTGTGTGTGCGTGCGTGCGTGCGTGCATGTGGACTATCGATAAAATTTTCCCGTTCTTGATTGTCTTTGATGTTTTTCTCTTTTTTTTAAATGTATGCGACTTTAAGTGTGCGTATGTGAGCTGGAATCGAGGCAGAAACCTGAGACGCACATAAATTAATCGCAAAGAAACTTTGGCAAATATTCAAACGAAAAGCTCCCTTATTTATTACGACAGAGAGATTGACCCATTAAGAGAGTCATAACTTCAGCCTGTCATGGCATTGGCATGTTTTTAATGGCGGAGGGACTACCTCTCTCCAAGTGTCATGACAAGTATTGATGGAAGAATGAAACCTCGTCCAGACAACAAGCAAATAGGAGCCACTTGTGCTGCATTGTTTCAATGCTATCCATGCCACTTATTTTTAGCTGCTTATACAAACTATTCCACAGGTCCTCAAATGGTCATTCTTGCAAGCTCCCACATTTTCATTGGGACACAGCGGGATACCTGACCCTTTGTTTCCACTTCTCATCTCTATTGTTTTTCTTCCTCTATACTTTCCCTTTTCCCCCTCTCTGCCTTTTCAGCAAATAAACTCAGGTCCTATTAATAATAATAATAATATTTATAGAAAAAAAAAAAAAACTCCAGTATGGCATAATCCCACAAAAAAAAAAAAAAAAAAAAAGAGTTTACATTAAATAATAATAACAATAAATCAAAATAAAATCCCCCGGGACCTGCAGCTCTATGATTTTGAAATTTAATATAATAGATAAGATAATATCTTCAGATTTCAGCTGTTCAGCATGAGTCAGGGTTCATTCAGGAGTTCAGAGTTTGAGTTCAGGGTTCATTTCACACAAATTCAGACATGACAGCTGAACTGCACTGCATATATGTTAAACCAAACAAAATAAACAAATAAATACTTACTCTGTCTAATGCTATTTATGTTTTGACTATAAACGTAAGCTTCCCCACACAAAATATTTCACTGCTTGCTATAATTTGTGACAGTAGTTGATGGAGTGGGGCATTCAATGAATCATAAAAGATGGAATATTACTTCAAATCCATATTGATTCTGCTTATAGAAACAAGGTGTTGTGTGGGTGTTGAGTCTGGCTCTGAAAAACTACACGGCGTTAGGAGGTATCATTTACAGTGGCTCAAAAAGAAACATCTGGGCAGGCACGACTCCAAAGAACACAAACCATGCTGAGACTGGAGGAATATTGGAGACCTGGCAACCCACACAATTAAACTCCCCCTCTTACTACATGTACATAAACACACAATATATATATAGCTTTCTGTAGTGCTTTTTTTCCAGAACTCGCAAGAATTACTATTCAGTAGGTGTGTGTTTTAGGTTAATAACTTATAAACATTAAATATTAGATGATTTGAGCTTGTATACAACGCATCTGTTTTGTGTTTCATTTTGGAGATATGTCAAAAGGGTGTAGTTAATATAAAACCCACATTCACTAGGATAATGTATGCTAATGCTAACAAAGAATGAAGAAAAAATCTGAGAAAAATAAATTATATGAGCAACATTAAGCTGATATCTGCCATTGGGACCAGCAGATATTTACATCATTTTATTGATTCATCATTGATAGTTGATGGTGAATATGGAACTGTACTTGTTTAGCCACTGGATTACTAACAACCCTTTATTGAGAGGCAGAATTACTAGTTCTCATAAACACTCTCTTATTCTGGCTGTTAGCCCTCTGCTCTTGTTCTGCAGTCCACTTTCCTCAAAAAGAATCTTCCTCTCCAGCTCTCATAAAACTTACTCGGGTCAAACCGTGCAACCACAAAGCAACACCATTACGACCGTCGAGCCAAATTGTCATTTGCGTTTTTGGAAGACAAAGAGTGTGTGGTGAGTGGTGACTCTACGTAGATATGAGGGTTTAGTAAGGGAGGTGTTAGACCAGAAACAGCATTTGCACAGCAAGCTGTAGTTCCTAGAAAGCAAAGTGTTAATGCACAGGGTCAGTGTCACTATGTTTGACGCTCATGAGGACAAAGGGAAAGCTTATGTAATACAAACTGCACACATAGGGTTTTTCCCCTCAGCCTGACCTGATTCAGCCCAAAATAGATCAAGCCCCGAGAGAAGGAAAGAACGAGGGATCTACAAAAGAACAGCTAAGACCAGTGGAGAGAGGAAACATTGAGAAGAAGAACAGCAGGATTCTTGGAACGGTTTCTACAACTCTGACACGTCGGGTTGTTGATTGACCGCAGAAATCTGGCCGTGAACCGCCACTGCCTATTTTGTTGTATGGATTTTCTTTTCTTTTTCAAGAATTTCAACTGCGATCGTTTGCTGCAACATCAGCACTTTCCACAAAATGACATCTGAGGGCAGTCCTTAAACATACCAAACTTCTAAAACTGCACTAGCTGGAGACTACTTTGTGGGAGCAATGCTACATTTTACTGCTATAAAAGTGAAAGTGACTCATTCAGCAGTTAATGAAAGCCCTTGTGAATCACTTTTACCCTTACAGTCTATGGAAGAACAAGACACAGAAATAGAGAGAGTGAAACTTTGAAATCTGAGCACTTCAAAACAACTTGTTTTCAATACAATACACACACACATTACAGAAAACGATTCTATCTCTCACTCAATCAAAGATCATCTGCAGTTGCCAAAGATCATTTTTATAAATCTCACTGCAGTGCTTACAGTCAAAAGACAGTGCATGTGCCCGCTGCATTTGACACTGACGACACCATTTAACTTCTTAATCGAGTGTAATTTAAAAACATTCATAGACAAGAACAACTATAATCATGTACAAGCACCTCTTCATGAGAAAAAGAAAATGTTTCCTGGCGAGACACAGAGGCTTATTTCAAATGACGAAGGCTTCTGGTCTGCAGAGCACAGGCTGTGGGCTAAGATTACAGACATCTCAAGTTTAAAAATGCCACAGCACTCTCTCCCTCAGCCGGCAAACTGCATCCCACTGCACTTTTGCAGGCGCTCTACAAATTAATTGCGTATGAGCATTTCTGATTGAGCCATGCCTGGCAACTTCTTTGTCCACCAACAGACTGAGAAACAATTTGTAGAAAACTGGCATCTTTCAACAGCAAATTTATGGGTGAAATTTTCTGCTCTCTTTATGTTTTACATGCTCAATTTTTACCAATTTACTTTGGCAACGCTTAGCAAGGAACAAGGCTGCACGAGATGTAAAATATAACTGATGAAATAGTCTTGTTAACATACATTTCATGGTGAGTAGAATTTCATATTGATAAGACTTGTAAGGCCTATGACTTACTGAGCCAAACAATACAATAGATACATTCTTACATCAATGCAGACAAAAGACAGCAGCTTAATACATATTCAATGGAGCCGCAACACCTCTATTGAATCTACATCGCGAAATGGACAGTGCCGTCTGACTAAAAAAAAAAAAAAAAAATCCGCTTTGTTTTAGTGAAAAACATACAGCGCATTGATCGCAGCTAGTGTAGCCTGATTCTCAAACCAATGATTCTTATGAATTAGTTATTTTAATAAATCAAAAACCATACAATCAGTCCAATTCCCGAACAAAATACTTTAATTAGTCGGTTGTTTAATCAATCAAACATAACTACACTGTAAAAAATTATATGATCAGTAAGTTATGACAACATATGTTTTACATTGCTTTAATTCATCAAAATAAGTTAAGCAATTTTCTACTTTTTTAATAAGTTATACAAGATTCAACTCATTTTTAAGTCAGTTTAATGTAGCCTAATTGAAGTTGAGATGACTTAAACATCCAAGTTGATTGTACTTAATTTAAGGCAATTGTTTACAGTGCATAGCTATATATAGTTAAGACGTATAATTATTTACTATAGTTAACCATATAGTAAAGGTTAAATATTTCAGAAGTATTTTTTTAAAGTATTTTATTTGTTTTTTATTGTTATTTAATATAGCCTATAGTTAAGGTCAAATATTAGATTGCATTTATGCCACCTCTAAAAAAGACTGTGAAAAGTCATTAAAAAGCCTAGGTAAATGCAGAGATTTTAAATGGATTTATTACTGGAAATTGCATTTATTTTTCCCAAATATTTAAGGCTATATAATAAGATTTTTTTTTGTATTCGATATTCTTTAAAATACTAAAAGAATAGTTACTGTAACCGTTGATGAACCCTTAACAGGAATCAGAATCAACAAACAACAGCAGAAATATCAAACAGCCATTCAAGCTTCTTATTCAAACTGTTGGTCTTAGGATGTAAAGGTTGAGCAGCAGCATCTGGGGGTTGTGATTTCAGAAATGGAAAATAATAAAGAGCAGACACTAAAATATTCCCTTGGCCAAGATGTTCAGCCACAGCATCACTCCTTTTCCCTTTCCGCACAATCAACACTTTTTATAACTTCCCTACAGCTGTCAGACGAGCTAAGCGCAGTGAGGAGCACTCAAGAATAGAGTGGAGGAGGAAAAAGAGATAGAATGATCATCAGCTACCGCTGCTTAAAAAGAGGGAGAAGAGGGAGGAGAGGAGAGTCTGCCAGTGCCTCTCTGACCTCCATAGTTTGATTTGGCAGAGGCAGCGGATAATAGGTCAACATCAAGCATGTAGAAGAGGGTCAGAACGAGGCAGGAAGAAACAAAGAAAATGGAGATGACAGAAAGTCTGAGGATGGGAAGAAACGAGGCAGAGCGAGGTAGACCGATAAAGAGAGGAGGTGTGGTATCCCTCTCGTGTCTTCTGGCCCCCTGCCCTGCTGGTGTCTTCTCTGTAGTGTCAGATCTCTCCTTCACACCATAGACAGCTGGAGGTGTCAACACTTGACTGCATGGGCCTAAAGCTCTTCTACCCACAAGCCCAGTTTATGCTCACAAAGCAGCCGTCTGTCACAATACCCACACATCCCTCTGATGCAAAGCCGTGTGTATCTTGGTGTAACTCTGGGGGTCTGTAGGCCCCACCCTGACCTGAGGTATCATTGACTTCCCTAAGCAATTTCAGGACTGGAGCTTTTGAGACTGGAGATCCTTGTAATATGTTTGGCTATACGCCCTGAGTTGATGAATTTAAAGTAGATTGATCAACAGATATTCTTTTGATGGGCAAAAGAAGCAGAACAAGCTGCACATCTCAATGCTACAGAGTATAAGGCTATCACCAGGGGGCAGGAAACGGTTTGGTGATGCCAAAGACAATAACATTAACATGAACAATCTCAATCCAAGCTATCACTTTCCTGTCAAGGCTCTGCATACAAAAGCCTTGATACTAGTTAGGGGTTAAAGTTCCTACTACAAATCACACTGTGTGGGAACACAGTTAATATACTTTCTTAATAGGTTCCAGAGAAGCAAATGTCTGGTAATCAAATATGTTTCCTTGAAATATGTCCCATACCTTTTAGTGTAGACGGCCCAGAGAGGAGAATAACTGGAGAATGACAAAAATGACATAAGAAGGGGTTATTTTCATTCGCATTTTAATTTAATAAAAAAAAATGAATGACTGTACTTAAAAAAAAAAAAAAAAAGTGTGTGCTCTTGCCACAGAGAAAAAGAAGATATCAAGAGAAAAAGAGTGCAGGACAGCACATTCCTGTGGAGTGAGTTGGACTGGCTGGCAGAGATGGCCCAGAAAAGCGGAGAGTGATGAATACCATAGGCCTGTACAGTGGAATTAGACAGAACGAATCCTTATGACGCTTCACCAAAACCATTATACCAAGGTACCTCAAAAAAAAAAAAAATTGTAGATATATATATATAAATCAAAACAATTTAAAACAAATGAGTTTCGTAAAACAATGAGACATTAACTCATACACTACAGATGCTGGATAAATGGATCTGGACCAACTGCATCACAGGCAAGCAAATACCCAAACCCACAAGGGTTAGTTTCCAAACCAGTATGAGATTTAAATGGAATAGATGCTTCCAAAACTAGAATTCTAAAAACAGACTACACCATTGTCTCTTCGTGTGGGTAAAGAGAGGGACACCTAAATATCAAGGAACCCCCTTGAAGGATCTCTCTGAAAATGTTTCTAAATATTAAAGGGATAGGTCACCCATAGTTCATAATTAAGGGATAGTTTCATAATTTACTTACCCCCAAGTTGCTACAAATCTTTATGACTTTTATTTTATTTTATTTTTTTATGATATTTTGTGAAATGTCTCAGTGTTTTGTTTTTTTTCATAGTGGTAGTCAGTGGAGTCCTTTTTGGTTACCAATATTCTTCAAAATAACTTATTTTCTTTTCCGCAGAAGTAAGTTAGTTATACAGTTTTGGAATGACATGAGGGAGAGTAAATAATGATAGATTTGAGGCTTTTGCATGAACAATACCTTAAAGGCAGCAGGTTTGAAACCATATTTCCCAATTCAGGCCTCCCAAATGTATGGCAATTCCCAAAGCATGGTTATGCTTAGTTACATAAGTTAAACGTAACATTGGAAAAGTAAAAAAAAAAAGCTTGGATAAGATTTCATCTTCACCATCATCTCTGCAAAAGTGGGTAAGAGGTAGATATGTGGAAGGGATGTTATTTTCAAGAAATCTTTTTAGGAGAGCTCTTAATTTAAGATCTATCTAGCAAAAAGTCACCCTAAATGTGTGAGGTAAAGCCTTTAAATGCAGCTGATGCCGTGGCTGAGAAATTTCAACATGGAGAGTGTTCTTTTTCTATCCTAATACACAAGCAAAACGTTTTTTTATTATTATTATTATTATTACACAAGGCACATAAGCATATATATTTTCAAAACCTTGTATTTCTACTTGACCGAGCCTGACAGAATTTGAATCTAATCTCTTGTGATATACTTCCATTTCCAACATTTCAGCCTCGCATCACCTATACTCAAGTCATCACAGAGACACAATAAATAATAAATGATCCTGAAATTTCTGATGGAATTCCCATTTGCTGTGTGGACGTTTTTTCAACACTATGGATTACTGTTCATTTCATGTGGTGTCCTTTTCAAAAGTATCTGCTTGTCCGCAAGCATAGAGATATCTTACAATCACCAACCACACCACAAATTAAACCAAGCACACAAGCAGTCAACACATTTTTAGATTCAGGTTCAGACATTTTAGATAAGATTTTAGATGAAAGTTTCCAAGGTGTTGGAAGGACAGCCAATTTCTCTGGATCACTCCCGCTCAGATGCTCAGACTCATTTTCATTAGGGATTCCCACCCTTTTGAAAGTCTGAGGTCACAGACTGTTTGCTAATTCCTCCTTGAGATACATATTTTGGTGTTGCGGATGTGATGAAGCACCAAGCATTTCCAATCTAGAGATGTGAAATTCTTCGGTCTAACTATTAGTCCAAGAAAAGAGCTTACAGGAAAATAACCATGCGTCATTTTACATTCTTTTGAAGCAAGACATCATATTTCTACTCTTTATACTCACAACTACAGTTGTGTCTAGTTGAAAATCTTGAAATTTGAATTTGTTCCAATCAAGAAAGATCTTGCCATTGAAGAAAAGTTATTAGCTTATAGCATTTTCTAGCTGTCAATGTGCCATAGGCTGGCCAATAGGGCGTGCAAAACAGCAGGGGTGACAATGATTGATTGAAAGATGATTGATGACTGCAGCTGACCGTTCATCTCAGATTTCAATTGTTGTGGTTCAGGCTCTTTGCACCTTGTAAAGCACTTTGAGAGGAGTGCGTTGCATGAGAGGCAGGGGAGAGCAAGGGAAATAGAGGAAGGCAGTGGGACCAACAGGTGCCAATCTAGCCCCCCCTCCCCCCCCCCCCAAGTCATCAGCGTGTTGCCATCCCGCCGTTACTGCCTGGCCTGTTCTTTGGGTTAGAAGGGAAACCCAGACCAAAGGGAAAGAACAAAGTGAGGCTTGGAAAAAACAAAGCAGAAATACAAACTGAGAAACAAGAAAGAAGAAAAATGTCAAGGGATTAAAGCAGACAATCATCAAATTAAGGTTTGATTAGTCTGATCGATGCGATACAATTTTCCATCTCAGATTGCATTTTTTTGCAATTACAGTATTAGCCATCAACAAACTTCACTTGCTTGGCTGGAGGACCGTGATCTCCTTCAGTGCTGTCTATATGTTATAATGAGAGACAGGGAACATTGGATCGATTGGCCTCTTCTCTGAATGGGGTTGTGCTGAGGCAGCTGGTTCAGGGCTCCAAACTGACCCAGCTGGTGTCACAACTGGCCTCCATCCTTCAGTAATCAACCCCTGAGAGAGAAAGGTCAGGGGTTATCCAGCGTCTAGCATCACAACCCAGCCTTCCACAACCTGAAGGATTTCCACGCATATGCCATAAAACCAGGTTCATGAGGCCTGAGGTAACATCACTGTGTCCATATAGGCACCGATTTATGTTTCTGGCGGCAAGTGCCCACACACCAGCCCACACCCCACTCCATAATAATAATAGCATTTTGGCGAAACAGATTTCACGTATCTGTGTTTGTGCTATAAAGAGTGCCAAAAGTTTCTATTTACATCGTGTTTTGCAGGTAATGAGCAATGTAGACAATCACTTTTCCAATCACAATTTCTTGAACACAATGGCAAATTAAAGGTGTTTACCCTCCACCTATGATTACCAACCAAACTAAAACACACATTCTTTCCATGAGTGTTGTCACAAGTTATTTTGGAGAAATGCGATTTATCACAGTGCAAAAAAGCACAAGCTTTTGTGTCAGGTTATGTTGTAATGCTAAATATAACTGTTGAATTGTGTGTATTTACGACGTGCCGGGACTCGATGTGAGATCCGGAAGTTCCCAAATTTCAACAAAAAAAATTTATTTAGCAATTTATTCAAAAATAGATGAAAATGCCATTCATATCATAATGCCACAGATGGACCCCTGAGGCCTGAAGTCCCTCATGACTCAGTTGAGGTCAACAAGTTTCCTAAATTATAAGATAATTTACGTTTTTATGACAAAGCAAGGTTAGTACATGTTATCAAATGTCATGTTGTGGAAACTAAAGAAAATGTAATGATATTTCTAAATTAATAATTGATGATTAGTTAAACAAAGAAATACCTTGTATAACGTATTTTTTAAAATGTGTACACTCACATCTATTAAAGGTATAAGGACAACGAGTTACTACTTTTTACCTGAAAGTTACACCACATTTTTGGTGTCATTAACTTTGTTCATTGTATAAATTGTATAAATGTTTTTCAAAACTATATGAAACCAAAATGAACACACAAAAAAAATTATTCCTAAGACCTTGGCACATATGTTTTAAAAAACATTAGAAAATTAGACTTTTCCCCCCTCTTAAAATCATGTGAGAGCTATTCATCTGCAATATAAGCACAGCAAGACGAGGCCAGAAATATCACACAGCATCCTCCTCTCAAATACCCCTCATTGTCAGAGTCCAGATAACTCTATCAAGATACACAAGGTGATTTCAAAGGCTTGTCTGATGTACAGAGTCACGCCACAGGAATGCGAGGCAATAAGAACAAAAAATGGCAATAATGAAATTTCTTTTTTGTCAGGGTACCTATTCATCACATAAGAGAACGGACACATGAGAAAGTCCCACTGGGGGTGACTGTGGTCAGAGCCAAAACCTCTCACCCTCTTCCAGTCATGCAAAATGAAGTCATTTTCTACACAGATGGACCTAAAACAGAGAGAATTAATGCTTAATTTGATGAAGCTGAATTTTGGCTAAAGCAACTGCACGTGTGAAGCTTTCGAGAGCCTTTGAGAGGTGATAAGTCTAAATGCCCTTTGGCAAATCACTATACATAAGCATGTGTGTGATGTTAGGGGCACGCAATCAGACAGGCTTTTGTCCTTGTAACTTTACCGCCAAAGACAAAAAGACACGTTTGGTATGTGCAGTTCCACACACCTTGAATTACATCTTTAATCTTTGAAGGGCGCTTGGACAGAAGCAGAACTCTTCCTGTTAGCCAAGAAGTGGCGTGACAACTCACATTGAGGTATTGCCACACACAGGGAGCAGACTGAACACTCAAAGTAGCCTTGTAGAGTAGCCACCAATAAGAGAGAAGCTATGCTTGGCAAAGTTCTCCAGAGCACTTAGGGGAGGCAGATGTGCCTTTGAACTGAGCAACAGTACTCTTTATTCATAGAATGCCCCGTTATTGCTTTGAAAGATCAAGGATGACAAAATACAACTTAATTTTTATTTATTTTTTACTATATAATTTCTATAATTTGACTGTCACTGCCACATTTATATATCATATATCATATACGCAGTAACTCCTACTAGTCACTTTGGCGGGATGAATTTTATATATAATATATACATTTTTCAATTGTAGTCTTTTAAAAAGGCATCTGAAATAATAAACTGTGCAATATAGTGTTATCAAAAATATAAATTTTTCGATTCATATCAATACTGAAATATCGGAAACGTTTTCTGCAGAATAGATACGTGATATCAGCTGCGCTTTCTCGCTTTGTCATCTCTCCGACAGCGAGTTGACACACAAATCAGCTTTCCCTCACTCATTTGCTATGGATGAATATAGTTATAGTGTTACAGGGCTTGAATTTCTAGGGATTGGGTGAATTGCGCCAAATTTTACTCATTCCCTCAGCTTTTGTGCTCACACCAAAAGTGTGCGCTCATAAAGACGCTCTCAGTACTAAATTGAGTTATCTGTCGCTGCTTATTGCCATTAAAACAGTCAAATACACACAAAATAATGACAAAATGCTGGTCTGGGCGAGTATTCACGTAAACACAGTCAGTTATGTTTGAAGTGAACGTAAACAGATGAGAAAGAAAACTCATGTGTAACACTATAATGGATCTGTGAGTCAGGTCTTAAAGTGACAGCAGCCTAGTGTACCCGCTGCCAAATTAAGAAATATTATTAAAAATATCTATAAGGCAGTTTTTCACCATGGTATTGATGTCAAAATTGTGGCCAGTGAAAATGCTGAGTGGCTAGTAACTTTGGAAAACCACTAGCCAGAGTGGCTGGTGAGCAAAAACGTCAATGTCAAGCAAGCCCTGTATACAAAGTAGGCCTTTGAAAATAACACATGCTGTTGCTGTTTTAGACCTCTGGAGTTAAAAACAACTGAAAACTTACTCTTGCGAATGAATTCATGGGGAGAGTTTGTGTTCCAACTTCGGAAAGCCCCCTGATGTTTGGCTGCATTTGGTACATACCAGGGGTTACTTACCACGCGGGAGAGCAAGGTGCCATCAAGACCTCTTGGAAACATTTTATTTTAAGCAAAATTTACGAGGTCAGCACCTGCCATCAAAGTAAATTATGATAACGCTTAAGCTCGGCCCATTAGGCATTTATTCAGAACTATGTAGCACTCAACAAATCACAGACAGTCAAAATGGAATTTATGATGCCTGTCGCCCTCCATGCATTACAGTAATAAACTTTCAATGCATATGCCGTTCATTAAATGACTTTAACTTTTTTTAGATCTTTGATGATTGCCCTCTACTGTGATGAAGATTAAATGGGGAAGCCTATATGTAATGCAGTAAAAATAAGAGTTTTAAACACAATTTGCTGTAATGAAAATGAGTAAAATGCTGTTTAAAATAGTTTTAGTACAGCATGTCACACCACTGTTAACTCCCCAAAAGTATTTCATGTCAACTACCCACATTCAGTGAATAATTATGTAGATGAGATTCAGTACAATAATATTAGCTATTTTGTTTGTAGCCATCATAACAGATATTTAAACTAAAGCTCAAGCAATGCTGAGAAGTAGAGGAGTATTTGGTGTTTCCCTTCTGTGGCGGTGCAATACACTGACATGAATAATTGAGAGTATGTTTAAACTTAGACAGGAGCATTCTACTAAACGTAAATACATTCTGCCAACAAGCTTGTGTCTTTAGCGAGCAGCGCCCTGCTTGTATGCCAAGAAAAACGTCTCAGGTTACGCATGTAACCATGGTTCCCTGAGAAGGGAATAAGACCACGTATGACAACACTTTGGGGAACACTTTCAGCGTGACAAGCACGTGTGCAACTAGTCCAATTCTGACTGATGCTGGGTAACCCCATGATGTGAAATGGTGTAACGTGGAAGCTGCAAAGGTAGCCAGCAACACAACAGCATAAGCTTCTGATAGACTGAAGCAACCCACTCCTAGGCATGCAGGAAGTATAGCAAAGGGACGCAGCGTCTCAGGGAACCATGGTTGCATTCATAACCTGAGACGTTCCCTTTCGAGGGAACTCGCACTACATCGTATGATGACACTTTGGGGAACGAAATATCCACTAAGCCATGCTAACAAAATGCCTTTCCTAATGTGAAGCTGTTCAGACACATGGCTAGATCCCATGCCGGGACTCTAATCTGAGCCATCCTCAGAGTACCACGACGGAAAAAAAGTTACAAGGGGGTGTTTCCCCAGGGAAGGCAGCTATGGCCTCCACGTACACCTTAATTGTAGAATGGCAAAGACAGGCAGAAAAATGTCTTGAAGGAACTCCAGTACTGAAGCCACTAAGCAGTTAACTGGGTCCAACAATTAAGGTGCCCAGGGATGTAGAGTGCTCTCAGGGAGAGCAGTTTTCCCTGGGACCACAGGAGGATCTGATGCGCCAGTTTGCACAGAGGGCGCAAAGGTCTCATGTACAGCAGGCCAAAAGGTATCACGTTGGCCCCAGCTGCCATGAGCCCAGAATCGACTTGATATGTGCAGGAGACAGCTGTGCCCGCATCATAACCGAGTCACAAACGACTCTCAGAAAGGTTGTCCTTTGGACTGGAGTAAGCATACTTTCTTTGCATTAAGTCTTAACCATAAGCGCTTCATGTGGTCGGCACGACATCTCTGTGCCTTGCCGCCATTTCCTGAGAATGAGCTAATATCAGCCAATCGCCTATGTAGTTGAGAATGCCCTGGAGTCTGAGAGGGGCCAGAGCAGCATCCATACATTTCGTAAAAGTGTGCAGGGATCCCGATATTGGTATGCTTTGCCCCCAAAAGTGAACCTAAGAGGCTTCCCGTGTTGTGGAAGGAAGGAGATATTAAAGTAAGCATCTTTTAGATTGACCGTGACAAACCAGTCCTTGGACTTGATTTGGCTCACGATAAGAGGAACCGTCAGCATCTTGAACTTGAATCTCCTAAGAGAGCAGTTCAGCTGACGAAGATCTATAATAGGAGGCAAACCGTCATCCTTCTTTGGAACTATAAAGTACCGGCTGTAGAACCCGGTATTTCTATCTGGGGGAGGAATGAGTTCTATGGCCTCCTTCTCCAGTGGAGATTGAACCTCCAGTTTCATAACCTATGCCTGGTAGGGGCCTACCAATGTAGGTAAAACTCCGTTGAACTTAGGTGGACGAGACCCAAACTGGAGTCTGTACTGTACGTACGACCCATTGAGATATATTGGATAGCACTTGCCAGACTTACAGGTAGTTTACTGGAGGGATCAGTCTCTTGAGAGAGGGTCGTCTCCTTGGTGGTACGGAGAGATAAATCAGTGGACCGAAGCAGTTCTTTAATAGCGTCGAGCCCCACGTCTTCACCCTCGTCCAGGTATGCTTGCAAGATGGCCATTGTATGCAAGCAAGCGTACACCTACCTGCCACCACATACGCCTTGCCCATCTGCAAAAATTTTGTACAGCATGGCTTGGTGGGCAATGACGGGGCATTGAGAGATGACACAGCGTTAGGGGAGAGATAAGCTGCTAATGTCTCTTCCACCCTGGGCATCATCCCACAGCCGTTCTCTTTGAGCCCCACAATTGAAGCATAATTATGCACCATGGGACTCGATAGTCGAGAAGAGAACGGAATCTTTCAGGTTCTCCACACCTCGGTGTGGAGATCCGGAAACAATGGCAAGTGCCGGCCAATCGATGTTTAGTTTTACCACGGCACGAGTTACAACATCCACAAGCCCCTCATTCTACGGGGATTGGGCTGGTCAGTCACCTAAATCACCCGCATGGATGCTGAGAACATCCAACTCCTCTGAGCTGGACAAACCTAACATCAATTTCTCACTCAGAGTGGAAGCAGAGCTGGCTTCCACATCCCGAGTTTGAGCACTGGAGATAAACGATTAAGAGCTGAGAAAGGGCCAAAGCCATCTCAAACTTCACAGTGCGCACAGTCAGCCCAAGCAACTCACACAAACTTGTGTGTATCCCCGCCCGGGACATAACGTGGGCATTGCTGCTTGCTCGACATTTCTAATAATATTTGTATGGCCTACAGGACAAACAAATACCAAATTGGACTCACACACATAGAGCTCTTGATGAAGATCAGAAAGCTGACGCTGTAGTGTTACCGGCTCCCTTTGTAGCTTCCGCGTTACACCGTCACATGTCACGGGGAGACGCAGCAGAATCAGAATTGGACTAGTTGCACACGTGCTTCAGGCACTGTCACGCTGAAGGTGTTCCCCAAAGTTTAGTCATACGATGCAGCACAAGTTCCCCCAAAAGTGAACTACTTTGGTTCAGACATTTATAGTGGCTTTGAGAGTTTTCAAGCTGGTTGTGATGCCAATAGAGATGAAAAGATCATAAGGTAAACTTGCAGTGATTTTGATGTTTTGCTCATCTGTTGGACCTAGTATAGTGGTAAATACACCTGGAAAATAGCTCTGATCCAAATATGCATACATATATCCAATGTTATTGAAACATCCTTCCACCATTAAGCAAAGTCAAAAACAATTCAACTACAAGCACATAAGTGGGTCAGATACTTCAAACGCATTGCAGTGATGCTTGTGAGTGAAACATCATACCAACAATGAACAGGCTCAGAGGAGCAGGCCATGCAAGATTAAAGTCTGAATGATGCTTAACCCTGGCCTCTGCTGAAATGAACGGGACTTTAGCTCTCTCTCGCACACACAAGACACAACACACGCACCCATGCACCAGCACAAAGGCTTTGATCCACACTAAAATGGCTTTGATGGCTGAGGTACAGGAGCCTTGTGGAATCATCACAACCTCATCTAATCTTAGCGACCGATGCTTATTTGTACTAAGCATCTTAGAGTTACAGTGTCTTACTCTGAGATACTTTATACATATGGGTCCTTGTCCAAAGAAAATAACACAGGCTTGGTCAAATTTGGGTTTGGTAAATTAGTGATTTTTATATTATTAAAAGTAGATGTGATTCCTGTGCTACTGTGCATATTTCTGTGTGCTGTTTATGCGATTTGTGTATTATTGTATGTGAGTGACTAGATGGGAGCATCGGCAGACTTTTTCATTCTATTTTATCATCATAAACAACATAAAATCATTCTCCTATTTCCACTAGAAATGAGATAAGCTGAAATAACTTCAGATCATACACTACCGTTCAAATGTTTAAGGTTGGTAAGATTTTGTAATGTTTTTTTAAAGAAGTCTATTATGTTCACCAAGACTTAATTTATATTTGATTAAAATATCAATGTTTAAAACAATTGTGCTTAATACTAAGATATTTTAATGTATTACTATATTTTACTTGCTGCACTCCAGATGTAATATTATCATTTTCTTAAATTCCCCAAATTATTTCAACTTATGTCCCACACTACCTGAAATTCATCTTAAGTAGTTTATCCAAAGGTTTTTGGAAACTAGAGTTTCCTCAAAACTGAAGATTCAATAAGGAGAACGAATATTTTACGGGGGGGGGGGGGGGGTTTCTCTCTCTGTGTCTCCATTTTTACTTCCTTTTAGTGCTTTAGGTGAAACAGAGGTAAAATGTAGTTATTATAAATAGCATTTGCTGCACTTATCAAGAATGGAGGATGTTGGTGCTCTGATTATCACATGATGACACATACACGTCAACACAGGGTATTAAAACATTTGTCTCATGTATATCACTGTGTATTTTCTAAAGTCAAAAAGTAAAACTATAAAATATTCAACTCATGCAGTCAAACAGACCACAAACGATACATATGAACATCTCACCAGCCTCTTTATTCAGCTTTTGGGGCATTTATTAAAACTTGAACTGTTTAATTCTGTGACAGTCGTGAACATTTGACAAAACATAAATCTTTCGGAAAATGACATAAATCACGGATGTGTCATTGTATTAAAGGAAAGATTGATCCATCTCTCTGTCTCTCTCTCTGTGTGTGTGTGTGTGTGTGTGTGTGTGTGTGTGTGTTAATCTCCTTTATCCTCGCATCAGGGCAGGGCGTGTCTTCCTGTCTCCAGTAATAGGCAGCAATGAGAAGCTTGAGTAAACACAATCAATGTGAAACAGTACAGCACACACAGGGAAAATACACACTCTGACAAACATGAACACACATATAACACACACCCCACTCTCCCTCCTGCCATCCACAGCAGCGTCCACAGCCACTTCCACTGCCATATATTGCAAGTATCGATCGGCAAAAACTACCCAGCCCAAAGAAATGATTGTAGCCGCTATCGTCAATTTAGAGGTAGACTTGAAATAAAAACTGCACCGTTGGAGAGCAACTGTCCCCCTCTCACACTTTCTTTGATGATTTCAGGTTACAATCTCTTCATCCATTATTGATGAAATTAAAGTTGTGGCATGCTGGATGTGTTGCATAGGAGATTTGGGGCTAATCCAGCAGAAAACAGGCACAGGCACATAATGAAGAAAAAAAGGCACAAATGTCAACAGTTTCACATAGGGACTGGATTAAGCAACCCCCCACAAAGAGACTGTCTCTCTACCCTTCATACACAAACACTCACACAGTGTCTCACCCGAGGATTAACGCACAACCAAAAAGTAAATCTGAGCTGATTTGTGTGTCAAAGTACCTCTGGAGGTGCCAGAATGAACGTAACATAACATAATATTCTCAGAATCAAGATAAAATCACAAAAGATGCTTGCATTGTCAATATTGATAATATGACCTTTCCTTTTCACTGTATGTCTCCCTCTATCTGTCTGTCTCTCTCAGCCACAGTGGACTAATTAAACACTAAGCTGACTCTAGTGGAGGATTGAGGTGCACCTGAGCAGTTGTTATCAATGGTTCAGTAACCATCTGATCTCTTTTGCTGATGACCGAGTGCTGGCGTCCATCATGTTTGTCTCATTACCTCAATTTCATTCTCGGACAATTTTCCCTCCGGCAACCCAGGGGCATCACCACAACTAACCACTCTCACTCGCTCACTCCAGCTGTTTATTGGTCCCCCTGCATCGGTAATTAACACTGTGTGCTTACATACATATTTTCTACAAAAAAAAAAAAGTTAATATATTATATTTAATACATATACATATATATATATATATATATATATATATATATATATATATATATATATGGTTTGTAAAAAAAAAAAACCTATAAAAAAAAAACATACAAGGAAGACTGGTTTAACCTGAAGTAACGCTGCCTTATCCATTGCAATAAACTACAAGATATTAAATCATTTAACATTCAAAACCACATTACATCAGTGAAAGTTTTTGCTATGGTAAATGAGATGTTAATACCATATCGGCCCAAGACAAACAGTTGAGTGTTTTTTAAATATATACTACAGCATTGTTGGGTTCAATGTGGTGTGTGTGTGTGTGTAGGTACTGACTCCTACTGCATGCCATATTTGTCCTTCATAGGCCTGGTCTATAAATGTTAACCACAGTGCATATGTATGCAATGGCATTGTATGCGTTCCAGAATATTCTCACACTCTGGACGCTAGTTTTGAAATCCTTTTTAGCCATTCAAGAACTGTCGTTAAAACAGCCATCATGCTAATGAAGGGCTCTTGAGCATATCAGATAATCTTACAAATCAAAAATTGAAATTCACAATGTATTGAGATGCTCTCTCTCTTTCCCCTTTTCTTCATTTCCCTCATCAGGCACTTTTCCATTGCTCCCCTCCAGGTCTATCTTCCTCACTGATAAAAAGTAGGCTATATAAAAAATTTACACCTACAATAAAGTCTCCTTTTATTGTAATACTGCTGGTCTAACATATTAGCAGTACATAAACGTATTTGTTTAACAGTTTGTGGTTTTGTCTGCACTACTTTGACAAGCAACACTGGAAATATCATAAAAACTGTGAAGACAGTAGTGTGTGACAACCCCTGTTTACGGTAATTGTTTGAATATAATCTATGAAGCAGCACTGTGATTATAATCTGGGTTACATCAATAATCTGTCAAACTACAGCAGGTTTCTGGTTGAGCAAACTGAGCTTCTTGTGTATTGAATAGTATCATAATGAAACATACAATTATTTCTTGTGCCCACAGCCTGACATACTAAGTCATATTTAATTGATTCCTTGTGTGAAACTCAGTTCACCCTTAATGATCCAAACTGAACAAAAGCAAAAAATAATTTGTTATGCTGAAGCAATTACCCAGCATGTCAGGGGGTCTAAACTGTGATAGAAATAGATCTTTCACACCTTCTGTCTTTGGCCAGTATTAGTCAAATCATTGCACTGTACCAAGAAATATGTTGAAAACAAAGACAATTTCATTTTAGTAAAATAACCGTTTTATGAGGGCATGAGAAATATTCTGTCAGTTATTTTATATTGTTACTAAGATAAACAAGATCACATTGACATCTCAATACACACAAATCATCCATGCAAACTAGTCCAGAACCAAAAGCTGAAAATAGTTCCATGCACTGCATCACCTTTACTGATCCAGTTTCAGAAGTTAATATAGGCTACTGATTCTGGCTAATATGATTCTGAATGCCATTTTAACTACTGGCTAGTGCATGCACCATCTATTGGACAATTAAAGCATGCAAACATCACTCAAAAGTTAACCTGTATATTGACCTCGACTTAGGCTATGCATCTCGTTATATTATCAATTAAAAATGATGCACCACATTAGTGTATTATCATGGAGAGGTGTGTGTACTTGTGAAGTCTTTGAACGGAGTTTTGCTCGGGTCATTTCAGCCCACACATTAGAGTCCTCTGCGATATTCTTTCAAGTGTCCTTCTACGACGCCGAAGATGACAACAGCGAATCGATAACGAGGCAGAAATTAAAAGAAGCCGCTGGTCTGCCCCCGAGGCATGAAGATCTTCGAGCGACCCCTTTTTCTGAACTTTGGCATTCCTTTGCAAGGCTTTTTCAGCGTGAGAAAGCAGAAGGCTCCAGCTGCTGCCAGATGAAGGTAAGAACGAACGATGTAAGGACGCATCGCTCCCACGGAACCGCTGTTCGGATGAGACGGATGTGATCGACATTCACTCGATCACAAAATATGAGGGTTCTTCAACGGTTCTTTAATGCACCTTAGGTTTAGATAAGAACCCTCTAATCAATTTACTTAGCTGTATAAGGTAGCCTACACGATTTAAAAAAAAAGTTATTAGTATAGGCTATTCTCATGGATCACCAGATTGCTGTGGTCTTTAAAATGACAACAAATGTTTTTTCTAACGAAAAGGTCTTTTTGTGGAACCATTTTGATTATAATTGTAAACTTTTTTTCTTTCTTTTTTTTAAAGGCAGAATTACGGAAATGAGGACTGTGGTTACTAAACAGTTTTCGTTATTGAGCCGTATTAAACGATTACAAAAACAGCTTTAACAAATTATTGGAAAATTATATAGGCCTATGGTATTTTAGGATTTTGAAGCAACAATTTAAATACACTTTGCATACATATAGTTACGGAGGTTGAGGGGTGCTTATAGATGAATCTACTTGATTTTATTTGCAACAAACAAAAATTTGCTCATTGACAGTTTTTGTTTGATATAGCCTATTTGTAACACCTACGGGATAATTGCAGTAGATGATACCCATCAGTGTGCAGAATTATCGATAAACATGCATGTCATTTTTAGGCTCCCAGGCCTATTAACGCTGTGAAAGAGAGAGTATTCCAACACAGTCTTGGGAATTCCCCCATGGCCGAGCGCATTAATTACTCGCGTAATGGGTGTATGACCCACAATGTAAAAAACGGATTATGCGCGTGAAACCTTCGTCCGGTCTGCTTTGCTCGCGTGAGATGCAGATGGAAACCAGTCCGGTGCACGCGGATCTTTAAAGAGCGTTTGCATTCAAGCCAGCTGTTCACTTCATTTTTAAACCTGTCCGAAACTGTTTAAGCACACACACATTTCAACAGAAGTAAGTATAGTCTATTTAAATTATTGCATTGTTATATATTTAAAAATAAATCAATCAATCAAATCAAACCTACACAATTTATTGTCAACTGATAATAGCATCTCATCTGCAAATAGGCCTTCTCACTTTTGTAAAAACTAAGTCTACAGACTGTCAAGATTACCTGATAGGCTAGCTGTAGTAGGCCAAATACAATAATTAAAAATAGCCAAACAATAGCATTTGATGACTATATATTATATATATATATATATAGCCTATATAACATAATAGTAGAAAAATAGCCTAGGCATGTTCATTTAAACATTTTTGGATTTCTAAAATGTAAGTCTGTATTTGTATTTCTGCTGATCCATAACATTTACCCGTTTATTCTCAGCTATTTAAAATAAATAAAATATCTTGATTTGATTCATATTTAGCCATGACAGTTTTAGCGTTCATCGGGTTGATATTGTTCGTTGAATTAACGTATAGCCTATTACCGTGTTTTAATGGCTGATTTGTTATCTAATTTAGCCTACCGTTTCGCATCACAAAGTTCACCCCTACACACACTCTACGCGTTGGTTGTGCATACAAACACACCCACTGTGGCACGCATGCACACGCACGCGCTTATACACACAAACTCTCACTCACGCCCACGCGCTGACAGTCAAAGCTCGTGAGAGGGGGGGAAATGCACCACTCTCTACGTCTTTGTGCGGAAAAAAGTTGCGGTCGTGGAGGCTCTGCAGAAAATATGAGTTGCTAAAGCAACTTAATAGTTTGTAGCTTAAGACACTCTGGGTTTAAGGTAACATATGTCTGTTTTCGTGTTCTTTGAAAGAACCCAGAAATATCCCTAATCGTTCTCATTGGGGAAGAAGAGGTTACGTTCCTTTTGGACCTTGTAGCAACAGTTTATGTACCCGGACATCATCAAGGACAAAGATAAACTTGTTCGGAGGTGTGGAATTTATCTTTTAAAAAAAAAAGAAAATCAAGGCTGGCACGGCTGCAAAGAGCCGCTTTTCAACAACCACTGGTAAGAGCACATGACACCCTATCTTGAATGTGAGACAATGCAAGTGAAGGAATTCGTTCCACCTCAGGGTTGCAAGCCATGGTTGAACTTCAGCTTTAGTGTAGTTAGATGGAGAGGCATGATAAGTGATGCTCTGGCAGGTCTCACCTTGACTTTGCAGTTGATAATAATATATCGTTAACACTGTGAGGCAAACGGGACAAGGACAGCTTTATGTTAAAGCGTGTAATTTACATTAAGACATGTAGGCTATTATGGGTTTTTATCAGCAGAAATAAATCATGCTAACGAAATTTGCTTTCAAAACTCGCAAACAAACTTTATATAGCTTACGGTTTTTAATTGCTTTATAAATAGCTTACTCGTAGCAACATTACTAAAATGAATCATTTTTGTATTAACATTTGCGATGAATTGTGTAACTAAATGAAGCATTTAAATTAAAAGATGAAAATTTAATTATTATTATTCATAATATTCGGTAATAAAATGTACATTTATGCAGATACAAACCAGTTATTTTTTGAAGATCAGAAGCTCTTGTCTTATAGTTAAAAATGTATGTAAACTAATACAGTATTTTCATTTTGTTTAATTATGTAAATCACCTTATTAATATTTTTTAAAGCGTAAGACTACGTTTATTATGGTATTCTCCCTAATATCAACTGGAAAAAATATCACCAATTCAAAAAAAATAAATAAATGAAGTTTTTTCCCCAATTAATCATTGGAACAAATAATAATAATAATAATAATAATAATAATAATATCAACATGAGCTATAGTAGTTTGCTCTGTTTTTGTTAGTGTAAACTGTTTTAAATAGACTGAAATAAAATAAAAAAATAAAGAAATGCATTACAAAAATCTACAAGTTTTCTATGCATATTTTCCTAATTGATGCGCTTCAACAGCAACTAAATTTGCATTGATGTAGCCCAAATTATAGCCTAATCTTATTGTGTCTATCTTACCTTTTCCAGTTTGAAAATGAACTTGCCAGAGTACATATTTAACATGACATTTGTATAAAATGCAGGTTTATGTAACAAAACCAAAACTACAAATATAAAAGAGTAGCCGAAATACGTAAAACGGAACGGGTGCCTTGCAGGCCTACCCACTCAGACGAACGAAAGAAACAACTTTGCTTGGTCAATTCACACTTAGACTACTTAGAATGGTAAAATAATTTAGACACTTATTTAGAAACACTTACTTTGTGCAATAATCTCAAAATAGTATTTAGCTAGATGACTTTCACCATCACATTATGATATTAGCATATTAGGCCTACTCAGCACACTTATACAAAGAAACGCACACAAATTTAATTTCCAGAGTCTCAAGCCTTTGACTAAAGGCACAGATGCGACTGCGAGGCATGCAGGTGATATAAGGGGAAGGCTAAAGTAAAGCGTTGCATTCGGAGAGAGAAAAATGGAGAGGGAAAACGGTTAACAGCAGGATTGCATGCAAATTTCCGACTGAAATTATCATAAGCAAACAGCTGAAGCCTTGGGCTAATAAAGGCCCATCTGTGTTACTTCATATCGGGTTAGTATAGAGCTACGATAATGAATTTTGTAATATCCAACCGACAGACATCTCAATCAGAGACTAATCCTCTGATTTTACCGCGGAATCACTCAACTTCGTGCGCTCAAACTGCTCTCTTTCTCTCACCGACACACGGTGCACTGTCTCTCTCTTTGTGCGTTGTTTTCATGTGTGCGTTTGGAGACACGAGTCTTAATTAGGAGGGACTCGAGCAAGCGCTAAGGGATTTCAAAACAAATTATGAGGAATGTGCACATCCAATTACAGACAGGAACCATCCAATATATTACAATAGATCTGAAGTATATCAGTGGCCCGTCAGGTCAGATAGCTGTATTAAGTGATGGACGTGTAAAAGCTAAACACACTGAAACAGAATTTGGCCGACACACATTATTATTCCTGATATAATATAAACATTACATATATATATATATATATATATATATATATATATTATAAAATAATAAATTAACGTTTCTCTTTTTTTCACAGGTGCTCAAAGTAATCTGTCAAATGGACTCCCACTGCCGCAAACTTGCATCAACCTGTGCTCAATTAGGTAAGATGATCTTGAACGACGAGCCACCCTCCTTGTTAGGTCTCCAGAGAAGGTCTGGATTCATTAATACATTTCATTTGTTTAACAAAAACACCTCAACATTGTCTGACCTTTAAAATATCGCAGGTATAAAAATGGCTCTATGTAAAAGTGTGAGTAAAACACCTTTGCTGGTGTTTGACGTATAAAGGGAACTCAGTGCCATTAGACATTTATAGTCAAAGATGGACATCTGGTGGTAGGACCGTATACACGGATAAGATAACCCGTAGCAGCTCCTGACTGGGAATTGATCATTTTACAGCCAAATTCTGTCTCATTTTAGAGATTTATGGTTTCTAAAATATCTTGAATAAGAAATAAAAAATTAAAAATACTGATCTAATTCCTCGAAATGCTTGGTAGAGTAGGTCGGTTATCAAGTGCGTTCTCAATGAAATGATGTAAACGTATATCGCTTACAAGATTCTAAATAAAACATTTATATAGGTAATATAAATGCCATTCAGTCTGATAGACGCAGGTAGATTAAACGCAATATATGTATATATATATATCCAATTAGCCATTTTCTCCAGTACAGGCTACTGTATAATTTCCCGCACAAGGACAATTCTAAAAGAAACTTAGACAAATCAAATTAAAGCTGTTGGGGAAAAAAAACTGTAGGCCTACAGACTGATACTTAATGCGTGCATGGCGGGTCTCTATATCATCTGGCATCTTCATTAAGCTAATTAAAGCAAACTGAGAACAAACCACAAAACTTATTTAGTCGCATTAGTTTGCCATTTCCCATTGGCTACGGTATGGTATGCTAGGCTATATGAACCGATGCAGTTTCAGCAGAGAATAGATAAAAGGAGAAAGTGCATAAAAATGCACACAGCAAAGTAAGAGGGAAAAGACATTGGAGCGACTTGATTACCGACACACTCGTCTCCTGTGCAGTAATATATGCAGCGCTTGTTAGATAGACTCGGGGGAAAAGTAAATGTGTAATGAAAGCCTCCTCGTGAGGAGGAATATACTAATGGAAGAATCTAATGTCCTCTTAATCCTATGGAAAAGGCTTTGTCGTCTCCCTCATATTGACTGAATTGGTAATTAATGGCTCTGCGGTGCGCCATGGCCAATAATCCACAGCAGGCAGTGAGAGCGCTCTGAAGAATTTTGAGGGTCCAGAATAAATACAGAGCAACAATCCAGTACAGCTATCAGTGCGTTTAACAAGAATCGAACTCTGCAACTTTTATGTTCCTATGGAATTTCAATGCGCACAATTAAAATTTCTGTGCGTAAAACCTATCATTCATATTATATTTTAGTCTATTTGAGGTCCAGAATAATCATGGTATTTTTGTAATGGAAATAATTTTCCTTACTTATAATTGATAAAAAATCATCTGCATATAGGACTACACATTTTTCCCCAAAATGGAAGCAACTTCAATAAATAAAGAAAATAAAACTGAATGGCATGTGAGACAACAAACGAAACACGGTTTTTAATAATACGCATGGGCGCAAATGCGTTGAACAACGAGGTCACGTCATCATGCAAAAAGACCTGTAAATACAAGATTTGTCGGGTCCAGGTTCATATATTATGGCATAAATTAATATCCAGTACAAAGAGCGTGAGCTGAATCAGTAATTGATGGATTTGGTCGAGTCATTTTCATAAGCACCTTTTCTTTTTTTCTCCGTTTTTTTTTCTTCTTTTTTTAACCCTATGGTTGATGCTCGACGTTTCGCGTGATTTTACAGGACAAGCAGGGAAGCAAAAATTTAGATATCATTGGTTTACTAATTGCCTTATTTTTTTTATTTATTTTTTTATAATTATGAAAGCTGTAATCAACTGCTTTAATGAGATCGGGTTGGCTGCTTCTGTTAGTTTCTATTATTTATATTAGGCTACCCATTTGATATTTTCATTTGAATGACACATATAAAATATCATCAGAATTCTAGAAGAAATCCAACCATTTTTTCTCTCATAAAAAAAAAAAAACTTCTCCCCTGTGATAATATAATTTTATAATGTTAATTTTAATTGTATAATTTTATTTGACAAAATGGAGAATAATTTAACATTAATTAGTTTTCTTTTTATTAAAATAATGCAATTCGTTGTAATACATTTTTGAAGGAACTTAAGACAACAAGGTGAAGAAGCTTGAAGTCATTAAAAACGCCCAATTTAAATTCTTAGGCAAATAGGCGTCTTATCAGAATAAATGGTATACTAAAGGCAAAGTGAACATCTCTCTCCCGCGAAGTAATCACGGGCCCGAGGCGCACAAATATCTCGCCAAAGTGCTTTTAGTCCCTAAATCAAATTAGCCTATCTGCTATTTCTAATTATTTTATAAGCATATAATTATCATTTATAGCCATAATTTAGCAGGACTGGGATAGGCCTACTGTTTGTTACCAATGAATTTAACGAGGTCTTTGATACCCTGTCAACTCAATGTGGCGCAGAATCGTCCAATTAACATGTCAAAAGCGGAACTTTCATGATGAGCATCTTCTAGAGCGTCATTATAGGCCTACGTTTTCTTGTTTTACATCATTTGCTAATGAGATTATTTTAAATTTGACGGACTTGAGTTAAAACGCGAATAAGACGATGTTTTCTGATAATACCTGCTGAGAAAAGATTGAAACATCGCGTTTTGAGCGCCAGGTGTGCAATGACCAATTTTAGGGACTCTGTTCTTTGACACATTTTGCCTTCTCTTAAGTCACTGAATGCAGTGTCTCTTTATTTACATGCTTTTGGAGGGTGGAAAGCATCTCGAACTGCACAGGCTGCATTTTCTCATTTCTAATCGGGCCGTTTCTTAGTCGGTTGGCCATAA
The DNA here is from genome assembly GCF_951802725.1 of Rutilus rutilus. Classification (NCBI taxonomy): domain Eukaryota; kingdom Metazoa; phylum Chordata; class Actinopteri; order Cypriniformes; family Leuciscidae; genus Rutilus; species Rutilus rutilus. The sequence continues at coordinate 16,560,838 of NC_140219.1, read as the reverse complement.
AAGCTCTCACGTATAGGGTCTAATGTTCCGTCAGATTGTGGGCGGAGTTGTGGTGACGTCACGACGCATAGAGCAGCTCGGTTGGACGGCTAGAGGGACAGCTGAATGAAGAGCGAGCGCTGTGATGTGCAAGAGAGTGTGTGTATGCAAGTGGATATAATATCACATACCTGTCCCTGTCACTCCGGCTCTCCTTGTAGCTCTCGGCTGAAACTATCTTTTTACCCAGTCGAAAAAAAAAAAACTTTAACTTTCTTTAGCACTGGGTTTATTTTAGCGATTTAAAGCCGTTTGTGGAGTGTCGCTTTGAGTGGTTTAATTGGGAAAGGAGCACTGACAACGCTTGCCGATACTTCACTACTGGACACATTCAATGTTTTTATTTATTTATTTTGCATGTACTATTTGTGATCGTCGCTGAGGAAGTAATAGCTGCTTGCGAACCCTCCGTAAAACGCGTATTGTCCATGACCTCTATGAAGGATCCGTTGAGTTTGGACCACCATCATCACATTACCGGGAGCAAACACGCGCCGCTTGCGATGGCCTCTAGCCTGCAACCGCTTCAGCGGTCTGTGGACTCGAAACATAGGCTGGAGGTGCACACGGTTTCAGACACCTCCAGTCCAGAGTCCGTAGGTAAGCCCTGGTCCTCTGAAGAGATGTTTAACTGGAGCGTTTTCGGTTTTGGTGTCAGTTATCATGAGGTGCTGCCTTTGGAAAGAAACTGATTAAAACTACTTTGAGCGTTTAAACAGAGTCGGTTATAGTGTGAGGCATGCAAATATCAAGACATGGAACTGGCAGTTAGTTGATTCCTAGGGCTATTGAGGTAGGCTACATAAGTCATGCCCTTTGACAGGACTTTATTTACTTAAATTGTGTGTGGAAAATGTGGGCTTTTCACAAATGTTTGCACTGTGGCAATTTTGTATAGAATACTGCAGACATTCCCCAACTCTAATAGGCTATTTCTTTTTTCGTATGGTGAAAAATACATATTGCGTTCATTTTCGTTAAAATATTTTCTAAATCTTGATTTAAGAGCATTTTCATTTGAGCCTCTTTTATCGTAACTGTTTCCAGAATGTTAAACATCAGCGATTCATAAGAAAATTAGTTACGGAACATCATTGATTACATTTTGCCCGTAATGTTGTTACCAGGGAACTTACTTTGATACGTTACCATGATGTGAAATATTTTCAATTCAATAAAACGGAATTAGAGATTTGTCTCCCTCACACAGACTTCTCCAATGTGTCAAAAAGCATGAAGCTGGTTCCTCTTAAATTAAATAATTATTTAAAAATACTGTATTATTTTGCATTGCAGATAAAGAGAAGGGACAGAGTAAAAACGAAGATACGACTGATGACCCATCGAAAAAGAAGAGACAGAGGCGGCAACGAACGCATTTTACTAGCCAACAGCTCCAGGAACTGGAAGCCACTTTTCAGCGGAATCGCTATCCGGACATGTCCACTAGAGAGGAGATCGCCGTTTGGACTAATTTGACAGAGGCCAGAGTCAGGGTAAGTTTGATAAGTGAAATGGTATTGAAATAACATGCTATTATATAGCCCTAAAAATGAAGACTTGATTTTTCTAAGCAAATCCACAATTCACGGTTCAAATTCAATATTTTAAATAGCCTAGCCTACTGAATAAAAAGTATGCATAATAAAGTAATTTTAATTCAAGCAATAGGTCCACTTAAAATAATATCTTTACACTTTATGCTGTACCTTATTAGAATCGTTTATATCAGGCCTATATAAACTAATTTGTTCACAAAGTCTAGACCTATTTTATAGGCTATTTAACAGGCGCTACGCGTTGCAAAAATTTCGTGACGTTATTATAAGTTACATGCTAAATACGACTTTATGTAATCATTTAAATAAACCTGTCACTGTTGGTGCAGAGGCTAATTATGGGCGAATCGAATTGTTTGCAATCAACACAAGTGACACCCTAACGATGACCTTAATGGAGTCACACAGTCGCTTTTTAAGAGGTGTAAAGCTTGTATTTTGTGATTGTCATTCTCGTGTAGTATACTTAAGGTTAGTTTGTCTCCGCCTGCTTAGGGAGAATACACATTTGAAGCGTCGGGCGGCCCATTGACCGCTATAAGAATGGATGTGTATTGGGATTCCCGGGATCAGACAAGATTCCGGGTGACTGATAAAAAAAGCGACTTAATTAGGGAACCAAACTGAGTTTGACACCACCACCACCCATATCATTTATCTACCAAAAACAAACCGTGTAGCAGTGGTTAATTCATGTTGTTCTAATGCCTACGGTGACAGCAGTTCTGAAAACGTAAAGCCTATCGGCTAATCTTCACTTTAATAGTTTTAGATAAGAATCAACTATCTAGGCTAATTATAAATATAAATGATTTACTACATTTGTTGCAGGTGTGGTTCAAGAATCGACGGGCAAAATGGAGAAAAAGGGAGAGAAACCAACAGGCAGAGCTGTGTAAAAACGGTTTCGGCCCTCAGTTCAACGGACTTATGCAGCCCTACGATGACATGTATCCCAGCTATACGTACAACAACTGGGCTGCAAAGGGGCTCACGTCGGCCTCTCTTTCTACCAAAAGCTTCCCCTTTTTCAATTCCATGAACGTCAATCCGCTGTCGTCTCAGACCATGTTCTCCCCACCTAACTCCATCTCCTCAATGAGCATGTCCTCCGGTATGGTTCCGTCTGCTGTCACCGGTGTACCCGGATCAAGCTTAAACAGCCTCAATAACTTGAATAACCTCAGCAACCCTTCTCTAAATTCGGGGGTTCCCACGTCGGCGTGCCCTTACGCCCCACCGACACCTCCTTATGTTTACCGGGACACTTGTAACTCCAGTCTTGCCAGTCTGAGACTGAAAGCCAAGCAGCACTCGAGTTTTGGATACGCGAGCGTGCAGAACCCGGCCTCCAATCTCAGCGCCTGCCAGTACGCAGTGGATAGACCGGTGTAAGGGACGATTGTAGAATTTACAATCCCGAATCCCAGGAACGAGAGACTACACTTTTTGTTTCAAGGGCACTAGAAGAATAAACCACTGAAACGCGTCCAATCCTGTGATGGAATGTCAAGCGGGAACGGAAGGCAAACGCGCCTTTTCTAATAAGATTTGTTCTCTACACTAGCAAGTGCACACTAGCCAGTGAAGAGTTTAGGATACCAGAATGTTTAAAAAAAAAAAAAGAAGAAGAAAAATCTCATTTATTTTGACGTTTCAATTTTTGGACAGTAATTGACTGAAAGGTTGTATATAGGCTGTATACATATATCTTAATATCATCTCCAATTTGTAGAGGCGAAAGCTGTAACTCTTAAGCATTTTCGAGAATTCAGTTTAACACAGCATGTGGAAAACGTACAGGAATCATGTCTTGCTTGCGATCAAGGGAATGTACATACTAAACGCACCAGTCGTGTGTGATATCATAAATTTATTATTAAATATCTGTGTGAATATAGATCTAGAATAGCAACCCTGGGTAATAATACGCAAATGTTTCTGCGAAATGAACTTGGTTTTTGCTCTGTGTATAATATTTGGTACGGAATTTTTGTTTCGTTTTTCAACATCCCAAAAATAAACTATTGTGTTTTATTTAATGGAAGTAAATATATTGTTCTAAACCATTTCAAAACGTTTTCTTCACAATTATTGCATTCGCCTGGTTGTATGCAGCACACTTTGTTGCTTTGTGGTATTTCTAAGGTTTAAATAGAGAGAGATGGGGGGAGTATCTAATACACATCAGCGTGACATGAGAAGTCCGGTGAAGAGGGCGAGATGTCCCGAGCAGATTAGGAGTCGAATATACAAGACTGACTAGAGGCTGGGCCTCCAGTGATCACCGACGCTTGAAATAACATTGCAATAAGATCGGAACAGACTGGACCACACATCACTGAACCATCTGTCGGCTAAACTCCTTTAGAATAAAATAAAATATGAAGTGATCGCCTATGACGGTCCAGGATTAAGTTGAAAACAAGGCTCGTATCTCATATGAATTATGAATGACCTATTATAATATGTAAAGTGCTATACAGTACAAACAAAACTGCTTTTTTTTAATCACTCACAGCAGGCGCATAATTAAAACTAATAGCGACATCGAGTGTCAATTGACTGACTGTTTGTAAACAAAGAAAGCTCGCTGCCTCAAATTACTGTATAAAAACACATAGGCTACAATAAATAAAGAGTGGAAAGAGGATTAAGGGAAATGTCTCGTGCTCATTATACAATTTTAGCCTACTGCTATTGTAAAGGTTATTCAAATCTAATTGAATGAGTAGGCTACTTATTCTGTTTCTCGGGAAATATTTACATTGTCACTATTGTTAGGCACTGTTGTCCATCATTAGCTGCACCGAAGCATGTAAAACTAAAATATCTCTATTGCGCAGTCAATCTCATTGATAGAAGAGCAATCAAAACAAAGAGAGGTATGCTACAGAGACAGGCGTGTGTGTGAGTGTGTTTCTGTCCATGAAAGTCATGTCACGGCGCGTAGATCAGTGAACATTTATTCTACTTTGGGTATAGTGTGGTTGGAACAACACAAGCGTGCTGTTTAACATGAATGCTCTCATATAAGCTAATGATGATTAATGAGGCAGACAGAACAAGGGTGGAGGAAATTGTAAAATTGAATACTACTATTACAGTAAGCCTATTCAAAATAAGTATCGCTATTGAATAAAAAAACTAAACGCCCAGGCTGATTTAAAGCGTCTTAAAACAACCAACTTTTGTCTAAAATCCACAGAACATAAATCAGTCATTTTCAGGTGTACACATTCCTGATTCTCTCAAGTGAAGAGCTAACAGGCCTAAATTATTCATTCCTAGCAACATGACGGTCTGGGGTCCCAATACACATCTCAATAAACACTGTGAGCGGGGGGCCCACGGGAGCAATACAGAGCAGATCCAGAGAGGAACCCTTCAGTCGGCCTAAGCACAGACAGGAAAGCTGTTCCCTTTATTCTCTAGAAGACTGCATAAAGGTAAGGCCTTTTAATGCGCATTATCAGCAGAAAACTAAAAACATGTCCTTGCATGACGAAGAGAAGCGCCAAAAGTTTGCATTCATAAGTAACTCGAGTTTTCTCAGGCTTTCCTGCACGGTGTTGTCTTGCCGTGTTCTTGGTTATTATATGTGCCAACAGGAAAAAAAAGTAGTTTCTTTTGGGACAATGTTGTGAAAATGTTTAATCAAATATTCCCTGACGCGGAACATTTCTTTTACGGCTTGAATGTATTTATTTTTTGCTATCCGAAAAGTCCATGCAACAGTTATGTTAATTTGTTATGAACGCAGCTGACAAGGTCTAAGCTACGTTTGAATGTAAAGTGATTTAGTATTAATTACTATTTTCTATTTCCAAAATTACTGTAACCCTTAATGTGTCTGTCTTTTCGAAAGTATTTAAAAATATTTACATAGCAGAACTAGTCTAAATATAGCCTTCCTCAGCGGCTGCAAATCTACTACCGATAGTCTTATAGGCTATTGTGTGACTACTGTACTACAATGGTATCACTTCTGATTTCCATAATAGTGGGAAATGTTGGTATTTACACTGTGCTATGGTCTCTTATTCGTTTTTTTGTTACAGCTTTAAAAAAAAAAAAAAAAAAAAACCTTAGCTAGGCCTATTTGTCGAAATGCAACCTATAATTCAGTTGTATTCTAAACGCATATTTCATAGTTTGCAGTGATAAGGGGAACCGGGCCTTTTCATTTTGATAGGCTAAATGACTAACATATGCACCAAATAACACTAAAACAAATTGTATATGCCTTCACAAATTTCGTTAAATCCCTCATAGGCCTACTACTGAAATCCCAGGTGTAATAATTCTGGACTAGTCAAATACTAACAACTTGATTAACAGCCGAGAAAATATATTTACGTTAATGTCTATAATACACGTGAATAGATTGATCAACTGAAAGGTTTACCTAATAGTAGTAACAATTAATATTGATGATACAATTGGATATATAGCGTTAAAATATTAAATAATACGTAAAAACTGTTTAGTAAAATTACAAATATGATAATCAGTGGTTGTAGAAGAGGATGTAGGCCAAATGTGTTGTTGCACATTTTCCAAATACTTTGTTCTTGGGCAAAGATTACTGGTCAAAAGCCCGTTTTATTCGGTTTGTTGTCATCGTCGCTGCATGAGTATAGGCCCTATATTGATAAACTGAACGGCGTTGTTGTAACCACCCCATCTCGGCAAAAATCACAGATTGTCCAATCAGATGGCAGCGATTTAAGCGCAAGGTCGGGGTGGGATGACCTCGCACATTCTCGCCCGTACCTAGTTCTCCATTGAAAAACAACACTGACTGACCTGCAACACATTTAAAATAGAAAGGAATGCGACAATTTTCATAATTCCAGGTTATTCAATAAAATATTTACTTTTACACAATACCACTTTTGGTATCGTCCCATTACAAATCAGCCTTACAATCATTACAAATTGTCAGTATTTCTGTAGAATAACGATATTGGATATAGGCCAATCAATCAGCTGACATTTGGCTATTTTGAGATGATTATTGGCACCATCCAAAAACAGGTGTCCACATGGCTAATTAACATAAAGGTTATGTACCAGATCCAAAATCCACTGACAGTCATGTTATTGATGATGAACTTTCCATTTACTTTTATAAGTCAGTACAGTGCAACATAAGAATTAATTCACTTTCAGACATGTGCATCTCATTTGCAGGGTTACAGGATGCCTCGTTCAATATCTGAAATGCATGTCTCTTTTTTTCTATTAAGTAATGCTAATGCACTTGAGGAAAATGAGCACAGGTCAGGTGGTGCTGACCCAAAATTACTCTGTAGATCCTCCAGTCACTATATGTGCAGACCCACTGACTGAGTTGAAGGTTTTCTAAAGAGTGAGCAAACATTGGATATAGGTGAGCTTGAATTGTTAAAGAGAATGTATGTGAGGATTATGGGTGTGGAAGTGTGTATGGAAAACCTCACGTGTCATTGCCTTTAGTTAAAGGGCTAGTTCACCCAAAAAATGTGAATCATTTTTATCATCATTTACTCCTGATCCAAACTGTATGATATTCTTTCTTCTGTGTTTTTTTTTTTTTTTTCTGTACAATGAAAGGGGTCCTATAAAGAACCCCACTGACTTTCACTGTATGGGGAGAAAAGAGAGAGGTAGAAAGAAAATATTTTCTTTTCCACAGAATAAATAATATCCTAAAGGTTTGGAACAACATGAGGGTAAATAAATGACAGAATTTTCATTTTTAAACGAACTATCCCTTTAAGATCTATTCTATGAAAAAAAGAAGTAGTCATGAGTAGGCTACATGCTTTTTATAAGGCAACTATGTGTCTGTACCTGCATCTGTAGATGTGCCTCTTCTCTCTTACGTTCCAGTTCTTTGTGTGCGTATCTGTTCTTTGTGTGTTTGGAAAACCTGCTGGCATATTGCTAACATTGCAGAATGTCTACCCTTTCATCTGATGTGCTTGTGTTTTGTTGGTCAAAGTGTGTGTCTACCTTTCTAAGGATGTGCCAGAGCTTGTGTGTATCCGTGTATATATCCTATCCCTTGACATGCTTGAGTGTTGGTTTTTGTGTATTCGGGTGTGTGTGTGTGTGTGTGTGTGTCTGACAGCCCTGCCTTTGATGAGCTGAGTGTGACGCCGGGATGGCTTCTCTGGCCGGAGGCTTGCAGTGCTAGTGTGGGAGCATGTGAACGATCAGACATGGAGTAAACTTCCATGACTCAGGCACTTCCTGCTTTCTCAACTTATATTAAAAAGAAACATCACAAATGTTTTGACTTTAAAATGAGGAATTCCACACAGTGAGTACCATGAAAATCACAGATGCACGGATGCGTGTGAAATTAACAAAGATAGTATCAGTGAAGAGGGTGTATAGTACTGCAGCTTTTCTCTATTGTTTTGGATTGGGAAGACAGTGACGGAGGACTGATGATGTAATGCAACACTTAAATAAAGCCTATAAGCTGTCCAGACTGCAAGAAGCTTTAATTTTGGATGAGGAGAGATACAGAACATTTTCACAAAATAACAGCCGTGATTCTGTTCTAATAATATTGTGAGGACGTAATGCATGTTGATACGCAGAATGCACAAGTACATTCAAATATGTAGCATATTAATACTAACGAGAGTACAAAACATACAGAAAAAACACAAAGATATGGAAATATAAGAATGAAAAAAGATACATATTGTTTAATAACCAAATACCTATTGACCGTTCTCTCATAAACAATTAAAAAGGAACCATAGTCATAGTTAGGAAGAGCACACCTTAAAACAGACCAGAGTTCTACAATACAGTTCAGCCCAAAATATACACTCTTCTCTATTGTGCTGTCAGTTTTGCATTTTCCATGCATGCAAACATTTGAAAAGCAGCTGCACACACACAAAAGTTGACAAGTAATGTATAAGAGTCGCAACTGGTGTTGAATTGTGAGTCTGCTGCAGTGCCTAAAGAATTAAGGGAAAGGTAAGAAGAGAATGAATGACAGCATTGTGAAGCTAAGTGTTAGCAATAACAAGAAACTCCAGCTCTCTCAACCTCATCACCTTTCACAAATATGACATCAACAATCGCTTAAGCCTTAACACATCAAATGTGAAAAGGACAAGAGTATTAAGCCTCAAGCAAGGCAACTATATAGACACTGTTACTACTCACTAGGTGCTAAAAAATACAAGGCTATATGTTGCCTCCATGAGAAAATGTTCAAAATGTCAGTTATGTTCTGCAGAACTTAAAGCAGCGAGTTCAGGATGCAGGATGTTCTGCAAAGCTGTATGTTAATGCATAACCGCAGACTAGTTTTAATTTTTCATAAGGGGAGACATGTTTGAACCCGCAGGCGGCCTAATAAACCAGTCAAAGCAATCGGCTGCGATTCTTTTTCAAACATCCTCCTCATTACGTGCCACCAAAATCCTGCTAATCTCAGTGGGAAGATGACGTGAGCTGATCGACATTAATGGATTTGTAGATGTGGAAGTGCAAGACACACACAGGGCAGAGTTTAGGAGTGAGGAACTTTGCCTCATTGTGTTTTTTGCTTCATTAGCTCCAGTACAGAGCGTGTCAATGCCTTTGTCTTACGGCAGCGGTGCGGTTTTTCTCTTTGAGATGACATGCAGCAGGCCGCTGTGATTCCATTATGCAATCTACATAGATAAGAAATAATATAGCTTTTAATCCCACTCTGATGTTATAAAATAATTTTAATGTAATGGTGTAACTAAACCTATGATAAAGATTATGGTTGTCTCTTCTAAAAATACTATTTGTCAATATTGTTTATCAGATGGGAAAATAATAGCTGTAATTTGTTTATAAAATGTACTGTAGCCTACTGACATCATCTGCAGTATTCAAAACTCACCAAACACACCTAACCAAAACCTAAATGCCTGAAGCACAATTTCAAACTTTTGTAAAAGCGTTGTGCACCTTCACGTCCAACAGGGGGCAGTACAACTAATCACATTAAGAGTAGAGACCCATCATTTAGAGTATTCCACCATTTATAGTCCCACACATCTATATTTATTTGTTACACAAGGACATTTCTAACAGAGCTAATTCTCTTTAACATTATAATACTCTTCTGCATCCTAACTGATCCCTGTTCCTCAGAATGTGTACCTACACAATTTGTTCAAGCTGTCACAACTTGATGATTAGCAAACAAGAGTTGTTTTAAGAGCAATAGATCAAAGGAAGATCACTGCTAAATTAAATTGTAATCATTGGTAATATGGCTACTATTTGTACATGAATTGAAGTATCAACATTACAAATTGATATGATCAGTGTATTATGACAAAATATGTTTTACATTGCTTTAAGTCATCAAAATAAGTTAAGCAGTTTTTCAAATGATTTTTTAAAGTCAGTTTAATGTGATTTAAGGTGAAATGACTTAAACATTCAAGTTGACTGTATAATTTAAGGCAGCAACTTTTCTACAGGGTAATGCAGATGAATAGTATAATAAATATTGGTAGCACTTTATTTTACATCCTGTTTCGCATGTAAATACTATACACTTATTGTAGTAGTTATAACTGGGTAACTACAAGTAGTTCTAAACCTACCTCTAAACCTACTTACAGTGTAAAAAATTTGTAACACTCCCAAATCAAAAATTTCAATTGACCGATAACATCTAAATTTTTCAATTGGCCCAAGTGAAATTCTGTAAATTCTAAAATTAAATGTACAGATTTTCACTTGGGCCAATTGAAAAATGTAGATGTTATCGGTCAATTGAAATGTTTGATTTGGGAGTGTTACACATTTTTTACAGGTGCACGTACTGTAAAATAAAGTGCAACCATAATATTAACATTAGCTATTTATTCGTAAAAAAAAAAAAAAAGCGTTTCAGAATAAATTGATTAAATAAAAAAATGTAAAGCAAACATTGCTGATAATTCACAGAACAGTTGTTTCAGTGTGTCACCACTAGATGGTGCAGTATTAAGTAGGAGGTAGAAGACAAAAAGTGTGCTGTACAAATTAATTGAGCAACAATAACAAAATCTTTTTTTGCTAACTAAGATTTAAGTTTCAAATTCGCTGCTATTATACAACATGACTAACATTTCAAATAAATAAATGTAGACAATTAAACTCATTCATTTATTTATGCAAACTGTGCAATGCTGTGAATATAAATCTTTCACTTTATATAGGTCCTACATTGCCAATTTAAAAGTTTCAGGTTCAAATCCAGATGACTATAGGTAACCGTGTAAAATCATCATCACAATACATTAATCTCCAGATTGCACATCTCTTAAATGATTGTACTATAATTTTCATATATCATACTTTCAGTTATGCTTTCATATTTAGACATCCATCGTTTGGCCTATATCTTCATCCTCCATGAGATCAAAAACATAAATGTCAAAAGTAAGTAGTGGCATATTTGTTAACACTTTATTTTAAGGTGACGGAGTTACATGTTACTACATGTACTAACTATAGTAATAACAGTATAATATGCATAATTACACGCAACTAACCAAAACCCTAACCGTAAGTACATGTAGCTAATTATTACTCAGAACTTATTAGAGTAAGTACAATGTAACTACATCACGTTAAAATAGTGTAACCACACATTTTGACAGATAAATTTAAATCACAATACAAATCTGACATCTGATAATACATCTGATATCTGTCATTGACTCACATCCTCTCTCTTAGCCACACGCTCTGACTTTAATTCACTTGTAGTCTCCCTCCAAGTCTGTTAGCTGAACTTGCTGAACTTCTTCACCTGTACAGAGCACATGATGTTCCTAAAGTGAACTGTTCCTATAGTTGAATCAGTTGTGGTCCCTAGAATCAATACAGCTCCTGTCCCCATGAGTTGAAATAAGCTCATAGTTGCTGGAGCTCCTTAGAGGGGCCTTGATGAAGCATGAGGGGCTTGTAAGAGCCATTGACACAGACACTTGTGCATTTGAATTCATGTCATTTATGAAACCAGCAGTAATGACATCAGAGATAAACAGAGCCTATGTGTAGAGTAGTTAGGCTATTTGTGTATTTCTCTGTAGCAGAGATTCGCCCTTGTTATTACTTTTCAAGCAAGTGGCTTATTCAGTCACTTCAAAAAGAAGTTAAAGTAAACTGACTATGACTTTTTTAATAACATTTTAATATAAGCTTCAAGGGATAGTTCACCCCCCAAAGGGGGGGGGGGGGGGGGGGTGATCTATGGAAGTCAATGGGACTCATCAACTGTTTGGTTACTGACATTCTTCAGCAGTAGAAAGAAATTCATGCAGGTTTGGAACAACTTGATGGTGGTGAGTAAATCATTTTTGGTGAACTATCCCTTAATGTGTAATTTAATCTTACTATGTTTGTAGGGGACACACCTGTGGATGTTACAGGCCAAGCCCATAGGCATATCCAAGAAACCAGTTAGTTAATTTCTGTGGATTTCTTCCACGCCACAACAGACAAAGAAATCATTTCTTCTCCATGCATGGGTGTTGGCTCTGCTCTTTTACCTTTAGAGTACTCCTGCCCCTGCTTATCAGATTCCCGGCACCAATAACTGAAGAATAATTCAACTTTTTGCCAAAAAAAAAAGAAAAAAAAAAAAGAATGAGCATCAGTCAACACCAAATATTGTTTTGTGATCAGGAACGATACTCAATACTTATGAATTTGGAAATCAAACTTTAGCAGGCAGGACATGACAGCAGAAAGCGCCATTCCTCATGCCACCAATGATACATTACCGTTCAAAAGTTTGGGGTCAGTACAAATTTTGAAAGAAATTAATACCTTAATTCAGCAAGGATGCATTACACTGATCAAATGTGATAGTAAAGATACTTATGTTACAAAAAATACTTTTTAAAATAAATGCTGTTTTTTTATCTTTATATTTAACAAAGTTTACAAAAATATAAACAAAAATATTGAGCAGCATGCCTGTTAGTCAGCTGTGGTGCTAAAGTCACTTTTCTTATATCAAATCCTTATTAGAAAGAAGGATCATGTGACACTGAAGACTGGAGTAACAACTGCTGAATATTCTGCTTTGCCATCACAGTAATATATTGCATTTAATAATATACTGTATACTAAAATGGAAAAGTCATTTTAAATTGTAGGAGTAAATCACAATATTACAGTTTTTACTGTATTTCTCATCACATAAATACAGCCATGGTGAGCATAATATACAGGAGTGTACATAACAGTTTGATAACCCATGCATGGGTTGAATAAAAACTTTGTCTGGCACAACCGCGTAGTTCCTACGCTTCTGAAACCATTCTTGCAATGGAAAAATTAGATATGTTGTATAATTGTCGTTGGTTAATGCTTTACATATTTGTGAATGCATTAATAAATTAGGAAAACAAATAATGAAAATTTGTACACACTGTAACGATATAGACTAAGAGAGCACACCGGGAGAACAGTTAACATCAGTTTATTGAAATTGCAAAGAGAATGGCCACATGTTGATAGCAGGCGGAAACAGCGTGATGAGGGATGATGAAATGTCAACTGAAAGTAATAGTCTTTTCCTGAATATAACAGAGTGGGAGAATGATGGTTGAGAAGCACACACCTCAGTTGTCGATGACCAGGAGGAAACCACGGTGACAGGGAAATGCACGGAGACGAAGGAGAACGACTACGGAGATGGTGACAGAGTGGAGATCGTGGAACGCTGGAGAAGGTATAGGAACCTTTCATAGAGACGTTGTCAACAGGTAAGTAGCGTTTCGAGTGTGAGTCTAGTATCCGCTTGGGAGAACAGACAATGTGTGTGACTGAGGTGTTTGTTCATGTCCATGGTTCATAAACAACATGTGCAGGTGATTAGTATTCTCTGTGATTGGGAAGTGCATGCAGGTGAGGGCCAGGGAGGATGATGGGAAATGCAGTGAGGAGGTGGTGACTAGCTGGTGACCGTGACACATACCTTATTCTTTAGCCTTTTATTACCATTTTCAACATTTTAGAATTAGTGAAGTCATCAAACAGCACAAATGGAATTATGGAAATTATGAAGTGAGCACAAATGCTAAACAAATCAAACTCTTAAATTTTAGATTATTAAAATATACAAGTATAAATCTCATCAGGTGCCCATTTATGTCTTTAGGAGTTTCCATGCATGCTGAACACTATCTGGTCCAACCAACATATTCAAGAAAAACTGCTTAAATATTCAAGAATGGATTTTATTACGAAGGCCAAATGTCAGCAAACCTAATTCTTAAAAACTATTTGATCTAAATGCTAAATTTGATCATGACAAATATATTTTAAGTGAGGCCAAACCTCTGACTGGTAAACTTTTTTTTACATTTAATTACTTATAATCTAGGATAAATGTATCTTAAACTGTAAAGAACTAAAATGAGATGAATATACAAGTCTACAAGTCAACCCCTTGGGCCAATGAGTATCCATGCATAAAATAGAATTTTCTTTATATATATATATTTTAAATAAGTAGCTACATTTTTATTATTCTTTTTTACAGGTTTAAGGTACAGTAAAGTTTACACAGGTACAGTAGTGACCTGTCTATCACTATAGAATGTAAAAAAAAAAAAAAAAAAAAAAAAAAAAAGGGAAAAAAATTCTGCAAATCCAGGTCACTGGGTTTAAGACCCTGTAAATTATGGATTGGTTTAGTTTACATGATAAATACATGTTAGACTGATAGGAGTGGCAGTTGATCTATGTTCACAAATAAGAAATGTCGCCTACAGTCTGAGCATCGACTGAAAATGATGAAAATGCCTCGTTTATGAATATATGCCAAAGGTCATCGCAGTCTGAGATGACGACAGCTCCGGAGGATGCATCAGTTCTGCGGCATTAGGACCTTGCGCTCCTCTTCCTCAAAACAGAGGAGGGCGTATGCCGGCACGGGCTGAGAGTTAAATAGGCTGACATTCGAGAACAACTCAACGAATGTGCTGTAGGTGGCAAGAGCGATGCGAGGGCAAGGCTGGAGCTGAGCCTGCGAGACAGATAGGAAATCCGTGAAACTCAACTCATTTTGTCGCCAAAGAAGCTAACGTTCTTCAGTAAGCGTTTAAAGGACGAGAGACCATGTCGGTGCTGGCTTTGCAAGAATACGAATTCGAGAGGCAATTCAATGAAGATGAAGCCATTCGATGGATGCAAGAGAACTGGTAACGTTACAGTAGCTCTGCTGCATGATAAATATTCTGGACCATAACAATCACGCCTACAAACCCCGTTGTACCATCAGATAGCTCGTAAACGTGTTTTGCACTGACTGACTAGCATATTAAATATTTCAACCATGCATTAATCCTAATGATCAAAAACGGGGGCTCTTGAAAGTCACTGGCAGGTGGGCTACCATCCAGACCACGGTATATGCACAGTCAGTGTGATATTCCCCCTCGAGACTCATCAATATTGTTTCAGCATCGTGTTCTATTCAACATCTCAAATGTGCTTCGTGTAATGAGCGATGCTATATTTGAAGCATCGCTGCTCTAATCAGATGCAAAGCCGTTTCAAGGTGATGTTCTGCTTATGCCCTTTCGTGACAAATGGAACTTTCATCCTAGGATGCCTCGCGTGTTCAGAATCCGCATTCGATTTTTTTTTTTTTTTTTTCGTAAACAAAACTGAGTGTATGATTCAAATCATTCGTACCCCTTTATTAAATAGCTTGCTCGAAATAGCGATGTCCGATTCGTGAAAGAATCGTTCTTTAGATTCGGATCTTTCCAATAAATCGGTTGAAGCGGTTGACAAAAACGGTCAGGAAAATGCTCACGAATCGGAAGGGATTCGTCCGAGAGGTTAACAACTAAACGATTCATTAATCCGTGAGTCGCTTCCTTCCAATATGTCCGATTTGTAATTGCCAAGAACTGATTTGAGTGAATTATTTGACTAGTGACAGTTAAACACGCACGAAATAGAATTGGTTTTAATAAACTTCAGAATTACAATGAACACCATAGGCCTAAAACATAATTAAGAAACGTAATAAACATATACATGAATAGGACTTTATTGTAGGCTAACGTTATAATATGCAATGTCAGGGACCATGGGGTGACAATCACGCTATGACGTAAATAATAGTTTTGAACCGGTTCTCTTAAACGAACTGTTCAAAAGAACCGATTCGCGAAAACGAGTCTGACTTCCCATCACTAGCTCAAATTCAAAGCCTAGCCTAGCCCACAATCTCTGTTGCAAAATGTAAACGCCACAATACAGGTAATCATACCCAGCTAACAATGACCTGGTGACCACCGGTGGTCCGCCACTGGCCCGCTGGACCTATGTTAGCTGGGTATGAATAACAGACATGCAAGTGAAGCGTTATTAGATTGCCTGCTCCGTACGTAAGCTTGATTCTGTAGTTAATGGCCGAAATCATCGCTGTTTATTGCACATTTGGCACGTTTCTCTTGTGGGAAACTGTGCTGCTTGTTAATAGTGTTTGACACATGGTAGGACTTGATTTAGTAATTCTGTAGCGCGTTTAGAGACGGAGAAGTGAGGCTGGTTAAGAATTCATAGCAACCAATGAGATGTGGTTGTTGATGTCTGCTGACACAATTCTGACCAATCATGTTTCCGCGTCACTGTGCCGACTTCTGGGGGTTGCTTGCATCACATCTATCATCTTGTATTCCTCCTGTGTGGAGAGCAACACCGATTGTCTTTAAAGTACGTTTTTAGGTGTAATGTGCTTAATAATAATTTTGTTTTGTTGATCACTTCAGCCTGTCGGTTTCCTGTCTTTACTTAAAACCTTGAAATGCAGCTTTAAAGGGATAGTTCACCCAAAAATTAAAACATTTTCATTATTTATTCTCAACCCTTTTTAAAAACTCTTTACACCCCTTATTGTCTTCTATAGAAGACCAACGATGATTTTAGGCAGACTGACAACCTGAGTCACCATTCACTTTCATTCTATCTGAAAAGATGCAGTAACGCTGAATGGTAACTGTTCTGTCTGACATCCCCTTTTGTGTTCCACAGAGTAATTTTGGGGTAAACTATCACTCAAAAAAAAAAAAAAAAAAAAAAATTCTATGCTATACATACATAGACAGGCATCTGACAAGCCATTAAATCATGCAGCATGAGTCATTAATATCAATTCAACACAGGCTTTAAAATCACATTTTTTAAAATTAGTTTAATGCTCTCATTTTTATTTGTGCTTTCTATCAATTTATCAGGGTAATAAATTACCAGATCATTGGCTTTAGACTATTATACAATACATTCATCCCTTTGTAATGTAATTTTTCACATGCTATATTTCTACATTAATGTACAAGTGCAGCTCACAGTTGGTGCCAGGTCTATGCCTGGGCAGGCAATGCGATTTTTCGGCTTGCCTACCTCATCAAACAAAAATTTATCAGGAAAATGTTACCGGGGCACCCATGATCAGACTAGACTAGAACTGGACTAGAATCTTTGACTGCACTAGATAAGGGAAGGCAGATGATGTTTGCATTGCAACACAGGTGAATGAAGGCTCATGTCCAAAATTAGCCAGATCTGGGCAGATGCAGGGATGTAGGAACTGAGTTAAATGGATAGATCACCCGAAAATGAAGATTTTGTCATCACGTACTCATCCTCATTTTGTTCCAATCCGGTATGAGTTTCTTTCTTCTGTTAAACACAAAAGAAGATATTTTAAAAAATGTTGGTAACCAGACACTTGGCGGTAGCCATAAAAAAAAAAAAAAAAAAACTATAGAATTCAATTTTTTTTTTTTTTATTACCAACATTCTTTACCAAATATCTATTCTTGTGTTCAACAGAAGAAATAAACTCATACTGGTTTGGAACAACTTGAGGGTAAGTGAGGACAAAATTTTCATTTTTGGGTGAACTATCCCTTTAATAGTCTCATTTAGTCTCAAAGCCCTTATATACTTTGGCAAATACTTTGGTTGTTTGCACAAAGGTCATTCAGCCGAGTGAGGGGATGAACAAAGTGGTTAAATACTAATTAGCTGTACTGTAATTCAGCATTTTTAAGACTATAGATCATCTTGGTAATTCACATTGTGTAATTGCTTCTTTTGCATTCGAGGGAAATGCATAGATAAAGAGAGTACACATTTGCTTGAAACGCATTTTTCAGAACCCCTCCCGTTTGTATTTGAAAAGAAGCTGCTAGGCACATCTCTCCTTTAATAATCCCACGTTCCGCTCTGTGATGAATGACTGCAACACCACAGGATCCATTCGTACATCTTCCTGATGATCAGGGAAACAGAAATGTCAGCTCTGATAAACAATTCATGCATTATTTATTTATGTTAGGCAAGCACAGTTGCTTCAGCACAGACTTTCCTGAAGTTCTGTGAAAAAAAGATCTTTAAGTATAAATGCAGATTTGGATATAATTATCACCTCAATGTTCAATGCATCCTGTTATTTTATAGGTAACAAAGGCTGTTAAAATTAGAGAGATTTTTTTATTATTATTGAGTGCCTCATGAACAACAGTACAGGATACAGAAAACCTTTTAAAAAAAACACGAAAAAAAGATGCTAGATATTTTCAAGAGGCCCATTTATTGGAAGTATATTTCAAATTCTCTTACTCCAACAAGTACTACTACATTTCAATGGCCACGTCAGTGCTAAAAAATTCATTGTATGTAGCAGTACAACTTTGTGCATGTGTTTTACAGGTGCTGTGTCATACTAGACAGCCAAATTGGCATCTGTTCTTGTATAATTATTAAAAAGTATATTATATATATATTATTTTTTATTATTATTTTTTTTATTTAATTGGCAAAACAATTCTCAGCAAAGATCAATAAGACAGAGCTGCCATAGCTTGTGCATTGAGCACTGTTTTGTGTTGGTCTGAGTTGACCAGAGAGAATTAGCCTCAGGTTGTGAAGATTGCCACAGGTCATCTCTAATCTGGGAGTATTTTTATCCTCTATCCTCACTACACTGCACTGCCCAAAGGTTTCTTTAATGAGATCTCACTGTAAGAGTCAGTCTCTCAAAAGACAAGCAGGCAGGAGGCACAGAAACACTGTGGATAAATAAAAGTGGACTGAATTCCACACGGACTGCCAGGCTTACATAATAGTGACAGATAATAGAGAGTTTCCTGGCACCATCAAACTGATGTCCCCTGCAATAAATGCTACTTAATACAATCTTATAAATGCAGACAGCCACTTTACTACACCACATTGTGAGATGCAGTCTCCAAAAAATACCGCCACTGGCCTTGATAGATTATCTTTATAAAGTAGATTTGCTTTTCCTGCATCCTTCAAAGTCTAAAAAAGCTCATCTCAGAGCAAAAAAAAAAAAAAAAACACATTTCAAAATTTGACCTCTGAAAGAGCAGTCACCTTGTTTCTATTTTCACCACAAGTAACCCCGAAGAAGGGATTGCATTTGATGTTTTAGAAAGGGTAGTGGAGAAAAATCAAATACCTCTGGCTAAAGCCCTTTACACCATGTCAAAAATTATAACATCAGCTTGTTTGTTTAGTCTTAAGCATGTTATCGCACCCAGAGTGTTAGACAGAGAACTGTTTAGCAAAAAAACAAAGTAGTATTTCACTATGCATCTATATTTTGCAGCTTAACATTATTTTTTTATTTTTTTAAACTGTATTTGCATGTCCTCATAACGTCAAGGTTTTGCTCTGACAGAAAATATTTTCTGTGCTTGAATTCTATACCACCCTGCACTTGCCCAGCGTTGTGCTGCGTTCGGTTAAAAATCACTGCATTAGCAGAATAGATTCTGCTATCGTCATTAGTCTAAAACTGCTATTAGGGCTGCAGATTCCGTTTATTTAGCGGCTCTAAATTACTTGGGAAGCACTTCTAGCGCAAACAGCTTGGGCCAGATGTGATCCCTTGCAAGTAGCTTCACCATCAGTCTTTGTCCACTGCAGGTCTGATGCTCTCAGCTGGAAAAATGAGAGCACAGACAAAAACACAGATGAAGTTTTTCAAATAATTGATGGTCTTGCAATAAATAGACCTACTTACGTTGATGACGCAAGACCTGAATCTGTTTTGCTGAAATAAAATATTTGTGGTTCCTCTTCTACAACCTTTTTCTGTATCATTTTCAGTGCATTATATGGAAGCTGCTAGAGCTTTGCTTTTTCTTCTCTTTTTTTTTTGGACAGTAACAACAAGGCCTGATGGGAATAGTCTATCGCATCTCCATTGGATGGTCAGTACTAAGGCAGGGTTTTACTGCAGCCGTATGGCATATAACTCACTCGCTCACTCCTCTAGCAGGGTATTTGAAGTTCTCCCCAAAACTCCTGATATGGTGCTAATAAAAAAGGGAGTGATGCTGTTTTTGTCATTCACTGCAGCACAGCTCAGTAACCCATCTGAACATCCAGTCTTAAATGAATAACCTTTATTTATTTATTTGCTACATCTATGGCTGGACAATACTGTCCATACAGTATGCATACTGGAAATATATTTGAGATTATTTTTCTGGAGATATAGAATTAAGCTACATTGTGATTACAATGATGTGATGCACCTTTTATTTGACAAATAAGTTCCCTTAATATTACGTCATTAGACAAGTTTAACAGCTCTCATCAAACTCATAGATGTTTTAATACCATAAACTTCAGTAAAAACAGGGTGTTTCCCATAAGTTTGATTAATTTTAGTGAATCAGTTCAAAACTCTGATTCAGTGGTTCATCATTCAGAAGTCCCCATATGTACACTACATAAAAAATAAAAATATATATATATACAGTGGGGAGAACAAGTATCTAAAACAAAACAAAAATCCAGAAAATCACATTGTACGATTTTTAAGTAATTAATTTGCATTTTATTGCATGACATAACTATTTGATACATCAGAAAAGCAGAACTTAATATTTGGTACAGAAACCTTTGTTTGCAATTACAGAGATCATACGTTTCCTGTAGTTCTTGACCAGGTTTGCACACACTGCAGCAGGGATTTTGGCCCACTCCTCCATACAGACCTTCTCCAGATCCTTCAGGTTTCGGGGCTGTCGGTGGGCAATACGGACTTTCAGCTCCCTCCAAAGATTTTCTATTGGGTTCAGGTCTGGAGACTGGCTAGGCCACTCCAGGACCTTGAGATGCTTCTTACGGAGCCACTCCTTAGTTGCCCTGGCTGTGTGTTTCAGTTCGTTGTCATGCTGGAAGACCCAGCCACGACCCATCTTCAATGCTCTTACTGAGGGAAGGAGGTTGTTGGCCAAGATCTCGCGATACATGTCCCCATCCATCCTCCCCTCAATACGGTGCAGTCGTCCTGTCCCCTTTGCAGAAAAGCATCCCCAAAGAATGATGTTTCCACCTCCATGCTTCACGGTTGGGATGGTGTTCTTGGGGTTGTACTCATCCTTCTTCCTCCAAACACGGCGAGTGGAGTTTAGACCAAAAAGCTCTATTTTTGTCTCATCAGACCACATGACCTTCTCCCATTCATCCTCTGGATCATCCAGATGGTCACTGGCAAACTTCAGACAGGCCTGGACATGCGCTGGCTTGAGCAGGGGGACCTTGCGTGCGCTGCAGGATTTTAATCCATGACGGCGTAGTGTTACTTATGGTTTTCGTTGAGACTGTGGTCTCAGCTCTCTTCAGGTCATTGACCAGGTCCTGCCGTGTAGTTCTGGGCTGATCCCTCACCTTCCTCATGATCATTGATGCCCCACGAGGTGGAGAACAGGAGGGCTTCTTAAAGAAAAACTAACAGGTCTGTGAGAGCTGGAATTCTTACTGGTTGGTAGGTGATCAAATACTTATGTCATGCAATAAAATGCTAATTAATTATTTAAAAATCATACAATGTGATTTTCTGGATTTTTGTTTTAGATTCCATCTCTCACAGTTGAAGTGTACCTATGATAAAAATTACAGACCTCTACATGCTTTGTAAGTAGGAAAACCTGCAAAATCGGCAGTGTATCAAATACTTGTTCTCCCCACTCTATATATATATATTTCAGCAAGGACACATTAAATTGATCAAAAGTGACAGTAATTTTAAAACGAACATTTATAATGTTCCAAAAATGTTTTTAAACTGAACTGTAAATTTCTAACTGTAAAATATGTGTTTTCAACATTCAACATTGATAATGATAGCACAGCAATAAATTAAAATATACAAAGAAAATTCTAATAAAATAAAACGGTTATAGTTATTATAACAGTTTCTGTATTTTTGATCAAACAAACACAGCCTTGGTCAGCCTAAGAGACGTCTTTTAATTTTTTTTTTATTTTTTTTTATCCACAAATGTTTAAAAGGGTAGTGTAGGTAAATATTGCAGTTTATTGTTACTTGTATGCACATAAAAAATATAAATGAAAATGATTAAATATTCTTCCTTAATTCATTATGTCAAGAAGCTTTTAACTAGATTTTCTTGCAATAAACAGCTATCTAATTGGCTACAATGGCTGTTTGGTCAAAGTCAAAATGATTGTCCCTTTTAAACCTTTTAAATATTGAATATCTTTTTTTTTATTTCTCTCTGTCACCCAGCCCTAGCTGAGTCTAACGTAATGAATGCATAATGGCATGCAAACAGAAGTTTGTAATGGATTAGCAGAAGCAGTTTTCTCAAGTACAAGCTTCTTGCTAGCTGGCACTGTGAAGAAAATGTGTCAATAACCAGTGCATTTAACTAAATAGCAGCCAGTAACAAGAGTTCAATCTTCTAATAACACTGATAAATCGGTCCTATAATATATGTGCATACTGCTGCAGTCTCCCTTTGTACACAAAGAACAAAGCAATGACAAGTCAAGGTTGGAGGGGGCTGTATACATTGAATGGACT
This sequence comes from Rutilus rutilus, assembly GCF_951802725.1. Lineage (NCBI taxonomy): Eukaryota > Metazoa > Chordata > Actinopteri > Cypriniformes > Leuciscidae > Rutilus > Rutilus rutilus. The sequence goes on along the minus strand of NC_140219.1, from coordinate 16,538,347 downwards.
CACTGTTATAAGCAGAGTGAGGTCAGTGTTTCTCACATCCACTAGGCAGAAACATAAAATGATGCCCAGTGTGCTTTCACAACCTACACCCAAGCCTATAAAGGTCATGTGTAACAAAAAAAGAAGCGATTACTACAGTACAAAAACACTTAGAAGAACTATATATTCCATTATATTTTGACTTAATTCAATGTATCATTTGAATTTTTATGTATAGATGAATTGTCTGAGGCTTTATCCAATGGGTGATTAAAACCCAGAAGAACCTCTAGGGTTGCTCGTTTACCTATTCGACTGTAGTTCTTGGAAAGAGAACAGATTCACAAAGGAGATGATACTGGGAGGGAGAGACGTGCCCTAGTTTTGGCCCATAATGCCGGCTGGATGCTGGACTGGCAAAGCTCCCATCTGGCTGACTTCTGCCATTAACCGAAAATAAACACTGTCATTATTAATTAAAGCTTATGTTTCAATAGGGATGTGAAAAGAAACGCAGTTGATTTTAATTAAAGGTTCGTTTTTGCTCTGACAGCATCAAATGAGTATTAAAACACATATCAGACTATTTAACCAACAATTTAAGTTGATTCATTTGATAATATTTACTTGATACTAGTGTTAAAAACAAAGAAATTACAAGCAATAGAACAATTGAGTTCAATTGTTTCAATTGCCATTGTTTCAATTTAATTTGTGTGCATGGTATCAAAAATAGCACAGAACCATGAAATTGCTCTCATGTTGGTATTGAAAGTTTGATATTGTGATGTTAGTACCCTTATCGTTATTTATGTTTTAACGGAGTTACTTTATATACAGTTGTTTCCCAACTGTGTCACCAGAACATTATTTTCTTTCAATTACAATTTCCTCAGCATTCAAAAGGCATTGATGGGGCGTTATGGAAGCAAATTTATTGTAAATCAGATTTAGGGGGATCAAAATGCCCTCAAAAATGAATTAAACGGCACTGTGGATATTTCCAGCTTCCAGATAATGCAGTATAGCACTGCCAGATAATATGAGCTCCTAAAAGCAACACAAGCTGTCAAAATAAGCCCAATAAGCTGTTTGTGGTAAAAAGCTCCAACAACAGTTTATTTAATTTTGGCAAGATAAGTGAGGAATATAGGATTTAAGAAACAATTACATATTTATGTAATGTTTCATGCATTTGGCCAAAGTTGCTGAGCCAAATGCATTACATCAGGATTTAATGTGATATTAAAAAAAATAAAAATAAAGCATAATATCAAAACCTGCACACAATATAGACCAGTATGCAAATGTTTTGAGACTGGAATTGTGAGTTCCAAAAAAAGCTCTGGCTACTAGAGATGCACGATTACAATTTTCTTGGCCATTCCGATTTCCGATTTTTCATTGAGTTTGACCTGCCGATACCGATTTTAGCCGATTCCGATTTATTTATTTTCTAACCACTTTACAGCACACACAACTATTTGTTTTCGATCTTTTCTTTAACCCTTTCACGCGTAAGTTTAAAATATTCTAACTGATGGCGCTTTTCCACTGCATGGTACGGCTCGGTACGGTTCGACTCGGCGCGGAACGGTTCGGCTCGCTTCGCTTTTCCACTGCGTGGTACGACTCGACTCAGTACGGCACGGTTCGGCTCGCTTTAGCTCGGTTGCTTTTCCACTGCAGTTAGTACCGCTTCAAAGTGTGTGGGACTGATCGTTATAGCTGCAGTCTCTACTACCATGACATCATCATATTAAATGCGAATTTTTCATTCCGTGTTTCCCCATCCACTCCTCGGCAACCAACCAGAGGAACGTCTGCACCTCGTCCACTGACCACGATTCAGCCATTTCTCTCTTTTTTTGAAGTTTATACTCTTTTTTTTTAAGCAAATACTTTTAAAACAGGTGCTACAGCGTTGGCTGTTGTCTACTGGCTATTTAAATCTAGTGGGTTTAGGTGTCGTAAATACAATGACGTGGGGTGGTGTGGCGCAATGGATAAGACACATGCCTTTGGTGTGAGAGACCCGGGTTCGAATCCACTGTGAGACACCAATGTGTCCCTGAGCAAGACACTTAACCCCTAGTTGCTCCAGAGGCGTGCGACCTCTGACATATATAGCAATTGTAAGTCGCTTTGGATAAAAGCGTCAGCTAAATGAATAAATGTAAATGTAAATGACGCCGGTAGAGATGATTCTGTCTGACCAATCAGTGATCTGCAGTGTTTTCACGTCACATTTTAGTATCGGTACGGTACGCTTGGAACCTCAACAGAGAGGTGGTACCATTTAAAGCGAGCCGAAGCGAGCCGTACCGTACCGTACCATGCAGTGGAAATGCGCCATAAGTGAGCCGTACCGAACCGAGCCGTACCATACCATGCAGTGGAAAAGCACCAAAGCGTGCCATACCGAACCGAGCCGTACCGTCCCATGCAGTGGAAAAGCGCCATGACACCCCCACCCCCAGAGTGAGTTTTTTCAAGGCGAACGTTCCCTTTCTCTCGAAATAAATGCAAGAAAGTGGCCGGTGAACTGAAAAGAATAGAGTAAACTTTATAGTTACTTCCACTATGTTTGTCTGATATGAATAACACATGTTGGCAAATTATATTTGAATAGATTGTTATTGCTGCTTCCACAGACATCAGTGTGTATTTTACAAACTCCAAATGTATTGTTTTACTCGTGCTTATGTGTATTTAAATATCTGAAACCTAAAATAAACATTATGAGGTTGAAAACACTCCTTAACAGCGCTGAACGCGTCCGACTCTGGCTCAGCGCCAGCCAACGCGCGAAAGCACAGTTTGAATCTGGCAGTTATGCGACGTCACTGAACATTCTAAATGTGGCACCGTAAGTTACTCTCAGGGGCACAGAGATAAAAATCCCATATATGAGACCGTACCGCTCAAAAGGTTAATCATGCGGCGCCCGAGTGCATTTGACCGGCATAAAATCGGCATATGTCAGACTGACCGGCAGGTCGCCGGTCATGGCCGATCACGTGAAAATCAATTCCGGTCACCAGCCGATTAATCGGTGCATCTCTACTGGCTACTCTCTTGTTTTTTTTTAAACAGCTACATAACTGCATTATAATATAGTCAGAAAAGTCACAGGACCAGTTTGCAGGAGGCCTTTTCACCATATGCAAAGTCTAATATGTAATATGAGGCTTGTGTGTTACACAATGTGTCAAAATGCAAACTGAAAAAAAATGTAGTGCTTGTGATTGAAATGTTTTTCTCAGTTGAAATATGAGCCATTAAGCATACACTACCGTTCAAAAGTTTGGGGTGATTTTTTTAAAGAAATTAATACTTTTATTCAGCAAGGATGCGTTCAATTGATCAAAAGTGTCATTATATATAAATGACTAAGATGAACAATGAGTCCGCACACCAGAAAATGCTCCTTAGCAATTTTAATAGTTGCTCACCAACTTGTGACGTTTCGGGCCCAAGCCCTTCATCAGACATGAAAAAAGTGGGGAGACACACCTCCATATATACAGCCATGTATGATCACATGATCACCTACATCCATGATTAATCAATCAAGTGAAAATGCAATTACATCAAGAAAACAGACAAAAATATATATATATACCAACATACGTAATACAAAAATATATTAGAAAAAAATATTAGAAATATATTAGAAACATATTAGAAATACCTTAGAAAAACATAAAAATACATAGGTGGCTAAAAGAAGGCCTAAAGTGCTTAAAACATAGCCCAAATTTATTTTTTAAATGTCTCAACCACTATAAGCAGTAATGATAGATGAGCAAGAGTATAAATACATAAGGGATACCACAAAGGTGTGTTACATATATCATATATCAAGTCAGCAAAAAGATAACACAACATTTACAATCTTTACACAATTACGAAAGTATATACAGAGATAATTTACAGAAATGATTTACAGAAATGGCCTCAGGTCAAAGTCTTCATTCAACCCTTTTGGAGCTAAAGTGTCCAGGGTATAGATCCAGAATGCTTCTCTTTTGAGTAACAGACAATTTACATCTCCTCCACGGGAGGAGGAACCTCATTATAAATGACTACCATTTAAAATGTATATTTATCAAAGTAACCTGAAAAAAAATGAACAGTTTCCATGAAAACTTTGAACGGTAAATGTAGGCTACATACATATGAATATTTAGTTTGGAAAAAAAGCATCTGTTAAATGAGCACTTGCATATGCCATATAGGATTTATTGTTGGTTCTGGTGTTCTAAAAATAAATCAGCAAAATAATATAGATACTGATATAGTCTGATTTTGAAAAGTTTTTGAAATACTAGTTGATTAAGCAGATGGACACACTGAAGGTTGTTGTGGATGGATACTTGAGTTTTCTTGGATTATACTAATTTTATTATCATCTCCCTCCTTACAGGAAGAAGTCCTTCCTCTTCTCTGCGCTTTACGCTGCCTGCATACTTGGTGGGCGGCATTTAATGAAACAAAGGGAGAAGTTTGAGTTGAGGAAACCTTTAGTACTATGGTCTTTAACACTTGCAGCCTTCAGGTAAATATGTCTATTGGTAAATGGGTCATATGTCTTACATGCAAATGTTTGAGTGCGTGTATTTGACAAACACACATTACATGCATCTATCCATTTGCCTACAGCACCTGTTAATGCTAAAACATATTTGCTTTCTTTAACATATTTCTGTTATTATGATGGAAATGTTAAATGTAGTAAATGTAAATTAGAAATATGTAGGTCATTACTATCACAGACAGTTGAGTGATATTTTTACACCACAGGCACTACGAAGATTTCATTGCACATTAAACCAAACATCATAATGCAATGGCAGTACAAGATGAAAACAAAGTTTGAGACGACCTTCCCATGTCATTTTCTCAATTTTGCTAACAAATTATAGTTTAAAAAGACTTAAACCAGTCAACATGGAAAGACAATTCACATTTATGTGATTTTTAAATGATGTCGCTTTGCACATTACAATACAACACTGCAGTGAATACTGTGTATTCATAAATTGTTTCATGTTTTAGCAGATTAATGGTGTTCATTATAGGCAGAAAAACAAGCCACTTCCTCGTTCCAAGTTACTTCATAAAGACCTGCATATATGGTACATAAGAGGCCTGCATATATGATTTTGTATTGATATCTAAATTATATAGTAAAGGGCACAATGATATAACATATCACCAGAGGTGGGTAGTAATTTTGTGGGTTACATTTACTTGAGTACTTTTTTGGAAAAAAAAATTACTTTTAAGAGTAGATTTGAATGTGGGTACTTTTACTTTAACTCGAGTACATTTCTAATGGAAAAAATTGTAATTTTACTTCGTTACGTTGGGCGACGTTCCTCTCGTTACTTTATTTTAATGCAATATGTGTTGTTAAATGCGTAGTTTATTCCAAGCGCGCTGTATCTTTTTTTCTGGGCTTGAGTGATGCTCAATTCACAAATGAATCAATCTTGAGTCGATTCTGTTCAAAGACTTCATCAAACAAGTTGGCAGATCTAAATCGGTTCGCGAATCAGTTTGAATGATCTGTTTAGTTTCTTGCACGCACTGAATCGTCTGAAGCGATTTTAATTCGCACTTGACTCGGAGTCGTAACAGGAAGATTTAAGAACATCAAGAGCGTTAGATGAAGTGGCCGTGGACCTACAGTACAGTCAAGTGAGAGCAAATCTTCAAATGCATCATATTTTTGCCAGCGATGAAGATCTTTATTAGTTGAACATCTTCGTACGCTGTCTGTGAATGAATGATTCCACAGGACGATATATTCGATAGCACTACTAGAAAGTATGACATTAGGCTACCCGTTTTTTGAACATATACATTAATTTATACATTAAATAAGCTACCATTGTTCACAGTTTATGAACACCCGCCATCCCGCGGTAGTTTGTGTGTAACAAGTTATTATTGCGCAGTGGCGTGCGAACTTGAAAACGAATGCCTTTGCCTGCCGTAGACACAGTTAACCAGTTTAAACATGCTTGCAGAAATATACATTTGGTTATATTTTGGAGAGCAGACAGAAGAAGATCCGTCGATTTACTTTTATTTGTTTTTTTTGTGTTCAGATGTTCAGTAGCAGTCATGAGCGCGAGCACATGTGAAGAGTTTTAACTCTTTCTTCTCTGTCAATTAACGTTACATGCCTTTGAATGCAAGATTCACTTTATTTCGACATTGTCTAATAATCCAAATGTAGTTACTATTATACAAACCAACGGACAGGCAATGATTTTCGGGCTATACAGATGGCAGAAATAATGCTTGCTTCTCTTCTGTTTTTGTTGCAAAGATAGCTACTTATGATAATAATAGTCATTTAAATAAATAAAAAATCTAAATAATATCATTTTATATATATATATATATATATATATGACGACTTCAGAGGCAAAAGCCTCTAAGTAGGCTACCATCTGAAATTTTCTTCTAAAAGAGCATTTTTATCAAGCTTGTATGTTTATGTTCAGTTATTTCACTTAAATGGCAATGAAAAGTACCTAAATTAATTGTCATTAAAGTGAAGTTACTGAACTTAAATATACGAGCTTGATAAATTTCAGATGGCACTCAGAGGCTTTTGCATCATGAAGTCTTCACACACACACATATACATATATATATATACATATATATATATATATACATATATACATACATATATATATATAGGCCTATATGATCCAAAGTAACTAGTAACTCGCTACTTGAGTAGTTTTTTCATTGGATACTTTTTTACTCTTACTCAAGTAACTATTAAGATTATTACTTTTACTTTGAGTAAATATTTCTATAAGTACTTGTACTTTTACTTGAGTTCAGTTTTTGGCTACTCTACCCACCTCTGCATATCACACACTCTTCTATGTGTGAAGATCAGCACCATAGTTACTGTAGAAATGGGGTGACACAGGCTACCTCGCACTTCCAGGTTTTTCACATGATCCAGCCATTGGCAGCTTTATAAGAAACCTAAAACTGGAACCTGAGTGCCAAGTAACTGCTCAGCCATAAAGCATTGAATAAAGCATTGTTATTAGTAATGCTATGCCCTGAGTCCTAACAGTCAAATAAAGTAATAAACACTATTTAAAAAGTCGATTGTATTTGATTTTAAATGTCTCTTTTGTTTTGTTGCACCTCCTTCTTCAGTATATTTGGTGCCATCAGAACCGGAGGCTACATGATGAACATCTTGATGACCAAAGGCCTAAAGCAGTCAGTGTGCGATCAGAGTTTCTACAACGGACCAGTCAGCAAGTTCTGGGCCTATGCTTTTGTCCTCAGCAAGGCACCTGAACTAGGTGAGATTATACATGAATAAGACCCATTTCAGTTTTATGGGTTAAGATTAAAAGGTGCAGTAAGTGATTTCTGAGAAAAGCAGTTGAAAATTGAAATCAACACCCGAACAAACCATTTTGTGAATATTTGCTAGATGTCTGTTCTGTGTGTGTGTGTGCTGAAGAATTTTTTTTTGTGTGTTTGCACTTAATCCTGGCTGTGTAAATAGGAGGGAAAAAAGTGGATCGGACCGGTCACCACAACATTCAGCAATAGTGGCATATACGCTCATGATGGGGAAGGGAAGAGTGTGAGAAAGCAGGACATTTGTTGAAAGAGAGATGGCTGAGATATTACCACAGTGGTTACGATCAGGCAAAGAAGGGTTACGATCAGGCAAAAGGACCCGCTTTAATATTAAAAAAGCTTTCCAGCGCTGGAGAGATGTTAGAGTGTGAGAAGGCCTGAAAACGGACACTGAGTTTGCTCGATAAGTAACATTGGTTTTTCCATGTTTCACAGAACCAAGATATGCTGTTGTTGTTGTTGAATCACAGCTGATTCATCCATACTGTTATCGTTGCCTGTGTCGTTGCATAGCATGTTCGTTATTTTGGAGGGCAGAGCATTGAAGGGAGGGGTGTGTTTCTTTTGGGTAGGGGTGTGTGTGTGTGTGTGTGTGTGTGTTTCAATTTCAAACATAAACAAGTCAAGTCACCTTTATTTATACAATCGCTTTATACAATACAGACTGTTTCAAAGCAGCTTTACAGTAATAAACAGAAAAATGATTCAATGATGCAAAATTCAATGATTCAATTCTGCTGTAAAGCAGCTCTAAAAAGACAATAGTGTAAACAGAATTTAGACCATTTGTATAAATGCTTCATCTGTATGAAGCAAAACTATAGACTAAAAAAATCATTCAATAGTAAATAGGCTACATTTTTCTTTAGTAAAGTTAGACTTCATTCTCATTTCTCACACTGTTGGATTTGATACTAAAATAGTTAATGCAAATAAATAACCACATCAACAATTGTAGCCACATTACCAAATCCTTAACTCTATTTAAAACAACTGTAGTAATTTAACAGAGAAATAAAGTATAATGGTTCTAGTTAAATACATTCTGCCTCTTCTATGTAGCCTGCTCAAGTGACAAAGCACTACTGAGAAGCCTAGTGTTCATCTGCATGAAAATAATTGGTTGTGAAAGCGTAACAGAATTTGTTAGCGTGGACCTTGCAGCATAACCCCAAGTCTAGAAATCTGGGATAGTGGTTCTATTTTCCGCCTGCCTGGGCCTATTGTGTTTGCCATGTCCTGGCGGTTAGTGGGCTACCAGGCCCATTGTAGAGACAAACAGACAGCACTAAGACAACTTGAGGACCTTAACATCCCTAATTAGGGCCAGGCCAACCGTGATGAGTCAGTTATGTACAGCAGGAGACACACCAACATATATAGACTTTTGACCAACTGAAAACATGCGCTTGCCTTCTCTGATATAAGTATATACCGTTTCCATTCCATTGTGTTCAAGAGGAAAAAAATCTTTACTTCCTGGGAAACTGGCATAAAGTATCAATAATAAAATACTAAAAAGTTGCTGGAACCAGGGAAGCCTGTGACACTCTTTTCGTACATAATAAATTACTTGGGCCTCAGAGCGAGTAGGCTAGATGAAATACAATTTAAAAAAAAGATGTCATGTGATCTTGTGTTTGGAGGCAAATACCTAATGTTTAGAAACCAAGGCCCAAATTTACTAACAGCTTGCGCCAGTGCAAACCCTCTTTTTGGCGTTAGAAAACTACTGTCAGGATTTACTAAAGACACGCAGTGAAAAATTAGCACTGAAAAGGCATGATCTTATTGCATATGCATTTGTAGTAGTTTCCCTTTCAGATGCAAAATTTATGGGAGGAGAGTATTTAAAGGGGTCATGAACTGGATTGTTTTATTATTTTATAATGTTCCCTGGGGTGCCCTTATAATGTTAGTATGATTTTTACATAAAAAATTGTCATAATTTATAAATAAAAGCCATTTTTCCAAGCCTGATTTCTGCCTCAGATTTGAACGCTCCGTTTTAAGGGGCGTGTCTGCTGTGAGACTGCAGTGTAAACGCCCACTGCTGTGATTGGCTGACATGCTTGCAATGAAATAGCTAGTATTACATGAACTCTCTCGAAAACTTTTACTACGTTTTTACTATTACAGCTATCGAGATTAACAAATCGTGAAAAGTATCGTTTAAAGCATTATATTTAAATCTATTCCATCACATGAAAGGTTGCAGCATGATGAGCACTGACTGAGCAGATGACAGACAGTCTGTTGATCGCGTGAATAAAGATCTTATCATTGCAACGCAATTTTTGCACTCTCACAAATGCTTACACCAAATCACAATGCAAACACGATGTGAGTACACAGTAAGAGCTTCGTTGTGTAGTGTAACAGTGTCATTATGTCATCACGAGTTTGGTAAGTGTCCAGATAAGATCTCGCGGCTCGCGCTGTGCTGTTTGATTGACAGCTTGGGCGAAAGGGATCGGTCTTTGATCGCTTTCTGTAGGCTATATAATTTAATAACAGTTTAAAAAAAGATTATTTTCATAATACTACGAGAAATTATGTGAAGTTGATCGTTTAGTCACTGATGCATAAACAGTATTGAACGATTTTAAGAGAAATATCTGAACTTAAATAATTACACCGAAATCACTGATCGCAGATCAGGCATTAGAATACACATGGCTACTTACATGTTGTTGGCAGATCCGTGTCGGGAAATTGTGATTGACTGATTTAATAAAGTTTAACCATGCTGGAATCCGAAGGAAGCTTATGCAGACTGTCTTCTTCCACAAACAGGCACGCACAATATTTAGTAAACAGCATGTTTATTGCTTGTAAGTAGCTCGATCCGGTAGCAATTATCATGTCGTCCTATGTTATTTAGCATGTTTGGGCGAATCGGTGGGCGGGGCTAAACAGGCCGTGTTGAAGTAGGCGTTGATCTTCTTTTGTGGAGGCGGTGTTTTATCCTCTTTGACGTCATAGTTCCCCACTTTGAAAAACGAGTCGTTTGCTGAGCCTGATGTCTATAAAAGCTTTTATTGGACTAACAAGGTAGTTTTCAGTTCTGAAACTTACAGGATATTATTATAGTATGATGATCTCTTATATGTCAAAAGCTCAAGGAAACTTTGATTTCTCAGTTCATCACCCCTTTAAACGAAAGGTGATTTACTAAGGTTTGCACTAGTTAATTTACTGGTATTTGCGCCATTATTTACCATTACCACCCCAAAAAAGTATGTCTTAAACCTGATGCTAATTTGCGTTGTTGTTGGTAGATTGCGTTAGTCATTATGGAAATGATCCAGATTTGTCAGTGTTCTTTAATTTGCGCGTTGTTAGTAGATCAAGCACAGAACTTTCCACTCCCATTGGCGCTTTTTGGGAATTGCACTGTCAAACTAATTTGCCCTGTTTAGTAAATCTGGCCCTAAATCATTTTGGTGACAGACTTAGACTCAGACATTTCAGACTGAATAAAACAATGTAGATGGTTTGGAATGTGATTGGAGTTATAAAAAGGGGGGCATGGGAAGGCTAAGGGATAGTGTACAGTCACCAAAAGAAACCTCTTTTCAGGGTGATACAAGACCCCACGGTGAAATGATGCTGCTTATTATGCAGCTACTTGCTACATTATGTAATTATGTAAATAATTAAACACAAAAAAAAAATTTTATATTATATAATTTTTTTTTTTTTTTTTCAAGATGACTTGCAGTACCTGCTTGAGCAGTCTTTCATTACTTGTATTTGTTCTCAAGGAATAACATACCACTAGACGGCACGATTGAAGAGTCAGAATTGAGTATTACAGTGAGATGTGTAAAAATATCAATGAATAGTTCTGCACTAAGCATGGACACATTTCTGAAAGAACTGCCAGTGCCATGTAAACGTAAAGCAGACGATGAATCTACTTCAAACGTCACAACTACCCAAATAAAGTGTCTACACCAGACTTGAGTGGCGGGAAACAACAAAAGCAAATAGAACCCTTTTTATTTTATTTGTATTTTTTTGACACTTCCAGTGTAGACAGCTTATCAAGTGTGGCACGACAACCATCATGTCTGGTGAAGACACTGTTTTAAAGACAAGAAAATATGACTAGGCCTATCTCGGCCTCGAATTCACCAGTACAACGTTGGTAATGAAAAAAGACCAGTGTGTTGTGGGTCTCAAAATATGAACTTCTGACAGTATGAAGCCAAACAAGTTAAGATGGCACTTAGAGACTTCATATAGCCAACACAAAAGAAGCCCGTTGCAGTTGATTAGTAGTACTGTATCGATTACAATGTTTCAAATAAATCCTATAGGATTTTCCAAGTAAGGTCATGTCTGTGAGTGTCTTTATGTTGGTGCATGCAGGTGGGGGGTTTTCAAATATGTTTCTCTACTACAGCAGAAAAACCAACCTAATGTGCAACTTAAAATGTTGTAATGCTTCATTTTGACCATTCTTTAGCACAGTGGTGTTTTCACAGTTTGAACTGCTACATTGGCCAAATAAAACTTGTTTTGTCTTGTGAATGCATTGGAACAGTTTGCCCTGATTAGATATTCAAGATCTAGAACATGCAAGTTTAATTTAATACCTTAATCTCTACTTACTATTATCAATAACACAAAAATAACAAGATACCATATCTGAGACAGCCAATAATTTCACAGTTACCAGCATTTTTGTTTCTCTCTCACAATCAGTCTCTTGCTCTTATACTTTCAGGAGACACACTATTCATTGTTTTACGCAAGCAAAAGCTGATCTTCCTGCACTGGTATCATCACATCACAGTGTTGCTCTACTCATGGTACTCCTACAAGGACATGGTGGCCGGCGGGGGCTGGTTCATGACCATGAACTATCTGGTGCATGCCGTCATGTATTCTTACTACGCTCTTCGGGCCGCCGGCTTCAAAATCTCTCGCAAGTTCGCCATGTTCATCACCCTAACGCAGATCACCCAAATGGTGATGGGCTGCGTGGTCAACTACCTGGTGTATTCGTGGATGCAGCAAGGCCAAGAGTGCCCGTCCCACGTGCAGAACATTGTGTGGTCGTCCCTCATGTACCTCAGCTACTTTGTGCTCTTCTGTCAGTTCTTCTTCGAAGCCTACATCACAAAGACCAAATCCATCGCAGCCAGGAAAAGCCAATAAATCAAGAAAATGATTTTGAAAAGTGAATCAAGGAGAGCAAAGTGGACCAATGAATGGTTAGTGAATGGATGAGTCTTTACAGTTAGGGCTTATGGACTTGCAGAAGAAAGAAGAGAAGACCATGAGAGGCTACGATCAAAGCTTGTGCATACTGTACTACTAACATATAGAGATAAATCTCCCTGCCACTAGGGGTGCTCTATTGAGTTGCACTGAGAAATCATTATGATTATATCAGTTGAACAAAAAAGAACAAAAAAATGTGTCTTTATGTGATGTTTATGTGCCCAATTCAATTCTCTGCATTTAAAAAAAAAAAAAAAAAAAACAATTGTATAGATTTAAAAGGGATGCAAAATAAATTCAAACAGAATTAAGGAGAAGTTTAAATGGACTGGGACATTTGGGAAAAAAATTCAGAGAAAATTATATGGATAGAATCAATATTTGTGTGATTATGTCTAAACATTAAGTGTTACCGTTGCATTTTTATTTTGTATTGATTAGATACTAGAGTGTGTATGATAGTTTTGTATGAAAGCCATGTCAATGGATGACTGGTCAATGTTGAGCTAAAATTGCCACAGTGTGTTCAGCATCACATCACCAAAATCCTCTCAGGACTTAAGAGTTTTCCATTTGATGTTCATATCATTTTAGAACAAAAAAGAAAAGACATAAAAAAGGGCGAAATAGTTAAGGTAGTCAAATAGGCCTGAAATGTTTATGCCATTGGATCACACATACACAAGCAACCACACAAGTATTTTAAAAAAAAGAGAGAGAGAAGATAGAAGACAAAGACCAGTGAAGGCCGTTTTGAGAGGACATTTCAGCCAAATGATCATCAGAAGACCTGAGGCCCTTGTGGAGTATGAATCATCGGACCTCTCTGAATCTGTGGTTGTTCTGACCTCTGAAATGCCTGGCCTTCTTCCCATGGCTTAAGCTCATAATTATCATCTATTCCAAAGACCGACGGCATACAGAGTCCAAACAAGCCCTGTCTAAAGGACCATGAAGGCAAGCATACTTACACAAAATGTCTATATTCACTGTAACAAACCTGAATAACTGAATGGTGTCTATCGTGCTCTTGTGCATTTGCACTGTATACATGTAAAGCATCTATAGACGATTTTAACAAAGAGCCGTGAGTGCTGAAATAAGTGTCTGTGTTTTTTAATTCCATTTCTCCTTGTTTACCTTGGTAGGACTGTGAGATATTCTTTGTGGTACATATTTTGCTATCATCTCTGCAGGAAAGACATATGAACTGTCACTCTTGTGGTGAACAGGCTCAGCAACATGCCAGATGGGAGCACTATTGCCTCAGCAACAATGACATAAGACATTACACATAAGTTTAGACTGTCCTGCTTTCTAAAGCCATACTAAGCAGCATGTTGGGTCTGCTGACTGGGGTTGGGCAGTAAAAATGTGAGAAGGAGTGACTACAAAAGACATTTAAACCTTATGGAAATAGTGTTAAAAGTACTATGAAATGGTACAGAGCTGACAAATTTACATCACATAATGCCATATTTGCCTAGAAATCTTTGGACAGGAGATAGTGCAATAAAATGCTGTCCAATAAGAGTTCAAATTTAGTTATTAAAACAATCACAATATTACCACAATCTTACTTAAAATACTACAAATGTTATATAAAACAAAGATGCACTGCATTAAATTGAAAAACAATTGATGACACCAAAAGTACCAGAGGTAGATATCAGTTCTTCGAAGATTGTCTCAGATAAAGGCTCTGAAGTCAAAAAGTTTGAGATTTTGCCATTTTAAATGAACATCACAATTATAGGCCTGTGTAATAAATCAAAACCACCCACCTTTAAGTAACAGTTACAGTATGTCACTTCAAGAAAACATTTAAATGCTAATTAACCATTCCAGTGATGTAGACACAATGAGGGTATTCTGGTGTGTGCATAAAACTGTGTGAATTAACTTAGAATTAACTTCAATTTGGGTTGTACAAAATCAACTGAATTAAACAGATTTCATACATTTTTCTTTGTACACATTTTGTGTGTTGTTCCAGTATGTTCTACCTTGAGTCATCAGCAGGTTCTTTACCGTTTTCATTTTCTTTTTTTCATCCCTGCATGCTTATTGCTTCTCAAACAAAACAAAAAAACTGGTGAAAATTAAAAACAAAATGTGTCTGACATGTTGAAAGTTCAGCCCTTCCGGACTGTTAACACCCTTTCAACCAATCACTGGCTACAGGAAAAATTCCTTGTTACTACAGTGCACGATTTGAAGTATTCAGCACCGGGGTGGGGGTTGGGGAAGGGTTGGGGTTGGGGAAGAAGTAAAGGGTTGGGAAAGAAGTAAACCAGTCTCATCTAGACATAGACATACATTATATACTTCCTCAGACAATAATATGTTCTCTGAAATCTAGTGTCACTGTCAACTGAGTTATCTTCCCTTGTGACACCAAAGTATTTCATTCATGTCTTTGCATTACAGTCACGTGTAAGGCAATGAACTTGATTTGACTCACTCACTGCCCTATGGAGAATGCCACAAAAAGCCTTAGGTCAGATGTGCCATGCTCTGTCTAGCTCACAAAATATCAGTTATCATTTTGAAAGGTCAAAGACTCCACAAACTGTGCAGCATGTCAGTCAGGACTGGGACAGATTTAAAATTGAACTGCTTCCAGAAATAATAATAATAATAATAATAATAAATTGAATTTATATAGCGCTTTTCTCTAACTCAAAGTCGCTTTACAGGGCAGATAAAAAAAAATAAAAAATGTTTGCATAGTTATTTATAAGCGACTGTAATGAATGAAAACTACAAAAAAAATAACTAATTGTTTTACTAGCTACTTTTTATGGATGTAACTTTTTCTCGTCTTATTCTTGGCAAATGTAAAAGCCCTTTAACACCAAAAAACAAACGAATAAGCCTGCAGGCTGAAGGACATACAAAATCACAACTGTACAGTTGAGAGTGCAGCTCAAACAAACCTTTCAGTTGTACTGCCATTCTGGATTGCAGAAAAATAGCGTGCAGGAGAAGAAAGTTCACCACTCTTACTTCACACAACACCTCTTCCTCTTACCCCTGAATTCCCTCAAGGACTCAAGGGGTATCAATCTATAAATGGAAAACAAAGTAACTTGCGTTACTATTTGAAAAAGTAACTCAGATATTTTGTTGTAAATTTAAAAGTAATGCATTACTTTACTAGTTACTAGAAAAAAAAGTATTCTGATTACATAACTCGCATTACTTGTAATGTGTTACCCCAACACTACTCATATAAGTCAGAATAAATATACTTAATATACACTGGTTATGTACAGAATTTAAGAATATAGTTAGCTACTGATTAGTGTGCACTTTATACTGCTAATACAAATAAGTATACAAATATATGAATAAAAATTTGATTTGATTCATCCATCTCATTTTCTATTCTTGCATCCTTCCCTCGCCTCCTAACGGGGGTGGAGCAGAGACGTGAGGAACGGAAGTGAGGAAAGGAAATGAGGATGCACAAATAAAAAATGAGTTAGTACCCCAAAATAAGGTTTTTAAAGTAAGCATGCTACATTGCCACATGGCCATCATGCTCAATTTAGTGAATGAAATTCAATTACAATTTCCAATAGATGTTTTTCAATTTCTAATCAAATTTGGTTTAAAAATGTCTTAACATTTGCAGTCTGATCAAATAATGAGTAAAGAAAAAGAATCCCAGTTGATATTTTGTCTGGTTAAATCACACAGAAAATGGTATGTTGTGTTAATAAGCACACTACATTATGGAGTATGGTACACTGCAGTGTTGCACAGTGCTTATTTAGGCAAATGTAGCATATAGTTAAAGTTACAATTTGTAGTTTTTTTTCGCCACTAGGGGTCGCTAACCTCTTAAAATAACAAAGGAGTAGATTGATGACGCAGTGATAAGCGGAATGATGGGACTTGCTGTCATACTGATGGATCTAATAATGTTTATGGATGAGTGAAAACATTCATGCTTTTTAACATGACTGTGGTATGAAGCAGGTCGCGATTAAGAGACAAAATATCAGCGCCACACGCGAGTCCCGCGGATATGAAGTAATAAGGTGAATAAGGTTCAGCAAGTGCTGAATTACTACTCACACAGGTCAGTTTATTTGACGAATCAAACTTGAGTTAACGCAGCACTTTCATTTGGTCTAACGTTACACTATCATACTAAACAGCATTTGAGTGAGTTGAAAGTTATAATGTTGTTCTATGTGTTAGTTTGTTTGCTATATGAGACTAGCAGTAAGCTAGATCAACATTAGAATAACATACTGATCATACTCTAACATTTCATCATGTTGAGCTGTATAACTTTGATTTGTTTTATGTACATTTGCTCACCTGTCTAATAAAGTATGCAAGAGCGGTGTCGTGTCCCTGTCAAGTCGTGACTCGTGAAGCTGTCAAGTCCAAGTTAGTCGCGGACGTGGAGCTCTCGGCATCTTGAAAACGCCACGCTGATATTGATCCTGGTTTTAGTTCTCCTTTTGTCCTAAAGTCTGTTTGCCATGGTCCATAATGTTTGAACGAAACAACAGCTAGACGCCACGCACTACGCAGTTGTCCTTGTCCACGTCTGTCGCCATGGTTACTATGGCAGTACAAGCAGAAACCAGGGATAACGCGGATATTACGTCATTGACAGGCGACAAGTAAAAAAAGGGACGCGCACTTTTTAAAATTGTGAATTTCTCTGAATTTACAAATTCATGGAAACATTTAGGATAATGGAAGTACACAATTGAAAGAAATACATAACACTGTTCAAGTGATTTTTGGATATTTTGATACAAAATTCTTACATATTGCAGCCTACCTTTAAGCAATAAGGTAACTTACGAGAGGCTGTGCTGTATCGTGAATAAGTCACGGCTGAAGGGCGTTGTTAGGCACGACGCAAACCTCAACTCCTTTTAGCCATGACTTATTCATGATATAGCACTAGCCTCGAGTAAGTTACCTTATTGCTTTTATAAATCGGTTACCACACAATGTAAATATTAAAGTAAAAAAAAAAAAATTATTAGTGCAACTTTCATTAAGTAAAATCATTAAAATCCTTCCTTCCGTTGTCATACCTGACCAGAAGATGTTCAAATAAATGTCACATTAGACAAGGAAGTTGTAGGTTGTGTTTGAATAATTACGTAGGCTATCTTATTTAGCTGAGGTAAATTAAACAAAATTCTCACGTATCCTTGCTTGATGAAGAATGAGACGGCACAACGGTCAGTTGAAATTTAAAAGGCTGATTTTCGCGCTTCAGGGCAGTGACGAGTGCATATCGTCCAGTGGTTGCCAGACACCCAAGGCACAACCTTAAACAATGGCCCTGAACGGTGGTTCAATGTCAACACTGACAACGCTGTAATAACCTTCACCACACAACATAATTATAGCAACCTTTTGGCCATGTTGTTAAAACGTTGTTAGAAGGTTGGGTACGTTGTGCCAACGTTTTGTGTTTGCTGGGCGATACCATATAGCCGGTTTAGCCAGGTATGTTTCAGTTTAGTTTGCGCCAACCCTGGGTTTTAGGCACCATGAAAGTGGTTTGGCTTTTAGCAGTGTTTATCGCTATAGTAACTTACGCTCCACGGCTAACCTGGTCCGGCTATGTTCCAGGTAAGATCGCAAACCGAACTTGGACCAATCAGCTGTGAGCAAGTGACACATGTCTGATGCGATAAAGTCACTCAACCTGTTTCTACTCCAAATTAAAGGTCACTAACGTTACATAGCAAATGATATTTAAAGACAAAATCGTCTTTTAGTCATGCTTATTTAGAATAAAAATAGTGTTTGTCTTTGATATTATTTATGTAACTAGATGTACCGCATGGCGGTACAAAATATGACCGCCGCTCAGGCCTGCACGGGCTAAATAAATGACGTGGAGCAATTTGGCTGTATTGCGTGTTTATGTATATAAGTTGTATATTTTAAAAGACTGTCTGGAGTATTCCTGTGGATCATGGATAATTTAGAGATTTGTAATTATTTGCTATTACTATTTAAGTTTTATATCAAAAGTCATTAGTTTAGACACAACATCCGTAATGTGAAAATGTCACATTCATAACAGTGGTTTTCCCTACATAATGTATTATAAAAAATGATTTTCAAAAACACACTTATTGTGTTCAAGCAAGTCTTTTTCATGCTACATTGGTAACAACAAACAGCTTTTTAAACAAAAAAACTAACAAAATTAAACTCATTCCCACTGTACCAAGTAGAACACTTAAGTAAATGTCCCATTGAAATTAATGGATTTAGGTGAAGAAAGTGTACACATAATACATTTTGGTCTGTACCATGAAGAGAAAACTGATTCAACTATATAAACTATATATTTTCTGAAAGCGTAGACTCTCAGGATGTGATCTAACATGGCATGAAACATGTCCCACCCACCTCATTAGTATACTGCCCAAGCATAACACATTGGGTATTGGTAAATTGGGTATATGGCTGATACCTAAAAAAAGTAGTAGTATGTGCTTGTCTGTCTGTGTGTGTGTGTATGTATGTGTGTGTGTTTGTGTATGTGTGTGTCTGTGCGTGTATGTATGCGTGCGTACATGTGTGTGCACGTGTGTGTTTGTGTGTGTGTGTGTCTGTGCGTGTGGATGTCAGTGTGTGTGCATGCTTGCGTTTGTTTGTATTCCTGCATGTGTGTGTGTGACAGTATCATCCTAAACCAGCAACCCTTCGCTCAACACCAGCATCTACAGGCCGATGAGTGTACAGTCACTAAATGTGCACATAAATGAATTTATTTTATACCCCCCCATGGATGAAATTCTACGAAACTTAGCATACCCCCGGGGACCAAACGAAATTTTTCCGTAAAAGTCTAGTGGGGCTACATGCCCACCAAATTTCATGTTCCCCGGTGTTTCGGTGTCCCTGGTATCGTTGACGGAAAATTCAGTAGATGACGAAAAAAAAAAAACTTTGACAATCCCTATATGACCGCTTTCGCTAGCTACGCTAGCGGCGGTCATAATTATTATACCCTTAATCGATCACACATGCACAATTTTAGTGTATCAATTATTATTACGCGCAGTTTTAACAAATACATATATAAAGGTAATATAAATAGCGTTAGAATCAATAGATGAAGCTATAAAATGACATGTGAGCTTAAATGTTCAATTCTCTCTATACCTCTTAACTAACTTCACAACTTTTACTTGCACTGATATAGCAAGACTTTTTCTTTTAGTTGTCCTCTTTCATAGACAGATATTTTCTTCTTGCTGTGTAAATTTGCAGTTTCACTCTTTCTCAGCATGTGATTGGCTGTTCTGATGTCACTCCTAAACTCAGGATCAAAGCCTGAGTTGACAGAGAAAGTTGATGATCAGCATCAAGGTACCAACAAAGCCTGGTTGGATCGGTTTGGTTTTGTCAACTCGTAACTAATCCTGTAACACTGAGTTTGTTCAACAAACAAACATACACATTTAATATCCTACCTGTTCCAACTTCCACATGTTCCTCGATACTCTACAAGGGCTGTTACACATGAAAATGACTCACGCCACATCTTAATGCTGTTTCACATCGCCCTCTACTGGACAGGTGACACTAACGTATGCCTTCTCTCTCTAACGGAGAGTCCTTCTTCGGTTTTATGGCGGGTGGCATCAACGTTTAGGTGAATTATCTATTGTGTTGAAGTGTGGACCAGTTTACTCATTTCATAAAAAAAAACAAAAAAACTACTTAAATCTAAATTCTCTTAATTAGCTCTGTTCTCTTCAAATAATGAAATACACTCTCTGATCCATAAGTAAGTAGCCTATATTTTTAAGCTAGTTCTTCCACTCCACCTTTCTAAGTTTTCTCTTCAGTATTTCTCGTTCATACTTTTGACAGACACAAATAAGCAGTAGCCTATATTCCACAGAGCTCACATAATCCTGTTGGACGTTTATTTTCTAATTTTAAAGTTGTATTAAGCTTGATGTGCTCAATTAATTTGTTCATATATTTCCGTTGTACACTATAGGCTGTTATTTATTTCCTTTTCGGAGCCCTCAGTTATGCTTCAGTAACACAGTCCTGATAGTGCGTTAAAGGTGGACTCAATTCCCCTCATTAGAAACACCATTACATTTTTTAAATAAAATAAAAAGTTCTGAGAAACAGTTTTAAATTAGCAGCCTATAAGTTTTGAGATCGCATGACAATTTACCAGAGATGGGTCGTTTGTGACCAATTCGGTACACGTTGTTCAACTGTGCAGTGACAAATTTGGAACGAAAACGCGACCTTAGGTCTACTGTTGCTGGGTAAAGGCTAATGTTGCTCATTAATTACCTCAAATGTCCCTTGTGAATATTTTATTTATATTGATTGCATTTTATGTTGCAACGGAAGAGAGTAAAGGTGCAGGCACATTTGCGAAATTTCAGTGAAATTACATGGGCAAGAAGGTCAATTCTAATACGTAACGACATAATGTATGAAGCTCAGACAGAAGTCAGTTTCTGTTGGTCAATACTTCGTTTCAACATAAAATCCAATCAATATAAATAAAATATTCACAAAGGACATTTGAGGTAGTAAAAAGTTCCAACAGCTTCGTTTTCTGCCAGGGTTCTTTTTTCCTTGCTTCCGGTAGATGGTCAAGGCACTTAAATGATTTTCAGGTCTAGAAGAGGTTTAGTTGTTCAGCATACTATGCCAAGATCCCTGCAAAGTACACATTTTACTGTTAGTAATGTTATGAAAGTGATAACTGGGAAAATAATTTCCTCAGCCTTGTGATGTTCCAAAACTATTTGTCTTTCTGTCTGTAGAAACCAAAAGCAGATCTCAGGCATAATGCAACCCCAGTCACTATTCACTTTCATTGCATGAAACACAAGCAGGGGGAAAAAATGCGCAAAAAAATTAATGAATCCATTCTTATCTACACTCGTCTCATTCAATTCAATGCAACCGTTTATGTATTCTGTTGAGCTCCAAAAACGTCTAAGAAAAGATCCAAAGTAGCAAATGAATCCACATGTGTTGTTAGGCTAAGTCTTAGTCAGATTATGTTACTTTAAATGTGTAATGTAATGGATTGCATTACTAACTGCAGTTTTCTTCATGTAATTTGAAATCAGTAATGGATTACAATATGTAAGTAATCTACCCAGCACTGCTGACAAACATCCTCGTCGATAGAATTGAGCCTTCAGCACATGTGGCTGTGCCCAAATTCATGCATTATCCCTTGTGCTAAATCTACTCAAAGCCTAGCAAAGCAGCACAGCTCTGGGCAGGTCACAGGCCACAAGGGCTCTGCGCTGACCTGGAGGATCAACAACAAAGCCTTTGAGTGGGCATCTAATGCCTTATTTAGTCTCCTCATCTGTGCACCTTTTGCACAGACCAACTGCTTCCTGTCTGATGGGAGGGGAAAGGATGGGGGGGGGGGGGGGGTAAGAATGCTGTAAGCAAGACACTGATCCGTTTTCGCAGGCCAGCAGCAAACACCTTTGTTCAAACACTTTTCCTCTTTCCCTCTCTCTCTCTTATCGTCTTTCTCTTTCACTCTGAGGTAGATTAACTCTCTCATCCTTTGATCCCCCCATTTTAATTCCCTACAGCTGAGAGAGGGAGTGTGGCCAGATTGTTTCAGATCTTGATTCACATTTTGTCAGTTGGAAAAAGTGGGAAAACTTGGCTCGTTCCAGGGCATACTGAAATTGTTAGGAGGGATAATTATTAGGAGGGAAAATAAAATAAATGCATTGCTGTGATATCAGTTATTCTATAATTTAGGGTACATTTAATTTCCATTGATGATAATTATACTCTAAAAATTTTCTTTGCAGAAATCATATTTTATCCATTAAGGGAAAGCATACAATCTCACACAAAGATTGTGTGCACCTTATAATTAAGTTTGTTTAAAAATTATTTATTTGTTTTTTGCAGTGTCTGCTTTTGAAATGGTGAGTGATTCTTCGGTTCAAAATAATGAAAAAAGTCAACTTATATAAAATGTATTTCTAAAATCTAAATACTTCATTGAGTTTAAATATAATTTTCTTTAATTTTAGAAAAAAAAATCTTTGATACCAAATAACCCCCTGCAACTAGTTTATCACAACAGCATGTGACCAGCATAATATATAATATCGTTGGTGGGTTGAGACCATTGAAAAAATTTAGATGGTAAAATGCTGTGAGGTTAAAGAAAACAAGTCCACTCATTTTGGAGTCTCTTGGCTTTTGGGAGATGTATTATCAGAGAAACTGACGTAGGTTCAATTTCATCTCTATTACAAGCTCCATTCCCCCCACTTTGGAGTGCAACAGGGCTCCAGTGTTCATCATATCAGAGAGCAGTATATAGATAAGTGGACCCTCTCTGAAAATCAATAGATATGTGGGAAAGTGACAGCAAGAAAAAGAGATTAAAAGAGAGAGAGTGTGCTAAGTGTGTGGGTTGTTCTTCCCTCCAAACAAAAGGCTAGCTAACAGATAGATGACCTTAGTCAAGAGGTCAGATGTTGCTCATTATCTCCACCTGTACTTCTGCTGTAGAACATTAGTATGGTGGTGCTACTTGTATTGTGTTCTTCCTTTAATTGCTTCAGCTTATTTTCATTTGTATGCGCCATTGGATACAAGTGTCTACTAAATAAATAAATGGAATTGTAAATTTAAAAGATGAGGCTACCATATACACTTTGCATTAAAAAGAAATTCTTCTCTGTGAGTGTGTGGTTCCTGAAGTAATAGTCTGTACCAGTGTATTTATAATATACATTCTATGGAAGTAGAACAAGAAAAGAACTTTCAGTGAAATGCTAATGTGTTCAAACTCTCATGACCATTTGTTTCCTTCATAGATCTTTATTCCCTGAAAAAAGACATGCACTGATCAATTACACCAATACAGCAGCTGCAGCCAATAGAAGAAATCATCACAAGTAGGCTGACAATAGATGTTAAAGGGATAGTTCACCCAAAAATGAAAATTAGCCCTTGATTTACTCACCCTGAAGCCATCCTAGCTGTATATGACATTCTTCTTTCAGAGGAATACAATAGGAGTTATATAAAAAAATGTCCTGGCTCTTCCAAGTCTTATAATGGGAGTCAATGGGTATATTTTTTTGGAAGTACATCAAAGCGCATTCATCCATGATTAAAGTGCTCGAAACGGCTCAGCGGGGGTTAATAAAGGCCCAGCAACCAGCAATTTTGAAAGTTGCTGGTTGTCATCACGTTTGAGACACGGAATCCAAAACCCTTTCACAAAAAGTGACAAAGTTGTATTGCATACTAGCCATACAACTTGTCACTTTTTGTGAAAGGGTTTTGAATTCCGTGTCTCAAACGTGATGACAACCAGCAACTTTCAAAATCACACGAACAGGACCTTTAGATGACCTCAACACATCCAATAGCTCTTATATTTTGCACAAAACAATTTGAGGGATATGCGCTGTTTTTACAGATGCATGGCTCATCTCCTTACTTCAAAATGACCAGATGTCAGGGTCACTATCGTCAAAGATGATTAACAATAAACATACAGTTTGGATTGGTGGTATTGTTCTGTACTGGGCAAGAACTCCATGCAACCTAGCATCGATAAGAGCATGAAGTGCAGCGATAACACTCTTAAGAGTAAACAGAATATAATCAACATGTATTGCAGATATCATTAATGTTCTTAATGACAATAATTGAATGTGACAACACAATATAACTATCTGATTTGAAGAGGAATATCAGGACTGTGGAGAAGGGAGATCAGGCAACAGGATAAAGCTGCTGATAATACTAAATTGACCTTATATGCAGTGATAGGCGTTGTATTCCTATTGGTAGACGTGGATCAGCTGAGAGTCAGCATGACTGGTGTATTTATATCTGACCAGGAGTAACGTTTCACTTATGAAATCTGAAATGTGGAAACTTGTTCAACGACCTCATTTTGAACGCACTCCCACATTTGGCTGTGCTGTAACACTGAATGATAGTGACTTGAAAATTGAACGTATTGACATTAGCAGGTAATGGGTCAGCCTCCAATTAAGAATTTTTATGGTGAATCACTGGGGTGAACCCTGAGGGTCTTCTAAGGAGATGAGATAATCGGTGGTCTTCTCTGTAACCAGCAATTTGTGCACATCGCAGGATACAGAGCAGTTGGCAATATCCAGACCACAGTCGTCCCTCTGTAGCTTCTCAGTCTCTTCTGAAGCAAAACTGTCTCCTAGTTAAAAAAATAAAATAATATATATATATAAGAACTCAGAGGAAGCAGGTAGGTCAGTGACATGACAACTTTTCTTGTCTGAATCTATTCATTTATTCAAAATTACATTCAAAATGCAATTCATACATACAATGGGGATATTCTGGGGATATTTAATTTGATTTTATCAATCAATAAATTCCACTAGAAACAAACCTTGTTGTATTATTTTAATTTAATACTGTGAAGCTGCTTTGATACAATCTGTATTGTGAAAAGCGCTATACAAATATACTTGACTTGACTTGACTTGACAATTACTTAAATAGACCTCTATAATTTCTGAATTAAAACAACATTTTTGTTTGATCATTTTGGGGGCATAAAGACATGTCCTGATGTCATAATGAAGAAAAAATTCTTCATTTTTCTTTTCTCCGTTATGATATCAGGACACTTTTTTCACACTAAATTAGTCATGTGGTTATATATATATATATATATATATATATATATATATATATATATATATATATATATATATATATATATATATATAATAAATATAATATATAATATATATATTATTATTATTATTATTTTACTTTTAGAACAACTGAAAGAAATGGCTGTAATTTATGGGAGAAGATAGGAAAGGGGATTATTCTTACCAGCATCTGAAGAGCAAGTGGGGCATATTGTTGTTCTGGGACACCCTACAACATGAAGTACCTTTTCATCACCGCAGGTAGAGGTGTCCAAAACCACATAGACCTACATACACACAATGTGTACATCTACAATACTGTCCAATAAAAGCAAAGAAGTCGCTCACTGAAAAATCAAAAACTGACATTAGGTACAAGCATCTTACCTGTGGAGTGGCTGTTGTCGTCTCTGTGAAACTGTCCTCACTTATGCTTATGTCACCCACATCATCCTCTGAGGGACATGTTCCAAAATGTCTTTTAGACCTGATAAACAGCAAAACATTGACATTGTCTGCTTTAGTTATGAAGTCTGTAGATTCAATTACCTCTGAATACATTTCTTTTGTTTGCTTGTTTCTGAAAGGCTAAATGTCAAATTCATTGAACTGGCTCCTATGAAATGTATTATAGCCACATAAGCCTCATATCTATGTAAATAGTAATCTGAGGTGTTTTGATTTTTTCCGTTCATGGATTGGCACCCTGCTAACTGACACCAAGGGCAAAACCAATCTCTGGATCCTGTTGAGTGAGAATGAAATACCTGCAGTGAGACGTGAAGGTATAATAAGTAGCATTATTACAAGCATGTGTATTTGATATGTGTGTCTCACCCCTGCACCTGGGGCAATAATGGGCTTTGGGATAAACCAAACCAGTGTCGTGTTTGTGTGTATGTATGTGAGAGAGTTAAAGTGTGTGGAAAGTTGATATAGATAGAAAAATGGAAGAAAAATAAAATGGAAACACGAGTAACCAAGTGAAAAACGCAATTTTAGACAGAAAAATTGCCACCCATGTAGCTATTAAATAAGGTTATAGATCACTGGGTCCATTTTGGGTCATAGGAATGACCTATTTTGATGTGTAATTGCTGTAGTACAAGCTAAACCAAGCATGTAATTGAAAGCGTGCAACTGCTGCATTGAAGTGCAGGGGCCAGAGGAACCCGACATAAGTATGCTGCTTTAGAAAACACCACACCATGGCTCAATGTCACTAAACCCCCTAAACACAGGCATTGAGAATTAGATACTTAGCCAGGGCGAGGAAAATATCACCCAGCTGTTTTGATGTGTGTGTGTGTGTTTAAAGTCTTCTGACACATGCTCAAGGGGATGAAAACATCTTTAAATGTTTCATTGGCTTTAGCTCCAGCCTTCTCTCCTAATAAACAATTTAATGCCACTTTTACACGCTGTTCACCCGATAAAGCAGGGAAATGAACCCAGACCAGCAGCAATCGAACCATTACAGGTTTTTGATGAAATGGAAAAAGGCTGTTTTCAAGCCATTTTTATCACAGTCTCTATTTTCATCTTGTCCCTTGAATCCACTACAAATCAAAGGCATTAAGGTTGAAAATGTGGTGGATGCTTTGGTTTTGTACATTTTTCAATTTTATATTTTTCGTTTTTCATGACCATAATACATTATGTGGCAGGGCTGTGCACAATCAGAATTGAAGAACTAGTCCCTTTAATTTGAACTGATGAGAACATGAAATTTGAATGCATATGACAGGATGAGGAATTTACTGAATTGCAATTCAAAGAAATGTAACACAGATGATGTTTTTCTGGAAATGAAGTTTCTTGTTCATCTTAAATAATTATATCTATCTACACTGTAAAAAAAAATATATGATCATTAACTTATGTGATTACATTGCAATATTCAAGTTATACAATATTCAACTATTTTTGTTAGTTTAATGTAGTCAGTTTAATGTAATTTAAGTTTAAATCACTTAGGCCCGGTTTCACAGACAGGTCTTAGACTAAGCCAGGATTAGACCATAGATCAATTAGGACATTTAAGTAATTTTTATAAACATGCTTAGAAAAAAAACATTACCGATGTGCATCTTAAAACTAAAAAGGCACTGATATATTTTTAAGATCAGTCAGTGCAAGTTTATTTCAGTGGAAACAGCTCAGACTTACATTTTAGTCTAGGACTAGTCTTAAGCCCTGTCTGTGAAACCAGGGGTCAAACATCCAAGTTGATTGTACTTAAAAATTTAAGGTAGCAACCTTAAATCCGACAATGATATTATTTCTTGAGTCTTGACCAACTTTGCTTTTCTAAAAAAATATATATATATATATATACTTCAAAAGTTGTATTAATTACATTTATATTTAATTACATTTGTTTATTATAATTCAAATTGCAATTCTGTAACCTCTAATCAAGTTCCATTGAAATTCAGGAACTGAGCTGGAAAGTTGGAATTTAAAAGTTGGCGTCCACAAACCTGTGTTGTGGTCATGTAGATTAAGATATTATTTAAGATATTATTATTTCCCCCAAAAACATTAATCATTTAGATTATTTTTTCTCTGAAAATCCATTGCCTCCATTACTTAAAGGAGAACTCCGGTCAATTTTAACATTGAGCTCATTTTTTTGTACATTTGGAGTGCTGTCAGTACAGAGAACAACGACAAAAATCGGTGTTGCCTACACCGTGTTATCCTCTTTAGAAAATTTGCACCCTGTTGACTTCAATGGGGCAAGTTTTAAACCTGCTTTTAGCCTCTTAACATCCTTGATGTGTCATTACAAGTGCACAGGTCATGTGAGTGATTCCTTCGGAGTGAACGCGGGTGAATCTGACTGCAGTAGATGTGAAAGATATGAATAAAAATGATGTTTATTCAGCCAGCGCACATACCTGTATTTACATCCTGTTTTCGGTCGAAGTCCACAGTAGTCGATTGTCGAGTTCACGCGCATAGGTTTAGTACCTATGATCACGCGCGTGAACTCGACAATCGACTACTGTCGACTACTAAATTTTCAAAAGAGGATAACTCGGTGTAGGCAACACCGATTTTTGTCGTTGTTCTCTGTGCTGACAGCACTCCAAATGTACAAAAAAATGAGCTCAATGTTAAAATTGACCGGAGTTCTCCTTTAAGAATAAGAGAAATTAATATGTGTGCTAATAACGTGCATCTCTGACCCCTTGATAGCCGTGCCTCTCACCCGTAGCAGTAAGAGATGCAGGCAGCGATGGACAGAAGGGTGATGAAGAGCACAATGCACACTGCTATAGTCATATTCCTCCTCTTCTCTTCTTCAGCCTGCTGCAACTCCCACCATTCAAGATCACTGAACTGACAGCGCTCCCCCATGTAACCTAACACACAGCTGCAGCACACACACGCATACAGATCATCATTAAATGCAATATTCATTATTTCAGTCAGTACACATACAGAACAGAATATAGGAATAAAATGGTCTATGGGATATGCTTAACGTGTGTCCTTTTTGTCAAGGGCAAATGTTCAATAAAAAGCCAAATTATTTTTAGTACAAGACTGCCATCTACTGCTTGTTAACCACACTTTAAAAATCAGCTTAGCTTTTAATAATTGGAAATTGTGGAATATGCAAAAACAGATAATGAAAATATAAAAAAAATCAGGTTAAAGTTTCTGTATGACAAAAGCTACAGTATAAGCAAACACTTGCTTGCAGGCATAAGTCTCCATCTCAGGGAAATAGAAGCACACTCCGTCATACAGACAGTACGAGTCGTGAGTGGAAGGACAGCTCTGCATAACATTATTGTGTTTCCATGGCGATGTGACATTAAGTGGACTGCCGGTACTCGGCCAAGAGGAGGCGCCCTTAAACTCCTCTGCAACGAAACAGAGCATAAAAATGAGGTCACTATTATGTTTCATCATACATTTCTACTAAATGTCAGTACATTACTCTTTTGCACAAACTCAGCTTAGCAGGTCCTATCAAATAACTGCTCATGGTATCAAGCCATAATGGCACATAATACATGAAGCTGAGAAGATACTGTTTCAGTTTAAACATTCAGATGATGAATCTTACCCTGACAGCTGAATCCAGTGCCTGTGAACCCAGATCGGCATCTACACTGATATGTTCCTACTGCATTCAAACACTCTGCGTTTACGCCGCAGTCGTGCATGTCTAATCTGCACTCATCTATATCTGTAAAATACACATAAAGATCTCTGTATTTAGGAAAAATATGTAAAGTATTTGTATGCATGCAAGCATATACTGTATATATATACACACACACACACACACACACACACAAACACACACACACACACTACTGTTCAAAAGTTTCAGGTCAGTACGTGTTTTTGAAAAAAGTCTCTTATGCTCACCAAAGCTGCATTTATTTGATCAAAAATACAGTAAAATATTATTACAGTTTAAAAATAATTTTTCTATTTTAACAATCAAAGTTTTTTATTTATTTCTGTGATTGTTAATATGAATTTTCAGCATCATTACTCCAGTCATCAGCGTCACATGATCCTTCAGAAATCATTCTAATATGCTGATTTGGTGCTAAAGAAACATTTCTTATTATTATTCATTTTTCATGATTCTTTGATGAAAAGAAATTTCAAAAGAACAACATTTATTTGAAATCGAAATCTTTGACTCTAAACTTTTGAACGGTAGTTATCATAACTGATATTCAGACCAATGTGAATGTTGCCTTTATACAGCAGTTCAGTAAACAAGTTGAAATTGAATAACTTCACAATATTGCCACTACTTTGCTTTGCATGCAGTCTATCACCATCAATGAATATCGTTGCAAACAAATCCAATGCCGAATTAACTAAATATTAATTATTCGAATATTTCAAGAAACTCAGAATGAGTCTCCGTAGTGATGTTACTGTATGAATCAATGTTTCTGAAATTAATCAGTTGAGTGAATGATTCAAAAGACAGTAACAAGCCACAAATACACAAAACTGTTTGGAATGCGCCAACACAGACAAGCGAAGTGATAAAAATAGTAAAAAGTCCCAGTGCTGTTAAACCGTTATATCGGTACATTTGGAACGCTACAAGACCAGATTTGACGACCGAAACTAACTGTAATTGGTTAGTGCAAATACATACACATACATATACATATATGTATATATATATGTATATACACACACACACACACACACATATACATAT
The DNA here is from genome assembly GCF_951802725.1 of Rutilus rutilus. Lineage (NCBI taxonomy): Eukaryota > Metazoa > Chordata > Actinopteri > Cypriniformes > Leuciscidae > Rutilus > Rutilus rutilus. The sequence continues at coordinate 16,507,792 of NC_140219.1, read as the reverse complement.
ATATATATATGTGTGTGTGTGTGTGTGTGTGTGTGTGTGTGTGTGTGTGTGTGTGTGTGTGTGTGTGTGTGTGTGTGTGTGTGTGTGTGTTGTCGTACCCATACAGTGCTGACCATCTCCACTGAATCCAGTCTTGCATTGGCAGAAATATCCACCTGCTGTGTTCATACACTCAGCCTCAGAAATACTACAATCTGCCAGGCCTGCTTTGCATTCATCAATGTCTATACAAACACACACAAACACATATTGTCAATACTGTATGTGCTCATCTAAACAAACCTATATTTACATAAAGACTGATCAATACATCCAATAACAGGTGCATACGGCACCCACATAAACATCAATATCCCTACACTCAAATTCAGTTTCACACATACATCACAAACCTGCTGCTTCAGTCTATACGAAATCAAAATCATCTGACATGTAGTGCAAACACACACAGACTTACACACACTTACCCACACACAGTTCCCCATCTCCAGTGAAACCTCTCACACACTGACACACGGCTCTGCCCTCCTGCAGCACACACTGAGCGTTCACATCACATCTGAGAGAGTAGCAGTCATCCTGGTCTAAATGAAATGAACATCATTCTCAAGTTCATTTATTAGGAATGAGTCAATCACAGTATTCAGCAACCACAAAAATTTGAATAATGAAAATGAGTAATAAATATCTCGTCTATGATGAATGAAGTTGTGAATATTGTTCTACCCGAAATCATCTCCTCTGTGTAAACCAAGGCCAGTGGTGTGCTCTCATCATTCAGTGTTTTATTTCTCAGACGAACACTTGATTCACCATCATCTGATTCTATGTGGAAAAAAAAACAGCTCTTTGTTTTAAAAACAGCTCTTTTTATTTTTTTTTAGGAATCTTTTTTATTATTTGTATTTTAACTCAATTCTCATCACACTGACCAGTGAATGATGTATTAATCGCCAGACAGTCTTTTCCATCAGCTGAAAGAACGTGCTTTGAGTGACATGAGCAATGAGCCAATCCCAGTCTGCTCTCACACACTTGGGCACATCCTCCGTTTTCATGAAGACAAACATCTGCTCCTAGGAGAAAGAAACATGCAGTGCACAATCTGTTGAGTCAAAGATGTATAAGATGGAAATTATAGTAGTTCACTTTATCACAATAAGTGCAAATTCAGTGGAATTTTAAATAATATCACTACATTAGTTTGAGCGGATGTTGCCATTTTTGTCTGTCAAACTGTCAATTTATCATGTTAAAAGAGTTAAGAGAAATATTTTATTATTGTGTAAATAATCACGTTATTATTAATGAAGTTTACGTGCCTGAGCTTGACCAGGGCAAATTTCATATTTTCACATATTTGGTGTACACTTTTCCAAAAATACACTACCGTTCTACTCTACCATTCGTTTAAATCACATTAAACCATCAAAAGTTTGGGGTCAGTAATAAGAAATTAAATACAGCAAAGATGCATTAAATTGATCAAAAGAGACAGTAAAAACATTTACATTTGTATTCTATTCATGCTGTAAATCACAGGAATAAGTTATATTTTAAAATATTTCAATCTGTAACAATATTTCACAATATTACGGTTTTACAGTAGCAAATAAATGCAGTCTTGGTGAGTACAAGAGACTTCTTAAAAAACTTTTTAACATCTTAACGATCCCAAATTTTTGAAAGAGTGTGTACTTTCATAGACTAAAACAAAGGCATATTTTTTTTTTAAACATTATGGAGTTAATGTATAAAAGGAATGATCCAGTCCAATCTGTTTTCCGCTTTAGTTACACACTAAAGAGTAACAACCTCCATTCCCTTATGCACTTACTAAAAACAATGGTTAAAAATATGCTAATAATAGGACACAGCATCTGTACCCGGTTTGGCAAGAGGGTGGACAATAACCAGAGAAGCTGGTTGGATAGAGTCATCATGGACATGTTCAAGGTTTCGTCCAGTTCTTCTCATGTCCAGCCGGTAAAGTAAGTGACCCTCCCAGTCACTGACCCAGAGCACATTCTCAAATACTGCAACGTCAAATGGGCGACCTGAGCCAAAGCAAAAATAATCAACAGAAAACATATTACACACAGAAAAAAAAACATTGTCTATAGGGTTTTTTTGTCATAAACCAGCATAAAATCACATAAGTTTGTGCTCACTTCCATCATGTATACATTCAGTATTTGCTTGTGTACTGAAAGTGTGTGCGTGCTTTTGGCAGAGAAGCCTCACCTACTTGGTTTTCACTTAGTATATGGCGATTAGACCCGTCCAGCTTGGCCGACTCAATCACACCTCTGCTCACGTCACACCAGTACAGACGCTGGGAGCCGTGATCCACGGCTAGTCCACTAGGAGACACCAGACCGTTGTTGACCACAACTTCACGCATGTCTCTGTTCAAACCTGACCGCTCCACTGCAGGACGACTACCCATGTCTGTCCAATATACCTTCCTCCAGACACAAAGACAAGAAGTTCATGTATAATTACGAGTCAAGATCCATTTGAATGTTTAAGAAAAGTGCTGCTTGGAATAACATGAGGGTGATTAAATAATGATTTTTTTATTTTTTTATTTTTTGCTGAACTCTTCCAAGAAAAAAGATATTCAGAATAAAATGACTGTGTCCACTGTACAATTTTAAGTTTATATGATATAGGCAAATCGCATAGAAGAAACATGCGGTTTCAAAAGTCTTACTGCGCCTGAGGATGTAGGGCAATGCCTCTGGGTTTTTGGATGTCTTTCTCTATAAAAATCTCCCTGTCAAGGCCATTTAAACTGCTGCGGGAAATAGAGGATAATCTGAAATGCAGAACGTTAAAGTCAGTTGAGCAAATAAGTAAGATGTTAAGGAAGAGTGTCTGTATTGATCTGTAGCCCACCCTCTATCAGTCCAGTATAGCTTGCGATGGACCCAGTCCACAGCCAGACCCTCGGGTGAGTCGAGTCCAGCGGAGAAAAGCATCTCTCTGAAGCCTCCATCCAGTGAAGCCCTCTCAATACGCTTCAGGCCTTTATCTGCAAAATACATCTAAACAAACAAACAAACCCAAGTGACTACTTCCATATGAGACATTATCATTATTTGGTTGCAATTTCAAGGATTTCAAGGACATATTTAAAGACAAATTATCTTAAATAAATAAGTAAATAAATAAATATGTTCTAATTTTAGATGATAATAATAAGAGTAATCCCAATAACTTTATTCTATTGACAACCACTATTTTCAACAGTACATTTAGCACATAGAGAGAAAAAAAAAACTGTATTTCTCCCTCCATTGAATATGTGGGAGTATTTTTTTGTGGATTTATTTAATTATTTGTGGATTCATTTTATATGTTTTTATAAAATAAATTCACATTTTGAATGGGCCTGAAAAAGGCCCTGAATCTATGTACTTTGTAAAATGTGTACATGAATGAAAGGGAAAAAGTGTATCCTCTTGCACTCTGTGGCCACTAGATGACAGTAAAATACAGTATTTTAAACAGTATCAACAGGAGCCCATGAACTTTATTCTTGTTTCCTTACATCACACGACATTTACATCTTATGTCCACTAGAAGGCAGTTGTAAACACATAATCACTGCAGTGGCCATCGATTAAACTCTCACGGCACACTTTCTTCAGCCATGTGTGTGGCTGTGTTTGTGTGATATTTTACCCTTTTCTGCACTGGATCATAATCCACAGCAATGATGGAGCCTCTCGGTTCCTCCAGTAGCTTTCTGCTCCTTTTGCCATTTGTGGTAATCTTTCTTATATCCACTACATTGGCAAACAACAGGTACGTTGGAGGTCCTGCTTGAAAAAAAAGGAAATAGATTCCAGAAGATTCCAGACGTTCTAGGTCACTGGAAGAAAATACACTTAAATACTGATTAACTACATGCTTAACCCAATAATTCTAGCAGACAAAATGTGGGAGACAGACAGGCACCCTGGCAGAATGTAGAATATAAAGAAAGTTTGTTGGACTTGCCTGTGGCAGCACAGTGTTTACCATCAGACTGTAGCTGGTATCCAGGCTGGCACTCACACACCAACCTGCCTGGAAATAAAGTCACACACAACTGACTGCAGCCCCCCTGATCTGCAGACAAACAGCCTGAAACACACAGACAATGATGAAGAAAACAGTCATATTTGCATTCATTAAATAAGGCTTTTAACATACTTTGATTTGAAAAAATAAAACACACACACACACACACACCTGTGCATGAACGGCCATCAGAATTTAGCACAGATCCCTCTGGACACACACACACATCTCCTTCTGTTGTGTGTACACATGCATGATCACAAGCTGTAACATTCTCCACACATGGTTTAGTCTCTGTAGATGCACAGGGAGAAAGGTAAGCAGGCCATTTTTTCTGTATTTACAACAATATATTACAAAAAAAAGAATACAATATATATACAAAAATGACCAAATTAACCAAATTTGTATGTGTGTATTTTTTCCACATATATTTTATATATATATATATATATATACATACATATACATACATTTTACATATGTTATAAATACAATCATATTTTCTAAAATATATTTTAAAATACCCCCCCAAAAAAGACATTTTAAAACAGGTTAAATAAGCTTTTAAAGATTTTAGGTATTTTATTGCCCCTTAAAGTACATTTTGTAATAATTTGGAATAATATCATATTATATTTTTCATTTGAATAATATACATGCAGGGAATTCTCACATGCACATATTTTGTTTACTGTAAATTATTCTACAAAAACTAACAAAAAACAGCATTACTTGAAATGATACTGTTTATCTTTCAACTTGGTTTTGATTAGTTAAGAGAAATGTAATAAATAACATAGATATAATAAAATAAAAAGTTCATTTCAAAATTACAAACATAACAATAAGGTCAATATCAACTGTTATAACCCTGCCATTTCAATTTAATTGTCACTTCACATATTTTTGTGCAGCCGAGCGGTAATATGATGGCGTGGGTCATTTCAGGAAATGGAATGACCTGTTGGATGACAAGATAATGCAAATGGCCTCAATCTTTAATTTCCAAAATCCCTGTCCCTAGATGATCAATTCTCACCTCAATGTTTCCACGAACACCTCTCTGAACCAACAGACCTTGTGGCACTGTGCCTATCAGGCAGTCCTTATTCTGACACCTAATAATCCCAAATCCAATCATCCTATATTTACAAAACACCAGTCCTGATATCAATTAAGCGTGTCTAGAAAATGTTGCTTTATTCACGTTAACAATGGATACATATAAAAACAGTGCCTCCTGTTCAGTTACATTACATAATGAGAGCAGTTCAAACAGATATAAATACAGATTTAACTCCAGAGAGCATCAGAATAAGGAGCTGTTTGTATCTGGAATGGTACTGTCACCAGTGCTGATGATTGAGTCTGAAGAAGCCATATGGTGGGAAACAAGCTTCTTATCTGGACACTCTCCAATCCTGTAATGATGTCAGGACCATAATCCCACCCACAAAGGTCATAGTGCGAAAGGGAACCATTGCTTAGAGTGAGTGAAAGCATGTGATGCTCTGAGGCAGTTAACAAGAAGAATAGGCTATGTGACAATTTCACTCTCAAACTAAGCTTAAAATCATGAAATAAAAACTGATTTGAATTTTTTATGGAATATTGCTGTATTTATTATAAATGATTTATCTGGGCGGGACGTCCTGTGACTCACATGACATCACAGCAATAGCAAACCACAACCATTTAATGATCCAATAAATTCATGATGGACAAAATCAGGTCCCAACCTAAAAGAAAAAATCTTGTTCAAGCGGCTGTTTCACTCGATATATGTCAAAATAGGGAAGAAAAGACTATCGCAAGTTTCAGGCCAACTTTAAAATAATCTCATTTTTGCCATAAATTTACATCTGCATTCAAAACTTAAATGTATTTATTATCCTAAATGAATTATTCACAATACTCCATTATTTCTTTTATAATTCTATAACATCTATATTCTTTTATTGTCATTTCCTCATCACTAATCATTCTGAATATTCCGACAGCCAGAAAACATGACAACAAACTTGATTGCATGTGTGTATGAGTGTCCGCAGGTGTGAGAACTGTTTGGAGGGTTAATCTCGCTGTTGCTTTGCTCCTGACCTGCTTAGCCAGGCAAAGCTGCTGACTAAATATGTTCCTTATTACTGATGTCACCTCATTATCTTATGGCACTGCGCTGTCCGGCTCTGCTTCAATGCACAATTAGAGCATAAGCAATGAAGTCTAGAGATGCTCTCTGTCTTTTTCTAGCACTTTTTCTTTTATAAATCTCTCTCTCTATGACACACGACTTCCAGCTAGGGTTGGGCGATATGGCAAAAATATAATATCACGATTTTTTTTCTGGAAAATCACAATTCATGATTTTATCACGATTCTTTTTCATGTTGGTTTTGCTATGACAAAAATGTCTGTTTAGTCGAGTATACTCATAAGGGCAGTCTTAAATGAGTTAAATAAAGTCCTAAATGAACGTAAAGAGTTGTGAGAAAATGAGAATGAAATGTTTAAAGGCTTTAAAGCATATGCAAATAATGAACTTTTGTGAATGGGAGTATCCCGTGAGTGTAACTCGACCTCTGCGTTAACATGTGATGTGAATGTACATCGCATTGTACAGTTTGTTGGGACAGAGATGCCAGAACTGCACCTGATAGAATATACTATAGCACAATACTATGATATTTCTTCAAAAGCAGATCGTGGAGACATTTTAATCATCCATGATCAAACATCGTGATATCGTACACGCCTGCTTCCAGCTCATTGATATGATATGTATGCTACTACCAGTCCTACCTTGGCAGGTCTTCAAATCGGGCAGTAATAGGTAACCCTTAGGGCAGGTGCAGAAGTAAGAGCCCGGAACGTTCTCACATCCCAGTGAGCAGCCGTGATTCCACAGGGCGCATTCATTGATATCTAAAAGAGAAGGAGAGATTTTTCAGACGAATACATTATGAACAAAAGAATAAGAAAGCTGTGAATTTCTACACTAATGCTATCATGTATCTTAGGAAACGGAGGCTGTACCTTCACAGTAGTTGCCTTGTTTACTGAGGGAAAAACCATCCCTGCAGCGGCACAGACCAGTGTCACTGTGACTTTCACACACTTTCACACACTCTCCTGTGTGTTGATTGCAGCCTGCACAAGAACAAACAGCATTTCCTTCCATGCACAGACCACCAATATGTTATGAAGTTGCTCTTTATGTGATGTTTAAGATAATTATAAGAAATCATGTTAACTCTTTCCCTGCCAGCGTTAAAAAAAAAAAGAAGGGTGGAAAAATTGGAATAATAAAATAATTGTTACAAATAATTACAATAATTGTTTTGTTTAGCTATTTTGAATGCACATACTCCAGCATACTTTATTATCATATTTTATTAAAGCAATTAATCATTTAATCTTTTCATTACCAACCTGGAGTGAATGGAGTTGGAATTTCCACCACCGGCTGATTGATGGGATGTACCACTTTGAGATCAGTAAGGGGGTGCGGCATCCTTTTGGAATTGACATTCTCCCCTCGGCCCCCTGTGTACTTGTTTACTCGTGTTATTCTTTTTGACTTAAAGTCTATTAGGTACACATAATCCAGGAAAATCGTCATCCTCAGAGCCTGTGGTCTAGAGGTAGAGCAAAGAGGACATCTTTACTGTAAAAATACTTCTTTCTTTACTATAATAGTGTAATATGTGAAAATGTTATCCTTTACATAAAGGATAGATCTCAATTTTACCTGAAGGGCTGATTAAATACGTTGATAATGTTGCCATCATAGTTGCAGGAGCCCATTGCAGTGTGCCCTTCTTGACCTTGCTGAACCCAGAACAGTCTCCTGTCCCGGTGGTCTATAGCCAAAACCTTCAGTGACTGTAACTCTGCAACTTTCAGCACTGTCGCCTTCTTCCCACCTGTCATGTCTGAACGCTGGATACTGGGAGTCAACCCATCTGACAACCAGAAAATATATCTGGGAAAAAAAGTTGTACATATAAGTGTAACATCGTTAAAAATCATAGATCATCTCACATCTCTGTAACCTTCAACTTATTCTGCAAAATTGTAAATGATACATTTAGATGAATTCAGATTATATGTCACTATGAAAAAATGGCATCAAAATAAATGTAAAGTGAAAGTTTTTAATATATAAATATATACTAGGAAGGCACAATATAATGCTACCATATCACTTATCGGCTGAATACATTTTTAATGTATTGTATCAATGGATATTGGATATTATTATTACACTTCTATTCACACCTCTATTATTACACTTAGATATAGATTGCCTTCACGCTCACATAAAGTTAATCTTTAAGAAAACAAATTACTTAATACTATTAAATATAATCTTTAACAAATATCAAAATTAATATCCTTTTTCATACTGTACATTATAATGTTGCGATGCACACTCAAAATCACTGAAAAAGTATTTTGGTTTTTAGTGTTGTATGTATTTAGCCAAAATAGTATAGAATTTAATGCAAGCCATTTTCAGTTACTGGCCATGACATATTTTGTATTTTTAATTATCGGCATATCAACCAGACATTTATATCAGTGCATCCCTAATATAAATATTGCATATTATATATCAAATAAATATAATAAAAACAGTGTTTTTAAGTTAAAATATATAAATTAAATGACCCAATCTCCATCAATACAAATATTGAATTGCGACTGGAAAAAAAAACCTTTCCAGTTTCCAAAATGAATATGTAATAGTGTTGATTTAATTGTATTGAAAAACAAAATGATTGCTTATTTAAAACTTGTTTATCTCTTCAGACTACTCCTTCGACTTAAAAGTGAGGCCAGTGTGCTGTAGAATGCTGTTGGAGAGACCCTGTTAAAACTGCACCTATGTGCCAGTCATGTTCGAAAGAATGTGAACGTCTTAAAGCTCCAGCATTTATAGCTAGCAGGCAAACTAGGATTTGAGCAACACAGTCCTGAGAAGAACTGTGAAAATGACGAAGTCTTTAGTCATCCTCGTTCTCCCCCAAAAGTCAATATGCACACTACTGAGAGAACAGAGGAAAAAATGTAAAACATGTTGTTGTGGGTAAAAAGGTATGACCTATTGCTCCACAAGCTGTCTCAATATGATAACAACTGTATTGCCATTTAAGTTTATGTTCTTTTATGTCGTTTTTTTTTTTTTTATACGACATAAAATATTTTTTATATTTGTTTAAAAATAAAAAATGCATTTAATGCTTATATCACTATAATTGTGCATTTGATCAACCTAAAATGAGTACATTATTCCAATTCTTGCATTTTTCCTTTCCATGAACTGGTTTTAGTATTATAATTATGTATAGTTTTGTATTATAATTATGTTTACCTCTCATTTGGATCAACAACAACACTTTTGGGCTGAGATAGGTCTCTCAAGACAGTGTTTTCATTCCTCCCATCTGTGTCCATTCTGTGTATCGTTCCTTTATCTGCATTGCTCCAGAGGACTGAGTTTTCAATCCAGTTCACAGCGAGACCAGTGATTTTTTTCACTGATGAGAGAAGTTTCTGAAAGAATAAACCAAAGGCTTGGAACAGGCTCCAAACAATCACTGATGACATTAAATATTAAAATACTGTATTTACAATATTTATACTGTATATGTAAAAAAAAAAAAAAAAAATCGAATAAGTAAATAAAACTAACATTAATAGGTCTTCAATAGTACCTGTCTGCCTGTTCCATCCAGTCCTGCCCTGTTGATTTGTCCTGCATGTGTGTCAGCCCAAAACATTGTCCCCTCACTTAAATGGAAGTCCAATAAGATAGACCTTCCCACCCTAGATATGATCCTTCTCCGGTCCCCACCATCAAGGTTTATCCTCTGGATGCCATTTCCAAGGCCAAGTAACAGATAAGGCTCAGGATCTTTGAAGACACAAATACAAGCTCTGACAAACCTAATCAAAATGATACTAACTGAATGCAGTGAACACAGACATCATTTTGATCCTTATTTGAAGTTAACAACCATTTTAACAAGTTTCAGTACACGTCATTTTCCTGTTCAAATCAAACTGATTTTAAAGCCAATCTTAAATTAAACTGCATAGCCACAAATAATTGACAATATCAAATAAAACATGATTTACAAAAGCGGAACATGCTTAGATGTTTGTTTTTCCTGGGACACCATTTCTATCACCCAGCCAATCACAGCCATCTGATGTTTGGGGAACATTTATTGTTTTAAATGAATGTTAAGAGTTGTGAGAAAATAGGATGTGTCAGGTCCACATGCTATACATACGAGTTTCCTAGTTAAACCCAGATTCCCGAGATGGACGTGCCACAAGCTTTAAACATAGCGGAGTAGAACTTGTCGCTAAAGTAGTGCATATTTACATATATGAATATTTTGAAGCGTATTGTATTATACACAGTGTAAATAGCCTGCATTTGACCGAAATGCCAGAATCATCAGTAAGCTGATTATAGATAGCATGGTGAATGTTTATGGTTGTCAATGAATGGGACCCTAAATCATTTTGGCTTTAAAATGATCATTTGTTTTATCAATATTTATATGTGAATAAATGCCTAAATTAAATCTGTTCATCATATGAAGCGAGCCTCTTCAAAAAATTTGGACTAAACTGCTCAACTCATATGGATTAGTTTTACGGTCTCTTTTATGAACATTTTGAATAAGGAGGGACAGAAAGCTTAGATTTCATCAAAAAGATCTTCATTTGTGTTCCAAAGATGAACAAAAGACTTACAGGTTTGGAACGACATGAGGGTGAGTAATTAGTGAAATATTTTAAATATTTGGATGAACTATACCTTTAATAAGATTTTCCCAATAGGCAAGAATTAACCTGGTCTCCTAATGATGGTTCTGTTCTTTCTGACAACAATGCACTTGAATGCGACAAGCTCGTTCAGAAGTGGGAAGTAAGACATTTCCAATAACATTTGAAGGCAGCATTAAAGTGACAGCGGCCTAATAAACCCTCTGTTGTCTGTCATTAAAGGGTAGGCAATTTCTGACAGGCTAGCAATAACAAGCCAGCTTTGAAAGCATGAGATCCCACCCTCCCTTTAGAGCGTCTCCAAAGCCATGTCTCCTTCAAAACACATGAACGCACACAGCAGTGCCTGCAAAGCACCATGAGATAGTAGAGACAGTGTTAAATTACCTCATGTCTCAAAGCACATAACATTACAATAATAATAGACGTAAACCACTTACAGAGCTCTTGATGTACCACATGACTGCTGCAGATTCATTTCATAAATCCGAGTCTGAGGATGTGAACAACTCCAGGTAGAACGTCACGGGTTGCCATCTCGTAATTACGGTTAGATATATAATTGTTTTCAATTTTGCTTACATTTTTGTTTCTCTGTTGTAGTGAATATGTATTAATAATTGTAACAGTCTGTAAGGACTTATATTTTAATGTTAGCCTACAATGTTCTGCAATAAAAAGGTAGAGTCATGAACATAGTTTAATTGTTTAAATAATATAAGCTAGTGTGTCCATGTAAATAATATAGACACATTTCAGCAGAAATGTAATTCTTATGAAAGTACCACTCTGAAGGATTAAATATATAATACTGTCTCACAAGTGGTCTGTAAAGATTAAATAAAAAAATACATTAAAAGATATTGAATAAGTAGGTGCAAGATATAAGCTCAGTTGTGAGGAAGAAGACTTTATGTCAATTTTATTGTATGTTAGTGGCTGCATTCGCTAAATGAAATTAAATAGCTTTAACATGAAACCTCCCTGAAACCTTATGGTGTTGTGACCCTAAAATGAAGCTTGATAAATGAGGCCTGTCGGCTTACAAATACATTCTTTCTTGGTCATAAAATTGCTAATTATTTTCTCTTTATTCCATATCAGCACCTAATGTCATTCAGAATGTGAATTATTGTTGCTGTGTAACAGGTATTTTCATGCTCTAATGGGGAGAGGTTCACACATCTATCTCACAGATGCCTGCAGAAATCAAGCAACTGTATCCTAGCAACACAAACCATAGTGGAGGCCTTCGAAGTTGTTTGAGTGGATTACACAAACGCACAGCCATGTTGCTAGGGTATGTAGAGACAAATAAGGAAAAAGGTTCAACATGGTTTTGGTTACAGTCAATAGCCACTAATTTACAACAACATTTAGATGAGTAGCCTATATTAAAGCAATTAAATTCTGATGTTCCAGCTAAGCACATCAAAAAATAACTTAACAATATCAAAACTTTAAAGGGAGTTTTTCTTTATATTGAGGATGCACTCAATAGATATTTAACAGACTTACAGTGAAGGGAGGGTAAAGTTATTTTCTCACAGCAGCAAAAATCTGGGCATTGAGTCCAAAAGCACTGATTTAGTGTTTCCTAAAATTATTTGTTTAAAAAAAGTTATCTCTTTATAGACATGTAATGGCCACCATTTTAAATATTAAAGTAATAGGTCAATGGTCATTACTCATCCCTATGCAATTCAATCCTGTGAGTGTTTATGGAGCTTATTTTCATACAATGAAAATGGGTGGTAACTACAAATTAAAGTGCCATAAAATAGCTTTATTTCAAGTCTTCTGAGACCATTTGATATTTTTGTATACATTTTTTATTTCGTTTTTTAATTTGCTGTAAATATCCCCCTCTGCGGTAGCTCTCAAATCTCATTTGAGCTTGTGCACATTTAAAAATGCTCTCATATATAGAGTAGCCTACTCGCAGATCATATGAAAAGTACACTTTTATGGCTGTTTCTTAATACACTTCATACACTTTTAAAAAGTGCACTTTGTAATAATTTGTAATTAAATAAAAAAAATTAGGCCTAATGATTGTATTATAATGCTTGTCATGCTTTAAAGAAGTAGCCTACCCATATTTTGATGTGTTGTTGACTAGCATACTGAAGCACATACGATTAAAGTACTTAATTTTAACCATAGTGTTAACTGTAGTTTATCATAAATTCTTGTCAATGTATTTGGCAGTACATTTTAACCATAACTGAGTTCAACTAATATAAATATAAACTATATAATACATTTTCATTTTATGGTAAATAACATGCATTTAAGTGTCTGAAAACATTATATTCAGTTCGCACTTAAGTGTATTCTTTTTAAAGTAATTATTTTCATAATACACTCATTTTAAAAGTAGGCCTATGCTAGTGTGTTTTTAAGAATGGTCCTTATAACCTGTCATAATACAACCCTTAACATTGTATTAAACATCTCACGTTCAAAACTTCAATGATGCACTTACCCACACAGCTGAAGTTTCCAGCAGCCCAGGCTCGTCCACCCCAGCATAGTGTTTCCTCAGCAGGGCCTGAAGCTCTGGCAGGGCCCATACTCACCGTCCAGAACCACAAGAGAAACGCGGCCGCTATCGTCCTCCAGTACATAATCCTATCTCAGTTTCCACAGGGCTCTCCTCTTAGGTATTTCCTCGATCACTGAGCCACACCATGCAGCCGTAACCCCCACACATCTTACACACACAGCCAACCAGCTTCAACTAAATGACAACCTGGGTGAAAAGACTCCAGAAAGTGCATCTATAATATCCCAGAGGTGTCTTTTTTACAGAGCTGGTTGAAAGTGAGAGTCCTGTAGGAAGGCACACACACAGAGCCTCAATCTCTCCAGTCCTCCTGTTCTCTAGCTGTTTTGGAAGCAAAGTATGAAATTCCTGACAGTCCCATGGTAAATTTGACACATGGTGAGACCAGCAAGGGCTCAGAGGAGGGTTTTCCCTGATGTAAGACTCAGAGCCTGAACTCAAGCAACACAAAAACTGCACTTCTACAACTTAAAAGTCACCCTGAGTTCACCTCCTGGCCTTTCTCAGTCCAAGCATGTGATTTAGAAAGAGTGGACACACCTTGTGTGCTGCTCATGAGTAATGGGATGCTCCCTCACACACACACACACACACACACACACACACACCATAATGTGTCGTTGTGTCTGCATATAGTCTGTCAGGACCCCAGAGTGAAGAATCACAAGGGGTTGCGATGGGGGCGGGGCTTCTAAATGCCGCTACACGCAATCTTATTATACGAATAACTGTCATATTGTCATATGAATTAGACGCACTGCTCTGGGAAAAATGCGTCAGGTGGGCAGGCACAACAGCTGCTCTGTTGTTCTACTTAAGCAGGACAGGAAATGCAGCACAATGTCCTCTCTGATACACACTCACAGGATGTCAAGCCGGGCAGAATTCACGAACTAATTGAACTGACATTTAAACTTGATAGATAGACTAGTACTGAAAAAAGATAATCACTGTTTTCTATTTGAATACATATTAAAATGTAATATATTCCTGTGATGGCATCATGGCAAAGCTGAATTTTCAGCATCATTACTCCAGTCTTCAGTGCCACATGATTATTCAGAAATCATGCTGATATGCTTATCATAATTATCATCATCATATGATCTTATTATCATCATTGTTGAAAACTGCTTAACCGTGATAACTTTTCATGGATTTTTTGATGAATAGAATTTGAAATACTTTTTTCTGTATCAATGTAAATGCATTTAATCTAATTTTTGATCAATTTAATGCATCCTTGTGGAAAAAAGGAATTATTATTAATATTATTTTTACTGGTATTAAATTTCTTTAATGGTAGTGCACATGACATGAGTGGCATATACTAGATTGTGCATATGTGACCCTGGACCACAAAACCACTCTTATGTGTAATTTTTTTAAAATTGAGATTTATACATCATCTGAAAGCTGAATACATAATCTTTCCATTGATGTATGGTTTGTTAGGATAGGACAATATTTGGCCGAGATACAACTATTTGAAAATCTGGAATCTGAGGGTACAGAAAAATCGAAACATGAATAAAATCGCCTTTAAAGTTGACCATTTCTATTGGCGATAGTGCTGCATCCATTCACAAAAAATAATGTTTTATATATTTAAGGTGGGAAATTTACAAAATATCTTCATGGAACATGATCTTTACTTAATATCCTAATGATTTTTGGCATAAAAGAAAAATCTATCATTTTGACCCATACAATGTTTTGTTGGCTATTGCCACAAATATACCCGTGCAACATAAGACTGGTTTTGTGATCCAGGGTCACATATAATCATTCTAACGAAAGAAATTACAAACAAAATGGATAAATAAATTATTTACACAGAAATTCGTCAATATGGGAAAATATGAGGGGGCCATTAATAATTGATGTTATACTGTATGTATGCAATACATGCACTAGATGATCTTTGATATTTTTTCTGTTTGTATCATTGTATCGTCTTGCTGGTTTTTCAGCTTCTTGTCTCACAAATTTACAGTATTCAACGTGACCATCTTGAAAACGAGACACATTAAACAGCGTCACATTAAAAACATTTCATAGCAGGTCTCAGGACTATGCAGTGTTCAGGTCTCATGCTGTGCTGTATCATTTGTGAATGGCCCCTGACACTAATTTCATGCTAATGGAACAAAGTGGATATTTCAATGACATGCCTGGCATACAACACACAAAAACATTTGCTGTGCACACAAAAAGTGCACATAAATATCCTATTAAAAAACCTGTAAAGAAACAACAAATTAAGAGAGGACATAAACATTAAACGCACCTGTTGCATTTAGAGGAACGCATACTATAGCCTAATCATTTAAACACACATCAGCTCGACATTATATATGATCCTTGTAACAAAGATAACATATATTTTAGGCAGTAGAAATGTTTAATAACATTTATCATGAATCTATATAACACTATTTCATCATATGTTGGCATATACAATAATACACGATTTACATTTATGTACACTGCATTTCATAAAAAGAAATACATAATTGCGTGTGATTGGGTGAAGAATATGGCTTTTAAAAATGGGAAATGAGACAGAAAACGCAACGTGGAGTCAAAATAACTCTTGTAAGGCATTGAGTTTGACAGCATATCAAGAGCTTGTCTTTTAAAACCGATGTTTCCACAGCTTGTGTGTGGAAAGGATAACACACAAAGCCAATATGCCATTCATTAGCACAGGTACTCGGATCTAGAGCTGTCACTCTTGTACGTCATCTGAGAGTCAATGCTTGAACGTGAGCACAGGAGCATCCTCTCTGAATCCTGAGTCTGCCTTCGTGCCCACAAATCATTCGCCTGCCCGTTCAGAGTCCTTTGTTTCATGGTGAGCGTCTCGAACTTTACGTACGTCTCTTTTGAAAGGTCTTCATCTGGTCCACTGTTCCTGCTACTGTTTCCTTTACAGTACAGACACAAGATCTTGTAGAGCAACACCACAATGAGAGGCACCGCAACTGCGCATGCGATCCCGCTGGCGATCATCAGGACTTTGTTCTGCCCATCGTCATCACCGTTATCCAGAGTACTGAAATCCACACATTGCTCTTTCCCAGACGCCGAACCCTTAGTAACCAAACACACCGTGTAGAGCAGGTTAGGCATCAGATACTCCAAGAGCAGCTTCCCTTGACCAACTTCCGTATCGACCGACTCCTTATTCTCTTTCGCATCATATGGAAAGTAGACCACTGTTAGGGGCGCATCGCTTGGCAAACCTTCAGCGGTCCATAATAAGACCGCCGTGTCACTTGTCTCCTCCACTACCTCAATGTCTTTAATATCAGCTTTCTTTTTGAACTTGTCACTCATCATTAAACCTTTGTCGCCTTTGCTTTGCTGGACCTTAGCTGGTTTGTCTCCAGCAGGTGGGGACCTCTGAACTCCTTCGCCTGGTCCCAGACTCTTCCTGGTTGACAGCGGTGGCATTGTGGTCATGGCAGCTCTGGTTGTAAGTGTGGGGCTTAAGGAAGTATTCAATGGCATCCTAGTCTCTGCAAAAGAAGTCACAGGTTGACTATCGGGCTGCTTGGTTATGGTTATCGGTGGGGACTGCGTTGTGACCTGCATCCCATCCACAGACAGGGTGATGGATGCCTCGGCCTTCCCAGCGACATTCTTTGCCTTGCAGAGGTAATCGCCTGCATCCTTAAACACGATACTGTGCAAACTGAGGATGGACCAATGAACCCCCTCACCTGGAGATTGCTGCACAACTACAAAGACATGAAATAGTGAGTAACAACCTGAACAATAGGTTCATAAGAAAAAGGTGAAATTATGCTTTATATTTTGCTATAACTAAGTAGGTTTACATTTTGATGAACCGATATTAATATTCTGCCTAAGTTATGTCAAATACAGAGATGTAGATCTGATGAAATACATACACTACCGTTGCGTCTGTAAGATTTGTTAATGCTTTTGAAAGAAATATCTTATGCTCATCAAGGCTGCATTTATTTGCATTATTAGGGATGAACCGACATTATAATTCTGCCAGAAATTGTTTTTATGTTATGGTCTTTTTTTTGCAGAATGAACTGATGTATATATTAAAATGTAAATAAATATTTATATAATATTTATATTACATATAATATCCAATATTTATAATAGGGATGCACCGATATATACAATTGTGGCCGATATGCCAGTAATAATTTTGATGTTGGCCAGTCATTAAAATTGGCTGATATTAAAATTCTATATTATTTTGCCTAATCTGTAAAAAAAACAAAAAAACACTAAAGACTCAAATCAATCATTTTAAAAGATATATAGGCATCACAAAATTATAATGTACAGTATGAAAACTGTACGTTCGTTTTGAGATTTGCTAAAGATTACATTTAACAGTGTTATTAAATTATTAGTTAGATAAACTTTAAGTGGGCGTTAGATGACGGCAAAGGTAATGAAAATGAGCATGAACAATTTAATTTCCAATATCAATAAAACAATTTAAACAAAATCTCTAATATCATGCAGCTCTAGTTTACATGCTCTTTAAAAGTTACATTTCAGACAAACACAATAATTTGTCTTTTTAAAAATTCATGTAAACACATTAGTCCGATTGTAATTTTACTAGTCTGACTTTGTCCAGCATGTGTGCATGTTAATTGGTCTACAACTGGCACACACTCAAAGACAGACGTGAACGTGTATTTAATAATCCCTCAAATATTTCAGTTATGTTTGATGTCATTTTTACTTGGACAGACAGAGACCTGCGAGACCTCATACCTGTGTTGTTGAATGCAGATCCATCAGCTCTAGTCCAGAGAAGGGTGGGGGTAGGGAAACCAGTGGCGTCACACCGCAGAATCACATTGCTGCCTAGTGATGACGTGATCTTAGTGGCTGAAATCATAACTGATGGCTTGAGGCACTGATCCAGTTCAGCCCGCTGGAACAGAACACCAGCTAAGTTCTCCGGTCCACTGCATGTTAGAAACTGATCCATCAACGCCACAGGTATGCTGCTCATCTTAGACAACTCAATGAGCTTGGAAATCCGACAGTCACAGTACCAGGGATTGTCCTGCAGACCTGCAAATATTGAAAAATCTGCTTAGAATATGCAATATGTTAAATACAGGAATGTAAATCTCCTTTCAGTTTAGGGGACAGGAAAAGCAATGTGTTAAATATGATCTATCCGTCCGTCTGTCCATCCATCCAACTATCTATCTATCGTCATGTTTGATTCCCATGTGAATGCATGAACTGATAAAAAGTATACCTTCAATGCAATGTCAGTCATTTTAGATAAAATCATAATGCATAAATGTAAATGCAATGGTGAAGGACGACTTTAATTATTGATGATCTCAGCATACTGAAATAAAGACCACAGGTTTACTTATTCAACTACTAACACAGCAGTTTATTGCCATCAAATAAGGTGTAAATCTTGCTGTAAATCCTAAAGCCAGGATGTCTTGTCTGGCTCGCACGCATACATCAGGTGTTGGACATTAAAACCACAGTCCACCCATAATTCTGTCTATGGCAGGATGAAGATCAGTTGACTGTAAACACGGAATTAGACGGTCCACTGATGCAACTCAACAGCTGGATGGTGGCAACTGCTAATATCCAGATGATACAGGGTAATGCCGGTCACATTGTGCATTTGTGCTTATCTCTACACTTGAATGGCACCTATAGTGAAAGTAAAGAATATGCAGTTGCAGTTTCACACGAGCACAAATGGTGTGTATTGTCGTGCCTAATGAAAAAAACACAGTCACTCTGATATTCAGACACACTGACATGATTGCGACTGTGATTTTGCTTTTAAACATGTTAAATATGTTAAGTAACTTACAATTTAAACACAATGCTGCCAATTATATCACCAAATAAAATGATATCTCCAAGCAAAACACTATAGCGGCATTCTTGAACAAACAAGTTGATTGGATGATTCAATGACTCACTCATTAATGAGGGATTCTGAATTCGGAACAGCATATTACAGTTTCTATTACAGTTTCAGTCATATAAAGATATTGCAGAAATACTAAGAGTTGTAGGCTATGCTGGTGTGCTGTTCCGAATTCACTGGTTTCAATATTGCAAGAATTGATTTATTAACTCACTTATAGTCACTCCCTGAATGTTGCAGCGTTTTTGAACGAATTGGTTGAATAAATGATTGATGGCTTGGTTGAATAAACACTCTCATAAAGTCTCTGGTCACCACATTTTGGCGTAACCTGTTTCCTAACTTAACTAACTGTTAAGTATTTTTCTAATGTAATGTAAACTACAGGGGGGAAAAAATCATTGAAATATCCTCTCCTTCAAGATGGCTGAAAATTTTAGATTGATCTGTGTAGATCGGCCAACCGTGATCAGTTTTGTTGGAGCCTACTGTAAATCGCTAAATGAAAACTGAGAAAAAACTTTCACCATCATATCATATCATCAAGTACCAACTACAACTGCTAAAGTATTCTATACTTTAACCAAGTGCCATACAAGAGTACTTTCACTTTTTCTTTCGTCCAGTAGGTCGAGCACACATGAATCTATCAAATTGTTAACTTTCTCTTCGGCAATCTGTTCTTTAAATGTCACTAAGCAAACACATGAATCATCCTCTTCTCAGATGAGCTCTTCAAAGAAACTTAAATCTCAGATCCTCAGACACAGTTGGAAGCGCCATTAGAAGATTAGCTTGTACTTAACTTGGGAGAGCCCAATGAGACATAGGCTAGATTTAGATATTTAAAGATCACACTTGGAATTACAAAGACATGGTAAAGAGAGGGATATTGCTGATTCTTGCTTTCAATTTGAAATACTATATACAGTATCCACCCATATTCTTTGCATTTTAGCATTTTAGGAAGAGCCCACCCTTGTTAAAAAAGAAGAAGTACACATCAGCATACTTTTTAAAAATGTAATTATTAAAGAAATAATATAAAAATATGATCAAATGAAAACTTAATTTTCGGACACTTCATTGCATGTATTTTACAATTAAATTAAAATGTATTATTGCCTGAATGTATATTCAATCCAGTTAGTTGACTACAGTAAAGTTGAAATTTAGTACATTTCAAATATATTCACTTTAAATGTAATTTTATAAATCAATACACTTTTTAAACATAGAAACAAGAAACATAGTAAAGAAAGTCATGAAAACTTTACACTTAAGTGGCCTTTTTATTTAATTAATAATATTATATTATCTGCAAGTTTTAAAAAATATACTTTTAAGATATGAAGTACACTACAAGTGTACATTCAATACAATTAAGCACACTTCTATTTCACAAGGGAAAGCTCATACCAGTAATTTGACTCTTTAAAGGGATAGTTCACCCAAAAAATGTAATTGAAAAAAATTCTGTCATCATTTACTCACCCTTAAGTTTTTCCAAATCTGTATTCATTTCTTTGTTCTACTGAACACAAAGGAAGATATTTTGAAGAAAGTTTGTAACCAGGCCGCTTTGGGGCACCACTGACTTACACAGTATGTAAGTCAATGGTGCCCCAGAATTGGTCAGTTTCCCACATTCTTCAGAATATCTTCTTTTGTGTTCAACGGAACAAATCAATTTATACAGGTTTGTAACAACCTGAAGGTGAGTAAATGATGACAGAATTTGAACTATCCCTTTAACTACAGAGTTTCTTTTGCTGGCTTAGTTTATGTCAACAAAGTAAGCTAAGGTAATTTAGAAGGAATTTTTTTTTTTTTTTTACTTGTCAATGCAATTTGAATAGTGCCTGTTCAACACCATTTCGCATATTTAAGGTGTATCATCATAATTTTTACCCACCTAGAACAATCTTTTGTGAGGCATTGGTACTAGGCAGGATGCCTGAAAATGGAGGCCAGATGTCCACCAAGTCAGAGGGGAGGGTAGTTAGCTTGTTACTAGAAATATCTAGGTAGGTGATGTTAACCAGGTAAGGTGCTGCCTCCACAGGAACATTAGTCAAGCGGTTGTTGTGCAGGTCCAAGGTCCTCAGACTGGGCATCTCTTTCAGAGACTCCCAGGGAAAGATAGCGATCATGTTCCCATCCAGTCGTAGCTCATGAAGAACTTTCAGATTGTAGAAACTGCCAGGATCCACAGAGGTGATTGAATTGTACGTTATCCACAGGTAGCGTAACTCTGACAGGTAGTAGAAGGCCTCAGTGGGCACTCGACGCACAGCTGTCTTCTCCACCCGCAGCTTCACCGTGTCCAAGGGGACGTTGACTGGAATATCTGACATGTCAGGGTCATTGCATAAAACAGACCTGTGGCAGATTTTCAGAGCATAGATTAATCACTTCAACCAGTATGAGCCTATGCGTGGTGATGTTCATTCATTTTGAGTTTTATTAGTATATATGAGGAATATAGCCTGACACAAAATAAAATTCAAGGAATTATTTTCCATGTATAATTCATGTTCACACTGGTCTGATTCTGTTATACCTTTTACAAAACATTTCGATGATTCAAAATGGTTTCCTGTATCGTGAGTGTTTACACTCTCAGGCTAAGCTCTTAAGATAAACACAAGATAATACCCCACGTGATAGTTAATCTATTTTTGGTTTTTATTTATTTATGACTCCTTAGGATGTTTGATATCTAATATATTTATTTAAATATATATGTGAATAATTATAATAATATAAATCTATACATTTACATATTAGACTGTAATGTAATGACAAATTAAAATGCTTTAAAAGACAAAAAATCCAAAACTTAAAACTTAAAAATATTATTATAACAATTTACGAATAAAACATTTAATTTAACAAACGTTTCAGATAGCCTACATTAGGAAATAAACAGATTTCCCTTCAGTGTTGTCAATCTGTCAAAACAAGATGTATTGCCAATAATGTTTATATAGGCCTATTGGCCTAAATGTATATAGCCTATCTAGAGTATAAAGGAACATGCATAATTTAAAGTAGCTACTTCATAAAAAGTTAGGCCTAGCTACTATTATTAAAACTTATAGGGCCTATTGATATTTCTCAAATGCTATTAATTTTCAGTTTATTCCAGTTCAACCTATTTCTTATACTGTATATCTGTCTACTTATTCAAGAATTTATGCAATGGACCTAAATTATGCCTTTTGCGAGGTTATGCTAAATAGGCTATATCTTACACAAAAAGTTTACATTTTATTAAACTTTATTACAGCCTATATTTATTCTACTTTTTAAACTTTTTTAAAGTATTATTATTATTATTATTATTATTATTATTATAGTGAAATAGTGTCCTTACCTGCTGCCAGTGCCATCGCTGCGTCCGTGGTACACGCAGGTGCACTGCGACGGACAGAAGGGTTGTGCCACACTCCAGCAGCCCAGGAGAACCTGGGCCACCAGCAGACGATACATCCTTCAGTCACGGACACACACACTCACACTCACACACATCAGATCCCAATCGATCATCAGTGAACAAAAATCCCTTTAGCAGTCCTCGGGGAGAATGAATAAAAGCAAGAAAAGTTCATTGCCGCATGCATCCTGTTTAGCATGCTAACAGGTGAGCAGGAAGTTGAGAAGAACTGGAGGATTGGGAGGTGCGCGCGCCGAGATTAGAAAGAGGATTTCTCAAGGCTGAGTAGGTCACTAAAGTTGAACAGTGTTGAATGGGAAGTAAGTGTGTGTGTGTGTGTGTGTGTGTGTGTGTGTGTGTGAGAGAGAGAGAGACTGTGCGTTCGAGAAGAAGGATAAGCCCACACGCTATAATCGGCTAACGTCAAGGTTCTCTCAGCATCGTCACGTGACCGCTTGCTCCCAGACACTTTTCCATCCTGCACCTCCTGTCTGATTTTGGCTTCCGTCACCTCCCTCGCCTCACGCTGTTAAATGTTGCGTGCATTGTGGGTAGATGACACCTGTGTGTAAGCTGACGTTCAGGTCATGATTTACTAAGAGTATAGGCCAGGTGGCAGACAGGCCAAACTGTTCTGTCCGAGTTGAGAGATGACAGGGATGTCAACTTTTGAGTTCAGCTTGAAGTGAGAATTGGGGGATATAGCCATGGAAAAAAACTCTCAACTAATGTTGTAAACTATGACCTACAATCGGATTAACCAAATTGGGCAAGTGCCCATGGGGCACCACGCAAATATATTTTTTTTCTCTTTTAAAACAAGCAATTCATTCTCAAACGTATTTCTAGCCTAGGCCTATATATAGGCCTACCATTTCATCAGAATGTGGATGTTTTGTTGAAAGTTTATTATTTTCATAATTTTATTTAATATTATTATGTTTGACGCGCGCGTTTCATTTCAACACTATTAGCCTACACTATAATTGTATTACGTGTCTTTTGGCACTAAGCAGAGCATCAGCCTTGCACTTTCATGTTGAATTTTGCAAAAAAAGTTTCAGAAAGAGGCAGAGTGTTAACGAGTGAGTTTTTAAAATGTTATTTTCAATTCAAAACCTCACAAAGCCAATTGCAAGGTGTCAGTGCCGAAAGTTGGGTTGACGTCAGAACTCAGTGTCAGACTGACGTCAACATCCGACGTCGGACAGACATTGGATTTTGGTTGGAAATGAAAGTTGGGTTGACGTCAGAACCCAACGTCAGACTGACGTCAGAACCCAACATCATATTGGCGTCATCATCCGACGTCGTACAGACATTGGAGTTTGGTTGGAAATTAAAGTTGTAATAATAATAATAGTAATAATAATAACTGAATGTATTACTCAACCTGCCACTGCCTACAATCTGTCAGCGTGATAGCCTACATTATTATTAAAGGATAATTTACTATTTAATTTACAAATTATTTGTAAAAATGCATAAGGCCGTTTCTTTAATAATAACGTTATAATGATTACTTTTAATGGTATTAGAGTAAAAATATAATAATATAGTGCTTGAATGGCTTTTCTGAGGTAAATGTAACGTTATGTGACACTGTTTACAAGCTGTTTTATCCGCGAATATTGAAACACTGATTCAGCGATAAACATGAGAGATGATACATTTCAGTATGTTGTACTGGTTCTTTCAACCCTCTAATGTTCATTTATGTTTATTTGGTACTTTCACTGTAAAAAATAATAGTTGGTTTAACTTAAAAAGTAAGTAACCTGGTTGCCTTCATTTTTAGTTAATTGAAATTAAAAATTTGAGTTAATACAAAGGAGATTGGTTTAATCAATAGAAACTCCAAATATTATGTTATCTGAAATACTCTAATCTGAAAAACTATAATAATAAAATTATCTGAGTTGATTTGACAAAAGAAAAAAGTTGTGATAAATCATGACATTTTTTTTTACAGTGTAATAATAAAGAGGAAGATTGCACTCCCACTTCGCTTGAACTGAGGCCATATATGACCTGCCACATTAAGAGCACTTTTGTAATAAAACTGACATATTTTTTAAGTGAGACTGTTATATCAAAATAGCTGTATCAATATCAAATTATATCAAATAGCCTGCTCTTTCTTATGTGAGTACATTGTTCCGATCTGTGGTCTGGTGGCGTGAGAGAGTGAGAACAGAGTCAGTTGTGTGACAGCCCTGATAAGGACCTCAGAAAATATTGAGAAGTGAATAACCTACTGGCCTACTGACTAACAATGTGTGAATAAAAAGTACATATCTCAACTGCTTAAGGTACAGGGAATAAACAGATTTCCACGTAGTACCAATTTGTCAAATCAGAATTATTCCCAAGGGTATGTTTATACATGCCAATAAATGTACACCCCTTGAGAATGAATGGAAAATATGCACAATTAAAAACATGTGTCCATCCTTATGTTGTAGCAACATCTGGTTAGCATGCATTTACCATAATCTCATTCATTTCTTCTAAAACAAAGATGTCTTCCTTTTGATTTTTTCATCAGCAAATTCTGTTTAAAAGCTTTTCTTCTTTTTAGTTTTAGTACAAATTTATGTCAATTTTAGTAGGTTTGGGTTGAGGTTTGTAAATATGTTTACATGTATGTTTTTATGTTAAATGAACATATAGATTTGCTGTAAAAAAAAAAAAAATATATATATATATATATATAATGTCCTTTTGTAGCCTGCCTCCATGTGGTTTCAATAAAAATAGCAGACCTGTAGAAACATTACCATTCAAAAGTTTGGGATATAGTTTTAAGTTTTGGAAAAACAATTATTATACTAATACTTTTATTCTGCAAGGATGCATTTAATTGGTCAAAAGTGACAGTGAAGACTTTTACATCGTTACAAAAGATTTCTATTTAAAATAAATGCTGGTTTTTTTTTAACACAACTGTTTTCAACATTGAATATTCCACAATATTTCTGTTTTACTGTATTTTTGGCTAAATAAATGTATATAAGATACTTTTTTCAAAAACATGTAAAAACTGACCCCAAACTTTTGAACCTGTGAGTTCTAAATATTAAATGTAAAATAAATGTAAATAACATGTAAGTTTATAAATGTAAATTGTGTCATCATTTACTCACCCTCAAGTTGTTCCAAACCTGTATGAATTTCTTTCTTCTGCTGAACACGAAGAAAGATATTTTGAGGAATATGGGCAACCAAACAGTTGATGGACCCCTTCCAATGGGGCCCATCAACTAACATTCTTCAAAGTATCTTTTGAGGGTGAGTAAATGATAGAATTTAAATTTTTTGGGTGAATTATCCCTTTTTTCCTGTTATTTTTGTTGTAAATTTATCTAAAACTTTGAAGACATTTGTCGCATAGAGTAAGTTGTCATATCACATGCAGTATAGTAATGTGAAACATAGGCTATACCACATGCAAATACTTTAAAATGGTGCAATTGTTCTCTCAAAGTGCTTTATTTATTTTTCATTTGATCTTTACAAATTACTTTCATTTGTGTAACCCATTTTAGTTCGATTATTTTGCTAAGTAAAACCAATTCATTTCAATTTATGAAAAATATTTAGAATGTATGTGAATTCCAACATGATACACTGTCAAGAACAACAACAACCGTAGAGTATTTATTAACAAGTACACCAGTGTAGTTTATTTATGCAAGCAGTTTGTCCCTACAGATCAGAAAAGCCACTGTCAAGCGGTTGGCACATTTATGTACAAAACAAATGAATGGTACAGCTTTCTACTAAGCATTCTTTAGTGAGAGTACAAAAAGACTAGTATACGAGGACAGAGGGAGTGAGTCAGAGAGAGAGAGAGAGAGAGAGAGAGAGAGGGGTGAGGGTTAGAGAAAGCATCAAGTTAGGGGCTCAACAAGCACTAGTAATAGAAAGGTGAGAGGAGGACTCGGAGGGAGTTAGAGAGATCACCACAAAGTAAACAGGCACAAATCAAACACTAAACCATCGAAGAGTAGGAGTTTCAGCGCAATGTATTCAGCATAGGATTCAAATTACTTCACATTATGAGAAAGGGAATGACCCAGCAAGACAGTCGCATATAACAAACTCATAAAAAGATGGAATGAAAACTGTTTTTCTTGTTTTGTTTTTTTTCTTCGATTTTTTTTCATTATTATTATTATCATCATTATTATTTTTTTGATCCAGTAAAAACGATTACCATTGAATGCATGACCATGCCACAAATAACACTTAGGTTCACAGTCTTTACCTAACATTACAGGGGTCTGACTCGGAAGCCGGTACCCCAATGCACTTACACCAAGAAAGAGCTCACAAAATGGCCAAATAAGTGCACGAAACTAGCTCTTAGAAACACTGACGGAACATGACTTGCCAGGCATTAAAAGAATGAGAAGACATCTCCATCATCCAATATAATAATGACTTGTTAGCAAGACAACGAGTAACTGTCATTGAGATAATAGTATAAGCTCTTTAAATATTTGTTTTCATAGTCGTATTCCCCTTTGTAAAGAAAAAACCCACCGAAAGAAAGTGATCTGTCACAAAACGTTCCTGTGCCTCACCTCCTTCTTTTTTCTTAGGCTTTCAGAAGAACACCCTCCCTCTGCCCACCCTATCCTGTCATGGAATGTGTTTTCAGTCTAATACGAATTCACCTGAAGTTTAAGTGCTAACTTACAGTACATACATTTACACATTGACTTTGTACAAAAGCTGAAAACAAAAAGCGTCAAATTAAAACCCTGAAGGCTTTACTGTGTCTATATCTATTGGTGTAGGAAAATAAAAAAGAGGGGGTCATAACGCTGTAGGCTTGTGCATGTGTCACTTGCTTCCAGTAAAGGGAGAGTTGCATTGCTGCCGAAGAGGGGGTCGCTGACACTACAGTAAGATTTAAATGTCAGAAAGATCCTCTCCCTCTCAGAGAAGTTACAACGCCACCTACTGGCACGATGCGGTCTGAAAACTTGACTGGCACGGCAAGCAAATAATAACCATTTTGTTCTTTTGTAATCATCTTGATAAGCTATGCAATGACATCTGTAGAAAAATAATAAATAAACACTTTATGGTACATCTGTTATATCTTAATTTTGTTTTTTTGTCTTTTCTGTCTCAGTTTTATTTTTTTTATTTTTTTTAACCAAAATAATGCAGAATGAGCAAGCCATCTGCTGGTATCGGGCTTCATACCTTCTGATGATTAAAAAAGGAGAGAAAGAGAAATAGAGAGAGAGAGAGAGAGAGAAAGAGAGAGAGAATTGTTTTGTTTACCTAATTTCTTTTCATGATTTAAGTCTTTGATAATGAGACCTTAAGAGACAGACACACATGAAAAATGTGCTTTTCCCCCAAAAACCGAACCTCTACATAAGAATGATTCATGTATTGATGCTAAAATGTTTAAAAAAGAAATATATTTAAAAAATTGTAATATGTGGTGGAAAAAAGAACCAGCACAATCTCTTAAAAATTAAATACATTAATGTGAAAAAACTACAACACTACTGCTAGCACTAATAATAATAATAATAATAATAATAATAATAATGTTTGTGCGAGAGGTAATGGGTTGGCCATGGGGTTGGTCATACGACACACCACCTGGACTGCACCAGTGCCAAAACTCCCTTCAACAGGAAGTGAAAGCACTGAGGGTCCTCCCGTCCCGCTGCTGCTTCCTGTCTTATGTGTAGGCATTGAGCCGTTCCTTGGAGCGCGTAGAGTGGATGTCATGCAGCTCCTGCTCCTCCTTGGACTTGCAGTCCTCATATTTCTGCATTTTACATGCATCCTTCACATAGGCCCAGTTGGCAGACAGCACCATCAGGTAGTGGATCTGAAACAACACCGTATAATATTAAATACCGTCAACACAGTCCACTAAACCTTTGCATTTATATTACTCTAATAAAATGGTTCTTATGAAAAATACTTACACTTATAAATCTCATAAAAGGATTATTATTATTATTCAAAAATCTATTTATTATTGAAATAACATCAACAAAGTCAACTAAACATTTACAATTGTATTATTCTGACGCTTATTTACTTATTCATTTTATTTTTATTTGTACATAATATATATAAATATATCACAAAACTCTGGACTTTTGGTTGTACTGAGTCCACTAAACGAGGCAGAGCTTTTTCACATTTTGCTCCTAAACTCTAGAATAGCCTTCCTGATAAAGTTCGCGGCTCAGACACACTCTCAGTTTCTCCAACCATTCACATAATGCATCTCATAATCTTGCACTCCAGTTATATTAGATCAAAGCATATGACTATGTACTACTTGAGATGTTATGAACAGTAGCTATGCTTTTTTTTTCTGTCTCAACTAGAGAGTAGGCTACAAAAGCTTCGGTTTGGATCCAGCCTCTTATGAAGACTTCAGATGACCCAACACCTTTAAAGAGATGACCAACTCCTGCCAGGACTTCAGATGACGCCAACTCTGAATCAACATGCACCGCTCCCAGATCCTATATATATTGTAATCATTACGAACACAACTTGTAATAATTGCTTTAATGAGCTCATAGAGTGCAACAGTCGGGTTCCGGAAGTAAAAACGCCATTCATTTTCTCCAAAGGGAAATTTTAACGATAACTTATAAACCTTAGACAGACATACTGTGGTATTTGCTTCTGCTGAAGCCCCATTATTTCAGCTTATTTTTAAAATAATCATGTTTAACAGTGGAATTCCTGTTTTAGTGGAAAACATTACCCATGATGCTATACAGAAAATTACACCAATCAAAGTTGAACCATTAAAGTTACATTTTCCTTCCTTCTATTTTTACTATAACAACCCCCCTCACCCCCGAAACATCCCTTCCCTGGGCAGCTTAAATACAACAGAATAACATAACGTCTGGTTACAAAGGCAAAATATAACAATTATGTCATTACACCTTTGTAATACCCATGCATACCAAAACATAAGTACTGATGATAAAAGTATCATTATTACAGTGTAAATGCATAGAGAGAGAAAAAAGAAAAAACTATTTTGCCATTCTGTGAGACAGACTACACTGAGGTCAAAACAGCAAATACAGCGTCACAAAAAGGTGTAAAGAGAGAGATACATGGAAAATAAGTTAACAACTGGGTAATTCTTTCAGATAATTCTGTATATATAATTCACATATAAAATATGACAAAATAGGTTCCCATTTCGAATAAAATCTGTCCACAGATCCCCTTAAATGTATATTTTGTCTTTTCTAATTTTAAAAAGAACATCACATCTTCTAGCCAAACTGTTGCAGAGGGATGGGTAGGGGATTTCCAACTTAACAAAATTCTTCTGCAGGCCAATAAAGAAGTATAAGCAATGATGTATGGAAGCTTGTTTCCGCCACAAAATTAAAAAAATTAAATGATAATTGCGACTTTTTATCTCACAATTGCGAGTTTACATCTCACAATTCTGACTTTATTTCTCAGAATTGCGAGATACAAAGTCAGAATTGCGTGAAATAAAGTCGCAATTGCGTGTTATAAAGTCAGAATTGCGAGATATTAATTCAGAATTGCGTGAAATAAAGTCACAATTGCGTGTTATAAAGTCAGAATTGCGAGATATAAAGTCGCAATTGCGTGTTATAAAGTCACAATTCTGACTTTTTTTCTCGCAATTGCGACTTTATATCACGCAATTCTGACTTTATATCTCAGAATTCTGACTTTATAACACGCAATTGTGACTTTATTTCACGCAATTCTGACTTTATAACACGCAATTGCTAGTTTATATCTAGCAATTCTGACATATTTTCTCAGAATTGTGAGATAAAAACTCACAAAAAGACGGACTTTTTTTTTTTTTACCTCAGAATAGTTTCTCTCACAATTCTGACTTTTATTTCATGCAATTCTGACTTTATATCTCGCAATTCTGACTTTATAACACGCAATTGCGACTTTATTTCACGCAATTCTGACTTTATATCTCAAAATTCTGACTTTATAACAAGCAATTGCGACTTTATTTCACGCAATTCTGACTTTATAACTCAAAATTCTGAGAAATTAAGTCAGAATTGCGAGATGTAAACTCGCAATTGTGAGATAAAAAGTCACAATTATCTCTTAAAATGTTTTATTCTGTGGCGGAAACAAGCTTCCATAATGATGTCCCTCTGGGTCGCAGTTAAGGTAATCGTTATAGTGTAAAAAAAAAATAGCTATTGAAGAGTGTCTTCCCCGTTGTTTTTAGTTAAATGATGCTTCATCGGATTGTAGTTCTTTCCCTCACCAAAGCCGTTAGGTACACAGCCTACCTTTCTATTTTTTAATTCTTGTAGCCTACCTCCAATTTTCAAAAACTGTTTTGCTTCAAATCAAAGTTTTTAGTGTTGTGATTCACCTCGTAGCTGATTGGCTTAATGCTTTAACAAAGACTTCTTTGAAATCTCTATGGGAGAAATTAATGGAAAAAGTACTTCCGTAACCAGCGGCACTGAAAAAGGGGGTGGGCACTGTTGCACTCTATTGTTCCTGCAAATGAATACATGATGTTAGCTATCTGCATTTATTTATACAGGTAAATTGACTGAGAACGAGTTCTCATTTACAGCAACGACCTGTGTAGGTGACACAGAAAAAAGAGAAATACAGCCAGGAATGCAATATACAGTAAAACAAGCTAAATAAATTAAAAGCAATTAAAAAGAAAGCCAAAACAATCACAGGAAACAAACACAATCAGTAATAAAATGATCCTTAAGCAGACATCTAAAATGCTGTACAGGCACCAGATCATCCAGTTTAATAGTACATTATAATTCATTCCAAATGTGAGGGGCAGAAAAACTAAAAGCAGATCTTTTTTCAAAACAGCAGGTTTTGTGTCTCTATAATCAATGACAGGTAAAAAAGTGGATTCAACCATTTGTTTTCTATTATTTAGAGTCAAACAAGATTTGTTTCTATAAAAGAAACCCACTCTAACTCTTAGTTGCTACCAACTCATCAACATGCATTTTAAAGGAGAGCCTGTCATCAATCCAGACCCCCAAATATTTATAAACATGAACACGGTCAATAGAGGCACCATCCAATGTGCAAATTCATAAATCATCACCTATTTTCTGTTGTCTATTTGAAAAAAAGCATATACTTTGTTTTGCCCATGTTAACTACCAGATTCAATTCAACAAAGACCTTCTATATGGCTGTAAAGGCAGATTGGAGCTCAAAATGGGCCTGGGGAGCTGTAGCGGCAAAAGTATAAACAACCGTATCATCAGCATAGAGGTGGAGTTGACAATTTTTTATAGCTGAACCAATATTGTTGATATAAATAGAAAAAAGAACCGGACCTAAAATCGATCCCTGTGGAACGCCCTTCAAAAGATCAAGAAAACCTGATTTGATACCATCAGTGGAAACTTTCTTTCTTTTTTTGCATGATTTGTATTATCTTAGAACTGAACATTTCTGACAAATGGACATTATTTTGACAGTCACCTCTGATAACAGATCACTCTAAATTGTAAATAAAAACCTGCATTTTCTGTAAAGCTGCTTTGAAACGATATGTAGCCTATTGTGAAAAGCACTAGCCTATACAAATAAATGTGAACACTACTAGTCAAAAGTTTGGAATCATTACGATTTTTTTTGTCATGTTTTTGAAAGAGGTCTCTTATGGTTACCAAGGGTGCATTTATTTGATTGAAAAAATGCTAATATGCTCAATTGTGTATTTGGAATAAGATCTTAGCAGACTGCGATGACGCATGTTTGCCACTCTAAAATTAGCAGTGACACCAGCAGGAGGCAGCATTGTAAAGCAGCCAGACTCCTCTCATATGTGTGCTGGAAAACCTATGCACAAAAATACCTTGATGAAGGCCCTGGCATTGTTCTTATTATGAAATATAGTAAAGGTTTTACATGTGTGTAAGGGGGGGGGGGGGGGGGGGGGGGGGGTGTTATCCCAACACTATATGAAATCATGGGGTCTAACACTATATGAACTCAAAGTAAGTGTGTGGGGTTATAGCAGTGTTGATTTTATATATAATAGGTTAAGAGGGAACTGCTGTCCTGCATGAGAGCATAGACTATATTTTGTTTACTTCAGTGCACCATTATGCAAATCAGATTTACATTATGCATGCTCATTAGAATAGGACCACACCCTGAATTCCTCTTCTTGACAAAGGAAAAGCTTGGTTATTATTACCCTTCCCAGAGAGTGTAAGGACGCATTGTTTAACAATCAGTTACATTTTCTCTTTCCACAGCAGGAGATTGAAAAGCTCTTTCTATAATTTGCTACATCATCCCAGACTAACAACCACATTCTCTTTTTCAGAAAATGGTTCCTCGCAAATTACTGAGTGCTGCTTTCTACAAGCTCTAGGGCCTTTCTTCCCCTAGTTTCCATGACAACAGAACGTGCCCAGCGTCTCTCCGTGTGTGCGAGAGAGAGAGACACAGAGAGAGAGAGAGAGAGAGAGAGACGGAGGGGGTGGGTGGGGTGGGGACAGGCACAAAGATGTTAAATAATAACAAAGAGAAGGCAATATGAGAGAGCTGACAACACCCCAATGCTCAAATATTTCATGACTTTAGTTTGATCCCATTTCAGTTTAGAAGAAGGTGATGTCATTAATTCAGCTCGCATCATCACACAAATAAACAAGCTGTTGCCAGTTTAAAAGGACGAAATTAACATTCTCTCCCCCTTAACATATTTCTCACTTTCAGTCACAGTGATATCAAATATTATGTTAAAAGGGAAAAATGATTTGCATTGAATTCATTTAAAAATGCCTGAAAAAAATACTTGCTATGAATAAGCAAGCAACTGAATAGTGTTTGTAACATATTTAAAAAATATAAATTAATTCCAAAAAGAGATGGAGCAAGTTACATTTTATATATAACTAAGTCGTTGTTGTTTTTTTTTAACATATTTTGTCATGATCCATACTTTAAAAATCCCATAAAATTATTGATGTACAAAGTGATATTCTTTAAATGTTACATTTAGGTAGTTCATTTTAATGTGCGAGGAACACTAAAACATTCAGCTGAACTTTAGTAATTAACTTAATTTTGTTTTGTTTTTGTAAATGCATTTTTTCCCCATATAAAAATTAGTTTAAGACATTAGTTTCAGTACTGAATCCATATGTAAAACCTCTTCTCTAAAGGCTAGAATACATGACCTTAGCTTATATTTTCGCCCTGATTTGCACACTACAATACGTGCCGGAAGTCCGCAGATTTTGGGCAGTCGGAGTTGACAAATTTCACAGAAAATATGTATGATGGGCACAGAATCAGATTTTGTAGCTTCAGACTATAATTTCATCCAGTCAGGGGATATCAAAACATATTTGATATTTTGAACACGTATCGTAATGTGTGAGCTTTCAGCTTTCAATCTGATTTCAAGAGTGGTGTAGTGTATTCCAGATGCTATGTATAATTGTAGGTATTGGTCAAAACTCACCATGGCAATGACTGCAGCTCCAGCCCCAGCCAGCGCACACACAAACAGATGGAAAGTCATATCCAGCTTTCAGAAAGAAATATTGAGAGAGAGAAACGAGTCTTGGATTGCTTTTCATTGTTGAAATGATATATACAACTATTTGAAAACATTAGAATTGTGAGTCTAGTGAACTTGTCTATACTTCATACTGACCTCATTCGATTCGCACATTTTGAAGAACTTCTCTGATCCTGCACATACAGTCTTCTCCTCTCCAAAGGGCACAACACCTTAAATAAATAGCTTTTGTCATTTCTCAACAGCAATCTGTGTGTTTAGGGTATATGAGGTTATAGCAATGGATATTACACATTTTTAATTTGGATATCCAACCAGTAAGAATAAAATTACAGCAACAAAACAAATGATCACTGAAACTTCTTTGTAACCACACCTAAACATCTAGCAGTGAAACCCACAGATTATGAAACATACCAAACTGGCGTGGGTCAAGACATAAACTTGCTCCCTCCAGAACGGTCATGTTTTGGCAAATGGTCCAGATGTTGAAATACATGAAGACAGGCAAAGAGGTGAACGCTGTCACACCCAGCCAAGCCAACATGAAGATGTACGTCAGCATGATGAACTGAAGGAAAAGAAGGATTAAGACTAATGCCCAAATCCCCGATCAAACTCTAAATTAGAAAATAATTTAGAATACAAGAGAATTAAATAAAAGGCACAATTATAAGCATCAAGAATTTCATATAAACTCCGAAAACTCAACATGTAAGGTAAGATACATAGAAAGGAATGTCTCTATTAAAGGAAAATTAAACGAAATCTGGAACAGTGTGCAGAGTTTAGCTATCAGTGTTATAAATTAATTACAATAACAGCAACCACACCATAACATTTCACACTGCATAAATGAGAGGAGAATAACTCGCAGAGTTCACTGCTTTTATAGCCTGTAAACAGATGCAATGTTTATGTGCGGCAGTTACTCTTAGTGGCTTTATCGTTGCCCTTTTGTACATTCCAATGCATGAAGTTCTCCCAGTGATTTCTCACCCATGCACTGACGCAGCGTCCACAGGCGGTGATTTTGAAGTCTCCATACAGGTCCTTGATGGCCCCACTGGTGAAGAAGCCTTCGACCATCAGAAGAATGCCATACACAAAGAACGCTGAGGCAATGCCATAGATCACATACTTGATAATGTCAATGCTGTGGGAAATGGAGGAAATAAAGTAAATGATTATATATGCATGGGTAAAAAAAGACTCATACATTTCTAATCTAAAAACCATTAACAAAAGTAATCATGTGACCACAAATTAAGGCAGTATTGTTCACATTACTCAATCTATATTGGACTCAATCACACGGAGAGAGTTGTAAACAAACCAGAACACACTTTTTTTTTTTTTGTCTTGCCAAGTGAATTCAGCATGTTACTTAAGTAATCAATCTTGTATCTTAAAGGGATACTCCACTTTTTTCGGAAATATGCTCATTTTACATCTCCCCCAGAGTTAAACAGTTGAGTTTTACCGTTTTAGAATCCATTCAGCCGAACTCCGGGTCTGACGGTACCACTTTTAGCATAGCTTAGCACAGATCATTGATTCTGATGAGTCCAGTAGCATTTCTTTCAAAATGACCAAAGAGTTTCAATATTTTTCCTATTTAAAACTTGACTCTTCTGTAGTTAAACCGTGTACTAAGATCGACGGAAAATGAAAAGTTGCGATTTTCTAAGCCTATATGACTAGGAACTACTCTCATTCCGGCGTAATAATCAAGGAACTGTGCGGCTGTACCATGAGTGCAGCAGGCGTAATGATATGACGCAGCGCCTGAAAATAGGTCTAATAGGTTAGACAAACTTAGTCCCGGTCACGTTGGAAGAAGTTACCGAGCTGGGGACTATTTTCAGGCGCTGCGTCATATCATTACGCCTGCTGCACCCATGGTACAGCCGCACAGTTCCTTGATTATTACGCTGGAATGAGAGTAGTTCCTAGCCATATAGGCTTAGAAAATCGCAACTTTTCATTTTCCGTCGATCTTAGTACACGGTTTAACTACAGAAGAGTCAAGTTTTAAATAGGAAAAATATTGAAACTCTTTGGTCATTTTGAAAGAAATGCTACTGGACTAATCAGAATCAATGATCTGTGCTAAGCTATGCTAAAAGTGGTACCGTCAGACCCGGAGTTCGGCTGAATGGATTCTAAAACGGTAAAACTCAACTGTTTAACTCTGGGGGAGATGTAAAATGAGCTTATTTCCGAAAAAAGTGGAGTATCCCTTTAAATAAAATAGATGATTTGGATATTATTACATTAATTTAAAGGTGCAGTAAGCAATTTCTGAGAAACGATGTTGAAAGAGGATCGGACCGAGTGCCACAACACATATGTAGCCAATCAGCAGTAGGGGGCGTGTCCACTCATGATGGGGGAGGAGAGAGTGTGAGCAAGAGGGAGATTTGAAGAAATACTGTAGAAAGAGAGATGGCTGAAAGACATTACAAAAGAGAAAAGGTAAGAGGAACATCATTGGAAAAATAAGGGATATGATCAGGCAAGAGTTTAGGAACCACATTAATATTAGAAAATCTTTCCAGCACTGGAGATACCTAAGCAGGAAGACGTGAAAACGGATGCAGAGGTTGTGTTGTTTCTGCTCCATACGGGAGTAACATTGGTTTCACAAAGCATTATTTTGTTTCACTTCAGCTATGATAAAGAGACATACACTCTTGCATTGCGTGCAGCAATGAAGGGAGGGGTGTGTTTGTTTGGGTTGATTTCAAACATCTAAAGTGTTCAACAATGATTCTCAGAAATCTCTTGCTGCACCTTTAAATCAGTGTAAACTACAATACATGGTCATAAACTTAGCATGACTGTGGATCTAAGCCAATGTGTGAAATATTTTTGTCAAAATGGAGGTTTGTGAGTTAGTCATGTTGAGTCAAAAGCTTAATTTGACTCAACATGAGTCCCCCCCCCAAATGTCACCAGGCTGTGTATGTGTGTAAATGTGTTTTTAAATGATATTTTTTTATATTCTACAGATAAGATTAATATGACAAGGCAGTACAAAAAAAGACAAATAGAGAGATTGTCCACTACACATAAACATTTACACGCATATGCACTCGTGCCCAAACACACACAAGCGCGCACACACTCTCTCTTTTTGTGTGACACCATTGCGTACAAGTTCATGTTAATGTTTGCTGTTATTAATGGTACAATATTGAAGTAACAAATACCTAATTATTGACAAATGTTAAGTTTAAGCCACTCACAAACAAGCTGTACATATAGAAAGCTCATTTACTCACATCCTTTCTGTAGTTAACACACAAAGATAAATTTAATCTTTACTGGATAAACACTTAAAAGTATGAGTTTTTGCCTTTACCCCTACCAGTTAAATGGATGGCATTAATCAAGTTCAAAATTTATTTTAATATCAGTATTTAACAGTTGCATTATTTACCCAAATTCCCATGCTCTTTTTACCTGTGCATTTAAACAAGTTGTGCCATAGGACTAACTTTTTTGATGTTCTAAAACCATAATAATTACATGACTTGTTTTTGCGTACACACACAACAACCTGAACTATTTGAAACAAATACACTTGTATTTTTCAGCAAATCATCAAATGTAAAAAGTGGCTTATTTTACCCTGTGCTTAAATTCAGAAAAAAATTATCATAATAATTAAAGAAAACATAATTCCACAAACAGTAGCTGTCAAAAGTTTGGAAACATTAATATATATTTTTAATGTTTTTGAAAGAAGTCTCTAATGCTCACCAAGGTTGCATTTATTTAATCAAAAATACAGAAAAAAAACCCAGTAATATTGCAAAATATTACAACAAATTAAAATAATTGTTTTCTATTTTAATATAATTTATTGCTGTGATCACAAAGCTGAATTTTCAGCATCATTACTCCAGTCTTCAGTGTCACATGATCCTTCAGAGATCATTCTAATATGCTGATTCGACGCTCAAGAAACATTTATTATTATTGTTATTATTATTAATGTTGAAAACAGTTGAGCTGCTTAACATTTTTGTGTGGAAATTGTGATAGACGTGGCACTCAAATGTACTTTAACAACAACAGAACGACAACTTGTTCCAGCAGTTATTTGAAACTTGCTTACGTCTTCAGAACAAAAGGCTGACTAAAATCCAAGATATAGATCTGCCATATATACCGGTATATTTGAAAAAGCAAAGAAATATTAATAAATTAACAAATAAATGTGGGCATCTGATAATGCACAGCTCTCTAAAGGTCAGCAACAATTGCTTCTCTAAGATCATTGCTGATGTCTTTTCTTCTTTTGGCATTGTGTAAACACACACCTGAATGCTCTAGACCAGCAAACTGCCAAAACTACTACTTTTATAGAAGTGATCACACTTGCTGATGATCAATTAATCAAAGACATTTTATTAGTAGCGCCTAACTGCTACGTACTGCCTTAAATCCTATGGAAGCAGTAATGGTGTACTTAGTTGTCACCCATGGCTTTTCCATTTTGGCTTTATTTTTGTTGAATAAATAATGACTAAATGTAATATGTCATGTGTAAAATATGTAATTTAAGATCTGCTAAGAACCAGATGATTTTTTATTATGTCCTGATATATAAAACCATAGAATTGAATAGGGTGTCCTTTCTTTTTCACATGACAGTATATGACTAACCAACAGGAGGAATATATATTTTTTTCTATTCTGTCATGCCAATGTGTCTTGAGCATCAAATCAGGATCATTTGACACTGAAGACTGGAGTAATGATGCTGAAAATACAGCTTTGCCATCACAGAAATAACTTCCATTTATTAAAATAGAAAACAAATTATTTTAAAATTTAATAATATTTCACAATATAACTGTTTTTACAGTATTATTGATCAAATAAATGCAGCCTTGGTGGGCATAAGGGACTTCTTTTAAAAAACATTAAAAAAAATTATAATGCTTCCAAGTCATATTTTATTCAAAATGATTTTCAAATAAGATATTTTCAATATTTTTGCTGCTTTTAAAAATAATTTTGCTGTAAAGCAATTATACATATAGATTTTTTTTTATTAATAATAATAATAATATAGTTTATCATTAACTGACTAACTAACATTATTTTAATTATTATTTTGATATATATATTTATTATTATTTTATTTAATTTTTTTTGGCAGTGTGGCACTTGCGTATGTAAAATTGATATATGTGGAAATCTACAGTGAGAAATGGCCGGTTCAGTGTGCTGCTCTCACTTACATTGTAAACACATCCAGACCATCTCCAGGTCCCCTGATCACCTCAAAGTAGTTCTGGAGGATGGTGACCGTTCCAGAAAGAGCTTCATGTCCACATCCACAGAAGAGCGCCACTCCAGCATACAGCAGGATGGTGGCAATCAGGGATGGATAAGGGATGCCTCCTAGACATTTCAGACAACACTCCATACATCCTGAGAGAAAGACAAAAAAAGGTCATGTTTTTCATCTGAAAGGCACAGTTGGTGAGAACAAGGTGCTTTTTAATCATCAAGATCTTCGAAGATGTTTTGTGTGTCTGTGTTTGATTCCATTTTTTCATCAACAGTTTCATTTCAGCTGTTTCTACAGTATGTCATTTAAGAAAGCAGTATCATTGCACAGAAAGCAAAGCTAGTGTAAGTCGTCTTCTGTGCTCTTCTTAGTTTCTAGCCTCTGCCTGACAAGACTAACAAGTACCCAGACGGTTGGAAGTAAATCCTCAGTCCATTCATTCTGACAGTCCAGTGAGGTCCAGTTCATTCTGTGTGTGTGTGTGTGTGTGTGTGTGTGTGTGTGTGTGTGCGTGTGTGTGTGTGTGTGTGTGTGTGTGTGTGTGTGTGTGTGTGTGTGTATTTGTTGCTCTCCAATGATGTGCAAAATTGTCCCTGCAGCAGACTATTTAAAATTCTCCCCTTGGCATCATATATCAGAGTGAATCATAACAGTATGATTCATGAATAACAAAATGGATGGTAGAATTAGAGGACGGACTTTGACAGTAGGTCATTTTGATTGAGTTTTTCCAAACGATTGCCTTCATGTGTTTCATTTCAAAGTTTCATTATTTTGAGTTTAGCTTTCACACGGACAAGTGTGTTATGTTTCGAACAAAACAAACTTTGCAGTTCATTTTCATTATGTCTTTTTTTTAATTAGTATACTAATTTCACTGTAAAAATAAATAAATAAATACATAATTTGTTCCCAACTCCT
The DNA here is from genome assembly GCF_951802725.1 of Rutilus rutilus. NCBI lineage: Eukaryota > Metazoa > Chordata > Actinopteri > Cypriniformes > Leuciscidae > Rutilus > Rutilus rutilus. The sequence continues at coordinate 16,467,173 of NC_140219.1, read as the reverse complement.
TGTATGCCAGTCCTTATAAAATGAGTGCAGGAACCATGTTACAACCATGTTTGGTTGAGGCTATTGCTCCCATTTCAGGCCTTTGGATGTAAATGATTTAATACTGTCAAATATGGTAATAATGATGCAGTAATGAACCTCAGACCTGGCTTTACAGTGGATTTGGCAAGGGATCAACCTGTTGCCGTAGCAACTGCTGTGGATCAAGAAATGTGAGAATATAGAGAGTATCTGATTCTTTGTAGTGTTTAATAGATCTACAGATTTGCCATGTTCTTTTTTTTTATTATTAAAATGATTTTAAAAATCATTGAAAATGATTTTAAAAATCATTGAAAATGATTTTGTTGTCTTAAACATGTTGCAAGCATTTAAGCATTTTAAAAAGTTTTTAATAATAATATATATTTTATATTTGACCATTGGTGCATCCTTATGGACATTTGTGTGTGTTTTTTTAATAACTTTGCCTGTGTTTATGCAAACTGCATAAACAGGTGTGTATTTTTATTGGAATTGTACTATTTCACCCATTTCTTTAAAAATATATATTTTTGCACTAGGTACACAAAATACTTCCTCTCAGCGCCTTTTGGACAAAAATGTCCGCATTGAAACCCATTAAAACTGCAATTTAATCCCAGGGCCATTTAACTATATAATGATGCAATCTTTGTTAAGAGGCTTTCATTCTGTTGGCAAGGCTTCAAAATTAAAATTTTTACTATTTTTTCCCGGATGGTGCCATTTTCTCAGGTTTGGCCTGAGATATAAAGCAAATACTCGCTTTATTCCTGTTTTCTGCTTCGGCATATTATAGAGCCAATTGGATAAATTATGCAGCGATAATTGTGTGGGTGTGTTGGTATGGATGTCTGAGTGTGGTTTGTATGGGTGTAATAATAAAAAAAAAGTGTGCGTGTGTGTACTTGTAAAATTTGAGAGAGAAAAACTCTACTGCAAATAACAAATCAAACCTCTGTGTGACCAGTGGATTTTTGCTGGTATACAATGGGGAAAATGTGTTACTGTGTCCAAACAAAATCTTACTGAAAGCTCATTTTTTTAGATATCAACCTCAAATTTGGAACACAACTTGTTTAGATTTATAGCTTTGATTTTCTAGCCGTTTTAGAGTTCAATATGTTTCATAAAATATACATTTTATATAAAATAATGTTCATAAATCATACTTAAGCAATAATCTGCCAAGGGTCTTCTTTAAAATGAGACCAAACTTAAGTCTGTGCTTCTAAGCTTAAAAAAAAACAGACATTTTTGTCTACTATGGACCTATGTGTAACTTTTTTTAATTGATGCACAAGGGTTAACAGACCAACACACTCCCTGCATAGTAATACATTATTTTAAATGTTACATACAGAATGTTCTTATTATTTAAAATAATACATGTTCATGTGCCTATAGTTTTACTCAACTACATAACCGTATTAGCATTTACACAATACTGCTTGCAATTTTGATCCTGTTATGAGATTCTTTGAACTGTTGAAAAACCACTGCATGTCTCCTGATTGGCTGAGAATAATCACATGTTCTAAAGCCAACACAAATTGCTTTACATTACAATGCAGCCTTACATTCATCACTTAAGGGTATTAGATGAAACAGCATTAAAATGCATGCAGATTGCACACTTTGTTAATACAGGATCTGATTTACAATACAAATTCTCACAGGATAGCCTCACTGGCAAGATTCACAATAGATCACGTGCAGACAAACTGTTGCAATCTCATGTTCTTATAGTGCAGCCAAAGACCAGACCAATGCAACTCTCCATTATGAAAGTCAAGTCAAGTCAGGTCACCTTTATTTATATAGCGCTTTTTACAATACAGATTGTTTCAAAGCAGCTTTACAGAGATAACAGAAACATAATGCAACAAAGTTTGTTTCCAGAAGAACATAGCATCACAGCAGCTTTTAAGTAAGTTCAGTGATGTTTCATTTTTGTTGTAAAAACGTCATTAATTTAGTTAATTTATATATATAGCCGCTCTGGAGAAAATCGTGATGTCATTTCAGCTCAGTTCAGTTCTCATATAATGGTGTCAATGCAGGCAGATCGATATTATTGTTGAATATTGAAATTAAATGTTAAATTTAATGTCCCCAACTAAGCAAGCCAAAAGCCAATGGCAACAAAGGCAGAAAAGGCGACAGTAGAAAGCAACCAAAATGCAGCCCAAGATACTAAACTGAACCATAAAATCAGTGCAAACATGCTTAAACATTAATGAATAATGTTCACCTGCCAACTATTTGTACATAAGATACAGTGAGTTTCAAGACAATACTCCTTTTTATTAACAAACATAAGCTAAAACCATGTGTGACAGGTTGAGAGTCTCGGCCCCATTTACACTGCATGGTTCAAGTGACCCAATTCCGATTTTTTCCTCTCATGTGGCACAGATCGGATATGACTGCCGAACGTGTAAGCAGGAAAAAAGCACATGGATTCCGATATTCTCAGTCATATGTGGAAATAAATCGGATATGAATCGGATACGTGCGTTTGGGTCTGCCATGTAAGCAGACAAATCGGATATTCCCCAGTAAATGCGAGTCGTACGTCATTAAAAAAGGGACGTCAATGACGAAGGCTCAACACAGTGGAGTAATGCGGAGGTTGTATGTCTTTTTAGCCTTTGGGGCGAAGAGACAGTGCAGGCAAAAATGCAAGGTTGTTACCAAAATAAATCGGTGTTTTAGCTGTGTTTTGACAACATATCAAAAGTTTCTCGTCTCATACGAAAGTTGCTGACCCACTGTTCCTGACCCCAGGTTCCAACAACTCGATCCCACCAATCTTGAGTCCTTTGCCGCATCCAAACGTCCCTCTGAACCGACGATCATCGCTAAATTCGCCCAGGCTGCAACAAGGGCTCTCCTCTTTTTTCTCCGCCTTACGAGAGCAATGTTTTGCTGACCTTTGAAAATAGTGCGGAAAGCAAACCACTGGATAATCATTTTGTCTGCATCTGCATCCATTTTGAACTGCTGAACGACCGAGTGTTTAAATACGATTCTGCCCTATCGGTCTGTATGATATGTGATGAAGTTTTGGACATTTTTGTCTTTTGGGCTATTAAATTGAACTAATATGCCTGTAGTCTGGTTCCTTAAAACAGCTTGAACGATTTTAAATATTAATTGTGATTTAAATATTGTGTCGTTTGGATTGTTTATGTATTTTCCTTTTTTTGGTCTCTTTTGTTGGTATGACGGGTTTCTTTGCCAGTGTATATCCACATGTGAATGCTTGATGACTGTGATACTGAAGCTTAACAGAAGGGGAGAGTGAATTTGTTTTCTTTTGGTATTGTTCCTTTATTTTGTTTATCACTTGCTTCAAGAAGCTTTATTCACAGATTTGCTGTGTGGTTTGTCCCTTCTGTTAAAGTTGGGTTGATTATGGTCTCTTATTAACTGTGGGTATTTAATTGGTAAACTGGGCAAGAGATCTATGTTTAGAATGTTTTAGAATAATGATTTGTGTGAAATATTTGTATCATTTTGTAAAGTCACGTCTCTGTCTTTAATCCAACCCGAACCAGCAGGGTCCTTCATATGATTGTAACTCCTTTTGGTTTAATTATTTTTAGGGGATTTTTATTTTCCTGGGCGGAGAAATAACCTAGGTGGCGTAGTCGGGTTTCTTAAGTACTTTTAGCCAAAGGTTACACATGCATGTATTTTCCATGCATTCGGATCATGAATGGTAAATCACTACTTTTAATTTTTTTATCATTGCATAAAAACTTCTTTATAGCTTCTTTTATAATTGGAATGTTGAACTTAAGATTCACTGATGCTTAATGTAATTATCACATATACGCAGTTTAACATCTGCAGTTTGAGGAGCCAGTCTGAAATTTCATTAATAAAATATACATAGATATACTTAATCTACTACACAATAAAACTAAGCAAACTTTTCAGATGAACTTCACTTTAATGCGTTCATTAGCGTTGAATAAAACTACACAAAAAAAAATCGATAATTTAAAGAATTGTAATAAGTTACACCTCGTCCGCATTATTTTCCAATTATTCCGCTTAAACCACGGCTACCACACCTCAAGACATTGTTCAGATGATGTATTTTGAAGACATTTGTCAGGTTTTAGTCCTTAAAACGCTCTTATGTGTAGAACTAATTTCTTCTGCATCTCATCCCAAGCCTCCGTTGCTAATGTCATTTTGCCGCTAGTAACGGAGACTTGAGTCATTGATGGCAGATTAATGCAGTTATTAGAGAGAGAGAAAGTTACCCAAGTCACTTTTGGCAGCAGCGTCTATACTAATAGCGAAACTAAGTTTATCTGCTTTGAGAACAGCGCCGTAATTACCTCGCTAGTGAGAAATGTCATGCAGCTTTTAAGTTGCTAAACTATTTTATAAAAAAAAAAAAAAAGTCATCAGAGCAGCACTAACAACGCGTTTCTGTGCGAGTGTGTTACAGTACTATAGCTTTAATGGGAGTGAGAGTTAGAGTGTGATTGCCGGACATAAAACATAATTTTGTGGCAAAAACATGAACATTTTTATCCTATTGTTTAACTCTATATTTATTTGCTTGGTGGTCAGTGTCATTGTGGGTTTTGGTTCTTTTGCTGTATAGGCTGTCTTTGAAATAACTGATCTAAATCTTTGAAATATCTGAAAAAAACTTGATAAAAAAGTTTTTTATCTTGATAAAAAAAAAAACTTGATAAAAAATTAGAAATGTTGCATTTGCAACTAACTGAAATCAAATAGGCCGAATTACTGTCACATTACTAAATCTAAAACTGAAATAAATAAAAGTAAAGCTAAACAGAAAAATTTGATAAAACAAATTTAACTGAAAAAAAGCACACAAAAATACTAAAAGTTCAACTCAAATTAAAATGAAATATTAATATTAATAAATGTTATAATAAATACTATAATAATATATAAATAATACTAAAATAACACTGGTATTTGGATATTGTTTTCAGATTTTAAACCAAAAATGATGCACACAAAAGACAGGCCTAACCCAAACAACATAAACAAAAGCACTATCCCAGAGGGTCCTCTAATAATAAAGCAATGGCCGCTCCCACCCCACTTCCCCCAAACCTCCCCCCACGTCCCTCGATCACCCCACCCAACCCCAACACCCATCTGTCAGTCTGACAGCCTCAGTGCCACTCCCGCCTCGCCCCACCCCCAACCTCCAATTAATCCCTGGAACTGTGGGCTCACTGCGAACCAGTGCTCACCCTGATATCCACACATGTTCAGAGGGGAAACATTCTCACAGGACACTCAAAGACCGTACACAACAAAAGGCTGCTAACGCTAATCCGCAGCACAGAAGGGAGAGAGAAAGGGAGAGTGAACAGATAAGAGATTGCGACAGATGAAAGAAAAACAGTGGAAGAGAAACAGGCAGATGGAGAGGAAAACAGACGCAAGTGTTGGTTATCATGCAGCGAACAAAGCTTTGTTTTGCCGTTTAATGTGACCTTTTTACACCCACAGTCAAATACTCTCCATTCATAACCAGCTCAATTGGACCCTCTTCGGCCTTTGTTTTAACAGTATTCAAAAGGATTTGAATAATTTGTCAATTTAAAGTGATTAGCATTTCATTACCCATAATGCCGTTTTTCTGTTCAGATAAAAAGAATTCAAATTCAGTTGAATTCAAATCACATCAAGTGGCTACATGAGGGGCGCTGTGTGTCTCTATCACTGGCCCCTCCCTGAAAGCGAACGGGTTTTCATCACCGCACGTCTACGCGACTTCTCTGCGCATGTTTAATCAACCAGCAGGGTTGCCATGGCGATGGAGGTGCGGGCCCTGAGAATGGGCCGGGCCTTTGCAAGCACCATGACCCACTTACAGCGGCAAACGGGCTGAATGGGAGACACATTCACAAGGATTACGGGGGGGGGGGGACAGTCCAGCGCAGAACGCAGCAGGAACGGCGAAGACTACACGACTTTATCCCTGACGGGACAGCTAGAAGGTTCTCGTACTTCCAACATCTTCCAAGATACCTTCCCTCAGCAGAAAAGAACACATTTAGAAGCCATTTGTATGTAGCTCATTTGTATCTGGATTTGAAATGTACCAAATGTGTAGAAAACAGAATTCTTGCAAAATATTCAACATGTTCTCATGGTCATTTGACCTGTTGGAAACAATAGGGAGAACAATAGTGCACTGAATTCACTTTCTATTATTAGCTATATGATTCAATTTTGAGGACAATTAGTGAAACTTCAGTGTCCCTGAGAGGTTTGACCGGAGTGTGGGAACAATAGGAGTGTCCAGATTAGAGAGTTGCCTCTGGATCACAGAAGGTTGTGTATTTGAAAAAAAAAAAAAAAAAAAAAACAGGAAGGAAACAAGATCACCAGATAACGTGCATCCCGCAGAGGTATAGAATTCAATCACAATTTCATTTCCATTTCAACACAGCAGCTTAAAACAATGCGGTGCTTTGCAGATCCATCACAACTATGTATGTAAGTATGTTTACACCACAGGGTTAATACTGATGGCATAATTCAAAGATTCGATGCATGGATAAAATATAAATGCACTCAAAGATGCGCAATGCATCTGACAATCATAACTCGATTTGGGCATTAATAATGAATCAGGAGCTTGTTTCATGCTGAGCTACTAAAGATAGCACAAGAGGCATCACAACATGCAATGATGTGCTCAAAAATATCTTATATAAGTGAGTGTAAGTTAACAAAATACAGGTGACCATTAAAAATCAGCTCATTACATCTGACTATGCAAGCAAACGTTACCATGAGATTTTGAAATTGCCCAGTTTTCGTCAGTTTCTGACATCAGAACGTAAACACATGCGCAGAAGACATGGGGGTATTGACTTGGCAGACAAAACACCTGTGAGGTAATGAGCAGAAACCTGTGTGTTAAACCATTTATCTTTTTTTGATAGAATAAGAAGTATTTACATGGCTACATGTATGTGTAAATGACCTCACACTGTATCATTTTGTGAGATTCTATAACACTCACTTTTATGAACACCTCCGATCAGAATTTTATCATGTCAAAACTGTCAGTAGGGACTGCTAAGAGCCCATCTAACAAACTGCACTCTGTCAACAGTGGAGATGACAGAAATTTGGAGGTAAAAGCTATAAATAAAAGACGAGGAGTGGGATGGTATCTGTGTGTGTTAACGGCCTAATGTCCTCTAATCCAATAATCATGAGAGGTAATGAAATGTCTATTCTCCCATGAGGCCGCTTAGTTCCCCACTTCATCTATTGTGCAGCGATAGGGTCAGCGCACCGGTCAATGCACGTCTGTGAATAAACTACAGCTGATGATCGGACTTCAGCTTTTCTTTTATGGAGTTAAGAAACTAGTATTTTGCAGTTACTGCAGCATTAGTAAGTATTATGTAAAATGTCACTGAATTAGGGAAATGTGCATTAAATATGCATACATTTCCTTTTATTACTAGCCTAAATATTAAGGCATTACAGTAGCTCAAATTGGTTTGAATCCAAATGGAATACATGAATTGAAGGAAAAAAAGTATACATTACATGCAAAGTTAGTCACAAAATCTATAAACGTAAATGACACAATGTTGAACACCTCAAATGTTTTAATAATAATAATACCAGTAAGAATATTTATGGAACTAAATTGTGCATCAGTCAAAGCTCTTGTGAAGTTCTCATGTAGTCTCGCTTTTTGGGATTCCCAGATTCCAACAGATCGATTTGGAATTCTCACTCAGTACATATGAAAACATATTAAACGAAAACCAGGTCAAATGAGACATACGTCATATCCTAGACTTGCATTTTTATCTGGTGCACTTTATGGACAATAAGCATTTTCTATATAAACAAAACAAACAAACATCTAGCTATTAAATGCAAAACATATTAAAAATACAGAAAAGAGAAACAAAATAGATCAGTGTTAACAGGCTTTATGCATTTGTGATTCTCAGATTAAATGACTAGATCCAGCCAATCATGGCATCTATTGGTTCAAGAAATCAAACAAACAATAAATACGAAAATAAAACACCAAATCACCCTGGCAGGTTGAGCATAAATCAGTGTTCCTCCAATATTTAATGTGCTAAATATCACACAAGCTCACTGACAGTCTAAGCACAGCAGACCTGACATGGCTGCTATCATCACACTGCTTTAGAAGGGAGGAGGGGAAGAAAAAAACCCTGAAATATAAAGAGCCGTCATAGATGGAGCGAGAGGAGGTGGAAATAGTTCAGAAAGCTGGTATTTTGATTATTTTTATTCCCATTCCTTTAGCTTCTCGCCAAATATTTTCTCTATAGACCACAAAAGAAGAAAAAAAAGACAATGATTTCCTCGCGAGCTCGAAATTCAGCCCCTGCAAATGGTGGTATTATAAATAGCAAGCTCCCTCTCACACAAAGCAAACAAATGCTCCTGCACACAAAGGAGGAGCAAGCAAAGGAACATGAAATGAAAGAGGGGGAAACAATGGCAGAATTTAGACAATTATATAAATGTCCACTGCATCCAGAAGACGGATCTGTCTCCTGCCTCCTTCAGACAGACTGACAGAATGCGCGGCAAACAAAGACAGACCCATCAGATGGTCCACACACACACACACACACACACACACACACACACAGGAGCAGCCCCTGCACACACCCCTCTACATAATCACTGTCCTATCTAAAATCTATCAATAATTTTTTTCTTTAAAGGATCATATTTGCTCCGCCACGTTATTTTCATAATTTCAAAGAATAAAAACTCATGCAATGCATCACAGTGCATGAAATACATCATCGGTGAATTAATTAAAAAAATTCCCATTAAAAATATGGCAGAAAACACTTCTCCCAGCACACACAAAACAACCTATTCAGATCATTTTCATAACCTAATTTTATAATCCACAAGATCAAAGACAATGAAAAGCAGTGACGGATTAGGCACAAAGGTAAACAACACAATCGGAAAGATGGACGGGGAAACAAAGGAGATAAAAGGCATTCCTTTACCCTTCTGGGTCTGTCCTTCATCCAGGTCCTCCTCCATGTTGCCTTGTCCTTTGATTTCGGGGGTTTCTACAGCAGTGACCAGTGTTGCGCCTGTGGGTTTAAAGTCCGCTCCTTAAACGCCTTCCCTTGCCTGCTTTCCACAATAGAGGCTGAGGCTGGCTCTCAGTGCACAAGTCTCTCTCTCTCTCTCTCTCTCTCTCTCTCCCTTCCTCCTCCCTCTCTCGCTCCTGCTACTACCCTGTTCCTCACCGAGGAGAGCTGCTGTCAACACTGATTTTTTTCAGTTGACTTCTCTTGTGTGAGGAGGTTCAGTGTGGCATCTCAGTGGAGGCTTGTGCAAACCAGTGAGTGTTAAGACATTCAGACCTCTATATATTCTATTTATGTGTTTATATACGAGGTAACACAAGCTCAAGTGTGGGATACAAAAGCAACAAATCGACAACCACCCAAAAAAATGGATCAGCACACTATAGGCGGACAGAGAAAGGTGGGTTTTTGGGGGAGTCAAGCTGCAAGCCAGTAAAAGCCTCCAGTTTACACCCCTCCTCTAAAAGAATGGTCAATGCTGGTTACATCTCTGCTGCATTAAACTCGAGATAAAAACAATAAATATTCAATTCATATTCTGTATGAATATATAAATGCACACATAATTAATAATCTTGAGTGTTTTTTTTTTCCTGCTTCGCTGCTTCTGTGCGCAACATGGATGAAATATAACTGCTTATGATGAATATAACATCATATGGCATGCACGCTCACGTGATTTTTATGTATGTGTGTGTGTGTGTGTGATGAAACAGTGTGTCATTCGGGTGACAAAAACACAAGGTATAAAAAGGCAAGAATTTTTGTTTTGTCAAATTTTATGCACTTAATCAGCCATATTTGTTAGAACATGCAATTTAGCATAGATGTGTCATTAAAATTTTATTAAAATGTATTTCCTTCTCTGTACAACCAACAATTTGTGGATTAATTTGCAATTAATCAACTGTTGGTGGTTATGTGACAAAAAGTTATCTAAGACAACCAGTGCATGGTTATAATGCTCATCTCATGTAATCCCTAATTTATAAAATATTAATCACTAGAAAATGTGTTTAAACAGCTCTTTTAAATCATTTCTAATACAGAAATGCCAGGCAATCGTTATGGATGTTTATCTGCAGTCTAGAAATGACTCTATTTGCGTTGCAATGAGTACTTTAGTTTTTACTGGCCCCATTACTTTAAATACTGGCTTATGATCTGCTGACACTTTGAAAGATACATCAACATGTCCTGGCCGAAATGCTGACAGATTTACTTTCTACAGGCAGTTTTAAGTTCTAAAATTGTGAAGGTCGACTTTCTTAGTTAGAATCCAAGAATAGCATTTAGTATGCCACTGGGGTGCAGTTGCTACTGAAAGTGTCTTAGGGGCTGCTCACACAGGACACATTCTGTGTGAAGAGCCCCTAACTCTACCCCCCACCATGCATGTCTTCTGACAATAACAATTTGTCTGATGTGTTGATACTGCTACGCCATGTTTAACATTCTTGCCTTGAGTGCCCACATATATAGTGATCTATTTCAAGAATAGCATCACTGCACAGGCACAAAACACCAAATGCAGACTATAATATTTGACACTAAATATAATTGGATACAAGGCTTTCTGTGCTCTATTATCACACAAGGCATTTAAGACTGTTTTTTCAGGAGGCACATTAACAGTACACGTTTTCTAATCAACTCTTTCTAATCAAACACATCTGATTCAACTCATCAGCTCAATGGCGGAGACTCCAATACATCACATGGATGGATCAGATAAGGGAGACATCCAAAATGTTGCCTTTAGGCATTAATTGTTAAAAAAGCTGTTAAAAATCTTCTTTTGTCAATTACAAAATCTACTTGTAAATTAATAATAGTATATTTTCAGACAATTTAATTAATATGTAATGATATAATCAAATATTATATATATATATATATATATATATATATATATATACACACACACATATATATATTATATATTATATATATATATATATATATACAGTGGGTACGGAAAGTATTCATTTTTTTCCCTCATTATTGTACACACAGCACCCCATATTGACAGAAAAACACAGAATTGTTGACATTTTTGCACATTTATTAAAAAAGAAAAACTGAAATATCACATGGTCTTAAGTATTCAGACCCTTTGCTGTGACACTCATACATTTAACTCAGGTGCTGTCCATTTCTTCTGATCATCCTTGAGATGGTTCTACACCTTCATTTGAGTCCAGCTGTGTTTGATTATACTGATTGGACTTGATTAGGAAAGCCACACACCTGTCTATATAAGACCTTACAGCTCACAGTGCATGTCAGAGCAAATGAGAATCATGAGGTCAAAGGAACTGCCTGAAGAGCTCAGAGACAGAATTGTGGCAAGGCACAGATCTGGCCAAGGTTACAAAAAAAATTCTGCTGCACTTAAGGTTCCTAAGAGCACAGTGGCCTCCATAATCCTTAAATGGAAGACGTTTGGGACGACCAGAACCCGACGGAAGCCTCTCCTCAGTGCAAGACACATGAAAGCACACCTGAATGACTCCAAGATGGTGATAAATAAGATTCTCTGGTCTGATGAGACCAAGATAGAACTTTTTGGCCTTAATTCTAAGCGGTATGTGTGGAGAAAACCAGGCACTGCTCATCACCTGTCCAATACAGTCTCAACAGTGAAGCATGGTGGTGGCAGCATCATGCTGTGGGGGTGTTTTTCAGCTGCAGGGACAGGACAACTGGTTGCAATCGAGGGAAAGATGAATGCGGCCAAGTACAGGGATATCCTGGACGAAAACCTTCTCCAGAGTGCTCTGGACCTCAGACTGGGCTGAAGGTTCACCTTCCAACAAGACAATGACCCTAAGCACACAGCTAAAATAACGAAGGAGTGGCTTCACAACAACTCCGTGACTGTTCTTGAATGGCCCAGCCAGAGCCCTGACTTAAACCCAATTGAGCATCTCTGGAGAGACCTGAAAATGGCGGTCCACCAATGTTTACCATCCAACCTGACAGAACTGGAGAGGATCTGCAAGGAGGAATGGCAGAGGATACCCAAATCCAGGTGTGAAAAACTTGTTGCATCTTTCCCAAAAAGACTCATGGCTGTATTAGATCAAAAGGGTGCTTCGACTAAATACTGAGCAAAGGGTCTGAATACTTAGGACCATGTGATATTTCAGTTTTTCTTTTTTAATAAATGTGCAAAAATGTTAACAATTCTGTGTTTTTCTGTCAATATGGGGTGCTGTGTGTACAATAATGAGGAAAAAAAGTTAACTTAAATGATTTTAGCAAATGGCTGCAATATAACAAAGAGTGAAAAATGTAAGGGGGTCTGAATACTTTCCGTACCCACTGTGTATATATATATATATATATATATACACACACACACACACACACACACACACATATATATATATATATACATATATACACTGCATATAAAATATTTGATGGTGATATATGATGATATTTAATAATATCTAATTTAATGATAGCAAATAAAATATCTAATATACAGTGACGCTATATATTAGACATTTTATATTTATTATATATACACACTACTGTTCAAAAGTTTTAGATCGGTAAGACTTTTTAAAATATTTTTAAAATAAGTCTCTTATGCTCACCTATGCTGCATTTATTTGATACAGCAAAAATAGTAATATTGTGAAATATTTTTACAATGTAAAATATCTGTTTTATATTTGTAAATGTAATTTATTCCTGTGATGTCAAAGCTGAATTTTCAGCATCATTACTCCAGTCTTCAGTATCACATGATCCTTCAAAAATCATTCTGATACTGATTTGATGTTCAAGAAACATTTATTACTATTATTTTTACTATTGTGTAAAAAAATCTGCTCTTATTCAAATATTGAATATTATTAAATTATATATAAATTGTATACATAATTTATGTTATTTAATAAATTCTAGAATTGAATTATACCAAATTAAATGTATTGATATAACTTCATCAGGAATTAACAGAAGAAAAAAAATGACCTCCAATGTGATTGCCACATGTCATGGAGTCTATGCCGGCACAAATACAGCCACACCCTGGTCCCTGATGATGCTGCTTTTCTGGGAAGGTGGTGGGAGAGAGACGTTGGCTCTTGCGCCAAGTGTGTGTGTTGTTCGTATGTGCATGTGTTAATGTGTGATGCACAGGCAATGAGAATGGGGTGTGTTTTAGAGGGGAAAACCAAAAGTTAATGAGCGATACTTTAACACCCAATCCCCTTCTGGCTAATCATGTTCATGTCTGGATTAAACACATGAATCCCCCCTCTTCTAACTCTCAAATACATGCATCCTCCTTATTTTGCACTGCAGGCCCAGATGAAAAAAAACACACAACAGATGGCTAAGATGGCCTCTACAAGGGCATCTAGCCGTCTACATGCAGTTAGTTGGCACTGGAAAGCATCACACAAAATGTGTTCCAGAGTGCGTTTATTCTGAAATGCTTGCAGTGAGCGCCACCATCTCCCGCACGATTGTAGCTCTAGCTGACTTGTTACCATAGAAACCTACTTTAGATATCGCCTGTTCAAGAGGCAGCGCATACACACATACATGTACGCACAGAGCACACAATGTTCAGAGAGCACAGAACATCATGCTTAATATGTAAGTTAATGCAAAATAAACCTTGACAGGGGTCTCCTTTGCTTCCCGTCAGGGTCTAGTATCACCCTGAAGGGGTTTATTGTATGATGACGCCTGAATTAATATACACAGCTAAATAAATAAATAAATAAATAAAGACATATAGTTCAAATTATTACATGATCTTACTTGCAGATTATCATAAGGATTTAGCTACAAGTCCATTAAAACAGAAAAAAAAAAAAAAAAAACTGCAACAGTATTAATAATCCAATCTGAGATATAGTACCATTCAGAAGTTTGGGGTCATTAAGATTTTATTTTTAATTAAATACAATTTAAAGAAATAATACTTTTATTTGGCAAGGATGCATTAAATTGATCAAAAGTGACAGTAAAGACTTACGTTGTTACAAAAAATAAATAAATGCTGATCTTTTGAACTCTTTGTTCATCGAAGAATCCTGAAAAATGAATCAAGGTTTCCACAAAAATATTAAGCAACACAACTGTTAGTAAATAATAATAATAATATTAATAATAATAATAATAAATGTTTCTTGAGCAGCAAATCAGCATAATAGAATGATTTCTGAAGGATCACGTGACACTGAAGACTGGAGTATTGCTGCTGAAAATTCAGCTTTGACATCACAGGAATAAATTACATTTTTAAATATTTCTATGATAGAAATCAGTTATTTTATATATTTTTTTTATTTTTTTTATTATTTTATTTATGCAGATTTTTTACATACATAATACAAACAATACAAAAATAAACAAACACAAACAGCCAGCAATCGCACATAATATAAAAAGGAAAAGGTATACATATACGTGTCCATTCACTGAGCAGATGCCCTAAAACGTCCACAGATTAAGTCAAGGAAGCCTGTACCTGAGGGGAGTGAGGGACTCAGTGAGGATAAAAAATAAATAGAATAAAAAAAAAATATATAAAAATGAATAAATTAGGTCCCAGTTTGTGGGCTCTTCTTCCTGATGTAATCTATGAAAGGGCCCCAGATCTTCTTGAATTTATCTAGAGAGTTAGACATAGAAAACCGTATTTCTTCAAGGTATAAACAGGAAACCATATCATTAAGCCACCACTTGAAACAAGGAGGGGAAGCTGATTTCCACTCCTTTAGGATAACTCGTTTTGCGATGGTCATACCAAACATGAGGGCTTGTTGTAAAGCAGAAGGAAGAGCCAAAGAATCGTTGGAGCAGCCCAATATCACTAAGAGACAGTCAGGAGCCAGTTGTCTATTATAAACAGCACTGTACAAACTGAAAATGTCAACCCAGAATCTTGTGAGCTTAGAGCAGGACCAGAAAAGATGCCCAAGAGTTCCCTCAGCTGATTTGCATTTATCACAAGTTGGGGAAACAGCAGGAAAAAATTTATTCAGTCTAGTCTTGGAATAGTGCAACCTATGAACTACTTTAAACTGGATAAGCTGAAGTCGAGCATTAATAGAGCATGATTTTATCCTGTTTAAACCTATCGCCCATAACTCATCAGATATAACTTCGCCAGTGTCCTTGATCCACGCCTCTTTAATATGGAGAGATGGGGTTGCCACAACGAAGAGATTAACCAACCGAGAGACCAAATGTTTGGAGGTGGGAGGGGTGGTCATTATATCAAAAAAGTCATGTTGCATGGGGGTCGCATTTAGAGGAGAAGAAGTATGCTTGACAAAATTCCTAATTTGTAGATAACGAAAAAATTGATTAGTAGAGAGTTTAAATTTAGCCTGGAGTTGGGCAAAAGAAGCAAAGTGATTATCAATGTAGAGATCTCTGATAGTAGTTATACCTTTATTTGACCACTGCATAAAACCAGCATCCATCATACCAGGCTTGAAACAGGGGTTCTGACATATGGGGGCATGAATTGACTTTTCTGGGAGGTTCAGAATTACCTTGATTTGCTTTAAAATTTTTATAGAGTTGCAGAGTAAGAAATTATTCCATAACGATTTAATTTTAATATCAGGTTTTGAGAATAAAATGGCTGACAAGGAGGCACCAGTAAGTGACACAGCATTACTAAGCTCAATCTCAGGCCATCTAGGGCCGGGACCGCACACCTCTGACCCCACAGCCATGGACTGATTCCAGAAAACCCATGCTCTGGCGTTACAGGCCCAGTAGTAATGCCGAAAGACAGGCAAGCCTAAACCACCCTCCTCCGTGGACTTCTGTAAGTGGGCCTTTGAAATACGGGCAGGCTTGGAGGCCCAGACGAAGGGCATGATAATAGAGTCTAACGTCTTGAAAAAGGAAGAAGTGAGGAAGATGGGCACATTCTGAAATAAATAAGTAAATTTTGGGAGCACAACCATTTTAACAATGTTGACACGGCCAATCAATGAGAGGGGGAGAAGTTTCCACTTATCTATCATACACTTAAGCCTGCCAATCAGATCCATATAATTAAGTTTAAAGAGAAGTTTTGGATTTCTGGGGATGTTAATCCCCAGGTAAGAAAAATGTTCATGGGATACTCTAAAGGGCAGATTATGAAGAAAAATGGAGTCAAGACCATTAGATAAAGGCATAAAAACAGATTTCTCCCAGTTTATAGTAAATCCAGAGAGTCGTCCAAAGCCATCTATCAGATTAAGAAGGGGTGAAAGGGATGTTTTTACATCTGAAAGGGTCAGAATTATATCATCTGCGTATAGACCAATGGTGCACTCGGATGTGCCGCACCTTATGCCGGAAATTTGGGGGTTGACTCTAATGGCAATGGCCAGCGGCTCAAGAGCTAAAGCAAAGAGCATTGGAGAGAGGCAGCAGCCCTGCCTGGTGCCGCGGTGTAATGGGAACGGTGGAGATCTTTCGTGGTTGGTTAGAACAGAAGATTGGGGAGCAGCATAAAGCATTTTTAATAAATTCATAAATTTCGACCCAAATCCAAATTTGTCAAGTGCAGCGAACATATATTTCCATTCCACCTGATCAAAGGCCTGCTGGGCATCAAGAGAGATCACAGCAGAGTGGGGCAGTTTAGTTGAATACATTAAATTAAGCAAACACCTTGTGTTTGAAAAGGAAAATCTATCGGGAATGAAACCTGATTGATCAGGATGAATTAAAGTGGCAATATATTTTTTTAACCGGTTGGACAGGACTTTAGCTATAATTTTTTGGTCGGAGTTAAGAAGGGATAGGGGACGATACGAAGAGACATTTGTTTCGTCTCTGTCCTTTTTTAATAGGACACAGATGTGGGCGTCGTATAGAGTATGGGGGAAAGTACCCTTTTTCACTGAGCAATTGACCATCCGCAGTAGGAGTGGGGCAATAACGTCTATGTGTGTCTTATAAAATTCTATCCCGAACCCATCTGGACCGCATGCTTTGCCACCGGGAAAAGAACGAATAGCGTTTCTGATCTCCTCCAGTGTAAATTCAGATTCCAATTCTAGTCTTGCAAACTCAGAAAGAACTGGAATGTTTAGAGTATGAAGAAAATTGGCAATATCTGTATCCGTGGCAATAGATCTGGAAATATATAGCTGGCTATAAAAACTAAAAAATCTGTCGTTAATCTGCTTGTGGTCAGTTAATAGCTGACCGGTGGAGGAGGAAATTTTATGTATTGCCCTATCAGAAATGACGCCCTTCAGTTGCCTAGCGAGCAATTTATCAGCCTTCTCACCCAACTCAAAGTGCTTCTGCTTTAGTTTGCGAATATAGTTCCCAACCTGCTCACCCAGAATATGGTTGTATTCGTATTTCACTTTCAAAATAGAGCTAAGAGTATCTTCAGAGCCTGAGTTTTGATATTCCTTCTCCAGTTTAGCTAGTTCAGCCTCAATATCAGTGCGATGCCTGATCCTGGCCCTTTTGCGAGAAGACTGATATGAGATGATGTGCCCTCTTATCACGGCTTTAAACGACTCCCACAAAGTAGAATCAGAGACAGCGCCGTTGTCATTAGTGAGCATAAAATCAACAATTTTGGTTGATATATAGGCCCTGAACGTGTCATCCAGATATAGAGAAGGGTTGAATTTCCAGCTATATTGAGGGGCATAAAGTTTAAAGTCAATCACCAATGAAAGGGGCGCATGGTCGGAAATTAAGATACTGTGGTAAGTTGAGCTTATTACATTTGAAATAAGTCTGGAGTCAACCAGCATATAATCAATTCTAGTGAAACTGCCATGCACAGGGGAGAAAAAAGAAAATTTCTTTTCTAGGGGGTGCTGGTGTCTCCATATGTCAACCAAATCTAAAGAATTGGCAAGGTTATTGAGAACAGAGACCGATTTCAATAATGGGGCCACGGATGAGGAGGACCTATCCAATAGCGGATCAAAATAGCAATTAAAGTCGCCGCCGATAATTATGTTGAAATCAGTTATTTTATATTTTAATCGTATTTTACGATATTACTGTATTTTCCATGAAATGCAGCTTTGGTGAGCATAAGAGACTTCTTTCTAAAACATCTATTTTAAGTTTAACTGGAGACTCCTAAGCGTCTAGCCATCCTTTAAAGTGTTTAGCTAACTATAAAATTAATACAGATGTTCTCAGAGGTCTTTTTTATTTTATTTTTTATATTCTTTTTAATATTCTTCTTTTTAGTTATTTCAAACAAAACATATTAAAACAAAAAAACACAGCACAGAAAACAATATTAATAACCATATCTATGGGCATGTGGACAATTTACATACAGCATCTCGTCATATGGTTGTACATATACATTTTATCCAATTTGTGTTTATGACCTTTTAATCTTCAGACACTTTAGAATATTCTCCCATTTTTTAAACAGGTGCGCTTTACCATTGAGACAATACCTCAATCTTTCTAGAGTTACAACTTCAGATATCAGAGATTTCCACATCTGAGTAGAGGGGGCAATCTCAGAGGTCATTTTTAAAACAATACGTAGCCACATAGAGTGGTGCGGGGAGTCGGGGACAATGTATTTGTCGGCCAAAACCCAGAAATGAATTCGTATTTTAGCACTTCCCGTTCCATTGACCTGAAGTCAATGTGTTTTTGAATGTGTTTTTTGTTAAATCCTTGAAATAAGGTCTGTGGTGAACAAGCTCAAGATATTTCCATGTTTTTTTTTTTCAATGTCTTGCAAATGTCTTGTTTTTTCAGTGTCTAAATGGGACTACAGAGGTCATTAAACGTCTTCAGCCGACCATCTACACACAAGTCCGCTTTCACAGCCTCGTTGTGCTTATAATTGCGCTCTTGCAAACTATTATAACTCAAACTTTAAGGAAAATCGTTTTTTAACAAAGAGTTGTCGGAAGCTTAGTGATGGTGACGCTGAAATCATGCGAATGTGGTGTAGTTCTCCACTCTGTTGAGCCGCATGATGGCACAAATGACAAGAGAGACAGCAGTGTGATATGTGAGATATGAAAGTAGCACCGGCACAATGAAAGTTGCCTTGGAAAACAGTCAGTTTATTAAACAAAAAGATTGAATTCTGCAATGTACTTATTAGAATGAAGCATTCGAAAGAGCTGTTTAACATAGCATAGACGTAATGCATATATGCAAATGGCGCTGGTTTATTTTCCTAAAGGAATAATTCAACCAGATTTAAACATTTTGTCGTCATTTTTTCACCCTCATGTTGTTCCAGCACTGACTTTATTTCTTCTGTGGAACATAAAAGATATTGTAACATTGGACTCCATTAAAACACAGTGAAACATGTTTCATGGAAGAAAGAAAGTCATACAGGTTTAGAATTACAACAGAAATGTTAGGTCACTAAAACAAATCATAATTTAATAGATGAATGTTTTTTTTCCCTACTTTCATTTCCTGTTATTGTTGACCATCAATGAGAGCAGAGACTGATTTTAATAACATTAAATGACTGCATTCACATCTCATGACATTTTATTTCTGCACAATGCCTATTATTTGGTTTTTAAATGCCCATACCAGACATAAAACAACTTGGGGAGGAGGGTGAGAAAAACAGAGCGAGCGTGAGAGAGACGAGGCGGTCTAAAAAGTTCATTTCTGGGCACATTCATGAAAAGCAGTATGCTCGCCTCAGATATCCATGGCAACCTTATGCTATGAATTGAGTCTGAAAGATGCATGGTAACACGACAGATACACTCTTTATGTTTGACAGCGGTAGCGACCGTGTGAGAGTGAAAGAGACTGTGTGACACTATGTGTTTGTGTGTGTACAAGGGGGAGAGAAGCAGAGGGGGTAAACAGGCACCCGGGCAACTTGCCTAAAACCTGCCTGTCTCACGGTGGGTTTGCTAAATGAAGGTCTAATTTGCAGTGGGCCTTGGGTGAAGCGGGGAAGAGAACATGCTGCGGCTTTCAAAGAAAGCAGAGCCCTCTCAATACAGAGATAACAGAGATGCAACAACAGGCCTGAGAGCTGCTGGGGTTAAACAATAAATGCTGAATTTATGCTTTCCCAAAGAGACAATCAAACCTCATGCTTGTTTAATTGCCATTTTATGATACTAGCTCCAGAAAGTGTGCTCAAATGATGTTATAAACCTATACGATTTATTTATTTGGAACACCAAAGAAGATTTCAAGGAAAATGGCCAGAGAGCTCTTTTTCATAGAGCAAGAGTGACCAACTCTTCAAAGCTCCAAAGACAAAAACCATAATAGACAATAAGTAAGAAAAAAGTTTCCTATATTATTGTTTCCTGTTGCTCACTGTTATTACTCATGGAGAATAAACATAGAAACATCACATAAGGAGAAAGAGGAAAATAATTGTTCATAAACTTTGTTGGTTCAAATATCATGATATATTGGGTCTGAATTAGCAAAAGCATGAATAAGATCTATGGATGAAAACAGACTGAGTCAATAATTTCAATTCCACTCTGTTCCTTTTAATTTGGCTTTATAAGACCATATGAAAAATGTGTGCAGACTTTTATGGCCCTTTCTGGAGCAGCTGGGGTTACCAATCTCAGATAATCTGATATACTAATATTTTATATATATATATATATATATATATATATATATATATATATATATATATATATATATATATATATATATATATATATTTATTTTTTTTTTTTTTTACATATTGTACTCTTGCCTTCTACAGAAGAAAAAATATATATATTTATGAATCAATGAAATAAAAAAAAGTTTTGGTTCAACTATTCCTTTAACAAATTAATGAACATCAGTTCTTCTGAAAAATATGAAAAATTTGAAGCACTGAATATTTATGATTATTTGTTGACCCGTATGGCGAAGCTATTCCAATGTAGAAAATTCTAATCCAATGCCAAACTGAACAACCCTTTAGAACCTGATAAACAAATTTTTTTTTTTTTTTTTTTTAATGTGTTCTGTTCAAGCATTGACAACAAAAGCAGCATCCATACTGATGTGTATGCTTGTTAGACTTTTTTTTTATTGTGGGAATGAATCTTGTGCTCAGATATCTAGGGCCTCATTCTGAATGTGCTTTGAAGACCTTCGTTGGACATCTACCTTAAACAGTCTCATTATTTGCCTCCAATATCCGCAAAGCATTTGCTTCTGAATCCAGACGCCACTGAACCTGCACAAAAACACAAACATTCCCTTAATACAATACAGATAAATACAACAACAACAAAAAAACTCTGCTGCCCAACACTGGTCTCAAATGTATAGTATTATTTATGCACTATTATAGCATTTATCAATTAGCTTTTATCTTTTCGTTGTGTGCTTTTAGCATTTTTTTTATTGTGTTTTTTTATTTTTTATATATTTCTAGCTTTCATTTATTTTTATGTTTTAGTTTTAGTAATTATTTTAGCAATTTAACTTAAACATTTTATTTCAGTAGTAACATTTCTATTTAATTTTTCTCATCTAATATTAATGTTTTATTTCAGCTAATGAAAACAAATTGTAATAGTTTTAGTTCACAATGGCAACACTGTTGGGCAGTAGTGTTGCTACCACCAGTAATCAATTATTTGTAGATTAGTCTAATGACATTTCTCCACAGAAATGTTTTAAACCATTAGAGACTAAAACTGTTCAACAGAGAAGTTATTTTATTTAAGTAGTGCGATAACATTGACACTCTCTACAACATCAAATTTTTTCACACAATATTTCAGCAATCATTCCTGTATTTTGAAACTGCCTGTTTTAAAGCATAACTAGTGCAAATGAATAACTCTTTTGAGTCCTTTCATTTCAAACAGTTAAGCAAAATGGTCTGAAATATTTTGCCATGTACAGTAGTTTGTAGTATAAGTAGCTACTTCCTCTAGGGTAGACCTCAGATCATCTTAGTTCATTTGTAGTAGTTAGTAGCTTACTAGCTTTGCTAGCTAAAAATTTTGAATAGCTTACCCAACACTGCTTGTGACTCTGCTCTGTAAAAAACAAACAAAAAAACACGACAAACAACATGGTTTGTTTAAATTAAGTATTTAGACCAAGGCTGCATCCAAAACAGCATACTTCCCTACTATATAGTAGGCTAAAAACAGTATGTGAAAAGTAGTATGTCCGAATTCACAGTACTCATAAAAGAGTAGAAACCCTATACAATGCAAGTAGGGGTGTAACGATTCATCAACTACATCGATGTATCGATTCATATTCTTAATGATCCAACTACATCGATCTGTGCTCGGCAAGTTATATCGATCTAGACATATATCGATCTAACATCGTTTTAAAAGGTAATGAATCGATTGTATCGATACTATGAAATAACGCATTGGATTTAAGCACGTCAGACTTTATAAGGATGTTTTTTTCTTAGCACTTTTAATGATAAAGGCGTTAAACGTTAGAAGTGATCGCCATGCGTGGCGCGCCAGCAGCAGCGCAAAGACAACAAGCAGCGCAAAGTCTCTCACCTCAGAAAGACTTTCCTGTCCTCTCAGCCGCTATACTGCAGTAGCGCGCACTCTTCAATTGCACGCGCAAATGCGGCGGCGCGCGCTGCAGGCTTATATCGTTTCACTAGCCTATATAAAGCACAAAATAAACTACAAGCATGCAACGTCGTTACAAATTAGAAAAAAACGTGTTGTCCAGATTCAGTATCTGCGGTCAGATGATGTTGTCAGGCTATATGTCAGTGTCATTATTCTATCATTATTTTCATAACTTGAAACGAAATAAAGTCTCTCACCTCAGAAAAACGAAATCTCATGTCCTGTCATCCTGTGCTCGTAGCGTGCACTCTTTAATTGCACGCGCATAATTAATTGATACCTGATTCCCTTTCAAGAAATTTTGGTTAAAAAGTCACTGAATCGATTTCAAGTCACTGAATCGTTTCGGATCGTATCGTTCTAAATGAACCAATATCGTCCTTGAATCGTATCGACAACCACGAATCGCGATACGAATCGAATCGTTGTTAAAACGAATCGTTACACCCCTAAATGCAAGTAATTCACTTGAATATGTGACAACATTTTAGGCGACTAAATAAGGTTTATCACTAGCCCTTGGCTAATGAGTTGTTAGACTTAACTCGCCAGTGTTTGAGTTAGAAGTATCACTCGCCTTCACTCTGACTGAGTGCTTGAGACTTTCACTATTGCAATTCAACTCAATGGATGTGCACTTTATGCAGTGTACAGTATTTGATGCACCTTAAACTGAAGTGTGAAGGCATCAGACCTTAGCGTGTTTTATATTGTTATTAGCAGTAGAATTAGTAGTATCATTTTATCAGTTAATTGTTCTTTTTTCATCAACAGCCCTAAGTTCTGTTAAAATGACAAATATGCATTTTCATTCACACATGGTTACTTCCGGTGAGATTCTGAAGTGTGCACACGATGGACACTTTACTATCCCATGAGGCCACAGCAGAGGATTTGTGAATGGCAGTGAAGCGACACAACTGACGCTGGTAGATCACATGATAATGACAACATGGCACATGTAGTATGTCCGGATTACATTCATACTATTTAGAACATACCTTTTTAGCGGTTGTGAAGTAATTACTTGTTTAAAATGAGTACCTACTCAAGATAGTATGCAATTTCGGACGCAGCAAATGGTTCCTCAAATCTTGCCCTGGAGGGCCAATGCCCTGCAGTTCAGCGCCAACACTGATCAAACACACCCGAGCAAACTAATCAAGGTCTTCAGGATCACCCCCCTACCCTTAAATAGGGAAGTCTGCTGTGGAGCTCGCTTCAGTGTAGGCTCTGACAAAGTGCGAATCGAGGGCGCATCTCGACCGCAAAGGGGGTCTTGAAGGCAACCCTTCTGAAACCTAAAATGACAAATGGGACATCCTACGGTCTCATAGACTAAACAGACACCCGTGCGTGGCAGCCATTGTCCACAAGACCGTAAGTGCATAAGTGTGGGACAGGGCCATACACTCAACGGCTAGAGAATACCCATAATGCACTGTGTAATGGTCATGCCGAATGAATTCCCGTATCTGACCTGAAGATGGCGCCCACAGCTGAATCATCCATTTTCCAAACCGCTGGTCCAATGTGGCTACAGTGTGATATCATACAGGTATAATTTTCTTTTTACTTGATTATTAAATTGTTTGATTAAGGTTTATACATGCAAATTTCCATGAAAGAGTTCAAGATAAATCTTTTCATCTTACTACTGGAGCTTCCAGTTTGCTTAGGTTCAAAAGATTATTTGTTTTTCATTCGGGTTTTCATTCACTCCTTCAAGTGGACTATATTAGTGGAGTAATGTAGGGAATAGTGAATGAGGGTATAGGGGGCGATTGCGAACACAGCCACAAGTAGGTGAGTTTTCAGAGTTTGAGCTAAACTCTGTAGGGCAGTGGCCCTTCAGGACCGGATTTGAGGAACCCTGATTAAGACTTTTGGCTTACGTATATCTCATCCTTCTGTTGGGAACGCAGGGTCAGGCACTTAACAAGCTGCTTGACGGGTGTTCATCAGCAAGTTTGGCTCGCTCTTGTGGGCTAACAGTGGAGACAATCTGACAGCCTGTTCTCCAAGAGTGGGCTTAACATCGAATCGTTCTGTCAAGAAGTACACAGAAAACTCAATGTACTGTTTACTGAAAATATGACATGAACTATACAATAACACATCCTTTCACATGACACACATCTTGAGGCAAACAGAAATGAGTCAACGAGTGTTACTCACTTGGGTCTTGGGTTCTCTCCTCTTTTCTCTGTTCTATGTGCCTGTGTATGATTGCAAGGACCTTGCACTGGTTGGTGAAAATGTTTGGTTCAGCTATAACCTCACTGAGTCTCAAGTTGCTCTTTATGGCCACTGAGGCTGTGGAACGAGCCACCATGGGCAACTGGTCTTGATAAGCCTTGTCTGTGAAGCCTTGCTCCACCTTCTGGATGGTTTGGATCCTACAGGAAGCATAAAACAAGCCAAATGAAGACAAGGTGTGACATTAATTAGTCCTTAGCCTTTGCAGCATATGTGACTCATTACAAAATCATGGCTGCAAGTCAATTTGCATATTTATATTACACACTTAAAGCATTTATTTTTATCCATCGGAAATGGATTAGGCCTATATCATGAGAAGTGGGCTTAATATACCAGAATAGAGAAAAACAAAATGTGAGTTTTCAACAACAATGGCAAAAATGCAATTTGGTTATAATTTGGTTTACATAATCTGATGAGAAAGTAAAAAGGAAAGCTCACCTTCTGTTGGTCAGAATGCTGTAAATCTCCTGCACAAGAAGCTCTGCAGCTCCAGGTTTACAGTGGATTGTGCCATCTATGACCTCCTTCATCAGACTGATGTTTTGCTTCACAATAAACTTTTAAACAACCAAAGAGGCAAGATCTTTATTAAACTGGAATATTTTAAGAAAAAAAAAAAATGCCAAAGCATAATAGACATATCAAAGAACATTAATAAAAATTAAATTAACAATTATTTTCATGTCATTTGGTGATCATTTCTGCAGGGTATCAAACTCACTTTCTCAATCTGGGACCAGTTTGATTGTTTGGTAGCCAAGGAAGTTCCATTGTCATAGGAGTGCATATGAAAATCCTCTGGGAAATACCAGGAAAATATTTCCGCCACTAGGTATCCGTTGGAAAAGTCTCTTTGGTCCAAAAAGAGAGCAAGGCACGTGTATAGCACATTTCATCCTTAATGGTAATTCATATTTGTTTATTTTTCATTCAAATTTGTCCTTTCATTAAACCAAGTGTTTCATTTGTTAAAAAAATAGCCGGAAGTTGACTAAACAGGGAAATAGAACTGAAATTATGAGTTATACTTGATTAGAAATACCATATTTAAGATTTTATGTTCAAATACATTGAGATCCACTAAATTGTTAAAACTTGTGCGACTGCAAAGATGTTATCTTCTCAAACGTAACGTTACTCACCTGCGCACGTTTTTTGGAAAAAACGATAAATCAAGACTTTGCAGCCATTTCAAAACCTCTCGTGGTATACCAGCCTTCTTAGGCGACTGTGAATAGGCCATTTCTAAGTAACGTCGTTTGTTTGGCGAAGAGAGTTGCATGGAAACGAGCCTGGGGACACGCGCTGAAGTTGATGTGCTGCCACCTGCTGGCAGATCATATGATTGATCTGTACAGACCTTATTCACAGCAGCGCCATCTTTGATTTTTGACGGAAATGAGAGCATGGCTGTGAGGGATAGACTGCTGCGTCTCAGTTCGCCTACATATACTACGCCCTAAAAGTATGTCATCTTTTTGTGAAGAAAAAGTACATACCTTTGAGAGTGTAGCAGAAGAGTAGACATGCTTTGAGACGTACTAGCACGTCATACAATTCAGTCTTTAACGGTTGCTCTCTGTCGCTTTGTTACACGCATCCTGTCACGTAAACTGATCTGTCAGTCATCTTGTCAAAGATAAAATCCTCCACATTTCATTTCGTTTTCTACTGTATCGGAGAGAAATGCAGCACGCTGATCTGCAGTCAGGGATCTTTCATGCGGAGACTCTCCTCATTTTCATATAACGATGCATTTAAAAGTTAATGTCCAAACGGATCTTTATAAAAGTTCACGTTGTTGTTGCAGATGAAATATAACACGGATAACATTGCATAAATATTTTTTATCAGCTTAAATGTTGATCATTAGTCACTCAGGCAAACCCCTTTATCTAAACCTCTCTTAACCGTCGGCGGCGCACATCCGCCATGTTTTGTTGTTTTATGAACACTTTTTACTCGTGATTGTAGGTCTGATCTGGGCTGCGTTTCCAGATAACGATGGATCTTAGCACTTACGAGGATTTTCTGCGAGCGACTTTACGAACGTTCGTGTTCATTTCACGTGCGTTTCACAAAAATGCACTTAGCACGATCGTTCGCAGCTGTGCTTTAAGTGTTACTTAAGAGTCGCTGTCCGTTTGTCAAGTGCTGAAATGTCACCTTGTAGAATGGCTTGTAATTGCAGCACACGCTTGCAATTTTAAATGTTTAACCTAACTGTTTTCACCTGATGTGCATTTTGCACGAGGCCAATAATCTATAAAAGCACAAACCTACCAGTGGAGACACCAGCAAAATGGCTGAACCAAAAAAAAAAAAATACAAATAATAATACCTTTTTTTTTTTTATTAAAAGAGGAGATTAAGGTAATTTTAGAGGAGGTGGAGTTATACAAACATATTATTTTCAGCAGGTTTAAGGGAAGTCATACAAATAAACAAAAACAAAAAATCTGGGAGGATTTTGCTAGAAAACTGACTGCAACTAGGGGCATTAAAAGATCAGGGAAGGAGGTCAGGAAGAAGTGGCAGGACTTTGCCAGCCTTGGTAAAAGGAAAAGGGCTCTGCGGAGGATAACATTTAATAAAACAGGTGGTGGGACCAATGATGGCCAACCAAGAAATGCCCAATACATGCTGGTTTACGTGCATGTCAGCAAGTCATTGACAGATTTTTTTTTGTTCATCCCTATTTTTCCCAGTCTTTGAAGCATATTACATATTTTATTTATTTTTTTGTTCATTCATTTAATTTTGATTAAAAATTAAAAAACTATCCATTTTTTTGTTTTGTTTTCTGACCTTTTTAATTATTTAATTTATACATTAATTTAACCAAAAAAAAAAGAGTAATAAAGTGTACAATAAAGTACAATCAAAACCTTATATTTTAATCACATTGCATTTGAATAAAGTTAAAGGTGTAATCTGCCGGTTGTCCTGGAGGTGACCTCATAACTCTTTTAAGTGCTACTTAAGTTACGATGCTTAATATGGGAAACAGACCGTAATATTAAAGCTGCATTATGCAGCTTTCCGATTTCTTCGCTGTTTTTTCGATTTTTGCTCGCGGGTTTCTCTATAGAGCTCCCCCTACAGCTTCAGAATAGATATTTGACAACACTGTCGTCAAAACTCGTTGGCTCGTCCCATCTTCTCCCGCTGGTCATGTGCATTTGTTTTCAAAGAACCCGGCGAACGCACGGAGCCATGTCCATTTTGGGCGGCCCGCCGGCCCAAAGTTGCAAGGGTGGTTTTTCGTCTCACAGGCGCTCGAGGGGTGCGAGAAGACCACCATTCAACCCGAAAACAGTCATATAACCATTCCAATGACTCCGAAGCTGTTCGGTTAAGATAAAATAGTTACTTAGTTTACCTTTAAGATCAGTCGTACGATCGTTTTTACGATCTACTTAGGCTTACGATGCTTGGGAAACGCAGCCCTGGATCCTCCAAAGCGCAATGGCCAATAGTAGCTGTACTGTAACATACTGTAGTGAGCACGGATCCACACTTCGAAAATCCACCAGAAATAGTAGACTAGACCATCCGGGGACTTCTGGCATAGGCCTACTCTTTTCAACATGTGCTTTGGGACACACTTATTTTAATCTCAAATACTGTTTAGGATGGATATGGGAAATATATAAGTCCCGGATGGTCTACTATTTCCAGTAGATTTTCGAAGTGTGCTTTGGAGGATTTTAGTTTTTTGAACGGTAAAAAGTGTTACATAGCGGATTTGTGCGAACAACGGTTAAATAGAGAGGTTTAGATAAAGGGGTTTGAGTTCATCATTTAATCTGATAAAATAATAAAAAATAAATTATGTTATCCGCATTATATTTCACCTGAAACAACAATGTGAACTTTTATAAAGACACGTTTGGCCATTAACTTTTAAATGCATCGTTATGCATTATTATGAGGAGAGTTATCTGCATAGTGCACGTGCAACTTCTTTTCTCCAATACGGTAGGAAATTAAATGAAATCAAATGTGGAAGATTTTAACTGTGACAAGATGATTGACATGCCAGTTTATGGCGACATGATGCGTGTAGCAACAGAGAGAAAACGTTAAAATGCAATTTTATGACGTGATAGTATGTCCCAAAGCTTGCCTACTCTTCTGCTGCACACTCAAAAGTATGTACTTTTTCTTCACAAAAAGAGTACATACATTTAGGGCATAGTATAAGTAGGCGAATTGGGATGCAGCACATATCCCTCATATCTGTCATGGCGCTGCTCTGTATATGGTCTATTGATGGGCTGCGTTCCAATTTCCAAACGTGATAAATCGACCTCTGAAGGGCACTTCAGAGTCAGAAC
Source organism: Rutilus rutilus (assembly GCF_951802725.1). Taxonomy (NCBI): domain Eukaryota; kingdom Metazoa; phylum Chordata; class Actinopteri; order Cypriniformes; family Leuciscidae; genus Rutilus; species Rutilus rutilus. The sequence goes on along the minus strand of NC_140219.1, from coordinate 16,437,839 downwards.
AATCATTGCCTCAATATTGAAGGGTCGTGCTCAAAACTGGTCACTTCAAAGGGCTCTTTGGAATGAAAGATTTCGAACGGTAGCCCTACAACTGACGGACACTTTTCTCCCATGATTCTTTGTGCAGGTTTATTTTGTTTGGCCCCAAAGAACAGCAAATGTGACAGGCTCGGAGTTCAACACCTATAAATAGCTAGACGATCAGACTTCGCTCAATATGCTTTTTAGTTTTAAAGACGGCATGCAATGGAAGTTGCAATAGTCTTTTCTCCCCCTATTGTGACGTATACCCGAGTAAAATGGCTTCTGAACAAGAAAAAAAAATATGTAGGGTGGGACTACTTTGTTTTGCTATTGCTGCAATCTTTTTTTTAATGCTTTATTATCAACAAATAGCATGTACACGGGTAACTTCCATATTACATCAGAAGAACATATCACATGCTTCACAATACTGTAACAGTCTCATGTGAGTGACAAGGGGTGCCTCCCAATCAGCTCCCTAGTTCAGTAGATCAGGGAGTCGGCCATTTTCAGCGCCGTCTCAATCACAAAATCCTTCCAGTGCCCTGGAATGTTAGCTCCGTCCGAAATTACACACTTCCCTACTATATAATAGACAAAAAAACAGTATGTGACAAAAGCAGTATGTCCAAATTCACAGTAGGCTACTGATAAAAGACTACTGTAGGTAAAAAAGATACGGTGGTCACTGGTCTGTCTCCAGCGAGATATGGTGTGCATATGATACTATATAGAACATATTTTTTTTAGCAGCCCTGAAGTAATTACTCAAATTCAAAATAAGTACCTACTCAAAAGAGTATGCGATTTCGGACGCAGCCGTTCTCTCCCTATAAAGTCCCACAATGCATCATGAAAACCAGGAAGCATTGATGCTCACTAACGAAAGTTCTAAAGCGAGCCAACTCACACATAATGACATGCAATAGATGTTTTTACAATACAAACTATTATTTAAAAATATGTCAGCATAAACATTCATCGCTAGACAGGTACTGAACATAATAGCAAACATTTATTATTCATTTATGGCTGAAATTGAGACAGCACATTAAGCCAGCAGCCGTATCACCCTGTAGCCAAAGACTGGTCGCCCACTGACGCCAAGCAGGGTTGAGTCTGGTTATGAATAAAAAAAAAGTTAAATAATAATGTGTACGAATAAATAATTTAATAAATGCTGCAATATTCTGTAAAAAAATAAGAATTGTCAATTTTTATTTCATGGTGACTTTAAATGGACACTCATTGGAATTAGATAGTTTAAAGTGGAAAAAGTTAAAGTAAGATAAACAAGATGAGGTACCTTTATTTAAGTATTTATTGACATCATTGGCTTCTTGTCAAATCAGGCCACAAAGATTATTATTAATTGGAAAAAAGTGAAACAGCTTTTATTTAAAACTATCAAACAATACGATAATCCTAAAATGGCCTGCTAGTAAACATAATGAGATCATCTATATTGTAGAAAGTTCTTCATAGCATTAGGGAGGGGTAAATGTGGTAGAAGATGTAGTCGGGAGCGTCCCAAACTCTCCCTGATTTGCTGACGGCACAGCTGGCGTAGAGAACGGGGTGTCGCTGCAAAAGGAACAAGCTGGTGAGGGCTGATGCAGTAAAACATGCAAAAGTCAAAACAAAACATCAGTGACTTTTGAGTCTATAATGCTGCTGCACATTTAACTCACCTTCATAAATCAATAGGAAGCCCTCTGTAAGGCTCCCTGGAGGAGCAACATCTACGGGCCGTTTATACTCCAGGTTGCGTGCATTTACATCTGCCCCAAATTCCAGCAGAAGCTTAACTATGCTTACACAGTCTTTCTGGGCTGCTGCATGTAGAGGAGTCTCCATATGTGCGCCTTTCTGCACATTTGCACCTGTGATGGTGAAGATACAGTAAAATATTAGTACAGTATGGGTTAATTTACGAATATTAAGCCTAACTTTTTGTGTGAATTAGTAGCGGGCAATATATCGGTTAAAACAATACACAGATAGAATAGAACAGATATAGGCCTATAAGCGTTTCATTTCTATCACAGTTATATTAGTTTAACCTAATGAATCTGCAATGAATCTTCAGCTCTACGCATGGCACAAGAAATCATATTCTTACCCTTACCTGTTAGGTTTCAAATTGATTTTCAAATTCTTTGATTAGTTTATAAGGCACTACATAGACTTGCACCATGACTTTTAAAGGAGCTGTATGTAAGAAATGTATTTCAATTAATCAAAAAATGGCCCTGATATGTCACTAGACATTAAGAAATCATGTTCATTTCAAATGCTTATATCACAGTAGTCCGGCCAGGATATTGTCATTTAAAAAGTGAAGTTGCAGCCCTCAACTGATGTTGATGTTGTCATGTTGTGTTTTGGCCTGAAGCGCCACCCTCCACCTATCTACCAATCACGAAGTCAGTAGTGTTTCGGCATCCGGGTTGCCAGCTCTGCTCTAGTTACCACAGCTGCAGCTACAAACGTGTCAGCCTATACGTTCCTGCTGGATCCTGCAGCCTATCTGGCAACCTCGAGTCAGGGGGGAGGGGGAGGGGATACACTGCTCTACAGTAATTTGAAAGTGATTGCAGTACCAGTTTTGGCCACAATCTTACATACGGCTCCTTTAAAAATGCTCTCAGTCTATAAAGCAGGAAAGCCCCTGAGATTGTCTGGTTCGTCTCTTATAGTTGTTACACAAAGTAGAACTAAAACATTTAGAGATGCTGTATTCAGCCATTATATTCCTAGAGGAAGTGAGAGGTGCAGAAAATATTGCTATTTTTAAACATAAACGCCTCTTATTTAGTTTGGCTTTTATGAAGCGTCTTAAAATTATATGCAGTATTAATTAACGTTGTCATCATTATTTATAATCCATTTTGATTTTCAAAATTTCATTGGTGATCTTTCTTTGTTTGAAATAATGTTCGATTGATTGATTGATTGAACTCAAGTTGTGAATGTGAGTTTACATTCTGTGATGGGATAGAAAGATTCACAACAAATGGCTCTTTAGAGCAGATTCTTTTTTATGAACTGTTTTCATTCACATTAACTGGTTTAAACCAGTCTGACACTGAGATGACACTCCGTCTAAATCAAATCAACTAAATCAACATCTGACTCGCTTACTGAACTCCACTTTATAGGCTATTTACTTTCAGCATTGTCCATATAAATATACTGACGTACTGACTCTCCACTTAAGTTGAAAAATGAATTACTCATTGTCAGGTTGTCATAAAACTGCTGTTTGTTTGTCCGCACAGCTAATGTGAATTTTGACATGTTTACCTCCATCAAGCAGCATGCGGGCACATATGAACTCCTTACACCGACAAGCACTATAGAGAGGGGTGCCCATGTGAGGGATTTCATAATCCACATCCACACCCCATGCAACCAGCTCCTCCACACACTTGCTGTGACCTTTTGAAAGAGACCATATAAAACCATGTCAAATTAAAAACTTCAAAAGTCTATAAGGAAGTCAGCCCTAATTTTGATTTGTGTGGGACTATGGTACTCTAGTGTCAATTTTATACTCACCCATGCTGACTGCCTCATGGATGGGTGAAGGCTGGAATATAGCCAGGGCATGTGGTCTGGCATCACTCTGCAAGAGCAGCTCTAGACATGCCAAACTGCCAGCTGAGCAGGCATGAAACAATGGAGTCACACCATCTATCGTTGTCACATTTACCTGAACACACAGAACAGCATGTTTAAAAAAAAAAACACTTCTCACATTTTATGGTTTAAGTTATTACCAAATAATATAATATAATATAATATAATATAATATAATATAATGATAAAAAATTACATAATTATTAGGCTATATAACAAAAAAGCTACTGTATTTCTATAGAATCCATAATTGAATTGATACAATAAAATATATTTTAACATACATAATAAGTTAAACAAAATAAATAAACATATACTGTATTTCAGTGTAACACAGACAATATATTTAGCAAATATGCTAAACCCAGTAAAAGAAGCCTAGGCCATTGCTAATCAAGACCTCTGAAATGAAAGTGTTACCAAGCAGCCCTGCAGAGACTAACGTTGGCTCCGGCATCTATCAGGGTTCTGGCACAGGCAACATGGCTCCCTATGCATGCCTCATGAAGAGGGCTAATGTGGTCTATTGTCAGCACATTCACGCTGTGGCCCTGAGGACAGATTAAGAGAAATTAATATTGCATTTGAATGTGCAGGATTCTTTTATTCCAGATGGTGGCAGCAATGCCCTTTCACTAAGGTGCATAATGGATTGCAGCGTTCACCTCTACACCAAATGTGTATTTCATTACTAATCCAGTAGAGTGCATGTGACTACATGATATAAATACAACACACATTAATACAAGTACATATTTCTTATCTAACAGTTGAAGTAAAGGTCATTTAAAGAAATTACCTGAGCAATGAGGGTCTTGAGGGCCAGCAGACGTCCTTGGCTGGCAGCATCATGAAGAGGAGAACGGTCTGCCCAAGACCCTGGAGAAGAATAAAAACAGTGATTTGCCCGGAAATGTAGAAATGAATTGTGTGTGTGTGTGTGTGTGTGTGTGTGTGTGTGTGTGTATTTTCAATGTGACTACATGGTATAAATACCACAAATATATATATATAACAGGGTTAGTTCACCCAAAAATGAAAATTCTGTCATCATTTACTCACCCATATGTCGTTCCAAACCTGTAAGACTTTCGTTCATATTCATAACACAAATTAAGATCTTTTTGATGAAATCTGAGAGCTTTCTGTCCTCCATAGACAGCTACACAACTGACACTTTGACTTTTAAAAAAGTTCATAAAGAGATCGCAAAACTAATCCAAATGAATTGAGCGGTTTAGTCTAAATTTTCTCAAGAGACACAATTGCTTTATATGATGAACATTTTTAATTTGGGTTTTTATTCACATAAACATTGATCAGAGAATGTAAAGCTCAACTTAACCTGCTCGAGGCGTGAGATCAAACCTCATTGGTTCTTGCGGAAGCTCAAATGTGCTGGGTAACATGAGAATGAACCTCATTGGTTCTTGCGCATCAAGTGAACATGCTTGAGCTTCCGTTTACCACAACTGATGTGTGCATTTATGAAAGCTTATAATATAAACATATAAACATTATGTGAATAAAAGCCTAAATTCAATCTGTTCATCCTATAAAGAAATTGTGTCTCTTCAGACAATTTGGACTAAACCGCTCAATTCATATGGATTGTTTTATGATCTCTTTATGAACTTCTTGAAGCGTCAAAGTGGTAGTTGCATACAGTAGCTGTTAATGAAGGGATAGAAATCTCTCATATTTCATTAAAAATGTCTTCATTTGTTTTCCGAAGATGAACGAAAGTCTTACGGATTTGGAGCGACAAATTTGAGGTTGAGTCATTTTTGAGTGAACTATCCTTTTCATATTTAATGTTAATATACTGTCACTATGTTTCTTTATTTTAAAACATTAATTTCTGTTTATTTTCAGATGTACCGGTAAGTGGGATTTTTCTAGATTTTCACTGCATACATATATAGCACCATCAGAAAAGCTGAAAAGCTGATATGTGTACACACCTGAGTCAATATCCAGTATAACTGCTGATGCATTCCACACGTCATCATCGTCACCTCCCTTCATCACTCACTCAACTATAGTATAACATTATCCTTCGAGCTCGAAACATAAATAGGACCAACTCTCTGTTGACTATCTGTATCTTTAAATTCTTCTTCTTTTAGTCTGCACATTCAAGAACACAGCTCACTTTTGCACTCAGGATATTGTAAGTCAATCCACGTACACACAAAAACATCTCAAAGTACCAACCTTGGCTGGTTAACCAGCTCAGCAAGACTTCCACTTTGACAGAGCTCGTGTCCCTTCAGGAAAATGTTTTCTCCTTTTATAATTTTCTTCAAAAAATGCTTTAAAAGAGTCACAGCTGTCTGGTGTTTTTATCTCAGTTGCCCTACTTAAGTTGCTTAGTAAATGCCAGACTACAGCAATCCCCTGTGACTATCCCCCATCTCTGTTCCTCTCTCCCTGATCTTAAACTTGGAGAAGCAGTTTTGTGAGATCCTCTGCGAGACAACTTGTTTACACCAAAAGCCCTCACTACTGTGGCAACGACTGCACTACTCAAACTTTAGCAGACAAGCGTCTGGCTGCACAAATGCTTGACAGACTCATGATAACTGCTTTCTTGTGTAGTCAAAGGGGACGGGGGTGCATGGCCTCAATTCTATTTATACAACACTGTAAACAGCAGCCTGGCAGCCATTCCTGGGCTTTGGTTGCATGCATACTTTGTGAACTTCAATGTGCTTGATGTCGCATGTTTAGGATCTATGGTCATGTGATCGTAGGTTGCCTGCTGTGATGCAAAGCACACAAATATGAATCTTAAGTGTGTGCTTTGTAATGCAGAAATGATACCTCGTGAACTGAAGTGTTTAAAAAGCTTACCTAAAATACCATAATGTAAACTGGTACTCCCTGTTGTGGTCCTTATCACATGCAATGACAGCTATTATGAATAAATAAATCTACACTGCAATAAAACCATTGTGCAATAATAATATTCCCCATGCTCCATGTATATCCTCCTAGCAAGCATGCCATCTTAAAAGGGCAAAATGCTGGCAATAGGAAATGAAATCCACAGCAGTGATGTAAGCGCACGCTCTACTTACCATGCCCTTGGCCTTGACCATTCTCATAGAAGTCAGCTGAAATCCGGGCAGCCTCCTTGCGGTTGCCTTTGATGATGTAGAAGTGTGTGAGTAGATTAAGGGTAATTCTTATGAAAAGTTTGAAGCAGAAGAGGGCCAGGATGGTGAGGTAAACATTGGACAGCTGTGCTGCGAATGGCCTGTATTCCTCAGTGGTCTCTGTCATGGCTGTTTTAAGAATGTTTTGTGGCAGGATAAGCAGAGTGACCTGCTGTATGCCACCCCAACAGCACCCCCCATGCACTTGGGTCCTTACTGCAGCTCAAGTAAGATTTGAATATAAATTGTTTCAAAGGAAAAGTTCTGCAAAAATGAAACTTCTGTGTGGATTCACAATCACAACCGTGCTGTTATATTTTTTGTTTCCGTGGAACACTAAAGACAGGTCTCCAAAAAGGCAACCAAGAACATGGTCTTGGACTCTGTGATGAGAAGGACCTTCTCACTGGGGGCAGAGGAGAGGGTCCTGACCTGTCCTGCACACAAAAGCCCAGACAGTAACCACTTCTGAGTTAAATTGAGTAGAATAACACTGAACTTCTTTTCACTGTTTATTTCAGCCAAACATAGGCTACTGACTGAAGTATTTGCAGTAACTCAAGAAGTGAATACATTGATCATGTACACTTGACAGAGCATATTTTTTTCACTGAATAAATTGTGATGAGGCTTCTAAGGATATATAGCCTGTAGTAATACTTTAATATAGGCCCACACCTTAACTTTACTGTGTTAAATATTAAATATCAATCAGTTTATTCAGTGAAAATAGCCTAAATGTATTCAGTAAAATTATTCAATGGAATGGTATGTCCAATAGGCTATTTCCCTAAGAAATATACTTATTTGAATATAGGCCTATTTATTTATTCACAAATAGGCTACTTATTATATAATCACATTGAACATGTAAAAAAAATATATATATAATAATAATAAATTGGTAGATTCTTAGACAGATTAATTACATCCTGGGTAAGGTTTATAATATAATGAAGTTACTGTTTATTAGACAACACAGCTTTTTAATGCTTAAAACAATACACAAGTAATAACAGATAACAACAGAATAAAAAAAATAAAAAATAAAAACAATGGGGGAAATAATATAAATTAAACATTAACAAATTATGAGAATTACATGACATTGAAAAAAGGAAAAGAGTTACAAACAGATAATGTTTTTAAGGCTTTTTTATTCTCAGACAACTTAATTGAGAAGAAGTATTTTTCAAGTTCTTTCACAAATATAAGAAAGAGAGGTTTAGTATTAAGATATTTAGATTTATGAATATGGAATTTTGCTAGCAACAAGATCAGATTAATCACATAAAAATGCCATTTTTTAGATTGGTCAAAATCAACAAAGCCTAGGACCACATTCTTCCAATAAAACACACATTCATTATAGATTTCAGACCTAATAAATCCTAAAACATCTTGCCAAAACATTTTCGTAAATGGACAATGCCAAAAAAGATGAACTACAGTTTCGTCAGAGATGTCACAGAAAGAGCAACTGGAGGAAATATCCTTTTTAAACTTTTTCATGTATTGATTTGCAGGGTAGCATTTATGAATTATTTTAAAAGAGATCTCTTTTACTTTATTGGTTAAAAAAAAAGAGATGTGGAAGCAACCACACTTTTTTCCAGCAGATATTATCAACTACATTATTCCAGTAAGCGGTCACAGGCGGTAAAGTAAAAATGTCTTGCTGAAATAGTGAACGGACTGATCTATTATTGTTTTTATAAGAAAAAGCAAAGCACAATTTGCCAACAGAAGTATTAACCAAACTCAAAGAGACTGGAAGTAGAGATTGAGTTCCTCTCAGTAAAGCAAGAGCACCTGATGGGATTGAACCCATAACTATTGAAAATTCTTTGGGAGAAACAGGAAATTGAAAATGATCTAGAAATTCCTTATATGAAAACAACAATCCTTGAGAATTAATTAATTGACTAACTAACAAGATATCAGATTTATCAAACCAATTCTGAAAAAATATAGATTTATTCTTGTACAAAATATTACAGTTATTCCAAATAAAATATCTATGAGGTGAAAAGTTGTGCTTAAATATCAAAGACCAAGCCAAAAGAGACTGCCTATGAAAAGCAGATAAAATTGCGGGTAATTTTTCAATTTTGTAGTTACATAACAGAAGAAAATCCAGACCACCAAACTGAGAAAAAATATAATTAGGAATAAAGTTCCACAAAGACCCTGGGTTCTTTCTAAACTGTTTCAACCAATTAACTTTAAAGGTATAACGTTAGTTTAAAGTACTAAAATCCAAAATATTAAGAACACCCTTTTCACTAATATGCATTACAACGGATTTTCTAATATAATGAATTGAGTTTTTCCACAAAAACTTAAAGAGTATCTGGTCAATATTTTTACCGAGCTTTGACTCCAAATGAACAGATTGAGCAGCATAAATAAGCCTTGAGAGGCCTTCAGCCACCCTGCCTCTCAAAGAGAGATCTTTTTGTAGCCACTGGTTAAATCTCTTCTGAATTTTATCCGTAAGGGGTTGAAAATTAAAAATGCATTTTTCTTTTTGGTCCTTCACTATATAAACTCCTAAATAACAAACCTTTTCTTTCACAGGAATACCGTGAATAAAGGAGTCAGCTTACCCTTGTAAGCAAGTTACGTTTTTACGTCGTGACGCCTGTACTGACGTATCGACGCATGTCGCATGCGCAGCCGCAGATTTGAATTATCTGGCGGGTTCTTTCTGCTCGTTTGTTGGAACAAACACTAGCGACCTTTTTGATATTCGATCAGATTTGTTCGTTCATTGCTTATAGAGACTGATACATTTCGCGATGGTCGAGGGTCCGGGATGCACTTTAAATGGAGAGAAGATTCGTGCAAGAGTTCAAAAGGGACAGAAAGTTTTAGACATACGAGGAAATGAAAGCAATAAATCAGTAAGTGCATGAAAGTTCAGCTGATGATGTAGCAGACCTGCGTAAATGACAAATATTTGAATGTTTACTTGTTTTCTTTCTATTTCAGTCTGAGGCCAGTACCAGGAGCTCTTTCCAAAGCTTAATGGGCTGTGAGTTCACCGGGGTGGAGACACTGGGAAAAGAGCTGTTCATGTATTTTGGCTTCAGAGCTCTGAGGTTTGTAGTAAACGCAAATTAATTCATTTCTGCTTTGTGTTTTAAATTATTGTTTTATGTAGTGATTTGTTAGAGGTCATGGACCAAATGAAAGTTTCTTTCCCAATGAAGGCAGATTGAAATTTTCTGGCTTGCTTCCCAGAGCCCTGTTTAGATTTGAAAAGCACTCAAGTCATGAAATTATGTTCTGATTTATCATTACAATGCTATGCAGACTGTAGCAGGGCATAATTTTTTTTTATATATATATTTTTTGGAATTTTAAAGGGCAACTGACAGTATAGTGTGTGTATATATATATATATATATATATATATATATATATATATATATATATATATACATACATACATACATACACACACACACACACATATATACATACATGTGTGTGTATATATATATATATACACACACACACACACACACACACACACACATATTTATTTATTTAATTAATTAATGTTCTCAAATATTTATAAAATCATTAGATGTTGGTTTGGTATACAGTTTCCACTGTCGTGGAAAACCTGGAAATATCAATGAAAATTTCACAAAGTCATGAAAAAGTCAAAAATATCTATAGGCTGAGTGAATACATTTTCCTAGTCTCTCTTGTTGTGCTCTAAAATATTTCATTGCCTAGATTTTCTTTGTAAGTGCTGAGTTTGCTCTCTAGCAGGTTAGTGTGATTAGCATCAGTCTGTCCTTTGAGGGTAACTGTCTGTGTGATTGATCGTGAGGCAAATGTTTCTAGCTAATATCTCTTTCATATGGGCCTCAAAGTGGTTTAAATCTAAACATGTGTACTTGACCTACAAATGAAAATCTGTCACATATTTAATAAATGATATATGAAAATCCTTTTCCAGTAATCACAAATGATAGAAATGAATTTTCATAAAAAAAAGGGTAATCCTTTTAAGTTCACTTTATATGTGTTTTGGGTTTAGACTGCACTTCGGTATGAATGGTTCCTTGAGGATAAACCCCCTGGAGAAAGACTTGAAAGGAAAAAACCCAGTGCTGGTTATTCAACTTACCAATGATGCTGTCTGTTTCTTTGACACAACTGCAGAAATCAGGTGAAATGTCTTCTAATGGCTCAAATTATGGTTATAACATTTGTCTTATGGGATAAATATAACATTTAATCCTGGATTAGATTGCATCTTTAAAAGTCCTTCCATGTGAAGAACTTTATTCTAATGTACATCTTGGAGGTCAGTTTATCAAGTGCAGGTTTCAAGCAGGCAACTTCCCTGTCACAGAAACGCTGGCCATGCTGGATTAAATTCCAGGCTATCATAACTCAGCGTGATCCAGACAGCCTGAACTCTTTTCATTTTTACACTGAGCCTGCAACGATTCTGACTCCCCAGGAAATAGTAATTCTGTTTGCTTCCCCTAGACTCTCAGATGACTGTGAGCAGAAAGTTAAAGCCATGGAGGCACTCGATATCTGTTCACCTAAATTTAGTTTCTCTCGGGCGGTGGAAGCTGTAAAGAGGGAGAGTGCGAGAATGCTCTGTGATGTTCTGTTGGATCAGGCTGTCCTACCTGGTGTAGGAAACATAATTAAAAACGAAGCGCTCTTCGACAGTGGCCTTAACCCTGCTGTCAAGGTACATTTTGCTTTGTGCAGTTCCAACACAAAAATCAATATCTCTGTTGGATGTTACAGTTGAATGGATGTTTTACACCTTATTTCAAATATTTTTAGGGTGTTTTTATTTTATTATTTCTTCTGCGCTTTTAAAGGTCAAGCAGTTGACAAGTGAACAAGTTCATCATCTTGTGAAGATGACACGAGATTTCACACTCCTATTTTATAAGGTATTTTTTTATTATTTATTATTTTATTATTCTGGACAACAAATTTGCGATTTTATGTTTTTTTTGTCAGATCTGTGTTATTTTTATTTCTGTTCTTTCCAAAACAGTGTAGAAAGAATGGATCCCCACTTTACAAGCATTACAAGGTGTATAAACGTCCAAACTGTGGCCAGTGCAGCGGAACTGTCACCGTCTGTCGACTGGGAGACAACGGTAGAATGACATACTACTGTCAGCGCTGTCAAACAGGTGATCCAAGTGAAGTGAACATCAGGTTAGCTGCACCTCATCTCATGGCTACTAGGGGAGTACCAATACACTTGTGTCATGATTCAGTTCGATACATGATATACTGCTCTCATAATACATTGCAAAGCCAAAATAAAGTTTACAATGTTTTTTGTTTTTGTTTTTTATTACTTCTAACACAGTTAACATAACAAAAAGTACTGTTCATTAAAATGCTAAATTTGGTATTACATCAGGGGTGGACTTGGTTCGTCTTCCCATTCACAGGGTAATGGTGACACCAGAATAGACATGTTCATGATTCTGCTTAGCTAAAAATACAGAATTATGGTATAAACAAATGCCTTTCCCTGACTACATGCATTTAAAGTTTTAAATTACCACACAACCTGTTTGTCAAAAAACAGAAGGTACTAATTTGGCCAGGGATTTTTACGTGGGTTGGGTGAGAAAAACACTGATATTATGGATTCGGACGGCACTAAAATCACCGACTTACCCCTGTAAATGTTTAAAATACCGGACGAGCCCATGAGAAACAATATTAGCGTCCGAATAGGACTTAACTGACAGTAGCCTAGCCTATGCTTTCACTGGCCTTTAAAAGAGCGTTTTAATTAAATTAATAATATTGTATAATAATATAATTAAAAATCTAACAACAATCAGTGTAATGACAATTTTATTCTTTGCATGAAAACACTTGAATTAGCCTAATTTAATACTGTCTGGGTGCATTAAAACTTCAGAATTATATTCATATAGACCTGCAACAGTGATAAGGTAAAGCTAAGAGTGGTCCAGACCAACCTTACGAAAGTGTGACTTACAGAAGATATACTTAGCGAGCGAACGTTTCGGGAATCGTGCCATAAGGTTAAGAGAGAGGTTAAGGAATAGGTTAAGAACTACTTAGAGATAAGAACGCTTTGGGAAACCGGGCCCTGATCCTCACACACTTTCTGTGTGCGTGGATCAGCAAAGTATACTTGGGGTTTCAGGCGTGCGCCTAAACGGTCAAATATACACAAAAATGTCAATGTCCGTCTTGGCGAGTAGTTGCATAATAACAGTCAGTTATGTCTAAAGTGAATAAACAATTGAGAAAGAAATTGGATGCGTGTCATTATATTAGATCCATGCATGTGGTCTTAAAGCCTAATGCAAATACCTGCTGCTGTCTGTCAATGTTAAACAAAAGACAAAATCACTCACTGCTCTTGACTGAATAATAAGAATCAAAGTATATTTAATTCATACAGTTAAGACCATGCAATGTTTCAAAGTTTAACTCTGCGTTTAATGACTATTTTGACAACTGATTGTTTAATGCAATACTGTATTTTAAATTGTGCAAATAGATAAGTCCATAGGCTTGTTCCAGTCTGGATATTCTTGAAAGTACATCTCAAAATTGGGAAGATCACAATTCAGATTGTGGATCGAGATTGTGAAATTAAATTTTGGGAAGATCGCCACCCCTACCATATCTGATGCTAAATTAATTGTCTTAACTTTCTTTTTGGATTAACTATCCATCAGGACACATTGTAACTATCCATTATCCATAATACACATTGTTGCATTTTTGTACTGCAATATATTGTTACACCCCTAATAGCCACCTATTCATATACACACATTTACACATGAGAATCCAGTTGCTGATTCTTTACTTTGACAGTAAACTCCCAACTCGCAACAGTCTGATTGGATGGGCTTATCAGGGAGGAATGAGCAACAATGATGATGTGGCGAAACGAGAAGAGGAAGAGTGGGCATGTTCCCTTTGCACTCTAATCAACAGACCAATCAACAAGTATTGTGATGCTTGTATGAGCCCTAGACCAGAGGGTGAGTTTCAAACCTGCGCATTCAAAGTGAAAGATTTCAAACATTGTTCATATCTAACTTTCTCTCTCTTTTCTGAGTACTTACAGAGCCCATAAAGCTGGAACATTCACCTTTGAGTCAAGACCTGATCCGCTACCCCTGCAACAGTTTTAGCAAACCCCTGCAGGAAATAAAGATGAATCGTAGGACTGCATTTGGGACCACCACTCTAGTCCTAACCAACCTCAGTGCAAAACCTGACTCTCCTTCACGTCCTGCCATTAACCAGGCACACGCACCAGAGACAATGAGGGGTCTGAGCACACACGACTACTGGCAGAAGAGGAGTCCCGGTAATGGCGAGAGTGGGATGCAATTCAAAGGCAATGAGCCCTATAAGAGAGAATCTCTAGCAGACCATAGTCAGCCTAACAAGAGAATGAAAACCACGAATGGAGCGCTTTCTGTAGGCTCCTCAAGGTGAGCGAGTGCAGTTAGTGTTTTGCCTATGATAAGATGTGTCAGTGAAGTACTGATATTTTCATTCATTAATAAAACTAAAGAATACCAGCAGGTATGATTTATGACAAGATATAAAAATATATACTAAGAATAAATATAATTCACCTGTCATCATGTATTCACCCTCATGTCATTTCAAACCTGTACGACTTTGTTTATTCTGTGGTACATAGAGGAAAAAAAACTATATTTTGAAATTTATACATGTATAACTTTTTTATTGTCCATACATTAAAATTGAATGGGGTCCAGACAGTGTTGTTTTGGACCCCATTGACTTGAATTGCATGGACAAAGACATTCTTCAAAATATCTTTTGTTCTACTGAAAGATAAATATACAGGTTTGAGGGGGAGTATTATTATGACAGAATTTGTGGGTGAACAATTTCTTTGTTGAATGGAACAATGTAAAATAAATAATACAGTTGATTTTGAATAAAATAACATCTCACTCAACTAATCAGGGGCACACAGAGTAATGAAGCATCCCTACCCACAACCCCCTGCTGCAGTAGTCATCACCGACCATGCAACCTGAGGGTGGTCAATAAGGAAGGAGAAAACAAAGGCAGGCAGTTCTACACCTGCTCCTTACCCCGAGGGACTCAGTGTAACTTCTTTGAGGTAAGTTTCAAAGAATTTTTTTTGTAAAATGAAATCAATTTTATTTGAACCTAAAACTAGAATTGGAGGTTTGTACAGTACTTATTTCAACTGTGATTCTTGCAACAGTGGGCAGACCTGCATTTTCCCACGTGTCATCATGGCAAACGGACTCTTATGAAGACCGTTCTAAAACTGGGACCGAATAACGGCCGCAACTTCTACACATGCCCAGTTAAAATGGGCAAGCAATGTAACTTCTTCCAGTGGGCTGAGAACGGCCCTGGCATCTCAATTCTGCCTGGCTGCTGAATCCACAACATGAGTTGGACATTGCATCTTTTATTCAAATGTATTAAAAATACTTTCTTGTTTATGTTGAGATGATGAAAACACAAGTTGTGTTTTGTCATTGTAAATCTTTAATACAAATTTGTTTTGAAAAAGCATTTCCAATTAACATCTTTTCCTGATTTCTGTGGAAACATATAGTTGTGCAAGTTAAAAGACATCCCAGAGCTTAATGTATTTCTCAGATCTTACAACAGATTTTTAACAAATTAAAGTTTTTATATATATATATATATATATATATATATATATATATATAGTGCAATGTGAACAATGATCATAAGGCATATACCAATCAAAAATTCATTAACAACCTTTAAGAAGCATGTAAACAAAACAAAATGCTGGCAATTAAAAGCAGTCCACCTTATGCAACTGAGGTTGGTTTGTCTGTGGGTTAACCACCATGAAGGGGAATTGGCTGAATCCAGGACGCTTGTTACAAGCTGCACCTTTGAATAAAAGAAGGGTTTTTTGACAATGAATTTCATGATTCTTATAACACTTTTTATACTAATTCTGAATAAGAAGCAAATATTAGACATTAGCATTTACCATATCCACCAGTAGTATTGGCACAAATAAGTGCTCCAAAGAAATCGGGGTAGTACTTCTTGATTCTGGATATGGCCATCTTACAGGCAACAGTGGGTTGGGTTCCATTTCTCATTAAATCAACAGCTAGAAAACTTTGACCAAAAACAAACATTTTTAATAAAAGGTTTCAATTAGATATTTCTATAGAATCACATTTATTTTATCAATGCACTTCATACCAGTTTTTCTTTTCTGTTGATGCTAATAAAAATGACCTCAAGAATGATAATTACCTAGGAAGGAAACGCATCATGATGTCTCCATCCCCTGTGGCAGCCGCTCCCCCCGCTGTACTGTCGGCATAAGCCCCAGCTCCAGCCACTGGTGAATCGCCTACACGACTACATAGTCCAGTTGGGTAGTGCACATATTAAATAATACCATTACCGAGGTGATAAAAGCACCAAATTTTACATGAAGCCTCTTTAGGACCTCCTAATTGATTTCAGCCTAGGAGCTCAGCTTAAATATTGAAATTTTGTGTTAAATCACTTAAAAAACAATATTCATGAAAAGTTTTTTTTTTTTTTTTTGTAAAACTTTCAGGGTAATGGCCTTTTAAGACCACTGAATATGCTTCCTTTTGTTAATTTGTGCTCAAGCCAGTAAATCCTCCAAATTATAAGTGTAAAACTTTTTTTTTATAAAAAACCCCCTCAAAAAGCCCTGTATAGGCGGAATTATTAAAAAAGGCAGCAAAAATGCCTAAATGTTAAGAGATCTTGGTTTTCTCTTTTATTTTTCAATTCAACTAGGTCATTCATATAGCTATCTACTGAGTTCATAGTTTGGTCATTAGTTTTATGTTAGGCTGCATCACATCACATTAAATCCTATTTGTGTGTGACAGTACATAGCTAGATGTACGTTCAGTTATTTTGGTTGCCTATTGTAGACGTGTTGCAGGTCAGAATTCGTTCGTTCTTTTATGCTTAATGTCCAACTAAGGAATACACTTGGCGACCTCTTAGAGCAGCGGTTTCGAGACTTAAAATATGGGTCGCCAGGATGATTTAAGGAAAATATAATTAAATTAAAAAAAAATTGTTTTCATAAAATCATAGTCTATAGGCCTATATAAAAGAAACACGCGAAATATGGCTATTTAAACAATTAATAGATTAATAAAACGAAAGAAAAAACTGACAGCATGCTGCTGAGTTTGGTTCATTTCTGAGGCGCGGCGCCTCACAAACAAGTTGACGGAAAGGAAACCGAGACGGCAGTTTGTTTGTTTTCTTTATTTTACAAAAGCACGATGTTGTGTTTTATTGCGAGTGTACACAAATATAAATAAATACTTTGCAGTTTCGAATGATGTCCTGTATGAACAAAATAACGGAGTATATTTTTATGATTCCATCGCCTCACACACACACACAACATATTCCAGCATTGCAATCTTGACATCGCAGCCGGTTCATTATCAAAATAAAATAGTCAACCTAACATAAAAATTACACTGGTCTGTTTAAATAGTCAGTAGCCTACAATTCGTGCCATTCAGCGTAAGCAACGCTCCACTGTGATGTTTCCAAGCACATTTTTGCGCATGTGAAGAGGGTGATTTTTTTGAAGAGGGATCGATATTGGATCTATTCGGATCTATTGGATCAGGCGATACGTCCGCGATAATTAATGTGATATGGCTCAGCTTGTCAGTTAACTACGGCTCTGTGTTGTAAATGCCGCTCCATCTGAAAGCAGGTGATGGCGATTTACTACTATTATGTCCTTAGTAAGAAGGAATGAAAGGCTTCTCAAATAAGAACTTATTTAATGAACAATAGGAATAGCAAATAGAACAGCATAGATAGCAGCTGATGCAACACTTCAGACTCTCTCATTCCTCAGTTCTCAATATCACATATTACAAACCTCTACCGCCACCTACTGGCCAATATGCACAGAAGAACACAACATATTCCCCCATCACTTAAAGCAAACTGTCTACCCAGATTTTTAAGAACAAAAGGAACACAATAACAAAGTTACAAAATTACCAAAGCATTCACTTGGTTATGTAACATAACTACTTATCTCAATCAGACTAAAGAACAAAATAAGTTTCACGATAATCACAAGAATGTAGTATTCATATTAAAATAAACAACCAGGTGACTTAATGAATTACTCATCCTTTATATTCTCGCAATGCAAGAGACTAATTAACACAGTCTTCCAGCCAACGAGGAGGTCGTCTCACACGGGTAGAACCCCTTTGAAGAGCTTCAGGAGCTTGAGGAGCCTGAGGAGCTTGAGGCACCGGAGGAGGAGGAGGACAAAACTGAAATGACAAGTCCACAGCATCCATATCAGTAGTCTCCGAAACAGGTGCAACAGAACGAGCCAGGTGAGAAGCATGCCAGTTCTTCCCGTCTGATAACAGGTAAGTACACGCACCCAGTTTACGCACAATTTGACGTGGGTTGGTAAATCTTGGATGCGCTTTCGGAACGTGAGTTGGAATGCGCACACGCACCCAATCTCCCACTTTGAAATCAGGAGTGCGAGCCACACGTCTGGAGTCAGCGTATGCTTTCATTTTCTGTTGTTTCAAAGAAACTCGCTGAAGAAGCGCAGGAGCATCCTGACGTGTGGTGAGAAGAGGAAGAACATTAAGACGCGTTCGCATCCTTCTACCATGAAGCAACTCAAACGGGGATAGTCCTGTGGCAGAATGTGGTGTAGCACGATACACTTGGAGAAATTCCGTGACTGTAGATTTCCACGGCTTCGTTCCCAGAACAGCAGACTGAATGCAGCCTTTCAGCACGCGATGAAAGCGTTCCACAGCTCCATTCGCAGAAGGGTGGTAGACAGAAGTACGTATGTGTTGAATGTTTCTCTCTTTTAGGAATGTAGCAAATTCCACTGACGTGAATTGGGTTCCATTATCAGACACGATAGAACATGGATTGCCGTATCTACTAAACACAGATGACAAGAAGGCGATAACATTTTGAGTAGTGATGGAAGCGGTGAAAGCGACTTCAGGCCACTTACTGTGATAATCAACTAATGTCAGCGCATAACGACAGTCCCACACAGCGGTTTCAAATGGACCCACCACATCTACAGCTACCTTGTCCCACGGTACAGACGGAAAAGGCACTGGCTGCAGCGGCGCAGCAGAGGTGTTGGCAGTTTTGTCAGAGGACAGACACATTTGACAGGTCTGTATGTGCTCTTTAACCAGACAATCTATGCCTGGCCACCAGTACAGTTCACGAAGGCGTTGTTTTGTGCGCACAATTCCCTGGTGGCCTTCATGAGCTAACTTCACCATCGTGTGCCTTAGCGCAACAGGCACAACCAGACGTGATCCTCTGAACACATAATCGTGCTGCACACTCAATTCGTCACGTAGTTTGAAGTATGGACGTAGAATATTATCCACAGAAGTTGAAGAGGAAGGCCAACCGCGAGCTATTTGTGTGCGTAATGCACTCAGTTCAGAGCATGTCGCGGAGGCAGAAGCAAACTCAGCAGGTGACAGAGCTGACATTGCAGGAGACATAAACGCCACAAACTCAGGTTCAGCGTCCATGCAGTCTTCATCCGAAGCAGGCAAAGGCAGACGAGAAAGACAGTCGGCAGTGCAATTTTGAGCCCCAGGCCGGTAAATCACATCATAGTTGAAGCACAGTAACCGTGCTGCCCAGCGCGCAATGCGCATTCCGGCGCGATCAGTACCTTTGGATGAGAGGAGCACAGTTAATGCCTGGTGGTCCGTCCGCAGGAGGAATTTACGACCCCACAAGTAGGTTCGCCACTTTTCAACTGCCCAGACACACGCAAGTGCTTCCTTTTCAATGGTTGAGTACTTGCGTTCAGCAGGCGACAATGTCCGGGATGCAAAAGCGACGACGCGCTCAGTCTTATTCTCATGAACTTGAGCGAGAACAGCGCCCAGACCATAATCAGAGGCATCTGTAGATACCACCGTAGGCAAATCGGGGTCGAACAATGAAAGTGCAGGACTGTCAATGAGCAACTTTTTTACAGCATCAAAGCATTGCTGAGCTTCCTCCGACCAGACGAAATCTGAGCCCTGCCTGATGCACGCACGCAGAGGTTCAACTACCGTGGCAAAGTTGGGAATAAACTTATTGTACCACGATAGTAGCCCGATGAAAGAGCGGAGTTGAGGTGCATCTTTTGGAGCGGGTGCATGAAGAATGGCAGAAAGGTGATCCTCATCAGGTTGAATTCCTTGCGCATTCACCAGATGGCCCAGGAAGCGCAGACTGGTTTTGTTGAACTGACATTTCGATTGATTCAGCTTCAGTCCAGCATCCTGTAAGCGCTGAACAACGGCTTTGAGCGTGTGATCATGTTCAGTTTGCGTACGTCCCCAGAGAATGATATCATCAAGGTAATTGGCAACATTCGTAAGTCCCTGCAAAACTGTTACCAACATTCTCTGAAAAGCAGAAGGTGCTGAAGCAAGTCCGTACGGTACGCGGCAAAATCTGAAAAGTCCTTCGTGAGTAATGAAGGCGGTCAGATCGCGGCTCTCCTCATGTAAGGGCAACTGAAAATAAGCACTCTCCAAATCGATAGTGGAAAATACAGTCGCTCCCCTTAACAAAGACAAAAGTTCCTCAATATGTGGTAGTGGGTAGCTATCCGTAACTACAGCCTTGTTGGGTTCTCGCAGATCCACGCACATTCGAATGGCACCCGACTTTTTCTGTACTACTACTATCGGGGAGACCCACAGCGAAGCGTCCACTCTCTCTATAATGTCAGACTCGAGAAGGCGATGAATTTCCTCACTGACTGCGGCTCTAACAGACAACGGTAAGCGGCGGAGTTTCTGGCGCACAGGAGCAACTGCTGGAGAAGTCTTTACTCTGTGCACAAAGCCTTTTGCACATCCCAAAGCAGCTGAAGGCGTCAACGCAGACAATCGCAGCACAGGTGTTGATGACTGCGCTGGCAAAATTGAATTGCCTTCAAAACGAAGATGTAAGCCATTAATAAGATCCATCCCAAGCAGAGCTGTGCCAGATTCCACCACAAAGAATGACGTGGAGCAGGTGATGTCATCCATAGAGACAGTGGCAGGTAAGCAGCCAAGTACAGGAATCGGAGCACGAGAATACGTCACCAGTTTCAATGAAGGAGGCAGCAGAGCATCTTTCTGGAAGTGTGTATCATACACAATTTTAGGCAATATAGAAACAGATGACCCAGAATCCACGGTAAGCTCGATAGGCACAGACGTAGTTGCGGTCGCAATGAGAGCAGTGCACCGAATTTTATCAGTAAGTGAGTCATGCATATAAAGGATCTGAACTTCAGGCAAGTCAATTTCACGCACTGAGCAAGCTTGTCCTGAACGACACACCCGCGAATAATGTCCCATCTTTTGACAGTTATTACACTGTGCCGATGCAGCAGGACAACTACGATCATTCGCGAGGTGTTTCTTAGATCCACAACGATAGCATTCACGAGAGGACGAAGCAGGTGCAGTAGGTGACGAAGGCTTTGAAGAACGCATTGTAGACAGTGGTTTTAAAGGTGGTCTACGACGGAAACGTCCAGCTGCAGGTGGAGGCTTTGCATGTATCACTTGCACAGGAACTGAACGAGTATTCGATAATAATTTGGCTTGTTCACCAGCAGCTTCTGTTTGGGTGGCTATAGTAATGGCTTTTTCCAGAGTCAATTCAGATTCCAAAAGCAGTCTCTCACGAATCCGATGACTGGACACATTCTCCACGAGCTGATCACGCAACATGTCGTCCAAAGTAGCTGCAAAGTCACAAGTAACTGCTAAATCCCGTAGAGCAGCTACGTACTGAATTATAGTTTCTCCTGGTGCCTGAACACGTTTCCTGAAAGCATGGCGCTCAGCCACTATGTTCCGTCGAGGGTTAAAATGCGCTTTCAAGGCCGCAATCGCATCTTCCATCGTATCACCTTGATTCGGCAAGGAATAGAATAATCTTTGTCCTTCAGTCCCCAGACAATGTAGCAGTAGTGCTCGTTTGCGCTCAACTGGCCATGCATCTCCAGAAGCACCAACAACAAGCAAATAATTCTGGAACATCCGTAGCCACGTGTCGAAAGGAATAGTTGGTTCACCAGGACATGGCAAAAATGGCGTGGAAAAAGTAGAAACAGCTGCCATCTTCAAAAAAAAGTACCTCGTCGCCAATTTATTATGTCCTTAGTAAGAAGGAATGAAAGGCTTCTCAAATAAGAACTTATTTAATGAACAATAGGAATAGCAAATAGAACAGCATAGATAGCAGCTGATGCAACACTTCAGACTCTCTCATTCCTCAGTTCTCAATATCACATATTACAAACCTCTACCGCCACCTACTGGCCAATATGCACAGAAGAACACAACAACTACTAATCAAGGAACCGGCTTTACTGACGAGATGCGCATAACAATGTCATGCGATATATCGCCCAGCCCTAGCGGATACTCTAATTCGTTCTGGTGAAATCACAAAACATAATGCACACAAACGTGTCCCTGCTTGACATACAACCACTGATGAACATAATCGGTTTTGATGAGGAAAAAAAACTATACGAGAAAAAAAAAAAAAAACGATATGAGTACGGATGAGAACCCAGAACCTCTGACACGGTTGGCGAAAGGTCTACCACTGGACCATTAAAGTAGGACAATGGAGAAACTGCCACCCACCAAGATACTCAACTGCAGCACATCAGATGGGCAGTTTATCAGACTGGAATCTGGGCGACCAGCACACTCTCACAGCAAGGTATTCCTTCTCTAAGGGACTATGGATGGACCTAGGAATCAGGGTCTTGGGAACCAGTTTGGATGACACTTCCAGAAGTCCCCACAGCCTGCAGAGAACTTATCAAATGTTGCTGTAAGGGGGATTGTTCAACCTGCAAATGTGGCAAAGCAAGTCTAGACTGCTCACCTCTTTGCAAATGCAACTGTAACGACTCAAAATGATCAATTACAGGGCCAATAAAGACCATATTGCTAATACTTTAACATGTATTGAAGCTATAGTTATGTAAAAGTTCATAAACATAAATAAACATATCAAAATGTTAACTTTGGGATTCATTTGAATACTTTATCTTGTGCAGGAACTTGAAAATCTCTGTCTTTTTAAGCATATTTCATTGATAATGATATACTTCTAATATGACGTTACAACATTTATTTCCGAGGGCTCCTAGGCCAAAATTACACTATAGACCCTAAGGAAACACCATGCAAAATTTGGTGCTTTTATCACCTCTGTAACGGTATTTGCACTACACCACCGGACTAACATATCAGCATACATATACTTGACTAAAGCTCTGTTGACAGGGGACTGGAAACCCATTTCTGTCACTACTGAACAACAGCAAAGCTAAAATCACAGTGAAGTTTCTTGAAACACTAATGCATTCTGACTTCAATAGGACACTTGAGACATTCTAACAAGCTGTCATACTCACCCTGGTATCTTATGTGTTGCTCCATTGGTGGACGTTGCAGCAGCCACCTGTCCGTTCTTACCAATCACAACCATTCCTAATCAAAATTACCGGTGAAAATGTAACATCATCTAAGATCATATGCATCAATGGATTGAAACAAGCAGTGGTTTTCAAATATGTCCTCAAGGCATTCAGCCCATTTATCATGCTTCCTTTTCACTATGCAAATGAAAACTAATGAGCTTGATACTCTGTGGACCCAAATCTGCATTAAGAAAAACACGTTTGCACCAACAGATTTCTTTGTCTTAAGACTTATCATCTATCTATCCATCCATCTATCTAATCTTGGCTTTACAATAAATAAACAATAAATAATCTTAAGAATAATTACCAATTGTGTCATGAGAACTGGGGTCAAAATTTCCCTTCGAATGCTTTGGCCTCCACGACTTGGCGTTGGGCTTGTACGGCCCACATGATTTGGAAGGGTCTGGAAAAACATTCTGTAAAATAAAAAGACACCAAGTGATGTTGCTTCAAATCATGCTTTGATCTGGGACACAGAACAAAGTTGTTTTTTTATGACTAACGTTTTAAAATTAGCATTACATAAGCAAGGCTATCCATTTTTCATGTTGCTCCCTGATTTGCTTTATCCACCTTCAAGTTTTCTGGGGAAATTCAGATTTTTGAAGTTCTGATTTATATAGCCAACAAACCTTACAGTTTAATCTGACTATGAAAACACACAAAATAATGTATTCAGAGCATTGTTTCACATATTCCCATAGGGCTTTGATTGTGCCAATAGCAGAATGTAGGAATCAACCATTGTATTCTTCATGAATCTCACTATGCATTATTCATTGCTTTGTTTCACGGTGCATAATTTCTAGTGAGTGATTACAATGATATCCTTCCAAAACTTCTCAACAAATCCTGCATGAATTGAGGTAAACATGACTGCTTCTCAATGTAAAGCAAGTCTCGTAAAGCACATGTAATTCTGGTTCTAATCATAACACACTGACTGAAACTTAAAAAAAAAGAAGAAATCTTTCAAAGGTGTTTGGTTCATTTGAAGTATATCAAAACTGTTTATCTGCCACAGATCATCTTCTAAATCCATGTTTGAAGTTGCCAAAGGTGCTTAAGAACTTAAAAGGGAAACCCTGCAGTAATGATTACACCGAGGTTCCTGGTTTTAGGGACTCACCTTTCTATAGTTGGGTTGACAATTCTGCTGCAACCACTTGGAGAAAATAGCTATTGATTGGTTGGCTGACAATTCCTCAGACATGAAGCCCATGTTTTGTGCAAAGATTGTGGCTGCATGAAGACAGAAAAAAAGGTTATTTTCAGTGCTACGAAACTTCATATAGCAGGGGAGATTTGAACAAACTGAATCACATAGTAGAGCTGATTTGAAATAAACATTAGACACAGGAAAGAGCAAAAATGGAGCAGGGGAGGCTTACTCAGCCTTTTTTATTGTAATGTGGATGTTAAGCAGCCATGCATACAGAAAGAAAGCTGTTTTAGTACTCTAATTTTAATTAAGAGAGCAGATGGAATTAATAGAATGGCACAACATTATAAATGGAACTACAAAGTGTAAAGCTGATATCAAATCTGAATATCTAGTATCTACATAATTTAGAGAAATAAATAGTTGAAAAGAAATGTTTAATTCTTAAATCGCTCCATCTGTGATTACATTTTTCCCCCGGCCGAACCTCTTGATCACTGAGTTGCAGCCACATGATTTATTTGTGAATGGAGTGACTAAATGTACAGTCCCTACCTGATTCGCCCACTATGAAGGTGTGCTCTGTGTATTCCATCACGGCTCGGGCAACACCAACAGCATTTTTGACCCTGCGTAGGTCTCCCACTGCCCCCACTTCCATTGTGTCACTGAACATGGGACATATAGCAAACAAACACAAGGCTGATACAGTAACTAGGCAAACTATAATGACAAACACTTAATGTAAAAACTTCATAATTAGTTTGCAATTTATCATTGTGCAAAAGTACAAGCGTTTGTGTTATGTTATGTTGTAATGCTAAACATAACGGTAGATGTGTGTGTATAACCACCCACCGTAATCAGAGAGGTTCCTGAATCTCAATTGATTTTTATGATTGGTTAAAATAAATGAATGGTATAAATAAAATAAATATATAAATAAATATATAAATAAAAAATAAATAAATGGTCACAATTGTTTTTTTTGACATTTCTTTTTATTTTAAGTCACCATGATATCAAAATTGACAATTCTTATTTTTTATGGAATATTACATTTATTATATATGATTTATCTGTAGAGATAAAAAATAAAATATTTCATGTGATCTCAGACTTTTATCAAAGTAACTTCTCCTTCTTCTCGGCTGTGTCTGAAATCGCATACTCTCTTGAGTAGGTATTTATTTTGAAAAAGTAATTACTTCATGACAGCTAAAAAAGTATGTTGTATATAGTAAGAATTTGTGTAGTATGAATGTAATCTGGGCGTACTACATTCGTCATGCTTTCATTATCCGTTAGTTGCGTCGCTTCAGCGTCATTCACAAATCCTCCCCTGTGGCCTCATGGGATAGTGTCATCATGTGCACACTTCTGAATCTCGCTGGAACTAGGAGGTCATCCAAGTACTTTTTTGCCAAGTACTCTTATGACTACTATGAAATTTTTTCACATACTGTTTTTCGCCAACTACAAAGAAAGGAAGTATGCAGTGTCGGATGCAGCCCCCTTCTCTGATTACGTGTTTTTCGGCGCAAGGGCGGAATAACCTGAGACACGGACATGTGAGATCGCTTCGCTGCAATAGAGTGCAACAGTGCCTGCCAAAATTTTCAGAGATGCTGGTTCTGGAAGTATTTTTTTCCATTCATTTTTACCATAGGGATTTATAAAAAAAGTCTTTGATAAAGCATTGTAAGCCATAAATCCAGCCAATCACAACACCACAAAATTTGATTTGAAGCAAAGATGTAGGCCTATTTGAAAATCTGACAAAATACAAAGGTACAATCCCATGAAGCATTGCGAACAGCAGGATAGAATTATAAACAATGGATAAATATAAAATTACTTATTTCATTTTATACACACACACATATATATATATATATATATATATACATACACTACACAAATACACATATACATACAGTGCAATGCATAAGTTAATACACCCATGCTAAAGTTGACTAAAAAGAGGAATAAAAAAATCATATTTTGGAAATTGAACTTAATGCCTTAATTAAAAAGATTAGGAAAAATCCAACCGTTAAGGACACCAATTTTCTTTGTGAATGAATAATGTATCGTAAATAAATAAATGTTCTTCCTTAAAATACATGGTGCATAAGTTAGTACACCCCTATGTTAAATTCCCATAGAGGCAGGCAGATTTTTATTTTTAAAGGCCAGTTACTTCATGGATCCAGGATACTATGCATCCTCTCAATGCTAATCAAACTAGCTTTTAGGCTAACTGAAATAAAACCATGCCAATCTCTAGGTATGGTGAATGCTATGTGATGATGTGGGGCTATTTTAATTCCAAAGGCCAAGGGAACTTTATCAGGATGCATAGTATCCTGGATCCATGAAGTAACTGGCCTTTAAAAATAAAAATCTGCCTGCCTCTATGGGAATTTAACATAGGGGTATACTAACTTATGCACCATGTATTTTAAGGAAGAACATTTATTTATTTACGATACATTATTCATTCACAAAGAAAATTGGTGTCCTTAAAGGTTGGATTTTTCCTAATTTTTTAAATTAAGGCATTAAGTTCAATTTCCAAAATATGATTTTTTATTCCTCTTTTTAGTCAACTTTAGCATGGGTGTATTAACTTATGCATTGCACTGTATATATATATATATATATATATATATATACACACACTACCGTTCAAAATATTGGGGTCAGTAAGATTTTTAATGTTTTTAAAAGAAGTATCTTCTGCTCACCAAGGCTGCATTTATTTGATAAAAAACAATAAAAAAAAAAACAGTAATATTGTGAAATATTATGATAATTTAAAAATGACTGTTTTCTATGTGAATATACAGTAAAGTGTAATCAAAGCTGAATTTTCAGCATCATTACTCCAGTCTTCAGTGTCACATGATCCTTCAGAAATCATTCTAATATGATGATTGGATGCTCAAGAAACATTCATTATTATTATCAATGTTGAAAACAGTTGTGTACATTTTTTTTTCAAAATTCTTTGATGAATAGAAAGTTCAAAAGAACAGCATTTATTTAAAATAGAATATTTTCTAACATTATAAATGTCTTTACTGTAACTTTTGATCAGTTTAACTCATCCTTGATGAATAAAAGTATTGATTTATTTTATTTCTTTCCCCCAAAAATAAAATTCAAATTCTTACTGACCCCAAACTTTTGAACGGTAGTGTTTAATGTTACAAAAGCTTTAGATTTCAGATAAATGCTGTTCTTTTGAACTTTCTATTCATCAAAGAATTTTGAAAAAGCTTCAAATCAAATTTGAGCATCAAATCATCATATTAGAATGATTTCTGAAGGATTATGTGACACTGAAGACTGGAGTAATGATGCTGAAAATTCAGCTTTGATCACAGGAATAAATTACACTTTACTGTATATTCACATAGAAAACAGCTGTTTTAAATTGTAATGATATTTCACAATATTACTGTTTTTGTTTGTATTTTTAATCAAATAAATGCAGCCTTGGTGAGCAGAAAACTTACTTCTTTTAAAAACACTAAAAGTCTTACTGACCCCAAACTTTTGAACGGTAGTGTATATGTATTTTGAAACCATAGGGAGTCCATTACTGAATTTGGAATCCCATACTAGCCTAACGTTACTCTTACTACTATTTACCACATCTTTTTATGGCAGAAATAGTAAGAGTATGCTAGTATGCAGTTACGAATTCAGTACGACTCACTGCTTCGAGTGGGCGGAGCTAAATAGCTATTTTTGTTGTATAATATTATAATTGTATATTATTATTTTTCAATGTGTGCAAATGCCTAGTTAAGCATACTAATATATTTGCCCTAGAACCTACCCATTCATGATCATCGCGTCAAGGGTGGTCTCTCCCCGCTCATCCGGGCTCCCGCCGAACCCGACGCTGCCATCACACTGCTCGAGCTCACACTGCGCGCAACCGCTCTCCACCGCGTCCAGAACCGAGCCACCCTTCTGAAGCGAGCTCCAGGCTACAGAGAGAAACCATAGAAGATCCTACACATCCCTCAGAGCTATACACGGTGCAGTCATGGTCATGGTCTCAGACTCTCACCTGCTCCAGCTGCATTTTCAAAATGCCAAGTGTTGATCACCAAGGGAAGAGCAGCTTGATTTAGAGGAAGCAAACAAATGATGGCCAATACTATTTGAATCATATTACAATACTCAATAGACATAATACAATTCCTTCACATTATAAGGGCATCCTGATCACGAGATCTGTCATGCAACTTTTCACATCCGTGTTTTGTCACATGACAGCGTTGTGTTAATGAATATTTAAAGGGACCGCGCAGTCAAAATAGTTACGTTATATTTTCATGTGATGATGAGACTATATTTTGAGCAAACGCATGGATTGAATTCGATCTGAGTTGTCATGTTTATATCCTAGGGGTTGAATTTTATCAAAATAAAACATGTTAAACCTTTTCTTTCTTACCAAGGAGACATCAGTGTCTCTTGATGTGAGACTTGATGTGTGAAGAAAATGAAGACTCGAAATCAAGGTAAATACCACTTGTGAGCAGTTTTGTCAAATGAATCAAAAAATATTATTTCAACATTTGTATTTAGGACACAAATTAGCAATGAAACTAGCCTATCAATTGAGATGGTAAAAATTCAGAAAAAACAAACAAATATGACAGAATTCTCCTGTGAATGATGCATAGCCTGGTAATACCAAACTCTTCTATTTTGCTTTGCTTCGTAGACAGAGTCTGGAAGGGCGTAATTGAAAAATGTTTTCTTTCTCGCGGGGAGGTGCTTGTCTGAAGTTTAAAATAATTGGTTACCTGTAAGCCAATCACATAACGTTTGGTTATGGCGTGTGTTATGGGCATGCTCAGCCGTATCTAACTTCCACTGTAAACACATGTATGATGCGAAAACAAAGCCATTGAGCGAAATACCGGAGTGAACATGGCTGTGAACGACTTTTGCAGATATGTGAAGTAAATCTTCGCATCCACGGTACAATCAGCGTCTACGTTACGGCTCTCAGCCCGTCCTCTGTTCGTTGATTGGCCCGGCTGTTTTGAGGCCGGAGGAAAACGGGCAAAATGGTCGCTATCTCAGACTGAGTACAGAAGCGAACTGAAATTGAGCGGAAGTACGAAGTCTGACGTAGTCAGGCTAGCATGTATCTAGGCTATACACTAAATAAATCAGTTTGAGTGTGAAAAGTGTTTTAAGGGATTCCCCTGAGGCCTTGAAAGTTATTATTTATTTTTTTAAACAATACCTTATACAGTATTAAAGACAGATGTACTTTGAGGTGGAAGTTTTATATTTTTGATGACATTTGTTTACATTATTTCGCTTTTTTTTTTTAAATGATTGTAAAAAAAAAATTAAAATAGGTGTAGCTACACATCCAAAACCCGAAATAGGCTCAGGTGCATAAAAAGATCAATGTCTGCAAACTAAAATTACAGTACAGCTCCAGAAAGTTTATAAAAGAGCTCAAAAATTCAACCAGTCAAGTCTTGTGGACTGTGTCTGTTGAAGACCTGACTGGCTGAAATGTTTCATAAATTAGCTTACTAAATCTGCAATTTCAGTGTGCAGACATTATCTTTTTTCAAAAACAACATTATCCATGATTCTGCAAAATAGACACAAGCAAATTGTATCAAAAGAACGTGAATCACTGAATGATGTAGGAGATTTAGTAGAAGCAAATCAACATAGGGATTTCCTCGAACGTCAGAAGTTATTACTTCTACAAATCCGTTTTTGACTTTCTGTGAGAGAGTGTATGAATGAAACATACGAGAGTGTTCGGGCTATATAATAATCAAATCGCCTTGTTTTGGATAAAAATAAAATGACAGGTCATGCATAGACTATCTTGTCTCTTTGAATTTAATTCTAGATCTGTAGTTCTTTCCCTAATGAAAGCCTTAAAGTCTTTGAACCTTGAACCTTTTTCTTTTTCCTTTTTCTTGATTCACCTTGAAGCTGATTGATTTGGTTCATGGCTTATAACTCTTTAACAAAGAATATGAAAAAAATTATGAAAAAAAGTTATTCTGGAAACAAGGCTGCTGTGAGGATGGGATTTACACTATACACCATACACTTTACACCAGCTACAGTAACAAAATACTGGCTATTTAAAAACTCTTCTTATATAGTGAGTGCCACATTGTTCATCACATGGCATTTAGTCACCTGGTTAAATAACGCATAGTATATCTTATAGTAAATCCAGCAGGAACATTAGCACAGAAAATGAAAAGGGGCACAATTATGTGGCCTGCCCTCTTATATGCTGAACATGACAGCAGTAGTACATACAGCACAGGTCTTGACAAAGTGTTGCTCTAACCAGAGAAAGAATGCAAAGATATTGAATTTCTTGTTACATTATTCATAGAAAGAATATACAGTTTTATACCATATTTTATTCATGGATTTGCCCTCATACAATAATGCCTTATAAAAGAGTCTGTATGGAACAGAGGCGTGTGCTGGAGCTTAGTGCAGGACAGCTCTGAAAGGCCAGTAATAGGAGTTATTAAATGCACAGAAAGCAGAGACGGATCTAATACTAACTTAAATACTGACATAAGCAGAGTTTCTAGGAATGTATCACAGAGCCAAACATCAATTTCTTTATGATAATAATGTAATGTATGTTGGCTTACCAGTATACCAGACAAACAAGTAAAAAGACCTGTCTTATAATAGAGAAAATAAGCAATGTCCAATAGTTAACATTTAATATGTTTGGAGTTTGGACACTCAATCAAAAGATCAAAATGTTGGTTTGTGAGAAGAATGTCCCTTGACGCACTGCAGACAGTTTCTGAAAGGAAAACACTTAGCAACATGCACGCTTGCAGAAAGCATCCCGCTTCCTAAATGCATTCAGAAGAACACTGATTGGACCACTATGCCATTAAGAATGACACCATTGATCATGTGATATCGTCATATATATAGATCTCATATATCATATATGCTCTTCTGTCTTAGTTAGACCATTTGTATTTATTTAATCTTCTATTTTAATGTAGTGTTATTTATGTATAAATTTTTTCAATTGGCTTTTAACTGAAATGTAAAGATTTCGTTTTGATTTCAGTTTAAGTTTTAGTAATTTTGTTATACTTTTGTCATTTTTATTTATTTTTTATTTAGCTTTATTTTATTTCAGTTTCAGTACTTTAGTTAAAAAAAAAATTTCTAACATTCATTTAAGTTTAATCTTTCTCTAGTTTAAGCAATCTATATATATTTTCTATTTGAGCTTTTTTCCAATTAACAGAAACTATTTTTAATAGTTTTAATTTTAGTTAAAAATAACAACTCTGGTTCTTAATGGTCTTAATAATTCAGACATTATGATTTCATCTCAGGGATCAATTAAATGCTGTCTTTTTTATCTTATCTTATGGTCTTAATGAGAGGTATTTGAGTAAAAAAACAAAAATATTACAAATGTACAGTATTTTCTAATGAAGGCAAAGATGGCACTGAAATTATACCAGCATGCCTTGAAATCATACCAACATAAGGGTGCAAGTGCATTGGATAACTTGCATTGGAATCAGGTTATTATATACAAGCTGTAAAAAAGATGTGCTTCCATGTGTTAAAAAAAGAAAGAAAAGAAAAGTCACACAGATGGTGGAATGTGTTTATTAATGTGCCAGACTTTGAAAATACATTTGAATTTCATGAAGTTCTTTTTAAATTGGGAGTCAGTCAAAACACACGCTGAGTAAAACTGCAGGTGAGGTGGCACTATAACACAGTCACCTGATGAATGGGGAAAATTGAAATCAAATTTCAATATTTGGCATAGGAATACATATTCAGCAATGACAGATCTGTCATCAGAGAATTTTAAATGTTGATGACCAAATGTTTGGGAACTGAACTGAACTGAAAGATGTGTCTATATAAGTCTTTATTTGGGCCTAAAAAGGGACTTTTAAAATAATGGCAATCATATGCCAACAACAATGTTAATTATAAAAATGTTGCAGCAATGAGGCATGTATTTGTCTATTTTTAGGCCAGTAAGCAATTAAATATATTCTTTAAAGTGAGATTTTGAAGACTAAATGTCAACTAATAGGGAAAAACTTACTGTCCCTCATGTTTAAATAACTAGGCTATCTAACAGATTGTGACCTACTTTCATAAAGATTTAAATTGAAATTTAAAAATTATACATATTTTTGTGTTGTTCTTGTCTTAAACAACAACAAAGATTAGACTATTGCTGACTATTGCATTTTGCAAAGGCGTCTTTTATATTTTTCTACATAAACGTTATTGAAATTATGTACGAATTGCTCTGAGAGGAAGATACATTCAGGATATTTCGGAATATTTAAAAAGAAAAATTTAATTTCAAGCCAAAAACATTATAAGCAATGCCTTGAGCATAAACTGACACAAAATATGCGTCAACATGACTAATTCCAGGATGTTTAACAACAACAATATAGCATAATGTGAGATTAAATATGCTTTACGTGGAAAAAGCCTGTATTTAAAGCCATTCTGACATTAGTACAGTGTCTTTATACAACATTCGCCATGGCTGTCAGCACTAAATCTTCTACCATTTTACAGGAGACTCTACAGTAGTTGAAATTAGATTATGTTACTTGGGTATTACATGGAGATCACATTAGTCTTAGGCCTGACAAAATATAGTATTTTTTCAAATAAATGATCCTGAATAATTTACATAAATTATCTTATATCCTCAAAATATGTTTCTTCGTTTCATTCTTATTCAGATCATGCCATGATTCTGAAGCAGTGTTCACCACAGGGAGATGTGGATGACATCAGAAACTTTAAGAAGCTATGAACCTTTCATAAAAAGATAGGAGAGTGAAAGAAAACCTTTAATCCAATAAATGCTGGATAAAAAGAAGCATTTAGAAACGTGATAGCGAAAAGACAAACAAACCAACAATATATTCCTGAGAAACAATGCTCTGGTGTTTTCCCACAGGTGTCCAGTATGAGCTGTCAGTTGCAGTTGCTTTACATTCATCCAGTGAATGACCTTCTGGGGCAATTCATGTCTCATTGAGGACCTAAAGGTCAGTGATTGAAGCTGTTGTAATGTCACATATATAGCCACCCTGTCTTGTATGTGTCAGCTGTCCAGTCAGGGACTGTGATTTCTGTTTTGAACAGGAAGTCAACCCTGGAGCAGCTCCATTTTTCAGCTATATATCTGGGTTCATTCCTGCCTAACTCCCAGCAACTACCATTAATGTAGAATGAATGCCTCTGGCAAAACATGAGCTACCGGAATCTGCCGGGTCTGAGTTTACCAGCATGCATCCATCTCTGCTGCATTAGAAAGAAAAAAGAAAGAGGGAGACTTTCAGGGCCGTAGCAGAGAGGCTGGAGATGGGTTGATTGAATTTAAACATCCACACAAAGCACAACAACAATTCATATTCCTAAATTATTCCCAAATGTTAAGTTCAACTGCAGTATATCTTTTGTTGCATTGTTTTGACCTTCAATTCCCTCAAAATAAAAAAAAATCTGCCCTGATGATTTTTAAAATATCCCAGTCACAGTTCCAGAGTGTATAAATAAAGAGTGGTGTTATTTTCTCATTGTTGTCTCTGTCTTTGCAGCTCAGAAAGTTGTGAATGTCAACAGAACAGCTGCATTAAACTATTCATGCAATTTTCCCTAAAGCATGTTTCTGATAGCCACTTATTTTCAGATGGAGAACAAAAGAATGTTTGATGCCCTGCTTCCATTTAATAGCCTAAGGAAGTTCCAGTAATGCTAAACTATTTAGCTGGTCTCCCAGACTGGATTTAGAAGGGTTTTGGACACTATTGTTAGCTGACCAGGCTGGTTAAGCTAGCAGACCAGCTAAAACCAGATGAACACCAGCTAAGACCAGCTAAGACCAGCCAACCAGCTGGGGGCCATAGAAGAACAGTGATGCCATAGAAGAACCATTTGCTTCCTCAAACAGCCTTTAGTGATTTTAGAAATCTAAAGGACATTTTTCCACTATAAAGAGCCTTTTGTAGAACATAAAGTTTCCATGGATGTTAAAGGTTCTTCTATAGCTAGCTACAACTATAGCTAGATGCCAGTAAATAATCTTTTTTTAAGAGTGTATGCGCTCCTCTTGTATTGATGTTCATTCCTTTATTGGTTTCAAGGCCAGTTATATATACGCTTTATTAATCAGTGCATCATCAAAAGAGATGCAGAAAAGAGTTCTTTCATGAGATATCCTCAGTAGGAGGTCATATAATTCTTATGCTTTGTGTTTGACCCTTTATGCTTTATACCAGTGGTTCTCAAAGTGTGGTACGCAGGCTCCGTCTAGTGGTACGCAGAGGAATCACTGAATTTCGCACGTAAGATCAAACCGGTGTGATCTTTTATTGTCATCAGTCTTGGCTGGTCCCTGTAGCGTACGATACAATTACACCGGTGTGAGTAGAACGGCCAGTGCATCACGTGATCAAGTCAACCGCTAAATTCAAATGTGCTTTCGCAATCGCAGTTGGATGGCGCTGAGCCAGAGATGGACGTGCGCCACTCAGGCGCTGTCAAATATCACAATTATTCAGTGTTTTAACCACATAATGTTTATTTTAGGTTTCAGACATTTAAATTCACATAAGTACTAAAAAAACAATACATTTAGAATTTGTACAATACACACTGATGTCTATGGAAGCGGAAATAATAATAATTTCCATTATAATTAGACGACACGTTTTATTCATATCAGATTGTGTAAGTTACACATTGTGTAAGTAACTTTAAAGTTAAAGGTATAGCGGAGGATTTTCTTTTTCCGGGTGGATCATCAAGACTATTGGTTCTCCTAAGTGTCAATCATTCTGGTGATATGTTTACGTAAGGCCGTCATACGTGCTCGTGCACATTCACAGGATGGCGTGCGCTCAAAACACAGGTTGGGCTTCCCACTGATGCCTCAGTCGCGAAGTTTCTACTTGACAGGTAAAGTTTGGCATGCTATTTGGAGAAATCCATTTAAAATCACTGCTAGTAAAAGTTAATGTAAGCTATGATTAGCTCGTGCATGCTCTCTCGTGCACACGTTTAATAGGCGTTCCCTCTCGGGAGCAGGTAGAGTGTTGCCCATGTGCATTTTTTCAAAAAGTGGAGAGGGCGGTTCTTTTCTAAAATTCGGGAAAATCCTCCGCTACTGCTATACCTTTAACTCTATTCTTCTCCCAGATCACCGGCCACTTACTTTCACGTATTTCGGGAGAAGTGGATGAATTCACGTGCTGTAAATCCAACAGATCCGATTCTCTGAACAGTGGCACAAACTAACATGACGGCGCATATATAGCTCAACTAACGCGGTCGTTATAAAGGTGTTTAAACAACATAACACTTCCACTTGCATATATTTGACAATCGGAATATCAAATATTTCATGCCATAGCTAACAAATTAGTGAATATTTTGAATAAAAAAATGAAATAAAACTGCGGTGTGTCACGTGACAAGCAATGACGCGTCACCATGGAAACAATAAAGTGATCAGTTCTAAATAATGATCGCCTTGAAAAACTCACGGGTCAGCCAGAATATTTTAAATGTACGTTTAAAAGGGTTAAATATGAATACACAGCCTGTTTTTTTTATTTATTTTTTATTAATATTTTAAGTATTAGGCTGTAGGCTACAGTTTTTCTTTCACTTTTAGGTGCAATACATTTGAATTGAATCATTATTTAAGTTTTTTATTTACCTGTATGTAAGCAGCACAGTGCAGTGTTAATGTTCAAACTGTGTTTTTACAATGTTTAAAGTGGCTGACAATAATAAATATTCTTATTAGAAATTAAGCTGCCTCATTTTTGAGCTGTGCATAACTGTAGCTGAATAGTTAGGCCTACTACGCTACTGTATTTTCATATTGGTCATTATGGTGGTACTTGGAGAGCCAAATATTTTCTGAGGTGGTACTTGGTGTAAAAAGTTTGAGAACCACTGCTTTATACCCTTTATCTATTCTTTCTCTCCTCTGGTCTATGACAGGAAAATGGCGAGCCACGTATCACACTGTAGGTGTCAAAAAATTGCATTTCAAGGTGTGTATTCATCTGATTGTTAATTAAAGGGTTAGGCCTACAGCTTTCCATTTAGGTGTCTCTATTAGCCAGCTCTATCAAGATACATGCTGACTAAACTAAAGTTTTATGAATATGTCACCTGCACAATACAATGAAAAAACGTGCCCTGGGAGCCGTTGCTGACGTTTCGTTCTGTTGGGTTTTGCTTTAACCAAGTGTTCTCAGAAAGAATAAAGCCGACGATTTCATCTCCTCTTACTAGAATACGGCTTTCATTACAAAGCTTCGTGTGCACGTTGATGTGACTGATCCAATGAATCTCCACAGATAAAGAATTCAAGGAAATGTGAGGACATGTCTGTTCCTGTTCCGATGCCGTAAAAAACCTGACGGGGAAAGTCACAACTTGTGGGGTGGTAGGCATTGCGTCTTGTGGGTTTCTGTTTTATCCAAATCTGAAAAGGCTTCAGGCCTTTAAAGTTAAATAATTTGGTCAAATCTGTCCTAACTGTCATAGAGTGTTGGGGTGCACATTCCCAAGCTGTTCCTAATTTAAAGTAAAATTACAAAAGTAAAATTACAGCCAAACAGTAGCAATACTACACTGAAGTTATTTATACCAAAAATACATTTTAATTATAGTTAAATTCTTTAATGAATTGCAAACAGTAATAAACAACGTAAAATGCTTTGCCGAAACTTGTGTCAGTATTATTATAGTATTTATTCATATTTTAAATGAGCTTTTATAATTTACTCACCCCAATGCCATCCAAGATATCCATGTCTTTCTTTCCTCAGTGGGAGAGAAATTATGTTTTTTGAGGAAAACATTTCTGGATTTTTCTTCTAACAATGGACTTCATTGGTTCCCATCGTTTTTAAGTCCAAATCAATGCAGTTTCAAAAGTCTTTGAAGTGTTTAAATGGGCTGTACGCGATCACAGCTGAAGAAGAGGTTGTTATCTAGAGAAACGATAGGTCATTTTAATAAAAAAAATTTTTTTTATATTATTTTACCTTCAATAGTTCTGATTGAGCTGATCAACAAACGGACAGGGAACTACGTCATCACGTTGAAAGGTCACGCCGGCGCCGGCAATACTATTTGAACTACTATTCATATTCGTCAGAATGTTATTCATATTCTATTCATATTCATATTCACTGAATAATATTACTATATATATAATAGCAAACAATACTATCTGAACTATCCTTCTATGTAAGGTCGCAATGTAAACAGTGGGGCGGTACTTCTGCCGGCGCCGGCGTGACCTTTCAACGTGATGACGTAGTTCCCTGTCCGTTTGTTGATCAGCTCAATCCGAACTATTGAAGGTAAAAAGTCTATAAATTATATATATATTTTTTAAATGACCTATCGCTTCGCTAGATAACAACCTCTTCTTCAGCTGTGATCGCGTACAGCCCGTTTAAACACTTTGCATTGATTTGGACTTAAAAACGATGGGAACCAATGAAGTCCATTGTTAGAAGAAAAATCCAGAAATGGATCCATAATTTCTCTCCCACTGAGGAAAGAAAGACATGGATATCTTGGATGGCTTTGGGGTGAGTAAATTATTAGGAAATTTTCATTTTGGGGTGAACTAATCCTTTAAGTACTAAAATAGCTAAAACAGAAATAAAATAAATTAAAGCTAAATAGAAATTATAAAAAAAGATGAAAGCACAATGACTAAACCTTAAACTAAACTAGATATAAATAAAAGCTCATTTAAAATATTAATAAATACTATAATAATACTGACACAAGTTTCAGCAAAGCATTTTACGTTGTTCATTACGTTGAAGTTCGTTGATTTTGGGGTGAACTAATCCTTTAAGTTAGTTTCCCAGGCAACATGTTTAAGTCAATTTGTAAGTCTAAGTTTTCATCCAATATTTATATTTTATTTTATTTCAGCTTTACTTTAATTAACTACTTTAATAGTTATAATTTTAGTTAAAAATAACAATACAGTACATAAACCGAACAAAATGATTTGCTAAAATGAATTGGACTTCTCAAGTTAAAGGGATAGTCAAACAAAAAATGAAAATTCTGTCATCATTTACTCATGACGGTCATGAACCTGGATGGCTTGTTTTCATAAGATATTTTGTAGTTCAGTAAGTAAGTATTTGTCATTCAAAAGGTAACATTCAAAATGTCTTCTTTTGTGTTCTGCAGAACAAAGAAAGTCCTGCAGGTTTGGATCGACATGAGGGTGAGTAAATGATGACATTTTGGGTGAACTAGCTTTGCTGCTTTTAGTTAGTTACACTACTCTTCTACTTTTGTGTAGAAATTGTTTGTTTACAGTGTGTTGAATTAGGCAGTAAATGCACAGTGAGTTTGTTTTATAACAGCTTTTTCTTTGTAACAAGAGAAAAGTGAGTTTTTAGCTTTAGGACGTTGGGGCCTTTTGTGTCAGCCTTTTTTATCCTCATTTTACCAAATATTATTTATTTATATATTTTTGCAATGCTCCTCTGCAGCCGAGGACAGTTGCCATTAATTGAACAGGTTCTGGGAATGAAATGGGAGCTTTGACTTCATTTTTCTCATGAATAAGACTGCAGCGATGAGAAACAAGGCAGGCAGCACCTGTGAAGGTTTATTTTTTAAAGTGTTTTACATCTCTAAAGAACTGGTGTGAGATAATGAATGTACAGATTGTATTTTTGCTTGTCTACTGCTAAATGGATTTGTGTGCATATTTGAGATAGCAGTGACTGATTTTGTGAAGTTAATGAAAGGGCCCAATAAAAAAGGATTTTGCACTTTATAAATGCTTTTTCTTCTCATCCTATAAAGAAAACGACTTTGAGAGACATGGGCTTCAATGAGGGACATTAGACGCTTTTTTTTTTTTTTTAGCAGAACAGGGTTTAGGCTGCAGTCACGTAGCATTGTGAGCTAGTGTAGCCTATACGGTAAAGCGGCCACATGAACTCATTGAACTTGAGCGTATTACACATAATATAGACAGGTTGGTAGTGCTCACACCGCCTACAACGTCACCAAGGCCCGCCCCGATCGGCCTGACGGGTGCGCTACAGTGGTCAAAAGTATGAAATGCCTCTTAACTCCTAAACCGTTAGGCGTAGGCTCAAGTGTCTTATATAGTTGGAATCCTTGGCTCAGTAGAAGGTACACTTGACAGGTGACAGTGGCATTTTGTTAGATATCATATCTGCGTTGTCGATCTTGACAATTCAAACATGCTGGTAAACTGATTTAGAAAACAATTCTGGTTTGACAGTTTTCAAAATAGTGAACATTGAAACCTTTTACTTCTCTTGTTTAAAGTTTAGATAAAATGACTCAAAGCTATTTTAGTTTACCTAAGTAAATAACCCAGTGAATGTATCAGTTATAGTCCTGTTATTTTCAGCTCTTTTTTGAGAGCTATAAAATAGGATTAAGATATCAAGATTGTGTGATAGAATTGTTCTTGTCATCGAACAATCTGTTAGCCATTTTGTTTTCTATTATGTTTTGACAGTATTTTGCCAGATCTTTTAAAGTGTTCAATGTGTCATAAGCTGATGTTATCTAGCTGGTTGACATGGATGAGGTTTTGTAAAAAAAAAATGCAAGTGGGACTTAAGATGAAACATCAGTGTAGCATCAGTTAGAAAGATCTATAGTCTGACTAGGCTATCAGGAAAAAAATGCATATGGATATGTTTTCTTGGTTAAACCATCTTAAAATCAAAATTTATTGTAGATCAATATATTTTGGGCAAAAAAAAATATGACCCATGATATTTGTATGTCATTGCCCAAAGATGCAAAACATACAATTATTATATTTTATTTTTATTTACTAATACTTTTTATATTATCATTGTTATCTCGTATTTTAATGGCCAAACATTTTATTTGAGATCTAATACAAGCATGGATAGAAATGTGAACTGTTCTTACATCTCGCTAGTCTTTTCTTTTACCAGTTGATGGGGCTGTAGAGTCATCATTGGAACATGTAATAAATATAATTGGTCTAATTAGTGCTTCAGGATTGCATTAGGATTACATTAGTTTGCAAGGGAGTAAAAAAAAAGAAAAGAAATAATGCTGTAAATAATAGATAGGGCCCCGAACTGTTATAGCTGGTTACGTTTTTTGCTTCCTTTGAACTATATATTGCTGGCAAACAGGATAAATTATATTTGTAAGTAATCTGCTGCAGTGGTGTTTGTATATTTTAAGGTGTAATCTGTCTCAAACAGAAGAAAACACAAGGGCCTGCAGTGTTTGTGATCGCACTTGAATGGTTGACTTATTCCCCGCTGCTTCACTCTCTTCCACCTTCTGTCTGCTCACTGCAGATAAGGCTGGTGTTGTAAGAGCTGTAATATGTTGTATCTAAGGTTAAGGTTAGATATCGTACAAATAATCCTCCAGGGGCTTTTGAAAAGCTGTGTAATTCTTGTCATTCTCTTGTTGTCTTACTTTTAGCAGCTACTTGCCATTTAAAATGAGGAACGATAGCTTAACAATGCCAAATTAAAGCAAAGATTTGTTTCACGGTTTATTTGCGATTTGCCTTGTGATATTTTCCTTTTATTCGCTTTTATAACTGCAGTGTAGAAAAAAAAAAATGTAATTTTCATTTAGACCTTTAACACTTTAAAGGGTTATCACCCAAAAATGAAAATTCTGTCATTAATTACTCACCCTTATGTCGTTTCAATCATCTTCGGAACACAAATGTAGATCTTTTTAATTAAATCTGAGAGATTTCTGTCACTCCTTTGACAGCCTACGCAACTACCACTTTCAAGCCCCAGAAAGGTAGTAAAGACATCATTGAAGCAGCCCAAGCATACAGGCCTATAGGGGGAAGATATTGTAAATAATAAATAATAATAAAACAGTTCCATTGCGGATTCCTAATAATCAAGGGCTTATGGCATTCCATTTAAACATATTGCAAGGGTTCCTCCAGTAGTGGACACTCGTGCAATGTAAGCAATGACTTACATCCGAGTGAACGAGACAGAGGGAAGTTAGTGGAAGGGCATAAAAAAAATGTGTAAACGTATCCTAAGAAGTAACCTAGAGCTCCCCTATTATGGACAGCAAGCAAACCTATTTGCTTTGATTGTTTCTTTTAAGGATTAAAGGGATAGTTCACCCAAAAATGAAAATTCTGTCATTAATTACTCACCCTCATGTCGTTCCAAATCCGTAAGACTTTCGTTCATCTTCAGAACACAAATTAAGAT
Organism: Rutilus rutilus; assembly: GCF_951802725.1. Taxonomy (NCBI): domain Eukaryota; kingdom Metazoa; phylum Chordata; class Actinopteri; order Cypriniformes; family Leuciscidae; genus Rutilus; species Rutilus rutilus. Next base: position 16,395,863 of record NC_140219.1, on the reverse strand, counting down.
CTTTTTGATGAAATCTGAGAGATTTCTGTCCCTCCATAGACAGCTATGCAACTGACACTGTGACGCTTCAAGAAGTTCATAAAGAGATCGTAAAATGAATCTATATATATTGAGCTGCTTAGTCCAAATTTTTCTGAAGAGACATGATCGCTTTATATGATGAACATATTGAATTTAGGCTTTTATTCACATCTACACATTCATCAACTCACATGTTGTGATAAACGGAAGCTTAAGCATGTTCGCTTGATGTGTGAGGGGAACTATCAGGGCCCTCTACGCCCTCAGAGAGGGCCTTGCCCTAAACTATTGTAAAAATAATATTTTAAAAAGTAAAAACATTTTTAATAAAAAGTCATCAGTTCTAATGTTATTTTAGGAATTTATAATTTGACAGTAAACATCTAAATCTTTGAGGAAATAAAAACGGCTAAAAACGGAACGCTTTCAGTTCTGTGATTGGTGGTTCAGCTGTGAAATTACAGAGGGCCAAGCCAATGAGAGACGAATTTCAAATGAAACAGGAAAATTGACCAATCATATCGTCCCTTTTAATGGGCGGGGCTTGTTATCGCCAGAGCCATAGAGATATCTCTCTAGCGAAGATCATGACGCGTTCCGCCCACTGTGTGCCCTCGAGGAACACAGAAAAATAAAGCGCTGATAAAATAGCTAGAGCTATTCGCTATGGAAACCGCAAGCAACATTAATGAGGAGGACATCGTTGCAAATTTATTATCCACGCCATTTTCAAGATTAACTTTTAAATAAAAGCTAGAGTTGATCAGCAGAGGAAGACCTACACCAGAGCTTAATTTTGTGCAGAAAGCCAAAGCTTTTTAGTAGGGGTTCAATCTTCAGCTGGCTGGCAGGAACCGCCACTGGCATGTCACGTGACCTGTCAGTGGCTGGCTGGCAGCTGGCAGTCTGATTCTGGCATGTCACGTGACCTGTCAGTGGCTGGCTGGCAGTCTGCCTTGGCATGTTTCAGAAACCATATATTTTTGCCAGTTTTGTGTTTTTAACTAAAACCTTGTGAAAGTGCTGCAGGGTTGCTAATTTCACCATCTCACCATGTTTCTAGCCATGTAGAGCTTTGTGTGTTTCAGAGAAAAAGGTTTAAATGCATGTCAAAAACAAACATTTCTCATTGTGTTTTAATACTAATGTCTGGTTGAAGTTATGCAGGCTGCCAAATGAGAAAGCAATAGCGAATGACAAAATAATCATCACTAAGACTTTATTATGCCACCACAGATACATTAATATCAAATTAAATTTTAAAGACCAAAGCAAAACAGAACTATAATACAAACAAACAAACAAACTCGTTACTGAAAATGGGTTCAGTAATCCTATGAGCGTGCACTAATATTTTTGTGGCGCTTTAACACAAAACAGGAAACTCGTGAATATTCATGTAAGCTCCGCCCAGTGTCACCGAAAATCTCAGACACCGAATATTTCAGAACACCGGTCAAGGTTAGAACGTCACGGTTCGCAAACCAATGAGGTTCATTCTCGTCTTACGCAGCACCTTTAAGCTTCCACAAGAGGTTTGTTCTCGTGTGTCAAGCAGGACCATTCGGTTGAGCTTCTGTTTATGTTCGCTGATCAATGTTTGTGAAAAACAGCATAAATTCAATGTTCATCATATAAAGCGATCGTTTCTCTTCAGAAAATTTGGCCTTAACCACTCTATGAACTTTTTTTTTTGAAGAGTCAAAGTGTCAGAAACATCTCCGATTTCATCAAAAAAAGATCTCCATTTGTGTTCCAAAGATGAACGAAAGTCTTACGGGTTAAATGAGGGTGAGTAATTACTGACAGAATTTACATTTTTGGGTGAACTATCCCTTTAATCTATATTATTATATTTTATGCCGTCTCTCTTGTTTAGATTTTCTTCAGCCGAACTGATTTGGCTAAATGAAGCTCTTTTGTCATCTGACAAAACATTATCGTCCCGACTCGTTCTCGGTGCTGCATATCACATTAGCATGTTGTGAGTGAGGTGCTGCCTAGAAATCAACAGGATTATATGCATCTGTGGCTCACTGGCCGCATCCTCTCAGTCCTCTTGTGAATTTTGCCAAGCTGGCATCTCTTCTGCAGTGTAATTTAATGCTTCTCCGTCTCTAAGAACAACCCCCTCCCCATACTCACCCAAAATAGCAGTGTTTTTCTGCACCCCACTGTGATATGAACACTGTTCGGATCATTATAGCTCAGAGGCAGAAATAAATGGCAATATCGCATGCGACGACAGTGTTGCGGACTGCATGAGATGGTCAAAAGCCATCTGTGAGAATTGTGCTTCTGGTGGGTGTTAACTTTCTCATGAAAAGCTCTTCCTCATATCTTTAATTAGTTAAAGAAGATTTAGTTAATAATAGCTGATGGTGAAACCCCAAGGGTGTCTGATATTAAAATGGTTCTCCTCGGTGAGGTATTCATTTTTTGTCCATTCAGTATTTTCCCTTTGGGCTTATAGTCCAATATCACATTTTACAGTGAACCTCTCAAGCTATGGGGGGTTCAGTGAAGACCGTCTTGGTTTGTGTCTGACAAGAATTTCAATCACACATCTGCTGATATTTGCTGCAGATTGCTGCATTGATCAATGTTTTTTTTATATAGAGAGAAATCATTGCTGAAAAGGCTCTTGCATGCTTTTTACAGACACATCATTCTTCAATTTTCTTTTTTTTCGATCCTGAAGGTCTGAACACTTCACTGAAAGAGTGACATTTAGGTGGACGTGACTGTTTTGTTCACAAAAGATTTAATTTTAAGAATCTAATTTATCTGTTCTATCTTGGTTTTACTTCTTGGACTGTAACACTTTGCTATAATTGAGAAATTTAATTGAATAATTATTCTCTGCAAGTTTTATTTATAAGGTGACATCTAATAACCCCTACTTTTGGGGGTTTACTAAATTACTAAAAATAAGAAATTTAACTTTATGCTTTACCTTTTCATTCAAGAAAATATGGAAATTGAACTGATTAAAAAATGTCTTCTGAAAATGTAGAAAAAGAGATATCTCCTAGACTCTAAAAAATGTGTTGGCTCAACAACAACAAAAATTAACGCAATAACGCATAATTTTTTTTGAGATATGACAACTTCGAATTTTTTTATTTTATAGAGTAATCCACTTAAAAAATTGTGTTATACCATAAATTAAGTCACTCAAACTACTTGAGTTGTAGCCCTAGAACCAGTTAATCTTAATTGTACACATTATTAAGTTAATGTAATGTTCAACATTATTATGTCAACAGAACCCCCAAAATAATGTTTGCAACTTGAATAAATGTATGGTTGCAAGTTATTGATTTATGGTGCCTTCACGTGCTATGGTAATTATGGTAAATACCAAAAGCCGACGTGGAAAATGCACATGAACACCCCCTCATGTGGTATTTTCCACTGGGCAACTCGTAGAATATTTTGTTGCACGAGTTGCCGAGATGAGATAACCTTTGACCTTTTCAAAATGGCGGAGAGCATCGCAAGAGTCGTGAATGATAAGCATTGTACCAGAGCCCGTCTACGGAGAGCCTTGGCACTCCCTATTCAGCCCTATTGTATTGATTTTGGTTGCAGTTCCATTAGAATTCCACTGGGGGTGATCGCGAGCGAGTGCAGACTGAATGGGAGTCAATGGGGCTATACGGCTAAATGTGTCTCTTTCACCCGATTGCCGTTGAGAAATCTCAGATTTTATTGTAGGCTTTGCAAGTTCAACATAGGTTATAGGTCGAAAGTTGAATGAACGAGTACTTATTTCTTTTCGATTTCTTACAGGTTGAGTTGTTGTTGCCCATAACACGCTAGCATTCTGCTAATGACGTCAGCATTCTGACGTCATTGACATTTTAAAAGACTTTTTAAACCAAATAAGTGGCTCTAAAAAATCTAACATCCAGCAATGTGTAATTTCTTTGCATCTCCTTTCGAATACAACATTCAAATTACTAGACAAAAAATTATATCCTGAGAAAAGTGGATTTTGAGGGTTTTTCGCCATAGACCTCCATTCATTCTGCACTCGCTCGCGAGCGCCCCCGCATGGACAAAGACGTGTTACTGCAGCCAGTCCAGAAACCGGAAGTAAGCAGAGAGTGCCAATTCTCTTCCTATTAGACATTCTCTGATTGTACACAACTAAACGTTTTTTGCTACTGTTAGCGGATAGTTTTTGTAGCCTATTCACCTTATTTTCGAACGCGGAAGTAAATATGGGTCCAGTTTCCGGTTTTTGTGCGGCACTTCCGTTTCCTCGCTTCTCTGGGCTAACTAACGATATCGATTGCGAAGGATTATGCAGAGTTGACAGAAAAATGTTACACATGCCGTAGCAGATGAATACAACAAAGAACTAAAGCCCCGCCTCACCCAGGTCGGGTTCTGGACCTGGTTGAAAACACTCATGCATCTAGCTGGCAGATTGCCAAAACTTCGCCGGCGCCTTCAGCACCGCCCTACACGGTCGAGCCAACGCTGGACTAAGTTAATATATCTATGGAGGTAGGCTATTTTGTCATGTCAAATGTATTAATAATGTCATCAGAATGCAACCACAGCACATGATAGCAATAAGTAGATCATAGATGGCTATAAATAATTATAAATCATACAAAATAAATGCCATGATGATCATGCCATGATGACTAGATTTTATACAGGGGTTACTATAATGATTTTGTTTCTCCTTGGAGTTTTTATTCAGACTTCGTAGCCCAGCCACTTTTCTGGTATCAGGTGATCTTCTGTAGGTCTTGTGTTCACGAAATTAAAAGAACAAACATACGGTCGTTTCTTCAAATGGGCTGCGTGGCCTGTCCGTTATTTCGGCTCCCATGTTAACCGGTTATTTAGAGCTTGCACACTGCCTGCGTGACACGCGCGTCTCAGGGAAAATGCGTGCATGCTAGAAATAGAATCGATGCCTATTTTTCACGCGACACGCAAGCGTTTCGGAAGCGTTTCCAGGCAAAATAGAATAGGAAAATATGTTTGTATGTCATTTTGATATGAATGCATATTAATGACATTTTGATGTTTGAATTTAGGTTTTGACATAAATGCAGATATAGCCTAAATGTAAATATATATATATATATATATATTATCGACTTTCAAATATTGCACCTGTCAATACAGAACGAAATATTCTGTAGCCTATTTTGCCGTCAACACTGCCGACGTTGTCTTTGCTGCTATATATTTATGTTTAACATTAAGTGCCTTCCACAACTCTCTCCCCATATGTCGAATATATCACCAATGAGGCTTATCATGTCACCTAGCAGCAGCAACGTTTCTGGTGTGCAAAGACATAGAAAACACCACGCAACAGAAACGCCACGCAGCCAGTGTGTCGCCGGTCGTATAGGGCGCCTGATTATTAAAATGTCAATAATTCGATGATTAAAACACTCCTGCTCCAAGTAAATCTTTCTTTTGTGCCAGTTATTATGACAACCTCTAACTGCACAAAAAATCCCGGTCTTCCTCGAAGCCATAACGATGAGTTTGTTGTTACGAACAACGCTCGCCAGTGACCGGAAGTGCCTTACCGGAAGTCTCGCACAAAATACCGTCAACTGGCTGCGTCCGTATTTCCGTTAAAAATAAGGTGAATACAATGTTGTGTCATTAACAATTGTAATATAATGCGTTAACACTCAGTGTCAGTTTTAAAAATACCGTTATGGCTTGGTGTTACCTACCCAGAGCAGATGCTAGCTAGCAGTCAATAGGAGCCTGGATCTGAGAGTCCATCTTTTCCCTACATTACGACAACAAAAGCACTTGAACACAACACTCTGGTAAATACCAGTTCACAAGTGGAAAACATCATCTTTTCCATAGCACGTGAAGGCACCATTAATTCAACCTTTTAAGTTGTGGTAACAGGCCCACTGATTTACATTTTAGAGTGTATATGTATCCTCCACTTCTATTTGATGTCTTCGTATGATTTTTAAATGTAAAACGTGTAATTTCTGCAAGGTTAGAATCTCCAAAAGTATTGGTAATGACTGTTTTCAAACAGGTTTTTCTGCACTCCCCTTGTTTTCCATTGGTTGGACAAACCCCAGAAGTCCCACCCCAAAGTGGTATACCTTGGAAACTTGGAACCTGGATAACGCTGTTCGTCTCAATGGCAGTCATTTGGCCAGTGCACACATCCAAGTATGTGATCTGTTAGCTGCCATCTTTGCTTCATGGGTTGTAAACTTTTATTTTATTTAAGTTGAAATGTGATTTATTCCTGTGAATTTTCAGCATCATTACTCCAGTTTTCAGTGTCACATCATCCTTCAGAAATCAGTGATTTTATAGTGAATTATGCTGATTTAGTGCTCAAGAAACATTTCTTATCATTATCAATGTTGAAAATCAAGCGTAGCGTCAGTTCTGGCAGTCAACTGACTGGTTAGTCAAGCTCGCATCAGCTGATCCACGTCTACCTATAGGAATTCGACGCCTATCACAGCATCCATAAGCTCCTAATTACCCTCCTCCATCCCCAGCTCCTCATCTCGTCCAGTCAGGATTTGGCATTCTGATTCGCTTTGAATCAGAATAAATTCTCGAATTATGTTGTACTTTAAAATCTTGAATTAATGATATCTGCAAAACATTCATGTTGGTTCTGTTCCATTTACCCTAAGGGGGGTTATTGCTGCTCTCCCTGCTCTTATCCATGCTAGGCTACATGGATGCGCAGGGAGTTCTTGCCCAGAACAGAACCACACCGCCAATCCAAACTATATGCTAACTGTCAATCGTATTTGACGATAGTGGTCCTGACAGAAACACTTGTGCTGCTTAATATTGTTTGTAGAAACTGAAAGAAACTCTTGTCTTTGAATCGCTGAGATAGGACAAGCATTATAACGTCAAACAAATTACACACAGAACCTTTTGAAATGGGTGACACACATGCACACGCACAGACAAGTGAAAGGTCATAAACAACTTTCATATCGCCTCATCCCCTTCTCCTTCCTCTCCCTCTCTCCTTTAATATTTGTAGCACGCTCATCAAGAGTGAACAACAGAATGAGTTTACATGACAGACATCTTTTGTCTTTGATATGGTACATATTGTCTCTGGATAAGGTTTCCATCGTTGGAACACTAGTGATTAGACTTGTGTAGCATGAGCGCAGGTGAAATTTTCTCATTTGTGTGTAAGCAGCAGGGGGCCTGTGAGATCCGTACCATCTTTGAACGCTGACTTTGAACATTCCTCATCTAAAGCTACAATGTAAATCAAGCTGTAACCTCAGCAAGGTGAACTCTGAAACGCAAAAGCCTTCGCTGCTATAGTAGCCACTCCTAGTCAGAACACGTACTTCCATATGTGAAAGAATAAATCTAAAATTGAGTTCTAAAATGAGGTGTAGTCAAGCTATAGCCTATATTTTATTTTATTTTATTATAAAATTGTTGTTTCCCTCTTGATGGTTTTTGAAAGAAGTCTCTTATTTGAAAATGTAATTTATTCCTGTGATGTAAAAAATTATGTTAATTTAATGTCATTGCTGAATAAAACTATTTCTTTCTTTCAAAAATAAAACATAAAAATCTTACTGACCCAAACTTTTGTCTTGTAAATGTGGTGAAATCAAGCTAGAAATATATAACAGGAAAGTTATATATAGGAACTCATTTAGTGTGGTCTATTAACAGCACAAATACTGCCATTTAACGTGTGAAAACAATCATGCACCCTGGAAAAAAATGTCTCCTGCTGTGCAACAAATATGTTCCCTCTTCTCGTCATATTCTCAAGGTGATTAATTAGCATAGGCTGAGGCATGCAACATTTATAATGGACACGCTTAAATAGGGTAAAACAACTGTGCATACAGGTAGATAAGGGACAGTTTTGTCCATCAAAGAGGATTTGCCGTGTTAAGATATGAACGTGTTATTTTGCCATCAAAGTCTTTAAATAAATATCGGCAAAGGTGTAATTTTCAGCATGATGTGAATGCACATGTGGTGACAGCAGATTTTTCACACCACTGGGTGGGTATGAGGTATATCTGTGCAAAGAAAATGTTGCATGGCCTTTGTTCTCCCATTGAAATTTACCCATTTTACTTCCTTTCCGATTCCCTGAAACCATCTGTCAAGTCAATCTGTTCAGAGTTTACCGAAACCTTTGCAGAAAACATTAGTCGCCATTGGGGGAACCTGTTTGCGACGACAATTTTGTCATTGTGACTATAGCAGCAAAATATTTTGTATGGCCATATGCATTTACTGGCTTTAATACCACTGTAACCAGTTGCCTTCTGTTTTAGTGAATGGATTGTCTTATGTCTTATTGGTTCATAAAAAGCATGCAGTTGGTGTTTGATTCAGCATGCTGTTCGTTTGTTCAAAGTAGATGACATCTGTTACATACTCTAGTAATGCCTCAAGGATGCTTTATGGTCTTCTCTGTCTAATTCTGAAAGCCAATCCGGAATTGTTCATAGACACGCTGCTCTCTCTGAGGCTTCAGATGCTCCAGCTATAGTGTTCACAGTGATTGAGGAGAACCTTGTATGGTGCATACCAGCTACATATGTCACACACAGAACCCTAAAACAAGTCTTTAGTAGCAGGGATAAGAACCAAGGTATTTTAGGTTTGTCCTGAGCAGAAACGATTATTGCTATATTTTCCAGCATTTTCAGTTTTTATTGCACATGCGATTCTTTATGACATCAAATTACCTTCATACGTACGTTTTGGAATTCATTAATTGAACATATATATATATATATATATATACTCACCTAAAGGATTATTAGGAACACCTGTTCAATTTCTCATTAATGCAATTATCTAATCAACCAATCACATGGCAGTTGCTTCAATGCATTTAGGGGTGTGGTCCTGGTCAAGACAATCTCCTGAACTCCAAACTGAATGTCAGAATGGGAAAGAAAGGTGATTTAAGCAATTTTGAGCGTGGCATGGTTGTTGGTGCCAGACGGGCCGGTCTGAGTATTTCACAATCTGCTCAGTTACTGGGTCACTAATGCTAGAGGTCAGAGGAGAATGGGCCGACTGATTCAAGCTGATAGAAGAGCAACTTTGACTGAAATAACCACTCGTTACAACCGAGGTATGCAGCAAAGCATTTGTGAAGCCACAACACGCACAACCTTGAGGCGGATGGGCTACAACAGCAGAAGACCCCACCGGGTACCACTCATCTCCACTACAAATAGGAAAAAGAGGCTACAATTTGCACGAGCTCACCAAAATTGGACAGTTGAAGACTGGAAAAATGTTGCCTGGTCTGATGAGTCTCGATTTCTGTTGAGACATTCAGATGGTAGAGTCAGAATTTGGCGTAAACAGAATGAGAACATGGATCCATCATGCCTTGTTACCACTGTGCAGGCTGGTGGTGGTGGTGTAATGGTGTGGGGGATGTTTTCTTGGCACACTTTAGGCCCCTTAGTGCCAATTGGGCATCGTTTAAATGCCACGGCCTACCTGAGCATTGTTTCTGACCATGTCCATCCTTTTATGACCACCATGTACCCATCCTCTGATGGATACTTCCAGCAGGATAATGCACCATGTCACAAAGCTCGAATCATTTCAAATTGGTTTCTTGAACATGACAATGAGTTCACTGTACTAAAATGGCCCCCACAGTCACCATCTTTGGGATGTGGTGGAATGGGAGCTTCGTGTCCTGGATGTGCATCCCACAAATCTCCATCAACTGCAAGATGCTATCCTATCAATATGGGCCAACATTTCTAAAGAATGCTTTCAGCACCTTGTTGAATCAATGCCACGTAGAATTAAGGCAGTTCTGAAGGCGAAAGGGGGTCAAACACAGTATTAGTATGGTGTTCCTAATAATCCTTTAGGTGAGTGTATATATATATATACAGACAATTCAATAAACAGACCAATAAACAGTAGCAAGTAAGGCAAGTATGTTCACTCAGTGGGTCGTCTTGTTAATGCCTCCAGGCAGCCAGTATCTTCTTGATGTTTTTCAAGATTGTTTCATATGCCATATAAGAAATAAAATCTGACTGCAGTAGTATTCTAAAGTATCTACATTTTGCTTCTTCAGCTCAAATACTGCTAAAACAATAATTTTCAGGCAACTTTCCAGTTAAGTACTGTGAACAAGGTGGAACTTCCATTTCCACAGCCACTGTATTGAGCATTTTGATTTCTCCCATTTATTTTTCCGTATGTGGTCCATCTCCTCCTCTTTGAACTGTCTGTGCCTGCAGAGGCTATGAAACAAGGACCCTTTACAGTTCTCAAACTTTTCCATTCTTTTGGACATTTGTTCATTAAGGAAGCATGAGAGCTTTGCATGGCATTTTACCTGAGGCTAGAGATGTGAATATTATTATTTGTTTGTCCAGTGTGCTCAAATCTAACAGTTACTGAATACCCGCCCCTCGTCATGCCCTTGTCACTGCATTTGTTAATAAGCCACAGGACTATTAGTTTTACCTGAGTCAGGTAATCATTACTAAACCAATTTAATTTCCGTGCTGGGGAAATTATTGGCAAGGAGAGAACGGGGCAGAGAGAGATGAATCTAAATTCCACTTATGTAATGAAATGTGTGTGGAGTATTGATCCCTAAGGTTGTTTTCCAGGTGCCTTGCACTAGTGTCTTGCTCTGCATTAAAGTAATGGCTTTATAATTTGGCATTTGTCTACCTCCTCCTTCCCTAGATGGATGCATTGTCATATAATATGATACACATGCAAATGAACATTTCTTTTACGTTTGTGAGGTGTCTATAATTCTATACAAACAGAACTAAATCGATTTGTAATTGCTTAACGTAGCAGTTCTCAACCTTTTTGGCTCGAAGGTCCCCTGTTGTACAACACAAAATTGTAAGGTTCCCCAATATAGGCTATTTCTGTAATTAATACAAAGCTGCGTGTTTTCAAAGCTGCTTGGGAGTATATTGAAATAGTAAAGGGATAGTTCTCTCAAAAATGACAATTCTGTCATTAATTACTCGTTCCAAACCCGTAAGGCATTCGTTCATCTTCGGAACACAGATGTATTTACAAAATATTAATCTCCAACGCATTATGTTTTTTGCGCAAACAAAGCACTCATGTTTCTTCAATAAATTGAGGATACATGAAAAACTTTGATGTATTTTCCCACTTTTTGGAGCTTGAAGGTGATAGTTAAGTAGGCTGTCAATGGAGGGACAGAAAGCTCTCAGATTTCATTAACCAGATCTACATTTGTGTTCCAAAGATGAACAAATGTCTTACAGGTTTGGAACGACATGAGGGTGAGTAATTAATGACAGAATACTTTTTTTTTTTGGTGAACTAACCCTTTAAATGAATTAACTTTGAATCATTTTGTGATTTCAGTAGTTTCAAAAACTGTGTGTTCTTCAATTAAAAACAAAAATATTTTTATTTATTTTTATTTGATCATTTATTATTTTTTATTATATTATGAAATTAGATATAAAATACATTTCATTTTACATCTTTAGAGCATTCTATTTCAAATTAGAGTGATTATTTTAATATATTATTAATAATTTATTAATTTAAATAGTTTTTAGTCATCTTGAGGGAGGCTCCCTTGGACTTTTGAGGCCCGGTTGGGATCCCCTGTTGTAAAAGTATTGTTCATACGAAAATGAAATAATTTGCTTAGCTTCATGTCATTCCAAACCTGTATGACATTCTGTCTTCTGCAAGCACAAAATAAGACATTTTGAAGAGTAATGGAGTCCAACAACATTGGACCCCAATGACTATCAATGACTTTTCTTTTGTTTTTTTCCACAGAAGAATAAGTTTTTAATGGTTTTAATGACATGAGGGCGTATAAAAAGATAACTTCATCTTTGATTGATGAATTTAAATTTTGGGGTGAACTACCTCTTTAGGCAGAAAAGACAGGGATACATGGATGGAATTGTCTTAAGAATGGATTTTGTGCAATGATAGAGATATAGAGAGTGTGAGAGTGAAGGACCATCTAAACTTTTAGATGTAATATGCTGATTCTTATCTTTCTGGAATCTAAATAAAAGACACAGTACATACATTCTTTTTTTTTTTTTTTTACCAGCAAGTTCAGTTGTAACCCAAGCAATTTCAATAATTGACTAAAGGCCTAAAGAAACAGAAATGAAAGAAGGCAGAAGATACTCTCGTATTTTTTTGTTTCCTCGCTCGAAGAAAGAGCAGAATCTTTCGATGCGTCCAAGTGAGATGAAAGCCTAATTATTCACAAAAGGAGAAGGAAAAGAACGAGTTTAATTGGGCTAAGAATGAATCTATGCAGGGAGAATGCAAGTATTGTGATAGATGGAGTGTGTATCTCCTTAGATACTGCAGAGGGAATTATAATGTC